>NC_092325.1:7420714-8039107 GCF_036785885.1 Coffea arabica | reverse complement strand
GTGATCTACCCTTCCTAAGGTTGGCAAAAAATGGATAAAGCATGTCAAGATAGTATGTGTTTGGAATGGTTAGAAAATGAGTCCATTTTTTGAATTCAAAAAGCTTAAGAACTGGTTCAAGATCAAGTTTACGAAATTCGTAAGGGATGATAGTCCTCTGAGTGATGAAACATTTCTACGAGATCTATTCGAATCTCTCCCTGGCATCATCATCAATGAACTTGGGTAAGGGGGCAAGTTCCTCTGCAATTTGAGTCTCAGGTTGCTCTTTGGCAGGACACTTTCTCTTTCCACTGCGTTGAGCGGTTGGCACAGTGTACTACACACTAGACCTTGTCCTTGATGACTTCCTGGTAGAAAGTTTAGCAGTTTGCTGTTCCCCAACATTTTGCTCTTCAGTTTGATGATCCTCCATCTGCTCGACAGATAGCTCAACAGATGGCTCACCAGTTTACACATTTTGCTTCTTCTTTGCAGACTGTTTCGTCTTTCCACCATGAGTTTCAGTTCCCTTTTTGGATAATTTGGTGGAAGGTTTGACAATCTCAACATCTTCATCTCTAAGCCTGAATGTGCGTCCGACTCCAGCAGATCCACCCCTCACTCTCACCATGATGCAATACAGTGTGTTTTTATTGTAGAGTGTAATGCAAATATATAATGAATTGAACTTTGAGTGCAAATAAACTACAAAAAATACTTGTAACGTCCACAGAGAGTGAATTTTGAGAGGTTAGGGTTTCGGGTAAGAATTGGGATTTATGGAGTAGTTGGCAGTTAAAGAGAGTTATGAGGGGTAATGAACGGGCAATAGGAATATAATGGTGCTGGACAACCCAATTTCTTGGAACTTATTTTAGAAGAGAGATGAATTTGCATTTTGAAAGTAGGAGTAGATGAAGAGTTGCATCCGAGACAGGTAAGAATTATGAATTGAATGAACTAGAGGACTTTCTTATAAGACGCAATTTTTGAGTGTCGAACGGCCGAATGAAGTGAATCGTCCGACACAACCGTCCGAACCAGAATTTTCTGAAAAAAATGATCAAGAACACTGTCGGACGTCCGTTTTAACACATCGAACGTCCGATAAAAAGTGACCGTAGAAGTTTTAGAATATTTTTTTTGAAACGCCCAATTTTGTTCTCAAAGACACAAATTGATCCAGTGGTAAGGCTTTTGGGAGAATATCACCAATTTGATCTTTTGAACAGACATATTAAACACAAATTTCACCATTATGGACAAGATCGCGAATGAAATGATACTTTATGTCTATATGATTTGTCCTAGAATGTTGAATGAAATTTTTTGTCAAATTTATGGTACTAGTGTTATCACAATACATAGGCACACAATCATACATTAATCCAAAATCATTCAATGTGTTTTTCATCTACAATAATTGAGCACAACAAGCTCCGGCGGCTACATATTCTACTCGATTGTAGACAACAAAATAGCATTTTGTTTCTTGCTAAACCAAGATGCTAAGTAATTTTCAATAAAGTTACATATACCCGTTGTACTTTTTCTATCTATCCTACAACCACCAAAATCAGCATCCGAGAATCCACATAAAGGAAATTCATGACACTTAGGATACCATAGGCCAAAATTTAAAGTTCTTTTAGGTATCTAAGAATTTTTTTTACAACATTCAAGTGAGATTCCTTTGGACAAGACTGAAAATGAGCACACAAGCATACAACAAACATGATATCAGGTCTACTAGCAATTAAGTAAAGCAAACTACCAATCATACCTCTATAGTTCTTTTCATCAACTTTTATATTTTCTTCATCCTTGTCAAGCTTTGTAGATGTGCACATAGGTGTTCTAACTTGTTTTGAATCTTCCATTTCAAATCTTTTGAGCAGCTCCTTAGTGTATTTGGCTTGATTAATGAACGTTCCTTCTCGGGTTTGAACCACTTGGAGTCCAAGTAAGAAATTCAATTCTCCCATCATGCTCATTTCAAACTCATTTTGCATAATTGTAGAAAAGTCCTTGCACAAACTCTCATTAGTAGCACCAAATATAATATCATTCACATATATTTGCACAATTAAAAGATCATTTGAATTATATTTAGTGAAAAAAGTGGTATCAACAATGCCTCTTTTAAAACTATTTTCAACAAAAAAATCACTTAAGCACTCATACCATACTCTTGGAACTTGTTTTAATCCATACAAAACTTTTGAGAGTTTAAACACATGATTTGGAAAAGTTTCATTTTCAAAGTTAGGAGGCTGATCAACATATATTTCTTGATCAATAAAGCCATTTAAGAAAGTACTTTCAACATCCATTTGAAATAGTTTAAAATTCTTGAAACATGCAAAGGTCAAAAACATCCTAATTGATTCTAGCCTAGCCACGGGTGCAAATGTTTCATCAAAATCTATTCCTTCTTCTTGAGCATATCCCTTAGTTACAAGTCTGGCCTTATTCCTTACTGCCTCACCTTTGTCATTCATTTTGTTTCTAAAAATTCACTTGTGCCAATGATAGGATGATCTTGAGGTCTTTCAATTAATGTCCAAATCTTGTTTCTTTCAAATTAATTTAGTTCCTCTTCCATAGTTAAAATTCAATTTTCATCTTTCAAGGTATCAACAACATTTTTAAGTTCAAAATTATCTATCAATTATTTAAAGAAGGAACGAGTTCTGACTTTCTCTGATGGATCACCAATGATGAGTTCTTTAAGATGGTTTTGAATAAATTTTCAGGCTCTTGGAAGATCGCTAGGTGTACTAACATTCCTGTCATTGTCTTTCAGCGTTGGACTATCTTGAGATTCATCTTCCTGTGAATCATTTTCTGATGAAGTAGTGCCTTGATCAGTGATTGTGAGCTTCTTTAATTCTTCTTGAACACCTGCATCATTATCTTCACCACAACTTTTGAAAATATCACTATTAGATTCATCAAAAGTAATGTGTATAGTTTCATTTATAATCAGAGTTCTTTGATTATAAACTCTAAAACCTCTTTTATTTTCACAATACCCCAAATAATGTGAGTATGTACTTTATCACACTTGTTCTAAACTCGACATTGTTTACATGTGAAATGATATACGTGTGCTTGACTTGAATGTCGATTGGACATGTTTTTCATCGGCTATATGATGTACTTGGGATACCAAACTCCATTGGCTAGTTGGTCAAATCGAATCAATAAGGGTTTGATCGAGATAATCGATGTACCATGGGTCCTGTATCTTGCTACTAGCTCTGGTATACACGAATATTACCCCACTTGATACTTGTTTGATGTACAGGCCCGATAAAAAGGGGATGATCAGTGGACGGAAACTGGTGTAAAGTAGTGTTCTACTGGATCTTGATATTATATTTTAAGGTTGATGGAGTGTCAATGGTTGCGAGACAAGCGGCCAATGCAAGAGAAATTGTATCCTTTCACTTGAAAGTGCTACTTGTTCCTTGCTTGTCTGCTATTGATTTGCCTAGTTATTGTTTTCTTACTTGCATTGAGATTGCTACTTTGTTTACATGTTTCTTGGAACGTCACTAAGTTTTGACTCACCTTATTAGTTTGTTTTCCTTACAAGGGGCATGAGAACAAGGACGTGTGATTGGGAGAAGACAGAGATTTTGTCTAGACCCCTTGACTTTTGTAGTAGTACTAGTATTTTTCTAGAGTTAGTATCTCAACTTGAGTTTGAATCCTTTGTTACATTTTAAGTCTATATGGATATTCGTAGTAATCGAATGTATATATGTTAAATTTAACTGTTGCTGCTCCTCTTATTCTTGAAGTTATGATTCAAGTTTTTAAAGGTTGTGATTGAGTTCTGACGAGAATTATGCAGACAGTTTGCTAAATCCAAGGGTACGCATCTAGGGGGAGGTGAGTCATCATAGGTGATATCAGAACCTAACTTTGAATTAGTCTGAAAGAATTGAGTGAGGGCCTTGTTTAGTGACGGTTTAAGTATGAGTATTTAACTGTGAAACCCTAAAGTGTTAGGTGGTGAATCTTGTTTCGTTTGCCTCAGTTTCTTATTGTTTTGGTGCTTGGTTGTAATGTAGGTAATGGAGGGAGCCAGTGGAAACGAGAGCCCCGAGCAATCTCGACGAGTTCTTAGCTACCAAAAACATTCAGGAGAGCCTTTTTTCTATGGGTTCCAGCGTGTAGGGTTTAGCATTGTAATTGTTGATGAACTTACTCGTATCCTAATAGGGGGTCCTCGTCATAGCAAACGAGAGAAGAAGGTTGGCTAATGCCAATCGTAGGGCCCAAACGGAGATTGAGCGCCTGAGGGCAATGCTAAGGATGCAAGGGGATAGAATTCAAGAACTTGAAGTTTCTATTCTTGAGGAACATGAGCGAATTAATGCTTTTTGAGAGCAAATACAAGAGGTCAATGATCGTCTCGTTTGGGTGGTGAGAGAAGTGAGGGACCGAATGGAAAACATCTTAACTGAGAGTGGGGTGCTCGTTGACGAGGTGGTACAAGTGAACTTAGTCAAGAAAGGTTAAGGGAATGTGCCCCCTAATGAATCTGACCTTGAACTTGAGAAAGGTCAACCTGAACCTGAATGGGAGGTGGAATCGGCTAGTTCAGTGATGAACTAAATAAGAGATCTAGGTTTTGTGGTTTTGTGCAGGGCAGTTAGGATGTGTTATAAGGTAGTTGAGACAACACATCACTTTTCTTATTTTGCTTTTGTTATTGACGTGTTAAGATTGATGCGTATAGCGCTTGTTTTTGTTTTGTGTACTTTGATTTTGCTATGTGTCCTTGACTTTATTATGTTGACATGTACAGTATTTTATAACCTAGTATTTAAGTTTGTTATGGTAGCTATATATATAGTGTGTTTTATTTTAAGTGTGTTTCATTATTTTGATTTCATAGTTTGGAAATGCCTTTTGCTTAACTTTATAGCCACTTTATTTTTGCTTATGTATATGTAATCTATTTTAAAAAGGGTATGGAGGGTAAACGAAATCGAGAACGTGGGACTAGTCATGGGCGTGGGATTTGACAACTATCGGAATCGAGGGATGAAAGAGAAGAGGCGGCCGAGCAACAACGTGAACCACAGGCCGAAGCAGGGGATCAAGTAGCGACGGCTATACAACGAATGACCAATCTCCTAGCACGGTTGGTAGAGCAATAGGGTCAAGTTCCTGTTAACCAACTTAGGGACTCCGAGATAAGAGAAGATAGGGTCTTAGAACGTTTTCAAAAGTTTTCTCCTCCTAAATTCTCTGGAGGGTCTGATCCAAAGGTGGCCGAGAATTGGTTGAAACAGATGATTAATATTTTTACAACTTTGAACTATACGAAAGAAAGGCAGGTGACCTTTGTTGTATTTCAATTTGAAAGATTGATCCAAATATGGTAAAACATGATTAGGGCTAAGTGGAAGAAGGAACAAATGGCGTGGATTTGGTTAAATTTTGTACTGTAGTTTAATGAAAAATATCTCCCACCCTTAGTCCAAAAGAAGAGAGAGGACAATTTTATCAAGCTGCATCAAGGAGCCTTAAGTGTATCCTAGTATGAAATCCAGTTCACCAAATTGTCCAAATTTACTCCTAAATTGGTGGTTATGGAGTCGAGAGTGCCAACCAAGGTATATGCCTTAGACCAACACCAAGTGCCTGATTAGTCTGAAGTGGTAGAAGGTACGATTCCTGTCTTCCATCGTCTGGCTAAGATTTTGATAAACCTGATGCAACTCATTCTTTTGTGAATCCTAATTTTATGTGTGGGATTAATATAAAAGTCGAGAGACTATCATATGACTTAGAAGTGAAGACACCCACATATGATCAATATTTGCTTGCTAGTGAAATATATAGAAATTGTGAGATTTAGATTGGCGAGCAAAAATTGGTAGTATATTTCATAAGTCTAGTTATTAAGGGATATGATGTCATTATAGGAATGGATTGGTTGGCCTGATATTATGCTCGGTTAAATTACAGAACAAAGGTGGTTGAGTTTTACATATTAGCTGAAACGACCTTAAAGCTAGACGTAAGAGGAACTTTAGCCTTATCTACCCTTATTTCAAGAATTTGGATTAGAAAATTATTGAGTAAGAGGGCACAGGGATATCTAACATTTCTAGTTAACATCCCAGAAGATAAGATTAAATTGGAGGATGTGCCGGTAATAAATGAGTATCTCGACATTTTTCCTGATGAATTAGTGTCATTGTCTCTCGAGAGAAAAATAGAATTTAAGATTGATTTAGTATCTGAAACTACACATATTTCGAAAACTCTTTATCGGATGGCACCTACTGAATTTATGAAATTGAAACTGTAACTGTAGGATCCGTTAGAGCGAAGATTTATACAAGAAAGTGAATCACCTTGGGGCACTCCAGTGCTTTTTGTTAAGAAGAAAGATGGGAGTTTGCGATTGTGCATTGATTATTAAGGTTTAAATACAGTGACCGTTAAGAACAAATATCTTTTGCCCTACATTGACGAGTTATTTGACTAATTGCAAGGGGTTGTGGTATTCTCTAAATTGGATCTTAGACAAGAATATTATCAATTAAAAATTAAGAAGAAAGATATGCCAAAAACTACTTTTAACACTCGATATGAGCATTATGAGTTTGTAGTGATACCTGTTGGATTAACTAATGCTTCGGCAGCATTTATGTATTTAATGCATTAGGTGTTTAAACCCTACTTGGACCAATTTATCGTGGTATTCATTGATGATATCTTGATCTATTCAAAAACTAAAGAGGAACATGAGCGATATTTGAGAATGGTATTGCAAATCCTAAGAGAGTATCAATTGTTCACCAAATTTAGTAAGTGTGAGTTTTGATTGGAGAAAGTATCATTTCTAAATCATATAATTTCAAAAGATGAACTCACTGTGGATCCAACCAAAGTAGAACCTATTGCCAAGTGAAAACAGTCAGAAAATCCTACTGAGATTCGTAGTTTCTTCGGTCTAGTGGGGTATTACCGTCAGTTTATAAAGGATTTTTCAAGAATTGCAGGATCTCTAACAGATTTGATGAAGAAGCAAGGTAAATTTATTTGGGACACTAGGTGTGAAACCACTTTTCAAGAATTTAAGAAGCGATTAACAATGGGACCAATGTTAGCTCTACCGAATGGGAAAAATAGTTATACAGTATATACAGCTGCTTCGAGGGAAGGTTCGAGGTGTGTTTTAATGCAAAATAGAAACGTAATTGTCTATATCTCTCAGAAGTTAAAACCTCATGAGTAAAATTATTCGACTCATAATTTAGAACTCACAGCTATTGTATTTGTTTTGAAAAAATGTCGGCATTACTTGTATGGGATAATTTTTGAGATGTATACGGACCATAAAAGTTTTAAATATCCATTCTCTAAAAAAAAATTAAACTTGAGGCAGTGTCGGTGGATGGAGTTTTTAGAAGATTATGAATATACTATTATTCATCTTGGAAAGGCCAACGTAGTAGTTGATACCCTAAATCGAAAGGCTCAACTAGCAAGTTTAATGATAAAAGAATAAAACCTATTAAAGGATGTTAGTGAATGGAATCCTCATCTCGAGCAACATAAATTTATGTTTGAAAATATTATGGTGAAATCGATATTATTGGACAGTATTAAAGAGACTCAAAAGAAATAACCAACGGTCCTAAGATGGCTAGAAAAGGTACAAAAAAAGGAACTACCTGGTTTCAATCTATGTCCTGATGGAATCTTAAGATTTCGAAATCGAATTGTGATGTTAAGGGATAAAAAATTGAAAAGGGAGATTTTAGAAGAGACTCGTCATTCTAGGTATACTGTGCATCCTAGTAGTGGCAAGATGTACTGAGATCTTAAAGGATTATATTGGTGAGATAACAGGAAATCAGAGATTATCCGATTTATTCAAACATATCTTACTCGTCAACACGTAAAAGTCGAGTATAAAAAATCGTCAAGATTGTTACAACTTTTAGAAATACCTGAGTGGAAGTGGGAGCATATTACGATGAATTTTGTGTCAGGTTTGCCGCGAACTCACGGAGTTCATGATGCGATTTGGGTGATAGTGGACCGATTCACTAAGTCGGCACATTTCTTGTCAATTAATATGAAGTATTTTTTGGAGAAACTTGTCAAACTCTATATGGATGAGATTGTGAGATTGTATGGGGTACCAGTTTGTATAGTGTCTGGTAGAAATCAGCAATTTGTATCTTAATTCTGTCAAAAGTTACAAGAGAGTTTAGGGACTAAAATGAATTTTAGTGCAGCCTATCATCCTCAAACCGATGGACGGTCATAGAAAACCATTCAAACCGTTAATGATATGTTAAGATCATGTATCGTGAATTTTGGAGGAAGTTAGGGCCAATACATTACATTGGTTGAGTTTGTTTATAACAATAATTATCACATTATTATTCAGATGACACCATACGAAGCGCTTTATGAACGAAAGTACCATACACCAATTTATTGGAAAAAAAATATGAAAGAGAAAAATTTTGGATTCAACAGCAATATCATGGATTGAAGAAGCATATGACAAGATAAAGTTAATCCGTCAAAGATTTCAAACAACCCAAAGTCGACAAAAGAATTATACTAACCATCGAAAAAAGGATTTAAAATTTGAATTGGAGACAATGTATTTCTTAAAATCACTTGTGACGACCCCACTTCTCCCAATGGCGAACCCAAGGGTATCGGCGGGCCATCTGCCTAACTCGCGCCAGGACTCAAAACTTAAAACAATAAAAGCTAGAAAATCCAATAGTGTACTATACATACTAAATACAATCCCAAAAGAGTTATAATTACATTCCCCAAAAGTGCCTGCTCATACTATTACATCCTTATAATTACATCCTTATAATTACAACCCAAAACCAAAATGTAGACCCTAAGGAGGGTCCTTGTACAAACCACCACAACAAAAACAAGCATCCTAATTGTCCAACTATTACAAGCAAATCTAACTATACTAGTGTATGTGCCAAAAGTCCCCGCGTCGGCCCCTGCTAAGGAAAACAAAAGGAAAGGGGTAAGCTATATGCTTAGTAAGTAAACAGGGGCAAAAGCGTAAATTTCACGTAACCACAGTTATACAGTAAGAGTAAAGCAAAAGCAGAAAAATAACATTCGATAATAAGGATACGGGTGGCTCCAAAGCCAATTCATGTGCCATGCGTGACCTCCTGTCGACACTCCGTCGACCACAATTAAGGTCCGTAGAACTCCACTTGTACACCCACCGAACACCTTATCACCCTCACTGGCCAGTCACCTCACAAACTTGCCCGGGCGAACGAAATCACAAACTTGAGCTTGAGTCACAAGCTCGGGTCACAAACTTGGTCCACATACTCGGGGAACCGGATTTACAAACTTGGTGACCTCAAACCAGGTTGGACTGACTTCGACCAAGCCCTAACCGGCTCGAATAGTCCATCTAGGTCATGAGATCGGGCCTAAACTCACAAACTTCACGAAATTATTCAAAAGTCACCCCGAGCAACAAGCTCAAGGGTTTTAGTTCCAAAATTGCTCATATACACAAGAAATGGACAAATATGTGCGCAAGTTAGGGGTTAGGTCGAGTGCGATAAAGTACACCCTCGCCTAGGTACCCTCTTCATACATATCGAAACACATAAGCAACTAACACCCAAGAGCGGCCTGAATACTTACTCAACGAACAAAAGAGCAAAATACGAAATTCGTGCCGCGAGGAGTAGCTAGTAGGCCCCACCGGCTCCACCTAACTCACCAATGTCTGAAATAGAAGATTGTGTCACAATATATCACAAACGGCTACTAACATATTTAAAACAAGCAAAACGACAAAATCGGCACATACGAGTGCGGAAACGGCACACGGAAACGGGAATGGCGGCCTAGCCATTTTGCCGTCAAAACTGTTTTGAGCCTAATCGAAGCTATGAGTGTCGGATCAAGGTACATGAGGTACCGTTGCGAAGCTAAGAGAAAAGTCTATGACTTTCATGAAGACTCCTAACTCCGGATCTGAACAGAGATGGGTCGAAAGTGCAGAAAACCGTTCCAGGAATTCGCACTCCAAAGTAACGGACAGGGTAAGTTTGCTGAACTATAACTCCCAGCTCACAAATCCAAATCAGGAAATTCCAAAGGCATTAGAAAGCTGAGACACAAGGCTAAAACTTTGATGTTTTGGTCAAGACCTGAATCCACTCAGAACAGAACGAAATTTGAGTGTCAAAGTACCCGTCAGAACTGTCCAGATTCAAAGGCAGTTCTGACGATTGATCTTGTTTGGGTCATAACGGATGCTACGGAACTCGGATTTCGACGCACTTTATACCGTTTCGAAGCCAAAACCAAGATCTACATTTCTTATGAAGGAGTCACCACCCAGATCATACGGTATCAAAACCGAAAAAGTCACGGGCAGAAGCTAAACTAAAAACGCACAGAACCTGATGTTCAAAACAGGCTTGAGTATTTCATCTATAACTCATGATACCCTAATCCCTTTGACCTGAAATTTTACAGGAATATTCAGGACTTAAGGGGATACAATATTACAGAAGGCCACTCATCCCAGTTTCGAGTGTAACAAGGTCAAAAATACCATAGACTACACCAGAATCGCAAAAACAGGTTTACAAACCGTATTCTGGTTCAAACATCATAAGTTAGGCTACCTAAGTCCAAATCAAGTGATTCCAAAGTCATATGAAAGCAAAGATACAAGGATACAATTCATCAGAAGACATAAACAACCAAATCAGAAGCATTCCTGGTCAAATTAGCCAATTACAGAAGCAATACTCAAGTTCGGGTAGAAACAGGGCAGCAGGGGTATTTCGGTCTTTTCACAGGCTACGTTACTCCGATTGAGCTGAAATTTTGTAAACACCTATAAAATACCATTATCTACAACTTTCATGTTTCGACATAAGGCCAATTCGGCCTCTAACATAGGGATACAAAACCGGACAGAAAAGAGGGAAAAATTTTCCAGATTCTGGAATTTTCAATTTTCAATGCAACCTTCCTTGATTTCTTACTTCCAACACTACCAAAACCCCTTATATAACCTTAATTACAACATATATTAACCATACACCAAGTTGGGCAGCAAATCATCAAACCCTAGTTCATATAACCTAAAGGGAAAAACCCCCAAAACATGATAGCATCCATTATTCACCACCAAATTTGAGTTGCTAAGCTAATTTACACAAGATTCAAAAGATCAAAGACCATGATCCGATTTCATACCTCAAAGACAAGCTTGGATGAGTGATAATCAACCCCCTTGGAAAATTTCTGGTTCCCCTAGCTTCCCAACTCACAATTAGCACTTTGATCGGTTTGGAAATTTGATTTTCTCACTTGGTTTGGCTAAGATTCAAGAAGAAAGAATTTTTCATTTGCTCTCCCTTTCTCTCTCTCTTTTGGTCAGCCAGCAGCAGAAATAATGAAGGGAAAGTGCAGAAAATTGGTTTAAGAAGGTTAGTTGCTCACTTGGCCAAGAAACTCTAGGATGGCGACAAGTGTCGCCACCTCCACCTTTCATTTTTCTCTTTCTTTCCTTGCTATTTCTAGCCTCTAATTTTCGGTCAAACAAGCTGACAATTAAGAGGATATTTTGCTCAAATATCAATAAACTTGTATGGTAAGAAAGTGGTGGTCAATTGGTGCGTTCAATCGGTAATGCGCGGGACCCGCCGGTTCGCGCCGTTTTTCTTAAAAACACACGTACTAGGGTCTTTACTTCCTATTCACTAACCTTATCTCATTGCTCCTAATCACATATTATTTCTCACTTAAAAGTCACTTTTAATCACCAAATTGATCCTTGGTCAGTACCGAAAATTCATCCGGCGAAAAATCGCGAAAACCCTAATTTGCCCCAATCTTGAAAACGAAGAATGAAACCCTACTTTCTAGGCTCATTTGTACTTATTATGGAATAGTTGGATAGTAGGGTTTTAATACATGATAATTTCCAAATAAAAGGAAATTTTTAAGAAAACGTGAGGAATTTTCCAATTCCAGTGATTAAAATTAGGGTTTCAATTAAAATGTGAGAGATTTAAGAAAACCGGTTAGTCACAAGTAAACTAGGGTTTTTGACTAAAATATTAGGGTTTCTAGTCTTTTAAAACAAAATAAGGTTTTAATCAAACCCAAAGAAATACACTTTAGTATCTTCTTTACCAACAACCTCCTTATTATTATTATTATTATTTTTTCGGGGTGTTACAATCTCCCCTCCTTAAAAGAATTTCGTCCTCGAAATTCATTTATTTATTCGTAATTATTCATAAATAAGTATAAGCAAAATCAAATAGCTATACGGTTCAATAAAAGTATTTTCAAATCATAAAACAAAAATTAATAAAAGGGCAAATAAAAGGCAGATAATCATATACACAAATATACCAACTAATTTCATGTCATAACGATATAAGGCAAATCAAAAGAAAAGGTGATATCGTCCCGGTCTCAGTTAAGATAACCCCGTCCGGTCTCTCACGTCACTTTCTATCCAAACTAAGCATCTGTCGACCTCTTGTACTCATTCTAGCCAAACGAAGCCTATTCATGTTCCCAAAATGCAAGTCTCAAGTACTTAACGCCGCCTCAACTTTGGAGTACTCGGGCACGAGAATACGAAATAAAACAGTTCACATCTCGAGCTGGCCAGTCCCAAGAGTAAACTATCTACAATCGAAATTCCTGCCCGACGTACATATCTATGATCCTCAAATACCACGGAAAAGATTAAAAACCCATAACATTCGCAATTCATAGCTTATGCTCGAACGGGCACTTAGTCCCTCATACTTATTCACCACTTAGTCCAGGGTCACTCCGCGCAGAAACCACGCAAAGCAGGCTCTAGGTTTTATTCCTCAATTGCTTAACTTTCAAATCAAATCGAATCCCACAGTCCGGCATCCTAAACTTCAAGCCTAGGATACACTATAGGAATCTGAAGCCTAAGCTCTGATACCAACTGTGACGACCCCACTTCTCCCAATGGCGAACCCAAGGGTATCGGCGGGCCGTCTGCCTAGCTCGCGCCAGGACTCAAAACTTAAAACAATAAAAGCCAGAAAATCCAATAGTGCACTATACATACTAAATACAATCCCAAAAGAGTTATAATTACATTCCCCAAAAGTGCCTGCTCATACTATTACATCCTTATAATTACATCCTTATAATTACAACCCAAAACCAAAATGTAGACCCTAAGGAGGGTCCTTGTACAAACCACCACAACAAAAACAAGCATCCTAATTGTCCAACTATTACAAGCAAATCTAACTATACTAGTGTATGTGCCAAAAGTCCCCGCGTCGGCCCCTGCTAAGGAAAACAAAAGGAAAGGGGTAAGTTATATGCTTAGTAAGTAAACAGGGGCAAAAGTGTAAATTTCACGTAACCACAGTTATACAGTAAGAGTAAAGCAAAAGCAGAAAAATAACATTCGATAATAAGGATACGGGTGGCTCCAAAGCCAATTCATGTGCCATGCGTGACCTCCTGTCGACACTCCGTCGACCACAATTAAGGTCCGTAGAACTCCACTTGTACACCCACCGAACACCTTATCACCCTCACTGGCCAGTCACCTCACAAACTTGCCCGGACGAACGAAATCACAAACTTGAGCTTGAGTCACAAGCTCGGGTCACAAACTTGGTCCACATACTCGGTGAACCGGATTTACAAACTTGGTGACCTCAAACCAGGTTGGACTGACTTCGACCAAGCCCTAACCGGCTCGAATAGTCCATCTAGGTCATGAGATCGGGCCCTAAACTCACAAACTTCACGAAATTATTCAAAAGTCACCCCGAGCAACAAGCTCAAGGGTTTTAGTTCCAAAATTGCTCATATACACAAGTCATGGACAAATATGTGCGCAAGTTAGGGGTTAGGTCGAGTGCGATAAAGTACACCCTCGCCTAGGTACCCTCTTCATACATATCGAAACACATAAGCAACTAACACCCAAGAGCGGCCTGAATACTTACTCAACGAACAAAAGAGCAAAATACGAAATTCGTGCCGCGAGGAGTAGCTAGTAGGCCCCACCGGCTCCATCTAGCTCACCAATGTCTGAAATAGAAGATTGTGTCACAATATATCACAAACGGCTACTAACATATTTAAAACAAGCAAAACGACAAAATCGGCACATACGAGTGCGGAAACGGCACACGGAAACGGGAATGGCGGCCTAGCCATTTTGCCGTCAAAACTGTTTTGAGCCTAATCGAAGCTATGAGTGTCGGATCAAGGTACATGAGGTACCGTTGCGAAGCTAAGAGAAAAGTCTATGACTTTCATGAAGACTCCTAACTCCGGATCTGAACAGAGATGGGTCGAAAGTGCAGAAAACCGTTCCAGGAATTCGCACTCCAAAGTAACGGACAGGGTAAGTTTGCTGAACTATAACTCCCAGCTCACAAATCCAAATCAGGAAATTCCAAAGGCATTAGAAAGCTGAGACACAAGGCTAAAACTTTGATGTTTTGGTCAAGACCTGAATCCACTCAGAACAGAACGAAATTTGAGTGTCAAAGTACCCGTCAGAACTGTCCAGATTCAAAGGCAGTTCTGACGATTGATCTTGTTTGGGTCATAATGGATGCTACGGAACTCGGATTTCGACGCACTTTATACCGTTTCGAAGCCAAAATCAAGATCTACATTTCTTATGAAGGAGTCACCACCCAGATCATACGGTATCAAAACCGAAAAAGTCACGGGCAGAAGCTAAACTAAAAACGCACAGAACCTGATGTTCAAAATAGGCTTGAGTATTTCATCTATAACTCATGATACCCTAATCCCTTTGACCTGAAATTTTACAGGAATATTCAGGACTTAAGGGGCTACAATATTACAGAAGGTCACTCAGCCCAGTTTCGAGTGTAACAAGGTCAAAAATACCATAGACTACACCAGAATCGCAAAAACAGGTTTACAAACCGTATTCTGGTTCAAACATCATAAGTTAGGCTACCTAAGTCCAAATCAAGTGATTCCAAAGTCATATGAAAGCAAAGATATAAGGATACAATTCATCAGAAGACATAAACAACCAAATCAGAAGCATTCCTGGTCAAATTAGCCAATTACAGAAGCAATACTCAAGTTCGGGTAGAAACAGGGCAGCAGGGGTATTTCGGTCTTTTCACAGGCTACGTTGCTCCGATTGAGCTGAAATTTTGTAAACACCTATAAAATACCATTATATACAACTTTCATGTTTTGACATAAGGCCAATTCGGCCTCTAACATAGGGATACAAAACCGGACAGAAAAGAGGGAAAAATTTTCCAGATTCTGGAATTTTCAATTTTCAATGCAACCTTCCTTGATTTCTTACTTCCAACACTACCAAAACCCCTTATATAACCTTAATTACAACATATATTAACCATACACCAAGTTGGGCAGCAAATCATCAAACCCTAGTTCATATAACCTAAAGGGAAAAACCCCCAAAACATGATAGCATCCATTATTCACCACCAAATTTGAGTTGCTAAGCTAATTTACACAAGATTCAAAAGATCAAAGACCATGATCCGATTTCATACCTCAAAGACAAGCTTGGATGAGTGATAATCAACCCCCTTGAAAAATTTCTGGTTCCCCTAGCTTCCCAACTCACAATTAGCACTTTGATCGGTTTGGAAATTTGATTTTCTCACTTGGTTTGGCTAAGATTCAAGAAGAAAGAATTTTTCATTTGCTCTCCCTTTCTCTCTCTCTTTTGGTCAGCCAGCAGCAGAAATAATGAAGGGAAAGTGCAGAAAATTGGTTTAAGAAGGTTAGTTGCTCACTTGGCCAAGAAACTCTAGGATGGCGACAAGTGTCGCCACCTCCACCTTTCATTTTTCTCTTTCTTTCCTTGCTATTTCTAGCCTTTAATTTTCGGTCAAACAAGCTGACAATTAAGAGGATATTTTGCTCAAATATCAATAAACTTGTATGGTAAGAAAGTGGTGGTCAATTGGTGCGTTCAATCGGTAATGCGCGGGACCCGCCGGTTCGCGCCGTTTTTCTTAAAAACACACGTACTAGGGTCTTTACTTCCTATTCACTAACCTTATCTCATTACTCCTAATCACATATTATTTCTCACTTAAAAGTCACTTTTAATCACCAAATTGATCCTTGGTCAGTACCGAAAATTCATCCGGCGAAAAATCGCGAAAACCCTAATTTGCCCCAATCTTGAAAACGAAGAATGAAACCCTACTTTCTAGGCTCATTTGTACTTATTATGGAATAGTTGGATAGTAGGGCTTTAATACATAATAATTTCCAAATAAAAGGAAATTTTTAAGAAAACGTGAGGAATTTTCCAATTCCAGTGATTAAAATTAGGGTTTCAATTAAAATGTGAGAGATTTAAGAAAACCGGTTAGTCACAAGTAAACTAGGGTTTTTGACTAAAATATTAGGGTTTCTAGTCTTTTAAAACAAAATAAGGTTTTAATCAAACCCAAAGAAATACACTTTAGTATCTTCTTTACCAACAACCTCCTTATTATTATTATTATTATTTTTTCGGGGTGTTACATCACTCCTTTAAAAGGAAGTATTAAGGTAGAAAAAGGAAAGAAATTAAAATCGAGATATATAGGGCCTTTCACCGTTCTCCAATAGGTAGAAAAAGTGGCATATCGATTGGAGTTACTAACAAGTTTGTCCTGAATTCACGATATTTTTTACGTATCCTTACTTAAAAAATGTCACCCAGATCCGACTCATATATTGCAGGCAGAAGATATTGAGTTTGATGAGTCTTTAACCTATGAAGAGCAACATGTTCGACTTCTAGATCGAAAGGTGAAAGACTTGAGGAATAAGCAAATTCCGTTGGTTAAGATTCTGTGAAAATGTCATGAAATAGAAGAAGCAATCTGGGAGTTAGAAATGGACATGCAAGAGAAATACCCCGAGTTATTTACCAGTAAAAGTATGAATTTCGAAATCGAAATTCTTTTGAAAAGAGAGTGTGAGAACTCGAAAATTATTTTATATTTTTCTTATTTTTGAATAAGTTAATTTATATTTTCTTTTGGTTTAATTCACTTGTCTTGATTTCTTATCTACTTTAATGATTAAGTCAACATTTTATTTTATTTCCTTCTATAATTTGGTGTATGTTAAGTTTCGTAGTGTATTATGATAGTGTGACCAACTAGTGGGGTGTATGCAATAAATTTGATAGACAAGGATGAGTGTTAGGCAAGAGGGATTATATGTGATTAGAAGTGTTAAAAGTGTATTAGAGAAAACAAGATAGATTAGTGATTAGAAACAAGAGAGACAAAGAGATAGAAATGAAATTATATGCCGCCAAGTGTCATACCTCTATGCATTCTTGACCAAGACTTTTCTTTGTGTTTATCTTTCATTTTTCACCCAAAAAAACCTTTCATTTTCTTGTTCATTTGGCCGACCAAGAGAGAAAAAAAAGAGAGGAAAACCACTTCAAATTTCATCTTGATCTTTACTTGATTTAGTAAGGAAATCAACAAAAAATTCAAATCTAATCTATGAAATGTTGCAACAAGGGAGGAAGTAACTTGTGGTGAAGTGATTTGAGAAGAAAAGCTCTTGTTTGCTAGGGTTTGAGATATTATATTAAGAATTTCTCTTCTTCCTCTTATCTTGTAATTTAATCCATGTATGAGGCGATTTTGTAGAAGATTTCATGGCTTTACTAGGGTAGCTAGTAATTTCCAGATTTAGTAGTAAATTTCCACCTTTGCTATGTTATTTCCAACCTTGGGATGCCATTTCCAACTTTGTTATGTCCTTTTTAGTTTTGACATGAGAATTTTCAGCTTTGATATGAACTTTTAGCTTCAATATAGGATTTTCCAGCTTTCGTTTGTAATTTTCAGTTTAGGGTTCAAATTTCCAATTTTGATGTAATGGTGGTGAGCTATGTATATGCCAAATTTGATATCTTTTGTGGCCCAACATGTTGCCTTGATTGATGTCGAATTGCCGTGAA
This sequence comes from Coffea arabica, assembly GCF_036785885.1. Lineage (NCBI taxonomy): Eukaryota > Viridiplantae > Streptophyta > Magnoliopsida > Gentianales > Rubiaceae > Coffea > Coffea arabica. The sequence goes on along the minus strand of NC_092325.1, from coordinate 8,021,070 downwards.
ACTAGGATTGGAATTTGGAGGGTTAACTTGAAGAAACTAGGGGATATGCTGCTGAATTTTCTCTCTAGTTGGTCATGTAAGCAAGAGTGAGGATTGATATGTGAATTTAGGATGGTTTGCACTTACTTTATTTGAAGTTGCTTGAATCCACTTTGATTGTGACATACAAGCTGTATTTTTGCGAAAAACATACATTTTACAAGGAGGAAAGTAATGGTTACTTCAAATATATTTTCTAGTTGCGTGTGTCAGATTTTAAACTTGAAGGTTTTGATCGTTGTTCTTCCAAAAGTCGTGCATATACCTCACATACGTTTTTGCTGAGGTTCATGAGTTCCATTTGCATGATTTTTCCTTTGATATTTACAAGCAAAGGTTGTGTATGTTGAAACCCTGTTTGATTACATTTTGTTATACGATATTTAATCACAGATTTCGAGAGTGACCAAGGAGTTGGGTCTGAGCTCAACATTGATAAATAGTGAACCATTGGTAAGTGTTTCACCTGTATATTGCGACTTGTTCCTTGATTGTAGTGTATACTTACTTGCTTATGCTCTTTTGTCTTGAATGAGTGGTTGAATGATCTTGACTTACTATTAGCAAGGTAAGTGTGTGCTTTATTAACTTGCCCCAAACTTGACACTGTTTACATGTGAAATGATATACGTGTGCTTGACTTGAACATCGGTTGGGCATGTTTTCCACCGGTTATGTGACATGCTTGGGACTACAAATCTCATCGGTTAGTTGGTCAAATCGAACCAGTAAGGGTTTGGTCGAGATGATCCATGAACCATGGGTCCTGTATCTTGCTATTGGCTCTTGTATACTCGAATATTACCCCACTTATTACTTATTTGGCGTGCGGGCTTGGTAAAGGGGAATGATCGGTGGACGGAGACAGGCATGAAGTGGTGTACTACTAAATCTTGATATTGTATTTCAAGGTCGACAGAGTGTCAACAGTTGCGAGACAAGTGGCCAATGCGAAAGAAACTGTATCCTTCCACTTGAAAGTGCTACTTGTTCCTTGCTTGTCTGCTATTGATTTGCCTAATTACTGTTTTTTAACTTGCTTTGAGATTGTTACTTTGTTTACATGTTTCTTGGAACCTCACTAAGATTTGGCTCACCCCATTAGTTTGTTTTCCTTACAGGTGGTACGAGAGTAAGGGCGTGTGATTGGGAGAAGGCAGCGATTTTGTCTAAACCCTTTGACTTTGTAGTAGTACTAGTGTTCTTCTAGGTTAGCATCTTAGGTTGAGCTTGAATCCTTTGTTACATTTTGGATCTGTATGGATATTCGCAATAATCAAATGTATATATGTTAAATTTGACTATTGCTGCTCCTCTTGCTCTTGAAATTATGATTCGTATTTCTAAGGATTGTGAGTGAGTCCTGACGAGAGTTAGGCAAATGATCCGCTAAACTCAGGAGTACGCCTCTAGGAGGAGGTGAGGTCGTCACATAGCCACTTAAGGCCAATATAAATGAGTAATCTTCACTTAGCAAACACAGTAATTTGTAGGTTTAACCCCAGTATAACTTTCAAAAGGGCAAAGTTTTCTTATTCAAATCAAAGGGCAAATCACGTGCATGCTAAATCAATGTCTCGCAAAATATGGAGTAAAAGTATGTCGATTATAATCAAGAGTTTGGAAGAAAACTGGTCAAGACTTTCGATGTTCAAAGTTGAAAATTTCTAACTATAAACTGGTTTAGAAAAAACTCATTTCCTTTCTCTTAAACTTTTTTGTTTTGGCTCAAAACCAACACACATGTGAAGATCAAAGTCTTGGCAAGTATCTTGAACAAAAAGATGTCAAAACTAACATACAAATTCTAGCAATAAAGCTGAAATTTCCAACTATCAAACGTTTTGTGTTACATCATTTTTCTCCTCTTAAATCACCTTGTTTTGGTTCAAATCCAACCTATATGTGAAAATCAAGTGTTTCTCAAGTAATTTGAGCAAAGATAGATCAAAACCGGCCCAAACCTAAAACTCAAAAGCTCCAAATCAACATACATGTAAAGATCAAAATATTAGCCAGTATCTTGAGCAAAATATGTCAAAATCATCCCACTTCCAACTCAAACAAGAATTTCCAGCAACTTGTACTTAAACTCCTTTCCTCTCATTTCAAAGTTTCAACCTTATTTCCATGGCAAAAATACAATAAATCATGACTAGCATAACATGTGTCATATCGTATATATTCTTGGCAAAAAAAACCATAAAAATCACACATATCTAATTTGAACCTAGGCTATGCACTTCATGTATCAAAGCTGAAAAATTGACAACATAAATTGAAAAACATGCAAGCCTCCATAAAATCCTTCATTTTCATCAAAATTGCACATATATAAAGCTCTAGACTAAGTTAAATAGATTATACACCAAAATTGGAAATTATAACATAACTTGACAAAATCATGAAATCTTTCATAAAGATCCGTCCTTTAGTTTCCCTAACATCATATCTTAAATAAACTCAAAGATAAGGGAAGAAAGCTAAGGTTTCTAGTCAAGTTCACCTCTTTACCTCCAAACCCAAGGATGGCAAGCAAATCAAGAAAGATGCAAGACTTTCTTACTCCAAGAACTCCTCCAATAGCTTCCTTCCAAGCTTAACTCAAGGATTTATGGAGTAGATTAGGGTTTCTTTCTTGTTTTCTCACTAAATAGGCAAGAATCAAGGCTTGAAATTTGGTGTTTTTCTCCCTCTTTTTTCTCCTCAAAATTTCGTCCAGCCATACTCCCAAGGAAGAAGAAAGTTTTGTAATAAAATGAAACTTGGTTATAAGAAAAATTACTCTTGGTCTTGGTCAAGATTGAAGGGATGATTGACAAGTGGCCAAGAAACAAGTAATGTCTATCTTAATTTTCCAAATATCTCTCTTTCTCCCAATTATATCTTGACACCTTTTTCCAACAATCCTTTTTTGCACAAAACTCGCTCTAATCCACCAAATTTATTACACATACCTCACTAGTTGATCACATTAACATAATGCACTATGAAATTCAACACGCACTAAATTAAATAAGGTAAAAGGATAAAAATCATGACTTAACTATTAAATCAACCAAAAATTCAAGGTAAATAGATTAAAATACAAAATATAAAAATAATTTTTGGGAATGCAAAATATATAAAAATAATTTTCGGGTCCTCACATTATATGAGATAAAGATGTTCCAAAATCCTTTTTTTTTATATTATACGAAACTTTTTTACGAATAACACCAAGAATCAATGACTTCAATTGTATAACCATAATGATACTTGGTGAAGATACATTTCTTTTTTAGTTACCCGAATAGTGCACGACTAAATTATTATGTTCTATGAATTTTTTTGGGTGGTGAAACACTATGTATTTAACATGATATGGTCCTATAACGTCAAAGTGTTTTTCTTCACTGCTTGCATATATAAAATCATTGTATTTTTTTGGCCTTTTGACATCTTTTCTTTCAATTACATTTTGTATTTCTTTTTTTTTGGGTACCTCTTAGAATTGAATATCCTTACATTAATTTTTTTTCTAGAATTTATCCTTACTTAAAGTGCAGAAACTAAAAAAATCTTTGGAGGTTTGGAAGATCTATTTTAATTTTCTCCAAATTTCTGTTACATTTAACTAAAATGTAGTTTAACTTGTTATGAAGAATCTTAGAAATTTTAACGCTAAGATAACACATTAGAGACAAGCTTTCAAGAGCAGGACATATATTGATTAACTTGAGCAGAAATTCATCTCCAATAAGAGCATTTTTCATGGAAAGAATTCTTAAGAAATGGAGGTTCAAAACTTTGTAGAAGTATCCAAAGTTGATGCCTACCAATCTAATGATTTCATAGATGAACCATGAGAAAAGATTACGTACATACAATGTCTTCCAACAACAGGGATGTTTTCTATTTGAAAACCTTTGGTCAAGAGCTTGCACATGACCCTTGGTTACTTCATCAAGAACTTTGTCTATGAGTTAGTAGATTTCACCATTACTAGGAAATGTCATTAGAAGACTATGTTTTAAAAAATGAACTATTTGGCATTACACCAAGCATAACTGCAAGCCTTCCACAAACTTTTCTCTAGATGGATAATTACTTTCATTAAGATCAATGATAGGAAACGTGATGAAAAGCCTATTTATTCTTTGGATAAAAGTAACATCCTTGAAATGTCTTCTATAGTAAGCAATAACATTGTATGGTGATTTAGGTGATATGGTAGAGAGCTTAATCCATCAGAACTCATGTCATCTTTCTCTTCTTTTGTCTCTTAATTCCTATTATCTTGGGTTTAAAATTGCTAAGATTCATCATAACAAGTTAAGTTACTTTTTGATTTAGTGTAATAGACATTTGAAGGCAATTGAAATAGATCTGCCAAACCTCCAACAATTCTTCTAGAGTAAGCCTTTTGTTTTTTCTAATTCTTCTAAAGTTGTTTTGTTTTTTTTTATCAACTATATTTATCCTTGAAAAAAATAAGGCTGATTTTGATATATAACTTTATTTGAATTAATAGTATACAAATTCGTGCATGACTTGTGGACATAGGTTTCAAATGGTTGTAGTTTATAATTATGATTACAAAAACTAGTGAAGATGATGACGAATGTGAAGTGCTTTTAGGAAATTCTTAGAAAAACTGTATTTTATTATTTCTTGTCTTTCATGCCTATTAAAAGTTAATATTCTAGTAGTAAATTTTAAAATATTATATTTAATGTTTATTAGATCGATGAATACATTGAGTATTCAAATAATTTGAGAAAATATGCACTTAAGCCTCTTGGAATTGAATCTCCTTGCATAATGTGGGATAACTGATCATAGCCGCAGTATCTAAATTGAGAGTAACAAGTTTTTTTATTTTCTCCACTCCTTCAAGAGTCCAGATGTTGAAAATCATATACATAAGTGTGATTGCATCTCTTGACATAGATATGTTGTAGAAGTCTTCGTGCAAAGATCAAGTAATTTCGGTCCAAACTTTGTTTGCCAAGAAGTTAACTATGTCCCCACCCCCTCCTCCATCACCACCAAGATCTCCAAGGCGATTACATAATTTTGATCCATCTTTAGTCCTCAAATAGACAACTAAAATCAAAGCACCAACAGTTCTACTCGGCTGACCAAATTGCCAAAATCATCATTCTAATTGTCAACAAAAAAAAGTGATGCACCTCAAAAAATAAAGCAAAAACATTAAATATTAGCAAGTTCCATAATCTTAACTCTGAACATGTTTCTATCTTGGTTCTCATTGAAGTTTTGGAACATTCTAAACTAAATATTGAGTATGTAAATTAGGTAATACTCTAATGAATGAAACCAACCTTGAATTAAGAGTGTGAATGATATCAATTATGTCAATATGATGTGAGAATCCATGGCAATAAAGGTACTATTTCACAACCCGGTGCTATATTAGATGAGCACAATATTTTTATGAAGCACAAAATTACAAAGTTTGGTACTTCCGACCTTAATCGGATCGATATAATTTCAAAGGGTCAAAAGGGCTTTTGAAAGAAGCCTTGAAGCACATAACAAATTCCATTTTTTGAGGTCCTGTTTGTTCACGGATTTTGCACAAGTCATAGGAATAAAGATCATTTTATATATATATTCGACAAAGGAAAGAAGTCTGATTACAATAATAATAGCAGTTGTTTTATTCAAATTGTAGACGTTGCTGTGAAACCTAAGTTAGCGACATTTTTGAAAACAATTTTCTTTATGTGGCTGTTGTAATTAGCAAGAAAACATAATAGGTGAAGAATATTTTCTTCATTATTTGAAATTTCAAATTCTTTACACTTATGAAATGCTAACCTTGTAGGATAAGCCAAAATTCAATTCGATATAAATATCTGAAATATGAATATAGAACAAAAGATTGCTTATTGTTCTTGAAAGTCAATGGAATCCGATGGGAGAATTAGAAAAGCCATAGAGGAGAGCTTGAGAAAAGCCTTGAAAATTCTTAATTAGCATGTTATGATTCACATATGAATAATATAGGGGGTTCCATTACGATGTTTATCAACAACATATTAGTGTTATAGATAGAAAAGAGAGATCTAACCTTATGTTACTGTGTTTAAACATACCACTAAGATAACTCTAACCTAAATAATTGACCCTATACCTTACCTTACCTATCAAACCAAATAATTGACTAAAACACACCTAAGCTGAAATTATAGTGGAAATTACTGGTTTTCATTTGATATGGTTTTCACAAGATAGAAATTAATTATTAGCAACTCAAATTAGAAAATATTTCTAACATACCTTTGAAGAACAATCTTCTTCATTTGATATGTTTGGGCAATGCTAAACTTATGAACACTCTATTTACAAGAATACAGGCTCTTGGCAGGGAATTCACTTTTTCTTAGTCATGCAAGAGGTCCATTTACGGGTTGAGTTTTGTAATATGGAATTAAGATCTCTTAATTTGGATCCTAATCTTGAAATGGTATTGAACTATTTAAGATAGCATAACTTCTTTTTGAGAAATATAAATCTTATAGATTTAAGATGGTACATTAATGCAGTTAATGTTCAACATGGAGACCCTGAAGTTCTGGATCTTGATATTAAAAAATTACTAGTGCTCAATGCACACCTAATATGCATAATAAAAAATACAATATTTATTGTCACATATTTTAAATAAAATTTTTATTACTGACGTAAACTTTAATCTTTTAAATATTTTTCATAAAATGATTTTATATTAATAGTTATAATATTTAGGGGTAGTTATGTTGAAAACATATACTTAAATAGTTAAATATAAAAATAGTCATGGGTAGTTATAGGTAATCAAAGTTTTTATAAGGTAAAAAGAGGAGGTTCATAAAGTGGCCATAAATGTTAACGCTAATGCAATGTTTTAAAACCCAGGCCTGATCGCCTGGTCGAACCGGTTGAACTATTGACTAGCCTTCTTTCCGGTCTAGGTTTGTTTAAAAAACTAGTTTGTATCAATTTTCATTTAAACTAGTTGAGCTGTTGACCCGGAACAGTTTTACGAGAACTAGCCGGTTCAATATCCAACCTTAATTAAGTCAACAATTTTGAATTTGGCCAACGAATCTTATTAATGGCATTCCAATTTTAATATTTTACCAATTACCCATGCATAGTTATCTCCAATTAATTAGACAATAACAATTATTGCCTTATTTTACTGATTTCTCTCTCTTCTTTAGAATTACATATTAGCTCTTGTTTAACATTTATAACATATAATTGACTATATTAGTTTTTTTAAATCTTGAATGCATTTCATTTTTTGGTTAATGCCTTTTAAGTGTTTTAATTTTTATAATATAAATTAGGAAATTAAAATTGTATGAAATAATACTATTTAAAATTCTTTTAACTTATAAAAGCTATTTTTGAGTTTTAAACAAATAATACTACTTAGAATAATATAATGAGAACTGAAGTGAATACATTTAATAATATGACTTAAGTTTCCACAGATATTTGTTTGTTTTTTTAGATGTTTAATATTTATTAATAATATTTATAACATCACGGGTTAATAACGGTCAGCCAAACAGTTGAACTAGTGACCCTTGAGCTATTCATTTTTCTAAGTCAATAAATGGTCTAGATTTCAAAACATTGCCCCAATGTTAACCCTAAACCTTTCCTTTGGTTTTTATATATAGTATAGAAGCCGTGTTTTGAAACTCAAACTGAGCTAGCAGGTTCAACCGGTAGGAATAGGGTAGGCATCCAGTCCGAGTTGTCTTAAAAAACCGTTCAACAAAAACTCAGTCAAAAAATCGAAAGAATCGCTTCAACCCGAGTTTTTTTCCATCTTTTCCCTTTTTACCTTTTTTGTTTTCCTTTTTTATTCTTTCTTTTAACAACTTTCAAATCCTTTCACATATCCTACCATAAATCTCGCCCTCAGGGGTTTGGTCTGGTGGTTGAGGTTGCTGAAGATGGAGCCTCAGGTCCCTGGTTCGAACCTTGCTGCCAGCAAGTTGCTGAGGGGGGTGAATAGTCTGCGGGGTCCACTCCCTGCGGGACACACCTAAAAAAAAAAAAAAAAAATCCTACCATAAATCTCTCTCAAACAACTCAAATGGAAGATCTAAGTTAAAAAAGGAATAAAACATAAAAAAAAAAGAAAGTAAAAATTCACCTAGAAATATTTTATCAATTTTATGATTTGACCCCTAGAGTACTAGGAAACTATTATTACACCTAGAAATATTTTAGAACTTGTAGCTATAGCCCTAAATTCTTGTATTACTTTTCAAATAAGCCCTCCAATTTGGTTCTAAACTTGTTGAATATGCATTAAATTGTAAATTGCTACTTAATTAAACTACCTTATTTGTATTTTCTTGAAAAGTATCTTAGAAATATCAAACATACATTACACCTACATTTCTTAGTATTAATATGTTTTTAGAAATTTTACATAATACATTAATTTTTAAAATTAAATATATTTACGACATCATGATGACATCATCCGGCTCTTGAATGGGTTCGACCCCGGTCGAATCCATTGACCCCTAACCCCAAATCTTGACTAAGTCGATGGCCAGCCTGAGTTTCAAAACATTGTATAGAAGTATAGATATCTAAACCCTAATCCTACTCGTTGAAAAATTCAATTGAATTTGACTAATTTTGTTAAGACCCTCAAATTTGTAAGGGTGATAAATGTAATTCTGAAAACCTAATTGGAGCCACGTGGAATCGGCACAATTCTCAGCGGAAGTTTGTGAAAATACGACCTTTACTTCTCCCGCCTTCTATTTCAAAACCCCATATCGGCGATCCCAACGGTTCTAGGTTCTAAACCCCACCGCCGGCGAGTTAGAAAAGGAAAAGGAGAATCGAAATGGAAAATTTCAGTGAAATTTTGAAAATTCAGGGGTCAAGGCACCTGAATTTGAAGAAATCGTTCAAGCTCGGATTACGTTCTCTCCTCACAGCTTGCTCCAAAGAGGTCATTTCTAATTTTTTCCAACCAAAACTGCATAAATCAATTTCTTTTTTCTATTTGAGTAATTAATTTCGGTTCTAGTTTTAAATTGGAATACTTCCAGGAATTCTGCAAAGCTTTTCCGAAGTTTACCGACCCCGAGAAAGACCGCCTCCATCGCCTATTCATTGAGGTATTCTCTCACGCCTAAATTGCTTCTTTTTTTATATATGAATTTTCTAATAAAAAGTTCAAAATCGAGGTAAATTTGCTTAGTTTAATTTCTTTTAAGTCGTTTGGTACTTGAAAGTATTTATTTCTTGGATTTATTTTTGAATTGTGTAAATATTTGAAGTAACTCTTATTTCTGCAATTTCTGTAATTTTTCTTTTCAGGTTATTTCTTCTTTGCATGGAAATATAGAGGTATGCCATTTTGACAGTTTTATGAGTTTCTTTTTCTTTTATCATTTTTCTACCTCACCAAGGTTAACGGATTGAGCCCAGGAAAAGTTAGAGCAAAATGAATTGCTGTTACACTATCAAAGATTAACAGTTGCTCATAAAAGTATCTGGTCCTATTTCATCTTGGTTCGTACAAAATGTGGTTGATTTTCAATACGATCAGTTTCAAAAGAATAGATGGAGAATGATAATGTTAGGGAACTGTATAGCTGGTCAATATATTAATGACAATCCAAAAGAAGAAATGGTTGTCAAATGCCTAAGCTTATTGAAGTTGTTTGCTTGCAAAAATTCTCGGTTCATTCAACTTAAATTCCTAGTACATAGCTAGATATTGAAGTATATTCTGTGTGAGTGCTTCCAACTTTTAAAGTCCAAGTGTTTGACAAAATGTATTGGTCACGTCAAATGAAGTGTTCTTTGAGGTTGTGCTCCATTATCTGATGTTGTCAAATCAATATGACATTTGCTGTTGTGTTGGCTGCTTTTATGAAGGGAAGAGTTGGTCATGCTATGCCTTAGTTACAAGTGCTTGAAAGGCATCAATAAGCTACAATTTGGAAGTAGATGCTGATGATTGCAAGCTTATTTTTCTTTGTATTAATTCCTAAGGCTTTTGCTGCTTCTAATAGTTTCCTTTTAATTTTCTTTTTTGCACCTGAGCTTTGGAGTAGACTGATATGTAGCCTATTCATAGCCACAGTTTGTCTTTTGATCTGCAAAAAGTACATAGCGTTCTGTATGGCAACCTACTGTTAGCATTTCTTTTATTTGTGAAAGCTTTATGAGTTGCATTTCCTCAAGTTTTTCTAGTATGCAAGAAATATTCTTGAGCGCATCTTAGAATTGAATCATCCAGAATTCACCCCATTCTTCACTTTTCTTTAGTTGATCGTGTGACAAGAAGTTCATAAGCTTAATCTTATTTCATGATGCTAATAGTAGGTTTCACTAGGCTGGACTGGGTGCCGAACTAGATTTGCTAGGTCATATGTCTTAGTGAACCAATAATTTCGGTGCATAAGGTGCAAAGGAAACTGTCTTAGAACCTGAGTGTATTTCATCTCATGTTCAAAAATTGATCTGCTCTACCAACTCACATTCAAGCTCTCATTCCAATAGTAGTTGGTTGATGATTTAATTAAACACAGTCTGTGACTTTGTTATTTATATATCATTTTAAGGTTGTTGCAGAGTTTTGTAATGGGTAAAATTGGAAGCATTTCTGAATATCTACTAACTAGTTACAGTAAAAAATGTGTTGGAATGGGCTAAGTGGTATTATGTTATCATTTCTGGGTATATATCTATACATTAAGAATAGACAGCTGGGTGCTATCAACTGAACATGGTTATAAAGTGCATTCAGTTCTACGATGGAAATAGCAAATTAATGAATTATATAGGTCTGAACTTGCAAATAGACATCAGTCTTTAGGACTTTTAATTGTAAAGACAATCAAGTCTTGTGCACATTAAACTTCACTGAATGTCTTTGGATGTAATCATTTTGCTTCTAGCCTTTTGTTTTCTATTATATTGTTATAAAATCTTTAGTCAAGCTAGTTCCCCTTAAAATAGTTTTATGTGAGTCAATTATGTGAAACATATTTTTTTTCTTTTCAAGATGGTATAGTATGGTAGCGTTATAGTTCCTGAAGAAGTTTTGTGCTATATCAGATTTTCTTCAAATGTGGTACATGTTGCACTATGCACATTGGCCACATTTGCACTATTATATGCTAAGGGCGTCTAACAATTTATCTTTTACCGTATGTAAAGACACAAGATGATTTTAGAGAATTTTGATTTTCAATCCAAACTAAGCTGTTGGGGATTTTATATTGATGGCAGAAAGTGAAGACTGCAAATTGTTGTACTCCACCCATTTCATTTCTCTTCCTATTCTATTGGCTGTGGCTGATATTGATAATTTATCAAAGAAGGACTTAGCAATCAAATGATAGAATAATTTGCAGGAATTTATTTTTCTCCCATACCTATTATGTTGGATAATGAATAGTGTTTTCATTAATAGCATTCAAATAGCTGGGCAACCAGTTGGCTGCACTTAACTTTAGTCTACAATTTGAAGATATAGAAAATGAATCAGTAAAAAACGTATGACTGGATCAGCTCCAAGAGAAACTGAATTGTGTTGGGCTGATTCTGGACCAATTCTGCAAGATCACCCTATAGAAATTGAAATAAGTAATATAAGAAGACTGCGCGTGTGCATTGTTCTGGACCTGTGGTATAATGACTCCACCGAATCCCTTAAGCCTTAAGCCATTCCCACACGGACCAGGGTGGGTGTTTAGTGACTCCTACCCCTAGTATAAGGAGAACATAAAATGGTTGCATGCTTCGTCAAGTGAGAGAGAGAGGATCTTATGCAGAACAGATCACCGGCTCCAAAGGCTCATTTAGGTGCCTAGGGTCTCTTTGGTTCCATGGGTTTCGAAGGCTTCTAGAAAGCTCTCCCAGAGCTTCCATAACTAGCTATATCCCACCTTCCTTGACTGCTCTAGACTGCTTGGCTTGCTCTTCTGCCATCCTTTTGTGGGTTTTAAGGAACCAGCCAAACAACAGTAACAGGCTTTGAAAGCGGATTGACTCTGCATATAGCTCAAAGAAAGGCTTTCTCTGCAGGGGTCATGGGAAGAAACCTTCTGTGATCCCTTGATTCTTGCCAGTCATTTAGATGGGGAAAGAGAATCCTCTGAGACTCCGTGAAACTCTGAGTTGTAATATAGCACACCTTCTGCATTTGCCAAGTGTTTTATTTGTCCTCTCTTTCACTTTCTTTCTTTTAGATGCGTTATGCAAGTCATTTAGAACATTTAAGTTGGCAATTTTGGAGAAAACACATATATAGTTGTTTCATGAGTAGGATAGGTATTTGCTCTGTTTGCATTTTTCTAGTACTTAGACTTAAACCATCTTTGGTTGCAATTTTCTGTTATTTCTCGGATTATATCCAAAGGTGCTTCTGTTAGATGTTTCCTCATTACTACATCAAACTTGCCAGAGATGTCTTGATGAGAATGTGGATCACCAAGCACTTCTGCAGCTTTGTATCTGGTTTTGATATCTAAACTCGTATCATTTGAGCTGTCTTCCTGTCATGGTTTCAATATCTTGTTTTTTTCATACATTAGGAAAGAGAAAGGAAAGGATCATGTTCTAACTGTTCTCTGTTTCAATGATGCAGGATCAGTTCGAGTCATTGTGTCTTGAAACACAGGTATTCTTTGATTATGGTTTCATCATATGGACCTGTGCCCTCATAGTAAATGTGCACAAACAGAAGTTTATTTAGTCTTAATCTAACTCAAAAAGGTGGTAAGAAAATAGAACGGTATAATTGTAATAAGAAAATTAAAGCATTAAGATGTTTCGGATGAAAATTACTATGACATATTTGAGCTCCATAGCGTGACTGTCAATTCTAGGAAGAGGCAGGCTGTAACTAGTTTCTAGACACTCAAAATCAGACTACCATTCATCCTAACTTCATTTTGCTATTATTATCCTTAACTACTGGTTCGATTCAATGTGGGAAGAGAGCGTCGTCGCTGTATGAGGGTATCTAAAACCATGGACTTACCCTTGTCTCTGGGGAAGAGGAAGCATTTATTATGAGCCATGGCTAGTACATTACTCTAGTGATTAGTTTCTCCAAAACTGTAAATTGTTATGTCATAAACAACTCCTCTCTCTCTCTCTCTCAATTCCAACCCTATTCCTCCAATATGTATCCTACACATTAAGAGGACATAATCTGACAACATCTTCAAATTTGGATACATTTTCTTTTCCAGTTTGTAGCTTGATAGTAGACAATTTGTAGAAATTTTATCTGCTTGTCTCTTATGACTAAGTTCTTTAATTGTGTACTTGTCATCTTTTGTTAGACTTCAACTTGTTTTCGAAGTATCTATGTAGTGATTGTCAATTTCTGGTTCATACCATTTGCTTGCAGGCAGGAACCATACTTGATACTGTTGAGCAGCATGTAGAAGAACAACAATTGGACCTGTTATTTGCTGAGAAGTAAGCTTTCAAGAGAATAATAATGCTTGCATCAGCTTTGTTGTTTCTATAACATTATGTTAATAAGTTGGGTGCAGCATGCAAGAGAACTGTAATGGGTAAGAGAGGGTATTTGATATGCAGGCACTGAGAAAACATAGATGCCTAAATGGTAGCCATTGCATGCTTTGAATGCCATAGTCAAATAAAATGTGCATTTAAAAATACAAGCATGCAGTAAGAAAGAGAGTGTGCATGGGAGGAGACAGTCAAGGGGGGCCTTGCCTGTGTGTATTAGTGATTCGGTTCCTGACTGTACGTCTTGATTACTTGGATAAGGTATGGAGTAGTTTATGATAAAAAGATACTAGTGGGTTTGTTTGGATAGGAGTTTATTTGGATGATTTATTTGAGATAATTACTGTAGCACTTTTTGTGATGTGATGTATGTTAGATAAAAGGTGATTGGGAAGATAAAAAGGTGATTGAAATTTGTGAAGCAAATTATTTTATCTGAAATTATCTCAATCCAAACAAAGCCACTTTGTTCTAATGTTAAAGAAGGGAGAATTGAGTGGAATAAGAGAATCAGTCAGGGTGTTCTCCCAGTAAGCAGCCTGATGGATAAGTGGAGTTTTATTCCAGTCTAATATGCTGACTTGAAACACACGTCAGAAATTCAAGACATGAGCAACCTAACAGATAACTTGAGGTTTGGTCCATTCTAACGTATAGTGGTTAGCAATTCAAGAGATGAGCAAGTCAGAAATTCAAGACATAAAAGTACTCCCTTGTTCTATATTGTAATGCTCTGTAAACATGACTCTTTTCAGGGAGCATAGCATTCTGCTTTACAGTTGTTTTAACGTAAGAAAATTGTTATTTTTGTCTATTGATGCCAATGTTTCTTGTCTTTAGAGATCTTGCTGTTTCAAAGTGGAATCTCTTGTGGCTACTAAGTTTCTTTTGTGTATACTAATTTCTGGATTCTACATCACTAAATATAGATAAAGGGTGTGTTGGTGACTATGAGCTTGAACAGACTATATGTTTTAAAGATGAAAATTGTAGTTTTTCCTTGAATTAAATTTAAAACTTCTGCATTTGGCTTTCTTGCCTATCTTCCATAAAATATTCTTATCTTGGCTAAGTAGAATGCATGACAAAATGCAGGAGTAATATTGGAGCAATTAGACCATCTTTGTTAGAGGTAAAAAAGAATGAGATCCACTACTTGACAGGTATTTTGGAGAAGGTGAGTAAAATGTAATGTTTTGGACGTGCAATCATCTTGTTTTTTGTTTGTTCTGAATTTGTTTAAAAAATAGTTACCTGTCAGTTCAGATTTCTAGATAACTTATGATGAAAATGTACACATTGTGATTTGCATCACATATTTCCTAGGTTCTTCAGTTCTAATTAGGATGGATATCTGGTGATAAGTGAATTCATATAGGTTACATGGTGCCCGGAAGGATAGAAGGGACATATACCGGGCAACATAATGAATAGGATACTGGAGATTTGTTTCATATTTCTGTCCCAGTGGGACCAATCCCTTTCATCTTTTTTCTTTTTAAAATTTTTTATTTTGGAGATATAATTAAATTTGTTTTTGATAAATCTAGATTGGTTGGCCAACTAGGTCCCGCCAATGATCTGAAAAGGTGGTTGATCAATGGGCTTGTTGAGTTGGCTGGTTTTTTTAACTAGTCTAAAATCTGGAAGAAGCAAACTTTTAGAACATGTAAGAGGCTTAAAGATTCCATACTAACTTTGTGAGGTTGATTAAGATTCTTCAAGGTAGAGTTTGGATTTTGTTGGGAGCTATAGGTAGATATTGATGGTGAGGGTGGAAACAATCATAGCACTAATGAACAACGTTTTGCAAAATACCAATGCCTGGTTCCAGAAGACAGGTTTGGGTTGCCTATTTGTTCTAGGCCTGTAGAACTGGTTTTTTCACATCCATATATCCTGGAGGAATGTAATGGGCTCCAAGGGTTTATGCTAGACAGAAAATCGTAGTGACAAGATAAGTTCCTTTAATACTTTTTATGCAAAATTGTGGCACCCATATTCCTTCGTCGTTTCCTGTTACTCTAATTTTGTTTTACAGAAAGTTTCATTTTGGTTATTATCTTTTGGTCAGACTCCAACTTCCTCTATTTGCGGTGCAAAAATAGTTAAATAATTCCCCATTTTCTGTTTTTATTCATCTCCTTAGCACATTTATTTCGAGTTGGTGTGATTAAGATGTTAGACAATGCTTGTATAGGTTAACGTTGGAAAGACGTAAAAAATGCTAACTAAAGGAACCATATTGTTTTCTAGAAGAATCATAACAGTGGATGTTGGAGTTGAAGTGCAAACTTTAGTATTAGTATGAGATAGCCAGAGTAAAAGAGCTACTGACATTATAATGCTAGCTTAACTAAAATATGGTCATAAATGCAGAAGTAATGTATGTAAATCTCCTTCTGTAGGTTGATATACTCAGATAAAAGGAGAAAAAGAAAGACCATTCTTGAAATAACTGTTGGTACTTGCAATCCAAATGAAACAAGCCTTATAACTTCAGATATTAGTCTATAAGAGTGTGGCAAATGTCTATGGCTTAGAAGTCTAGCATGATCTGATGTTGTAATATTTTTGGCAAGGTCAAGTACAGTTAGCTGATTAATGGGTTTCGGATGCCTTAACCACATTAGTAACAACATTTCCTTCATGAAGAATATTGTTTTCCAGGTATAGTAAAGGTTTTCCCCTCTCTTCTGCCACTAAGGTTATCTATTTTCCTACAGCCATAGCAGATGATAATTCTAGATAGTTTTCCTGATCTATTGGAACCCAAAAGCAAATCAAAAGGCATTGAGTCATTGAAAAACTTTTTATGGATTCCACTACTGAAAAATTAATCTTGATTATGAGCAACAAATGATGCTGTCTATCTGGTTGATCAATGACTTGATTCTTCTCTGAGTTTATCTATAAGCTTCTTGATTTTCAGCTAAGGAGGCATACATACATCTGTACAAAATAATTGTTCGTTCTGGTGCAGCACCTCGTTTTTTCATAGAAGCCTTTTAATTTTCATGGTTCTCTTTTTTTTCCCAAATGTGAGCACACAGGAAAGTTGTATTCTAATTATGAAAAGCATGACTTTGGCAGGCAGAAGAGCAAAATCGTCTCATGAGTTCTCATCTTGATCTCCTAAAGAAAAAAAAGCAAGATGTCTCAGGTGTTGCAGATGTTGTTGACAAGGTAATGTATTGTTTCTGTTCTGATTATCTTCTGCTTTTCAAGCCTCTAGTGATTTTCTGACTGATGCATATCATTTATTTCAATGAATAATCATTTCATGGAATTTTGCAGTTGTGGATGGATATTAGGAGCTATGAGATTGGCAACAATACTGGCTCGTGATCCTCACTAACTTCCAGCTTTAGTTTATTGCATATTGCCTTTCAACTTTTGTGCAGTTCTCGACTTTGCTGAGCATTGGAGTTGATCTTTGTTGCATATACATCTTGGCAGGGTATCATAAACAAATAGCTTAGGCTTGTTGATAAGGTCCTGCATATTCCCTCTTCTGAGCTGCTAATGAGGTTAGCAGATCAGTACTGCAAAATTCTGTCAAGCACCAACTGATGGTTGATTTTCTATTATGACCCTGAATTCTCTTGGCTTTTAAGATAGCAATGGAAAGATTATTTTGCTATTTGTTAATATTTCTCTTTTGTGGCTGTCATAATTTTCTTCTATCTAAAATTTTTGATGCATGCTAATTAACTTAGTTGCTAGAAGGCTCTAGTTCAGTTACCCAAAGAATGCAACTAATTAGAAAATCCAACTTTAAAGTGATGGTGGTGAACAAAAAAGGTTTCGCTTGTCATCTGTGGCTAAGCATTAAAAATTTAAAAATCATGATGTTTCATATGTTCTACTTGCTCCCAACCTAGAACTGAATAAAGTTAGTATGTCTTAAAACATAATGGTGACCTACTCCAGTCTTCATTTTAGAGCTAATATCATACCTAACGCTTGTGTAACTGCCCTCCCTCATCATACAGTCATGAATGTCAATAATTATGATTGTTCTTAATAATTTTGGAGGGATGAAGAAGGAATATGTATTCCAGAAAAGTTATTTTCAGAGTCTAATAAATAATAAGAGGAAATACTGGACCTATTTAATAATGCTTTGTGCTTTAAGGTTTTCCCAGACTTTGAACTAATCATCTTAATTTGCTCTTTAATTGTGATGCAGTTTTTCTACAGTGTTTTCTTTCTAAAATTCTTAGTTTTCCTCAAGATTGTGATCAGAATTTCTCATGGTTCTGTTTTCAAACTAAACTTCGTACGCCTTCAGAATTTTTTTTTTTTGTTATGTAAGTTTTGCTCTAGATTGTCATCTTTCTCCTTACACTGATATTTTCAAAATTATGCTGTATCTTTTGTCAGAACATTTTTCACAACTCAAATCTTGTTTGGATATCACTATCTCAATTATGACGGATACAGCAACATCTAAAGAGATATGCTTTGAATCGAGAGAGAGACCTCATAGCACTGAATTACTGCACATGGTCACAGAGGGAAAGTAAATAGCTACATCCTACATAGAGTAATCAGAACCCTTCAATGCTTGATTTCCATTAGTGGTATCACATGTCTGAGCCCCACCTGGGTAGCTCGGTTGGTCACGACCCCTCCTCAGGGTGCGTTGTCCATCCCCCCATCAGGGTTCGAGTCCCAGGGTTAACGTGTTCAAGGGAAAGGGGCCTCTCCTCTTGAACCGCAGGAGGATTAGTCGGGTCCGGCTTATCCGAAGCCCAGATACCTCCTGCATCCGGAAAAAAAAAAAAAGGTGTCACATGCCTGATTTTTATCTTAATAAAGAAAACATATAAAAGAGCTGACTATTGTCTCCCTCTCCATCTGTGCCCTAAAGGCTACCCAAATAATTCTTATCAAAGGTATCTGATTAAAACACGTGGTTGAACTCATAATGAGAAGTTGGTAATGGGTTGTACAAAGAAGACTTGCCTTCTTGGCTGTTTACTCGGGCTAAGATATGATGGAGCCCTCGAGAATTTTAAGGGTGTTGACTTTATTTATCCATATATTCGTCCCTTGGACTTGATGAAATTGTCAACTAGTTTAAAGTATACATATCACTTCAAAATACATGCATAGTTTGACTAGTAGAGGATAGGTGCAGAGCATTGCATTGTTAGTCAGGTCATTCAAAAGGTCTTATACACGAATTGCTAGCTTACCTGCTTTACTGCCATAATTTTGCTGCAGAAGAAATTTATGGTACCAACAATAGAAGATACTTAGAATGCACAAGAAGTTTAGACATGTGTCCTCTTCATGTTTGTTGCTTATAATATTGGACAAAACTTCGTTGCCAAGTGCGTATATTTCCCATCCTCCTTTTAGTTTAGAAATTCACGTTTCTTTGACATGAAAACGATGAATTTCAGGCAAAGTTTCAAAATGAAGAATTGTTCAACTGGATTTCTTCCATTGTATCTGGTGTTTTGGGTCTTTTTCAGTAGGTAAGTGCATTCTGCAGATGGGGTCATCTCTAATGCAGAGAGAATCAAGACAATAATAATATTATGGTAAATAAGGTCGATGTATCAATAATTCAACCATCGAGATGACAGCACATAAAAAGTTTTTTGACAATTTATTTTCTGGGCCATGATGACTGCATTTTGGACACCTGGATAGTCTGCTTGCAAATTTTGAATAGAAACTTCAACTCTCTCTCTCTTTAGATAATGAGATGAAAGTGCCAGAGGTATTACTACTATCTTCATATGCTCATTCGTGACGAATTCCAGTGAGCCTCGCTGGTACCTAATGAGATCAGACATGACACAAATTGCAAATGCACTTTCTAGCCCTAATTTATTGACAGCCTGCAGGCCGAATAATTAGCCTCCATTTTTGAAATTTGTTCTTCTGGTATACAACAAACAGAAGAAAAACAGCAAATGTAGATACATATTGGAGGAGTTAAGATTGTTCTAGGATAGGTGGGATAATTGTTCCCTTCATGTTGTTGCAATTATTTAGCATCCATCAATATACTACACTCTCGAAATGAATATATGCGTTTGAAGGAAATTCGAAACCAAACTCGAACTTTTGTATCTCTACCATAGATATTTTATCATCTTGTTTATAAATTCAGGAAGAAACAACTCTGAACTTTTGTGCCTCCTCAACTATAGGCCTTTTCCTAGTCCCTTTTTTTTTGGGGAGGGGGGGGGGGGGTTTACTTCATATTTGGGTAGAGATTTTTTTTTTCTTAATGTTAGAACAATTTCGTAATCCTGCACCCTTTGGATCCATCATTCGTGGACTTGGTAGCTGTGGCTTGACTAATATGCAAGATAGACAATTTTTTTCCCTACGTGTCCCTTTGACTCAGATATTGTTTGTTTTTCAGTTGAACTTTCCAACCCCTAACGTCAGATTTGATTTTGGATCCAAACTTTCGAGCTGGAAATTAATATGTCATTGAGAAATCTGATGGAAGAGGGAAGCATTTATAGCTCAAAACCTCATTATATAAACCATGAAGCATGGGACCATTGCTAGATGAAAGACAAGTGGACATTTTAAGATATGTTGGGAGATAAATGCCCAAGTCAGCCACTTTGTTGAGCTATTAAATTCAAGCAAAGTCAAATGGATAAATATTGGATTTGGACCTCTTTATGTGTAGGATTGAGACAGATAGTTCTTTATTTTTCTAGCATCTATTTTGACATTTACCAATTCTAGTAGTATATACCAGAAACGTGTGGTACACCCTTATTTTCCATTAATATCAATTATTGCAACTTATGCTAGACTAATATAGTTTGAATTACAACTGAGTGAGTCTTAAGATAAAAAAAAAAAAAAAAAACTAAAACTGAGTCTTCATATTTCTTAATTTCATGCAGATTTCAAAATATCAATTAAAAAAAAAAAAGGGTCTTATTTGCTATTGCAGAGCATGTGCTTAAATCACATAATCTATAATTCGGAAGTTTCATGGGAAGAGGCAAAATCAACACTCTTTCATACTAAATTCGTATCTTGTTCATGTTTTAATAAAATGCTGTGGAATTCTCAATGCTTTAAATTAAGATCATGGGAGGTGGATTTAGTCCCTTCGATTATTTTGAAGTGATAGCCGAAATGATGTTAGGTGCCAGGAAGGGCTGCCATCCTCAAGTCTTCTTGAGTTGAACATTTGCCCCTTGAAAATTTAAGGGTCGCCCTTTCAAACTGCTCTGGAAATTTCAGCTGACAATCTTGATTTATACTAACTTGTTGAACCTGGCAACCAAAACCGATTGCTTAATTCTATGATAATAATGAGTTTTAACCTTGAAGGGGGTAGGAAGCTGGTCAGTCAAGTGAGGCTAAACTGTCAAACTATATTATGTTCATGACTATGTTGAACTATTGTATTTTTTGACAAATTGGTTGCCATCAGCTTTTCGCAAAATGCATGAATGTCAAGGCACTCGGTCATCAACTGCTGCAGTCTATGAAGGAAAAGTTAAAAATAACCAAGAAAACAATCAATTGCAGTGTGGCCCCTAACAAAGAAATCAACTATGAACTTGCAAATCTTTTTTCTTGTCCATGGCATTTGAGAGGGAGGATCTCCCAAATGTTGAAATGCTACTGGTCTACTTGTTGATATCAACTACAGTTAAACCAGAAACGAGCCACGGAAAAACGAAGACAGAAGGAAAGGATTCATATTTGATATTAAACGCAACCTTGATATTGAAAAAACGAAGACAGAAGGAAAGGATTCATAGTTGATACGAGGAAACTTCAACGGGCGTAGACAAGACGCATAATATATGAGCATAGTTATTGTCAAATACTGATCTCTGTGGTCACGCTACTGTTTTTGTCAGAAAAAACTGCCATTCTCTGCCATGATTTTGAGTCACAGAGTGTTCCCAATTTGCACGTAGATTTTGCAGATGTTAACCATAGAGGAAGTATGCAGGGTTGGCTTGTTAGTTCTTAGTAACGGTCTTGTGTACGTAATTGAAATTGCCTAACAATTAATGATGATGAAAATTGAAACCTACCAGAGAAAGATACATTTGCTAGGGGAAAAATACCGGTTTTCGTCCCCAAACTTTGGACACAAGACACATTTCGTCCCTCATCTTTCGGGCATGACACATCTGGTGTCTGAATTAAGAATTTTAGACCAAATGTTATCCTCAAACGGCAATTTATCCACCATTTAACGAAACCGGTCACGTGAGATTCACGTACCGTTAAAGCTTCTGTCCGAAAGAACCCAGGTGGAAAAGGACGTTGTCTCCACTTTCCTTGTCCAAAACCGAATCTGAGCTCACTCTCTCTCTACAAGCTCACTTTCCCCTTTCCCTTGCCTTTCACTTTCTCTTTTCCTTTCACTTCAACGACTTCCTCTGCAAATTTCCAAGCCTAAGCTCAAGCTCCATCTGAAAATTCTGCCGAGAGCAAATCCCCTCTTCCAAATCAAATTCTGCCAAGAAATAAAGTAGAAACTTGCATAAAGCAACACCCAGCATTGTGGCTGTATTTCCCTAAAATGAGATCTAGAAATCTTGAGTCGTCATCGTCATCGTCATTAAACAGCATTGTTAAGGTTTTATAAATGACTGTTTTAGTTCTTGGATTACACCTTACCTCCAAAATTTGGGAATTTACCCAAATTTTTCATTTTCTAATATTCCTACAAATATGCAAAATTATGCATATCCCTCAAAATTCCGCCTGCATAATAACGTTGAAACCCGCAAGCAAGATTCTGTGTTTTTTCTATTTCAAGGTTAGCTCGCATGCGGGTTAATGTTATATTTGAGCGCGAGAAGAAAAAATTGGTAATTAGGCTCTTTGGGCATTATAAGTAAATATTTAAATTAATGGCAGTTTTATTACACCAATATTATTGTATTATCATTATTATGATTATTGTATTATTTCTTAGGCAAATATAACATTTAATTATTTAAATTTGATTTTATTTTTACAATTTATAAAATTTTTATCACTTATATAATATTTTTAAAACCCTAATACATCTAAATTTGATTTTATTTTTCAAATTTATAAGATTTTTATTTAAAAAAATGGGATACGGATAAGATATCCGGTTGGTTCGATTTGCATAGGTGCATATGAGAATATCCGAATACTCTTTAAACCCGCATGCGGGTTTAAGGAGATTATGGCAACTCTCTGACACACTAGTTACCCGTCCAACTTGTGTGTATTAAAATATATTTAAATATTATATTTCATATTTTTGTTATTTAGAGTTTAACAAAACATTAATATTGGGTAGATTTGAGGGATATGCATAATTTTGCATATTTGTAGGAATATTAGAAAATGGAAAATTTGGGTAAATTCCCAAATTTTGGAGGTAAGGTGTAATCCAAGAACTAAAACAGTCATTTATAAAACCTTAACAATGCTGTTTAATGACGATGACGATGACGACTCAAGATTTCTAGATCTCATTTTAGGGAAATACAGCCACAATGCTGGGTGTTGCTTTATGCAAGTTTCTACTTTATTTCTTGGCAGAATTTGATTTGGAAGAGGGGATTTGCTCTCGGCAGAATTTTCAGATGGAGCTTGAGCTTAGGCTTGGAAATTTGCAGAGGAAGTCGTTGAAGTGAAAGGAAAAGGGAAAGTGAAAGGCAAGGGAAAGGGGAAAGTGAACTTGTAGAGAGAGAGTGAGCTCAGATTCGGTTTTGGACAAGGAAAGTGGAGACAACGTCCTTTTCCACCTGGGTTCTTTCGGACAGAAGCTTTAACGGTACGTGAATCTCACGTGACCGGTTTCGTTAAATGGTGGATAAATTGCCGTTTGAGGATAACATTTGGTCTAAAATTCTTAATTCAGACACCAGATGTGTCATGCCCGAAAGATGAGGGACGAAATGTGTCTTGTGTCCAAAGTTTGGGGACGAAAACCGGTATTTTTCCTTTGCTAGGTAACCATGCTTTTTCAATCAATATCCAAGGAAAATTTTGTGGAATGGACGTTGAAGAAGAACACGTTTAAACTTAAGCAGGCTTCGATTTCTTGCCCGTTATCTTTTCATTTTTTCCATTTTTGGATATTGTAAAATACGAGTTATGTTTTCAAAATTAACAAAAAGAAAAAAAATTATTACTGAACAACCATTTCTGCCATTGTAAAGAAATTCAGTACACCCCACACCATTTGCAGATGGTAAGTTTGGGATCCAAGCGCGAAATACACTATTATTGAGACATCAAGAATATAACAATTTAATAACAAACAAGCCACAGACATAAAAGATTAATGACACACAAGACTTACATAGTTCAACTCCATCATTAAGGCTACGTCCGTGGAAAGAAAATCACTTTTTTATTATGAAAGGAAAATCCTATACAAGAATACAATTTGAACTCAAACTCATACCATCTCTCATCTTTCAATAACCTGCTCTCACCCCATATATAAGGTTACATGTTACCCTTATGTGCCCTCGTTATAGTATACCATCCCATCTATTTATAGAGAACATTATTTGGCCAAGAGTCAAATAGAAAATTTCTTGGCTACAACTACAAATAATTAAAATCAATTAAGAAATTAGTTACTTCCATAAAAACAAAAAATCTGTTTAAAAGAAATTAAACAAATTTCCTAATAAATCTCCATCTTAGCAAATATTTCTTTTACCAAACACAATAAACCATCCAAAAAATCTCATTTGCCTTTTTACCACCAAAAACCTTGGTGATTAACTACACACTCGAATCAATACTTGTTTTCAATTGATTCAATTGGCAAATGAACATGTATAACTAACTGAGTCCAACATTTAGTTGACTCATGAGAAGGTATCTTAGAATTTCTTCTCACCACAACAAACCATCCAACAAAAATTCCCATTTGTCTTTTTACCACCCAATACCTTGGTGCCTAACTACACAATCGAATCAATACAATCTTATTTTTAATTAATTCAATCGAGAAATGAACATGTATAACTAATCGAATTCAACATTTAGTTGACTGGTGAGAAGGTACCTTAATTCACCGTCTCCCTTCGCAAGATTTCTTCTTACGACCACTTGTAACTCGAAATTCCCTTTTTGTAAGCTCTATCTCTAACCATTGAAACAATCGAGTAGTAAAATTATCATATTTCTCCCCATCCTCAGAATTGTCTCGCCATGTGTGGTTTTCAATACTCTACCTGTAATGTAAAACTTGTAGCCATCAAAGTCTTCTGGCACTTAAAAATTAGATTCCTTTGTTTCTTTGAAACACATGTCATACTGCCCAAAGAATATAATTTGAATCTAAAAACTATCGGGATGAAATATCAACTGTTGGAATTGTGAAAAACCTCCACTGACTCATGCCCAAAATCAATAATGGACTCCACCTTTTTCTTAACCCTTGAAACACCTAACTAAATTCACCGTCAAGTATTTCTATGCTTTTCGAGTTCTCATCCTTCACTTTCAAGGTTTCTTGTCAAACCATTGAAACAAGGATATCACTCATTAAATTACTGAATTGGTAAAAACCATCAACCCACTTGATCTCAATAATTAACCAGGATCCAACCATGAACCTCGCTTTGATATCAGTTTATTGGAATCCAAGCGTGGAGTACACTATTATTGAGACATCAAGAATATAACAATTTAATGACAAACAAATTACAAGCATGAAAAATTAACAACAAACAAGATTTAACGTGGTTCGACTCTATGATTGAGCCTACGTCTATGGAGAGAAAATCAAATCTTTATTATGAGAGGAAGACCCTATACAAAAATACAATTTGAACTCAAACTCCACCCTTATATACCACCTCTCATCTTCCAAGAACTTTCTCTTACCCTATGTATAAGGTTAGATATCGCCTTTGTGTGTCAGTTTTGTAGTATGCCAACCCACCTATTTATATAGAGCATTATTTGGCCAAGAACCAAATAACAATAGGAAACCAATACTAATTCCTAGACTAATATAGAATAAGAAATAAGTTCTAATTTCTAAACTCATACAAATAAGAAATTTCTTAGCTACTATTTCAAGCAACTAAAACTAATTAGGAAATTAATTACTTTCATACAAAACAAGAAACCTGTCTAAAAGAAATTAAACCAATTTTCTAATAGTGAGCACCAAACAAATCAAGGATACCGAGAACAAACATATGTTGATAAGAATCGTTTTGATTTATTTGTTCCTGAAAATAGTTTATCGACCAGGTGCGGTACAGAGTTGAGAATCCTAATTTGTTTCACTTCAAAAAATAGGAATAGTGTTGATAAAAATTCAGTATTTTGTACCAAGAACAACTCTAGTCAACTTCCATCTGTAGTATAGTTCTGTATTTAAATTCACCTAATGCCACCACATCAGGACACAATGGCTACTTGTATTCATAAAAAGTTAAATTCTTGAAAATTGACTGCAATCTTCGGACAGAGGGAATATGTAAAGATAACACATGCTGAAAGAGTTATGCTTTAATTGTTTGTGAAAATTTTACATTCCAATAGCTATTTGTTTCCCGTACGTGTTAGCTATCTGAAGTTTGATGGGTATTTTCATGTTTCTAGGAGAGACGTGTAGTAAAACTTTAGTTAATCGTCTTGAAATTAGTTTTTGCATCCCTAGCCAGTCTATGCTTTTGAGATGTGATTTGAAACAGCATGCAAGAGGCTTTTACCAGAGCGATACAAAAACAAAAGCCACCATATGTTATTTTGCCAACCAGCTTAATTTTGAACCTTCCATTACTGATCCAATTTACTAATGTAAGAAAGGAAATTGAAGACCAAATTGCTGAATAGAGGATTTGGCTCAGAATATTTAGATAGATTAGCTGAGTTTCTGATACAAGTTTGTCAAGGTTGTTGTTCCCAAATCCAACACTCATCTGCATGCAACCATTTTTAACAAATTTGCACATGCACGTATAGGCCTACTCCTAAAACCATCCTCCATCCTGGCATGCCATGATTGCCAGTCCCTTCTATTGAATTCTACACCTGGAAACTAATATATATGCAGGAATTCTATGCTGGTAATGAATGTGTTATGGTAATACTGCAACTTTTTAGGTTTGTTACTTCAGTTGAATTCATTCCAATTGACATGCCATGATGGCTCTTTTGAAAAGACCTGCTGCAATGTGTATGATATTAATGCTGACTTCTGCATTACGGCAATATTGCACCCCTTTTGTCCATGTTTAGTTTACTATTCAACAGCAAAACTGAGCAGAAGAAACATGTGTTTTTCAAAACATATAAGCTCAAAAGTGAAAACTTTCATTAACAAATTTCAAATTATTTTGCCTTGCGGACTTTTTACACGTTAGAATAGTAGAAACCAAAACAAAATGTAATTGGAACTGAACTAACTATTTTACAATAATTTCTCTATGCTGTCTGATTTTCCTATACTTGTCTTGAAAATGAATAGGACTTGCATCTTTCAGGTCCTCTCTGGATTTCCTCTAGTATGTTAAAAACCTCTTTATGTACAATTTGCTTTCCCTGGTAGAATTTTGACATCCCAGTATTTTACTTCTTGTGGGATATCTCTTATTTCTGACGAGCTTGGGAGCAGGTTGATGAGGATTTTGTTCCTTCCTTGTGTTCATGCCATATTATTGTAGAGATTTCTCCCGCAAAAATCTGGTTTTCTCAGCATGAACAATTACGCAAATTGGAGTTTTGGGAAATGGTAATTTTTTGGATGGACAGCCCCCTCTTCCTATGACTTGAGAGACAGCTTGATGGGCAAACCATTTTGGGGAAGAGCAAAAGGGCCATACTGAATTCCATTTTGTGGGCCCATCATAGACCACCTGCAGTATGGAGACAAATAAAAACTTAGTTATACTATAATTGGAAACTATATTTCACCTAGTTGGAAATGTAATTCAGACGGTATATGGTAAACAAAATTTAAGTGGAATTTTGACAGACACACACACACACACACAAACACACACCTGTACTTTGTGGTCAGGTGATGTACTAGGACCAAGATCTCCAGCTTGGCCAACTCATTCCCTGGACATGAGTGGGTTCCATTGCCAAATGGCATAAATGTATTGGGTTTTGGAGCAGCCTGTCACATCAAAGGAAAAGATTTGAGTGAGCCTCATATTCTGTTCTGGGGCGATTCAAAGGTTTACTTAGTAAAACGTAACAGTAACAGAATTGACCATCTGTTGCAGAAGCCAATCATTTCTACTGATATTTACCTCAAATCTTGAAGGGTTGAACTTCTCAGGATCTGGAAAATTGTCTGGGCTGTGGTGAATGTTTCTGAAAAGTGGCATTACTTTCCATCCTTTTGGTATCAGATAACCTTCGAATTCAACATCTTCGACAGCTTCTCTGAAGGTGAAAGATAAGATTGAAGCAACTCTGAGCGTTTCTTGAATCACTCTGGTGGTGATTGGCATTTTCTTGGTGTCAGCCCAACTCAGAGCCTTGTCTTCGCATTCTTCCTTGGTCCTCATTATGGCCTCTTGTTCCTTCTGTACGGTCCAAAACAAGCACGAACTTTTCAGTGATTTGAACCACCAATTTTTGCTTAACATATAGTAAATTTGATCGTTAGGGGAAGAGAAATCTTACAGTGACAGCTTCTAAAACACTGGGATTCTCTCCCAGATACTTGAGGATCCATGTTAAAACACTGGCTGTGGTGTCACGGGCAGCAAAGATAACACCAATAATGTTATCTGCAATTTGTTCATCAGTTAGGCCTTCTTTGTCTCCCATGAATGATCCGAGCAAATCGCAGTAATCTTGCTTCATTTCCCTCCTTAGCGAAAGGATTTTAGCCAAGATCTGAGCCAATTCCTTCCTAGCTTTCATGGATTTGTGGAAGAGCGTTCCGGGAAGATTAATAGGCATTGAATTGTATCCCTTCTCAAGAATGTAGTAGCACCTCTTGAGATCTTCTCTGTAGTGAACTTCATCTTTTCCAAATATGGAAAGTAATGCAACGTTGAAAGTATACTGCACAATCAAAGAATTTAAACCAATTTTCATTAGCCAATTCAATCACATATATGTGTAAAAAGAACAAACAGTTTACTGAAAACAGAGCAAAAGCAGGGGAAGAAAAACAGAGCAGCTCTGTTTTCCTCTGTTTTGCTCTGTTTTCCCGTGGAAGAGTGGATTGACAAAGAACTTACTGTCTTCATTTCTTGAAAAGTATTGACCATTCTTCCTTCCCAGGATTCAAGAGACTGAACAGCAATTGATTCGATGTCCGGCACGATGTTCTTGATTGCTTCCGGGGTGAATGCTCGGAGTACTAATCTTCTCAACTTAGCATGATAGTCTCCCTGGTGAAAGAAGATGGCTTGTTTGCCCAACATCCTTTCCTTGCTAGCAGGAAATGTAGGCTTGAAGAGATGAGCCTTTGTCACAAGCACAAGCTTCGCCGCTTCAGGACTTGATATCATCACGCAAGGGCATCCCAAAATATGAGTCTTGAATATAGAACCAAACCTATAGGAAAACAAAACACAACAAAACAGCGCCCAATTCTCATTAGCATCACAGCCTAAAACAGCCTTTCGAGATAAAACAAAGCAAACATGAAGTCAAGAATTTTTGCTAAAGAATTTTCACTAACTTCTTCACTTTTGAAGCAAAGAACACATTGGGATTCTGTGAATATAGTTGAAAGGTCTCGCCGATATAAGGCCACCCCAAAGTCCCTGGTGGGAGAGGCAGTTTTCCGCGGCCAAACGCGGCGAATTTACGCATGGAACTGGTGAGAAAGCAGAAGATACCAACAACAGCAAATGATAAGCAAATCATGGATAAGAACTCCATGCTAGGTCTGTACTTGCACAAGTCCTACTTCTCAGTAGTAGGAGCAATAAGCAGTTGTTGTTATGGGGAGTGCTTGTACTTGTGACAAGCGATGAATATGTTTTCTTGATTGATTGTTGTGTGGAAAAGCAATAAATTGAGGGGTATATATAGGTAGAGGAAGCAAAAGAAGGGGGCCTTTCAGCTCCAGCTTGAATCCCACACACGGAATCTCCCTACAGCTCACAATTTTGCCACTGAAGAAGAGAGAGAGACTGGAAAACGGGTTACGCCTTATAAGGCGTAGCAGCAGTCACAAAAGGGGTAGCATATTTTACTGTATCATTGCTGCATGACATGACCCTTTGCTTGGTTGGACTGAGGAGGGTTATTTATTTTAGCGTGTGTAGTGTGTGTGAGAGAAAGAAAGAAAGGAAGGGGGGAAATAAAAAAGGGCCCTTCTCTTTTCTTGGGTTTTTGAGGGGTTAATCAGCGTGTGTAGTGTGTGAGAGAGAAAGGAAGAAAAGAAAAGAGAAGAAAAAAATGGGGCCCTTCTCTTTTCTTGGGTTTTTGAGGGGTTAATCAGTGTGTGTAGTGTGTGTAGTGTGTGAGAGAGAAAGGAAGAAAAGAAAAGAGAAGAAAAAAATGGGGCCATTCTCTTTTCTTGGGTTTTTTAGGGGTTAATCAGTGTGTGTGAGAAAAAGGAAGAAAAAAAAAGGGGGAGGGGGGGGGGCCCTTCTTTTCTTGGGGTTTCAGTGCGTGTAGTGTGTGAGAGAGAAAGAGAGGAAAATGGTTCTCTGGATAGGGGAATTAGGGGGGGGGGAGAGGGGAAAGGGCACGTGTCAGTTGGGATTGTGCAAAAAATGAGCGTGTGGGGGAGGGGGGGTTTAGTTGACTGTGACTTGGTGTAGTTATTATCATGAATGGAAGGGAAGAGGTGCTAGGAAACAGCTCCGAGCAGAGGATAGACAAAATATTAAAGAATTGATGGGAACAGAGGGGATGAATTTGCTGCTACTTGCTTATCCGTACCTATACAGACAGCAAATATTATAGGCAGTTTTTTTGCGTTTTTCAACTTCTGGTTTCCAGTTTTTTTTGTGGGGTATGATTCATATTTCATTATTATTAGCATACCACACAACTTTATGCATTCATTGAAGCCTTATTGTGCATGTATATGAGCATAGAAACATAAAGGTATGTTTAGGAGCTATTGATATAAACAAACAACAAGTGGGATTTTCTTTTTTTAGCCTAGTGTTAGCAAGTTGACATAGGGGGATCAATTGAAATTATTATTATTTTTTTTATGTGTGATTTGAAAGCTTGACCTCAGAGGAAATTATCCCATAACCAACTTGACATCAACAACTGTTTCAAACCTATTTCTGCTTAGTGATTTTAATAATAGTGAGGAAGATGTTTTAATTCCCTAACACGAGCAAAAAAAGTTATTTGAAACCTCATTTATTTAGGCATCCTTATATTCAGTTTTCTCTTGAATTGTGTTGGAAGACAATAGAAATGTTGAAGATGTGTATATACATACATACATACATACACTTGGATGTGGACTAAATAAAGCTCAAAAAGCTAAGAATGTTGAAAATTTTGCATTAGAAATAACATCCTGAACATCCCTTTAAAAGGCCATAATGTTCCAAATTATTATTTTTTCTTCTTTCTGTTGGAAGGAATAAGTAGATAGGCATCTGGTACACACAATAAAATGTTTGTTGGGGAAATATTTTGAACTGGAAAATGCTGGAAGTGTTTGATGTTAATGTTGCTTATTTCATTGCCAACTAAATGTAGTTTGATCATGCAGATTACTACTTCAAGCTAAGTTATATTAACTAACAGAGTTACACTCTTTCCCTTGGCCAACCTCTTGATTCTTTACATGAGACCTCACAAGGAAATGTGACTCACACCTATTTGACTACCAAATTTTCCTATGTCACTAATAGGAAATTAATAGCCACAATCAGATGGAACTCATTAATTCTTGAGATCGAAGAGACAGTCATATTATTCAAGAAACATTAAGTAATGTGTGTGACTAAGAGATGTGATTTGTTTCTCATCTTTTTAATTGGCATATCAAGTTATCGAATGATATTGTCAACTATAAAACACTATCGAATCCATCTTTATTCTGTGCCCCTTTTTATTTTGAGTAAATCTTATATACACTGACAGTGTATACAGTATCACCGTTTAATTCATAACATGCATATAAAAGTTGAATTTCAAACTCAAATTTTGTGTAGTTGTCATTCATCCAACACTGACATACTAGGAAAGATTAATCCTTTATTATTTTTTTTTTTACCTTAGCACTAATTGATTATAGCTTATTGTTATGAAACTGATTGATGTCTCATGGACTTGTCATTTCTTAACTACTCAATTTCATTTTTCATACCTTGTTTGTGCTTTTCATTTTGAAACCTTAATGTGATTAGCATGAGCTAGCTATATATGCTGAAGTCATTGATTTATGCATATGCTTCTTAAGGCCTCTGTGTGTGCGGGTCTGTCTCTGTTGATGAGTTGTCTTGTACGTAGCACAACCATAACTTCAATATATAGCATCATTATGAATATTACAAAACCATGTTTATAACAATTTCAAATGTAGACATTCGTATATAGC
Source organism: Coffea arabica (assembly GCF_036785885.1). Lineage (NCBI taxonomy): Eukaryota > Viridiplantae > Streptophyta > Magnoliopsida > Gentianales > Rubiaceae > Coffea > Coffea arabica. The sequence continues at coordinate 7,989,020 of NC_092325.1, read as the reverse complement.
CATTCAAAATTTGACAAAAATTTGCTTTGATATTTTCAACACATGAATCATTTGTATAAGATCACTTTCAATCATCTAGATGTTTTAAAATTTTGCACATTTTGAAGTTAGTTTACTAACTTAAAATTTTCTAAGAAGCCAAAAGAAAAAATAAAAGGGCTAAGGAAGAACACCAATACACCTTGTTGACTTTGTAACAAAAAAAGATAGAAGGGGAATTGTTTTGCTGTGTTTTGCCTAGTCAGAAATTGTTTATAAAATAGCACGACTACATTTAGACATGGCCATCATTCAGATTTGATCAGGAACTAGACCAACGATTTGCCAGACAAGAATCAAAACTAGCTTATTAGAGAACCTAGAACGGGGACTAGAACCGTGATTAACTTAAAAATTAGAACCGTTTTAGGTCGATTTGAACCCTCCAGTTTAAAAAAAAAAATTGATACATTTTTCCTTTTCAGATTAAATTTCAATGAGATGATTATGTATTTCTTCTTTTATTTAAAGCGGTCAATAAACGTATGGTGTTTTTTTCACAAAATTTGTATGAATTTCCTTGTCACAGTTAATAATACAATAATTTTTTTCTTTTACATTCATTTTCTTTAGTTTCTCCTTACTTTAAGTTCATTGTCATAGTTTCTTATAATTGAGTTTGTAATCATAACTGATCAAGTGTAACAAGAAGGAACTATGCCGTAATTGAAGGCAATTGGAATCAAAGATTTCAAAACCGAAACCGTAGCCGAAACCAAACAAAAATTGACTCTATGTTCAAACCACACATAGCAATTCTAGAACTGTGACCACCCAAACTACAATTACATATCAATAAGCCAATGGGTTTCACCAAATTTTTTTTTGGTTTTCAGCCCAGTGTATGTTGTTTCTTGATCATTCAAGATCCCATCATATATATTTCTGTTTTCCTTGTCAAACCCTTAATGCACGGAAGCAGAAACTCATCTGTTGAAACAGCAAGAAATGGCCTAATGATACTTCAAGCTCAATCAACGGAAGGACAAATGATCTTGAGAAATTTTATCTTCGTTTGGATCAACAACTTAACAAGCCTAGTAATTAGTTTGTCCCTTGAGTTGGCCGAAATGGTAGAGTTGGTAATTTTGCATAATTAGATCTCTGATACGTTGAGATGAGAAAGGCATTCAAATATCTGAGCAATTGAAAAATAATAATTTTTACTACAATGAATCTATACAAGTTAAGAAGTTTTTTGAGTAAGAAAAAAGAGTACTTCAAAAAGAGTTCTCAAGGACGTGAACATGGACCAAATGTATGCCCAAATAATTTGTGTTTTGAAATTATTCTATGCCCTCACTTTGTATTAAAATGTGATGCCTATTAGGCAAAGAAACAAGAAAGTACAATGTCTGTAGTTAAGTGCTGCGTTAGCAGATGACGAGGTTCCTCCTCTAAACTTAGCAAATCTAGAGTTGATGATAAGCACAAGAGGGATGAGAATGGGCCTTTTGTCATTGCAAAAAGTTTTTTTTTTTTTTTTTGGTCATTGGAAAAAGGTTGACAAACATATATATATATATACATATATATATATATATATATATATATATATATATATATATATATATTTTGACAAAGCTCCACCAGATTAGCTAGGTCATGACACAAGGCACATTTATGATAAATGCCAAGTTACAGCCACCTAGGAGACGTATGACATTGCTTCATTGTAGTTTCAGTTAAAAGGCATGGGATGTATTAATTGAAAAGTAGAGAAAATAGACAAAATGCTCAACATCTAAACTCTAAACAGTGTCAAATTTGGTGATGCATGAAAGCTTTACACATTAAGGAACCACAACAAGAAAGTAGTAGAAGAAGATGATGAGAACAAATTGTTGGGTTGCTGACTGAGAGGTATCATCCTAGCTAGGAGCACACACACATTAGCCGTCGACGCATCAAAAGCTAAGGGAGTTAATGGACTAACGCCCTCCCCATATCACAAACGCCATATTAAAAAAAAAAACTGAACTAGGGTAGAACTAAGGTAGTAAGGTTTCATTATTTTATTTAGGGTTCTTTTACTCTAAATTAAGGGATAATTTCAGAAACCCTCCGAGGTTTCTAACTATTTCACTGGCCTTCCTTAAGATTTATTATCTTGTAACATCTAGGTCCAACCAACAATTAAAAAGTGATATTAGGAGAGAGAAGATAATATGATTTCAATATTGCCCCTCGCCTACTAAATTGTTTAATTAATTTAATACCAACTCAAACATTAAAAAAAAAACACTAAAATTTACTATTTATCATCAGGGATTAAATCACATATGGCATCAAAATTAAAATATCATTCTATACATTTCACTTAATGTAAAATTCAAATTGCTCTTTTCAGTTACAAATTCATTGTCAAATATGGTCAATAACAAATAATTAGAAAATCTGTACCCAAAATATTATAAAGAGCGAATTTTAATACCATAAAAATCTCAGCAACTAACCTTAATATGTTGACAAGAATATTTATAATGTTAAAGTTTGTTCTTTGTAATATTTTGGTTGCAAATTTTTTTATTATTTGTTATTGACCATATTTGACAATGGGCATGTAATTGAAAAAGAGTAATTTGGATCTTATATTAAGTAAACAAATATAAAATGATACACTAATTTTTGATACTATATGATTTGATCCCTAATGATAAACAACAAATTTTAGTATTTTTCTTTAATGTATGGATTAGTATTAAATTAATTAAATAATGTAGTAGATCAGGAGTTATGATGGAATCATACTATCTTCTTTCTGCTAATATCAATTTATAATTATTGATTGTACCTAAATGTTTCAGGATAATTAACCTTAAGGAAGGTTAGTGTAATTTTGCAAACTTGGAGAGAGGCTGTGAAATAACTAAAAATCTCCTCAGTCATTCCTTTAAGCAAGCATTTCGAATAGGCATAAATATTGCATCTATAGTAGTACAACTTACAATCTTGAAAGTTCTGTGGTGTTTTTATAAGATATACTCAATTTCTCTCGATTTCTAATCCAATGCACAAATTGACTAGTTCCATCAATCCAGCTATATTATCAAAGATTTTTACGCAAGCAGGTAAGATGATATCTGGAACAGTTACACATTCAGGACCCCTAACACAAATAGATGCCCCACAAGCTCCATATACATTACTCTTGGATATAATTTCTTTCAAATTCATTAAGATTTCATGCAGTACAAGCTCTTGCAAGGACTTGTGGCCTACTCTGATTTTGGAGCTTGTATTTTCCGACACGAAAGTTAATTCCGCTGACATCTGGATGAAAACCAGTCAATGAGGGTGACAAAAGGCCACATCGCAGTCCGTCGTTTCAATAAAAAGGACTCAATAACTACTTACGGAAATATTCAAGTTGCGTGGAATGAATGCAATAATAAGAATATAATGGTAAAAATTCAAAGAAAAATTAATCACTATTATAACATTCGATAATTCACACGGAATGCAAAGCGTGATCACAATCGTGATTTAAAATATAGGCCTCACGTGAATTTATGTCAAATAAAATCTGCATACAAGTTTCTGAAAAAATTTATCTCTGAGCAGACCAACTACATTTTTTTTTTCCTGACGGAGTGGGTGTTCGGGTCATTTTTTACGGGGCCCGACTAATCTCACTCCGACTCGGGAGGAGAGGCCCTATTCCCCCGAACACGATAACCACAGGACTCGGATCCTTGTGGGCACTGGACACCAGCTGCTAAGGAGGTTTGATGAGACCAACTACATGACAGGTTCAATAGTTGGCTTTTGACCAATTGCACATCATCAATTAGAAAAGTAAAGAGTCCATAATTTTATTTGAATTATATTTAACGTGAAATGAGAGAGTTACGCAATCTTATCTGGAACATTTTCATTGGTCCAAACCGAAATAAAATTCTTCGAGTTTGTGGACAATTCCTGACTTTGGTAAAATTTGATTCATCTTTTGACAGGGTGTATTGACTTTAAAACGTTAATTAGCTCTGCAAATGCACATAAATTTATTCCATGACGTTTGATTTTCAAGTAAACAACACGTGTCTTGACCTTGTAGAACTTGATTTTGAAGTTGATGTTTCATCTGATTTATGATAATGGCCTCCCCATGAGAACATTATCTGTTTTTGATTCCTACAGGCTTGATGGCAGTCAATTAAGACATGCATGGTACTACGTGGACTTGGGGCTTAATTAGCTTTATTTTTTCTTTCTTTTTCCCCCTCATTTCAATCAATTTTTTTTCCTGTCGGCCGAGGGCAAGTCATTATCCACATACTACTACTGGTACAGCTTTTGGTGACTTTTGAGCGCAAATATTTTCTATAAAAGGACTATACCACCCATGGTATTACAATTGTACTATACCACCCATGGTATTACAATTGTATTTTATCATTTACACTTCGGATAAATTGGTAGTTAATAATTGATTACCAACAGGGACATATTCTAAGTTTAACTTGTTATTTTAATCTTATGATTTATTCTCAGATAAATTTGATGGAAGTGATACTAAACATTTGCTAATTTTCTGAGACGGGCTTTTGATGTGCAGCCTTATTTATAAACAGGATAAAATTTAAGGCTATCTGTACAAGGGAAAGGTCTTGTGGTTGTACAAAATTTACCACTAACTTTAAGTAGCAATGGAGATTTAAACACAAGAGTCTTTACAAACACTTTCTACAGTAAATAGCCTAAAATTGTGCGCAGTTTGACGAATTACGCTTCCAACTATGCACCTTGCACAAGATTTGACATGTCATATATGTATATCATCTCAATACACACACACACATACATACATACATACATAAATGATATGAAGTCTAATTACTGTAGGTGCAATGTAGTATTTACTGACTAAGTTGAATCGTTTATGGGGGATTTGTTGATTTTGTAGAAGAATTGCTGCTTGTGCAACTCCCCTTCAAATAATCATTTTAGCATAAAATTTGAATGAATCTGTTATATATTGACAGTATATATATAATTTCAAATATATATTCATAATAACTAGTTTTAATTTGAAATTGAAATCTAATTTTTATACATGTAACATGCATTCAGACTCAATGGTGTATATGATTTCTGTGTATAGGTTACTTTCTCCTTAATTATTATAATGTGTGTCTCTTTTTCTTTTTTCTTTTTGGAAATGTAATACCCAATAAAATCTAGGGATAATTTCAAAAACCTCGAGGTTTTCAATATTACACATACCTCCCTTGGCCCTACAAAATGACCATAATAATCTTAACTTATTAATATTTTTTTCATGCAATTAAACAATTCACTCCTAATCTTGTTCATATGAGTGCATCATAGAATTAGACATTTAATGGAAACAAAAATAAAATTCGCTCGTGGAATAATCGACCATATCTTAAATACAATAATAATATATTAAAAATTAATTTTAGTTTTGTTTGGAGGATCTGAAGATGAATAGAAGAATATGTAAAATGAGTTTAAAAAGGATAGATTTGGTATTGATACTCCAATAGTTGAGGGATAGGATGTTATATTGATGCAGTTATTAAAATTTTTTAAGTTTAATGATACAACTTTTTTTAATCTCAATTGAGGTTTTAGAATTTAAGGATTGATGGTGGCAATGGTCATGGTGATAATAGTACTAATTTGAGATGTGGTAATGTGAAAAGAGTCAAAATAGTAGAGATGAGGATTGAAAATGAGTTTGAAATTTTGTGCATATTCCATAGTTTTTGAATAATTTTATAAGAAAGTAAAATAAACTTCACAATTTCATGAGGGCATTTTGAGTTATTCATTCAAAATTTTGACCATTAAATAGTTTTTGTTACAGAAATGGTAAACTTGGGGGAGGTATATGCAATTTTTCAAACCTCAAGAGAACTAGGTGAAATTGTTAAAAACCTCAAGAGTGGTTTCTGAAATTATCCCTAAAATCTATTACTCAAAAGTAATTTAGGAATCAAGCTTTTAAGCTCCTCGTGAGGTTCTCTTTCTTTGGGATGCAAATATATATATATATATATATATATATATATATATATATATATATATATATCAACAACACTATTTTGCCCTTATCCATTCTCATCTCATAAAAGATGAAATGAGGTAGCATGTAGACAAACATAGCGTGTTACAAACTATGCCCTACAGCTTCCGCGTTTGCATCAATTATGTACATCGACTTTCAGATTTGTCAATTCAACTGACAGCAAGAATATATGAATTGTCATTTTTTGTTATTCATTTTTTCCTCCCTTGGCTTTGAAGAAAAACAAGCAAGTAGACAAATCGTCACTCAATTTCTAATAGTAGAAAATTCGTGTCTTTTTCCACGTCTTTCTATAATAGAAGATTGAGAATTTGGGATAATAAGCTTAGATTCGTGAATCATTTTAGATATAGACACCAAAACGGTCCCTTTAGTTTTGGCAATATTACTTGGGAGATTGTCAATTAGTCATCAGAAATGATGGAATTTTATATTCACAACACCTAATCTTGGATCCAAATTCAATTCTTCTACTTACTTTTCACGTTTTCTTACCAGGAACTGATATAATCATTTTATTTCTTGTCTCAAATTATTTGATCCAAGAAATTGTTTTGACGTGATGCATTATGTGTTTGGTACAATTTCTATTTCTAGTCAGGGCCTACGTTAAATCAATAACATAGATAGATGTACTAATTAAGTGGTTGGCTCATTAATAATTGGTCTCCATAGTTTTTAGCTTTTTTGGATAATACAATATATGATAATTATCGAATACAAATAAGAAAACAGTAGAAATAAGTTTAGTTCTTTCATTAAAAATTTTTTTCTCTTTTGCTTTTTACCATGAAAGAGGTGAAATTTAAGAAGAAAAAGGAAAATTTAAACTCACAACCTCTAATCCCATTAATAAGGTTCTTTCTTTCATAGTCTTGGGGGATTATTTGGACTTGAATATAAAAGCATTTTTGTCTTTCTTCAAACTTTATCGAGTTGAGTTCAAGTTTTTCTGCTCTCCCATCGAGTCAATATCGATCTCCACTAAAGCTATTTTTTTGAATTTGAGCTTGAACCTGAGTATGACATCCATGCATCGACTTGAACTCGGCTGGATTTGATATCACCCATAGTCTTCCTTTTGTGCCTTCTACATTCAGAAAGCATATGCAAAAGCTACACCTTTCTACACCTTCAAATGGGTACGTAGTGTTGCATCACATAGAGATACAAATGCATGCAAAAGGTTTAAGATGACACATATGTGTGCCACAATCACTCTTCCCATCAAAGTAGTAATTTTGTGGCAGTCATGAAACTAATCGGCCGAAACTTTTCAAGCTATCTTAAGCTATACGTATATATTGATGAAGAAAAGTTTTCTGATATAAAATATGCTTTACATATACATGTTTATATATATTAGGGGTAACAATTTCCGACACGACCTGAAAACACGACACGAACCTAACACGAAATTAATGAGTTTGGGTTGAGATTTCAGGGTTCGGGTCAGAATCGAGTCGAACCTGATGAACCCGAAAAGAAAACAGGTCGATTTCGGGTCAACCCGTGGGGTGATCCGATATGACCCGTTTACGAATTAAAAATAATTTAATAAATTTAAAAATTATTTTATCTAACTAAACTAAGTTATTCCTTTTTTTCAAAGCATTAATTACTTAATCCTAAATGAATGTATTTAACTTGTATGAATTGAAATTATTATATTTGGATAAATAATATATTATATTATTTTTTACTTTTCTACAGATTTAATTTAATTTATATTTGGTTTGGGATAAAACACTTTTACGGTGTTTAATTTATTTTAGATTTGGTTTGGGATTATTTATTTAAATTTTTATTACTTGATTATGTAATTAGTTTTGTGAGAAATTGATTTTATTAGAAATTATAGTGGTAAATTAATAAATTAAATTTAAGTTTCGGGTCATTTCGAGTCGACACGCCAACTCGAAATTTTCGAGTTCGTGTCAGGTATCCTGACCCATTTTGAGTTGACGGGTCAAGTTCGGGTCAACGGGTTTTCTGTTATGCCTGGATCTCAACCCGCCCCACTAACCCGAATTCGACCCGATTAACACCCCTAGCTCAAAGGATTACTCCACAATCCACATCAGACGTCAATATTTCGAACATAGATACAACTGCTTAATGCTGAACTCTTCGCCACTAAAGCTCCCAATCGTCCAAATACTACTTTTTCAATGAGTTTTATTTTGTATTACGTCTGACATACAAATTTGATACTGTTTCTTTTTATCTGATACAAATTGCCTAAAGAAGCACCAATAGTTTTTATGAGTGTGAATTGATTAAATGTTGAAATATGGTTCTCAAAATATCCCTGTAATTGAGGACTATATAGCAATTAATTTTGCCCATGTAAGTTGTTGGCTGAAAATTACCGACTTTTTTTGCTATGATATTTTCAAGGTTAACATATCATACTGAATTAGCTAATAAAATTAGACAGAATAGGTAAAATGTAACATGGTGAAAATTGGAGGATCGACTTGCAATTAAAAAAACAAAAACGTTGTATTGATTACAATAAGACTATTTTGAAAGTTTAGTAACTGTTGTTGCACTTTTCCTACTATTTTACCTTTTTTTTTATTTTTATAATGTAAGTGGAAGATACCAAATCGGAACCTTTATCTTTTTGTCTAAAGGCGTTATTGGGCATTTTCAATTTTTCTCCAACACTATTATGGCATATTTACAAATTCCAACAAACGGTGGAAACTTGGAGAGAACAAAAATGCCAAATTAAGATTAGAGAAATCAGCCTAACATGAAAAAATTTTCAGTTTTCTTATAGGAGGATAAAACTGTGGAGAGGACAACAGACGGTGGAACCCTGGAGAGGACAATAAGAGGATAAAACTTCAAAGAAGGAATAAATGCTTAGTTGAAATGTACTCATCTGCAACCACCAAAAATTCCAACATCTTTGGAGTATGCAAAGTTTAATTATCAAGTAATTTTTAGGCTTTTCGTTGAAGTTGTAAAAAGAATAAAAATGTAAAGGTACCTTGCCAACCAAAAAAAATATTGTTGGCAAAAACTTTTCATAATTTTTTTTTCATTTTTTTAATGTCAGTTGAAGATTTTTCAATAGATTAAGGCCCTTATTACCACCGTGGCATAACTTAAATTTAAGCAATAGAAAGACAAACCTAAATACCTAAAGAAATACCGAAACTTAGATTCCTTTGGCTACTAATAAACTGAAATTCTTTCGAACGGAAGCACAATTGTTATATTTTCTCTCTAGAAATAGCATTGCATTGGAATTTTGAAATAGCAATTACACTGATCTGTTTGAAAAAAACTATCTATAACTTAATAGTTGCGTGTCCAATTAAGTAGTAGATTACAATTTCTTGATAGGATTTTTATCTATTTTAAATTTTTAGTCTGCTTAATCCAAAGCATTTCGCTAATCACTGCTTGCTTGTGCAGGTTCACTAATGGACCTTTAGTTAAAAAGAATAAATTAATACTATAGGAATCATCGTGATAAAAGAACTGATTAATATTTTAATAATCTTAAAAATGATAAATCCTTTTAATAATCTCTACAAAATAATTCTTTTAGTGATGAAAGAAATGATAAAGCTTCTTCTCTATGTGCAAAAACCAACTGCAGAATCTCCATTCAAAATAAGCTATACGAATATAAAAATTATTCTAGCCTTTAACAAAAAAAACATAATTATGTTTGGTCATATTTCCTTCTCTTTATATTTTGAGAATATTGAAAAATTCTTATGTATTTTAAGCAATTTTCTTCCCTTCTTCCAAAAAAATTTTAAGAATTTTATGTTTGAATTCAAAATTTATATGTTCATGTTTTTCGCCTCTGCAAATTAAATTTTTTTAGTTCCGTCACTGTCATAACATAAGGATCCCTAAATTATTTACTACGTGTCTAAGACCTTTTATGAGCAAGTATAAAAATCAACACCTGTACGAATAAACACAATTCTATATTCACGTACATGATCTCTTTATTACAAAAAGTCTGAGCTTGCAAGGTATTTGTAGGTGCATGCATGTACAGTTGGTGTTGGTCGTCATCTGTTGTTGTCATCTTATACGCAAAGGACACAAAAGAATTTACGAGGAAGGGGACAATTAGTTTGTAATAGTTAGTGAAAAAGAATGTGCCATTTAGTAGTTAGTGAACATGGACCGAATGTATGCCTAAGTAATTTATCATGATTCAAATTCATTTTTTTTTATTTACATAAAGCTTAAGGTTTGTTTAGTTAATTGCGATTCTTTTGGTAATTTGGAAATTGAGAGAATATGGAGTTTTGTGTAAGTAAACAAGATTTAGACTGTATCTTGTGCTGCAGAAACATGATGATATAGGAAGGAATTGTACAAATCTTTGGGTATTATGGGGACACAAACGAAGACACTAGAAATAGAAGAATAAGTAGTGTGTTTGGATAGGAGATTATTTGAAATATTATTTAAAATAATTATTGTAGTACTTTTTGTGATTTGATGTATATGAGAAAAAAAAAAGTGTTTGAAAAAATAAAAAAAAGTGTTGAAAATTGTGTTTGTCACGCAAACAAATAATTTTTGGCCAAATAATGGCTAAAGCGGTGTTTACTCTAATCTCTATTCTTGCATTGTGGATTGTTTAGGTTTTTTTAAAAGATTTTTTTCCTGTAGGACAATGGTGGGATTTAATCTAGGGCATCAACTTATGGATTGTTTAGGTTATTAGGTGATTATGACAAATTATCTTGTGTCGTAAAAGATTGAGTTAAGAATTATGCCACCAAATTTTTTGGGTTGCTGATAATTTTTCTTCGGCTTGTGTATAAGGGTCATTCCATAACAGAAGTACTGAATTCTTTAGAAAACGAAAAGTTAATTTAGAAGATTTACTAATTGTAGGAGGTAATAACCGTGAATATGTGCATTTAGATATTAAATTAAAAGTGTTCCATTTTCTAGTAATAGATTAATTTCTTTATACTATTCTAAATAGGGTTTGTCTAAGTCTTTCAGTGGAACCTAGATGATAATCTTTCAAACAGCAAATAGATCAAGATATCCAAATACAAATTTGAACATTAAATGTGATGTGTGCTAATTAAACCTAGAAAAGTCCATATGTTAAACCATGTTAAGAGGAAATTGGTAAAGAAAGGAAGGTCAAGTTGCGTTGGGTGATAGGTTAGGAGGAGTTGTAAGTAAAAGGTTTTGAATTCAAAATCTCCCACTTATTGGCTGAAAAAAAAAACTGGTAAGAAAAATTTATACCAAAGTAAAATTGACAAATTAACTCCTCATCACTTTTCCTTGGTCCAAGAAAACTTGATCTCAAAAGGAAATCTTTTTAATCTTTACTATGTTTCTGTTGGTGTTTAATACTCGTTAATGCACAAAATTTACCATCTGAGTCGACGTACTAGCATATATTTTTGCATTGCTTTTAATTTTTTTTTTTCAATTTAACCTTGCTTTTTCTAAAAAATTAACACTTGTAATTAATCTGTTGATGAGTGCTCATTAGTCTTTAGTTAGTCTAACCTCTTAATCTAATTCATGATTTAAATCTATTTTGGTTGACGAACATATGACATGGTTCCTATGTTCCTTGCTAGTTTGTGATGTCGTAGCTCTCTGTTTTATTGGAAACAAAGGCAATTAGGCCAACTTCCTCGATTTAACTGATATAAGAGCTTTCAAGTTTTAAGTAGGTGTAAAATAACTTGAAATTTGTCATATGGTATACGAACATGTTTCGATAAGAAAATATTTTATTGTTCCATTAAAAATGTTGTACTTTACTTTTTTGATATGTCTCATATTCTATTTATGGTAAACTAATTATCCTATTTTTTTCACTTCTATCCTTTGTTGCAGACCCGCGAGCTCGAATAGGATATGTAAGTGTATCCCACAAGTGGTAACATGCAACATGCGAAGTTCATTGGCCCCAGAACTGAGCTTTCTGTAGTTTTTCCTTTTTATAAATTTAAAATACTAATAGCCTTGCCCCACACACTTGTTCTCCGTTTGTCAAGTGAGTTTTTTGGATGTTTGTCTAAAATTTTACTGTAACTTACTGTAGAAGTTTTTTAAAAAATTTTTGAATATTTTTAAGTGTATAATTTAAAAACTTTAAGAAGTTTTTTGAGGTTATTGTATCTAAAATTTTTTTAAAAAAACTTGTGGCAGACAAACTTGGCAAAAAACGTAAAGGTAATGAAGGAAATTAAGAAGAGATAAAGTTTTTCACTGTTGATTAAAAAAAAAAAAAAACCTCTCCCTGAATGTGACAAAATTTTTGGACCGTGGAAACATTTATTTAACCTACTCTATTACTTTTTATATATGAATCACGATGCTGCGCTTGCAAATGTAGCAGGAGGGTCACGTACCAGGAATTTCGTTCTTTTAACCTAGAACAAGTAATTAGAAACACCTTTCTAAAACTCATTCACTTAGTACACAAATTTCTTTAGCTATATTTCTACAAGTGGCCATATGAGACAATTCTTCTTTCATAAGAGGCGGTAAATTCTTAAAAATTGTTCACAATCTTTTTGTAATTCAAATATCTATCATTCTATCCATATGCTAATGTTGTAAGCATTCCATTTACGGGAGCAATGATATAATAAATAGAGTACAGCTATCCATACTCAAGGTACCATGATAACCTTAAATCTAAAGATCACTTACATTAAACATAATTTAGAGATTAATTCTTTTAGTACAAAAGAAATCTCTATGCGGATCAATCTAGCGAATCTGATTATATTATCAAGTACCCATATACTAGTTTATATGTCTCACACACCATAGTAAATAAGTTCTACTACTTCCCTAATGGAAGTGGGCTAGTATATACTAATCTAATCGTATTAATAATGTCTCATTCTTGTTAATACTTTGACTAGAAATATTTAAGAATAAACTTTATATTTAATCAAATGAACCTCACTATCATAACACTTATAAGCTTATTGGTTAAGTTTATTCTAAGGATTTTATCATACAAATATAAATATACAAACAATTAATATGATAAAAATGTCATTTATTAATGCATAAATAGTTCAAGTATGTATAAATTCCCTAAAAATGATTGTGTTTGACACATATATACTTTCAATCTCCTATTTGCACTAAAGCCAATTACTCACATATCTAAGGTCATATGAGTTCACATGACTATCATGTTATTTTTGTGACAATTGCTTAGTTAACAGATCTGCTATGTTTCTATCCGTAAAGACTCATTCTATCTTTACATCTCATCTGCCAATGATTTGTCTTAATCAGGTGAAAATGCTTTAATTAATACATGCTTTGACCGCTAATAAGATCTTGGTTCCTTTACTTGAGCAATAGCATCATTATTATCACAATACAAAGGTATTGGATCTTTAATAGATTGAACCACTCCAAATTCAGTGATGAATTTCTTGATCTAGATGGCCTCTTTAGCTACCTCAGTTGCTACGATGTATTCGACTTTAGTTGTAGAATCTGCTGTGGTCTCATATTTGAAACTATTTAGAGTAAATACGTATTCAAACTGACACTTGCTATCATGCTTATTAGATTGAAAGTTGGCATCAGTGTATCCCTCCAATTGCAAATCGTCTCTTCCATATATCAAGATTATAACCTTAGTCCTTCTCAAATACTTGAAGATATTTTTGACGGCCATTGAATGTCCATCATCCGAATTTGCTTGGTATCTGCTTGTAACATTTAAAGTATGTGAGGCATCAGGCCTAGAACACATCAGAAAATATATCATAGAATCTATTGCCGAAACATAGGGCATTCTATTCCTGCATGCCTTTTCATCTTCCGTTTTAGAGCACATATCCTTGGAAAAATTGAAATCATGAAATATTGGCAATAATCCCTTTTTAGAATTTTTCATACTAAACTTCTTTAGCATCTTAGCTATATATGTGGATTGTGAAAGGTCTAGCAGTCTTTTGATCTATCTCTATAAATCCTCATTCCAAAATGAAGACTGTATGTATCTCCAAAATCCTTCATGAAGAAATTCTTGGACAGTCATACCTTTACCGTTTTTGAGCATGTGCATGTCATTGCCCATGAATAATATTTCATCCACATATAATACAAGGAAACGTACTGAACTTTCACTAACTTTCTTATATGTACAAGATTCGTCTTGATTTTGTAAAATTACAAAATTAAACTCTTTGTTTATTTTATCGAAATGAATGTTCTAACTCCTAAAAACTCGTGTAAAACCATAAACAAATCTTTGCAAATTGAATACTTTATTAGCATCATTAAATATAAAATCTTTAGGTTGTGTCATGTATACTTTCTCTTGAAAACTTTCATTCAGAACAATGATTTTAACATTTATTTGCCATATCACATAATTAAAGTATGCAATTTTAGCAAGCAAAATTTGAATGAATTTAAGTATGGTTACTGGCGAAAAAGTTTGTTCAAAATCAATGCCTTGACTTTAATTGTAACCTTTAGCCACCAGCCTAATTTTATAGGTAATCACTTTACGATCCATGTTAATCTTTTTCTTAAAGACTCACTTATATCTTAGGGGTTCTATCCTTTCAGGCGGATCAACTAAAATCCACACGTTATTGTCATACATGGAATCTATTTCTGATTTTATGGATTCAAGCTATTTCATAGAATCTTTACTCTTTAGAACATCTGTGCAAGTCATTGGAGTATCATCTTCCTCCAGAATGAACATGTTGTCATATCTCTCAGGTGCACGACTCACTCTACTAAGTCTAAGAAAATCTTGTGTATATGGACCTTCCACCTACATCTCATCATCATGAGTAGCTTGCTCCACTTCTATCAACTGTTTATTATCTATTTGTCCATTTTGAACTTCTTCAAGATTTATCTTACTTTCACTATCTCTTTTTAGAATAAACTCTTTTTCTAGAATTGTGGCGTGCCTTAAAATAAACACTTTTAACTCAAGTGGATGATAGAAATAATATCTAATTGTCTCTTTTGGATACCCCAAAAATAGATATTTATCAGATTTTGAATCAAATTTGTCCGATATGTCACGCTTCACATAAATTAGACTCCGAAACCTTCATATGTGACAGATTTGGCTTCCTACCTTTCCACATCTCATATGGTGTACAAGAAACAGTCTTAAATAGAACCCGATTTAAAGTGTAGGAGATAATATTCAAACTCTTCATCTAAGTATTTTCCACCTCTATCAGATCTCAAGAATTTAATACTTTTACCAAATTACTTCTTTATTTCATTCTTAAACTCCTTAAACATCTCAAAAGGCTCAGATTTGTGCTTTATTAAGTAAACAAATCCATACCTTGAATAGTCATTAGTAAAAGTTATGAAGTATGAAAAACCTCCTCTAGCCTGTATTGTCATAAGACCACATACATCACTATATATTAGTCTTAATAATTCACTTACTATTTCACCCTTACCAATGAAGGGAGATTTGGTCATCTTTTCTTGTAAATAAGATTCATAAATTTCAAATGATTCATAATCAAATGAGTCCAAATATCCACTTTGGTATAATTTGGATATGCATTTCTTATTTACATGGCGTAATCTACAATGCCAAAGGTATGATTGTTTTACACTCTCTAATTTTTCTATTGAGAATTGGATTTATCATGTTTAAAATATATAAAATGTTTTCCATAGGAGCATTCCTATAGAAAATTCCATTATGTGAAAAATAATAACTATTATTCTTACTACTAATGGAAAAAATTTTCATGTTCAAACATGAAATTGAATTAATGTTTGCAGTCAAAACTAGAACACAATAACAATTATTTAATTTTAGAACAAATCCATTAGGTAAAGATAAATGATATATTTCTACAATTAAGGCCACTGCTCTTGCTCCATTGTCAACGCATAGTATCACTTCATTCTTCTTTAACATCCTACTTTCCTTTAATTCCTGCATATTTAAACAAATATGAGAACTATTTATGGTATCTAATACCTAGGAATTATGAAAAGTAGAAAAATTACATTCAATCATATACACACCTTAAACAGAAGTTTCACCAAACTTCTTCTCCATAAGGCTATCAAGGTAATCTTTGCAATTGCACTTCCCCTGTTCCTCTTTGCCACAATGGAAGCATTTGCTCTTTGTCTTGTCCTTCTTTTATCTCACACCCCTGGAAGGCTTTGTAACTTACTTGTTCTTTTTGGACTTAGATTTCGACCGTCTAGTTTTAGCGCTGTAGGAACTCGAAGAAACTATTAATATTTGGCCCTTATTAAGGTTAGTCTCAGCATCCTCGAGCATATTCAATAGTTCGAATAACATGCTTTTCAGTTTGGTCAAGTGATATGCTAACATGACATGAATATGCATTAAGTGGTGACTGCAAGATCATGTCAACATTTAATCCATGATCCATGACAAAGTCTAATTGGATTAATTTTTCAATATAGCCAATCATCTTTAACACGTGTGTAGTCACTGATATGCCTTCAACCATCTTACACTTGAACAGTTCTTTAGAAATTTCGTATCTTTTGATCCTAAATGGTGTACCAAACAACTCTTGTAGGTGCATCATCATGTCATAAGTATTCATGTGTTCGCGTTACTTTTGCAATTCAAAAGACATGGATGTTAGTATGATACAAACAGCAGTATCGTTGTCCACATGATATTTGTTGAACTGTTCAACTTCATCAATTGGGGCATCAAGTGGTGGTGTATCCAAAGGGGGAAGAAGCGCATCAAGAACATAGGCAATTTGCTCATGTTTGAGAACAATTCTCAAATTGTATTGCCAATCTAAGAAATTGGGATCAGTTAATCTGTAATTATCAAGAATAGTGGTTAAATTCAAAATAGTAGTCATTCAACAACAAAGTAAAGATAGAATAAGAATCGATATTTATGCAACACAAAACTAAATAAAATGACATAAAATAACTTTTATTTATTTTTGGTCAAAGTATAGTACTTTTATTCAAACAAAAGGAGGCATTACATTTTGGAATTAGCACTTGTGATCCTAAATCTGCAAAAGGAAGGAAATGCAAGCTTATCCAACCGATATTCACCCCTAGCCATTGTGGGCAACTCACAATTTTAATACAAATTCACAACCCTCAAATATGGATTCGAAAATTCAAAATTTCTAGTGGGCTAGAATTCTATTTAGTTATTCTGCTCTTGAATGTAGTCAACAAACCAAAATAATTTTAATTAGGTAGATACTTATTACCAATTATAACTCTTATAACTTCTAGATAGTTGAGTTATCAATTCTTGATCAAGTCACATCATAAATGTTACCCAACCTTGACCTCTAAACTTTTATGACCTTGAGTGTACTCAACAAGTCACAAATTTTAGTTAAACTATGCTCATTATTCTAAAATCACATCTCATAGTAAAAACTCCTCATGGTAGAGCAACCTTGAGTGTACTCAACAAATTAATTCTAACATAATTTCATTTTTACTATAATATGGAAAGCAACTTTAATCTTGACTTAATATTTGATTTGAGAGATTTTAGACTCGTTTTAGTTTGTTTGCATAAAGTCTCATCATATTAAGTATAGCATGCATATTCATTCATCAATATAAATAAATAAACATACTATAAAACATGGATGATTATGGACCTTTTCTAAACTAGTTTTCTTGAGTCAAAAGAAACTAGATGGTCAAACAAGGGGACAAAACATCTCCATACCTATACGCCTTTGTATATTTGCCACAATGTTTTGGTGCTATCTCCATCTTTATTGTAAATTATAATTGTAAATTCTAATCTATACAATTATATCCTTACCTTCTCCCTATTTATAAATAAAGTACATGACAAATATTTAAGAAAATGTTGAATTACATTCAAGGGTAGTGAGATGAGAAAAGAAATTGCATAGAGAATCAGGATATACAGGCCCTATTTCAAAGATACCAATGATCCAAATCATCTATACATTCAACTATACACAATTATATTGGTTTTAGTTCACAATCATCCATCATTCATTCATGTAATACTTTATTAAATGAAAGTATAAAATTTATTTAATTCTAATCATATATCATCAAATGCACAAGTCTTTAATTTCAAAAGACTTCAATTCAATAGATTTAAAAATTAGTGGAATCAATTTTCAAGTGATAATTTTTTTATTAAATCTGCAAAAAATTCTTTAGCAGCAGACAATCTGTCACAAAGGCTTAGCCACAGCTAATGACATTTAGCGATAGTCTGCCCTAACAATTAATGACAGACTGCCCAACATCTCCCTCCCCCCTTTTTTGAAATTCTAGATTAAAGCATCAGAACCTTTGGTAACTCTAAAATCTGGAAATCTATAGTTTATTCATAATAAAATTTAGCTATAGTTTCCAAATATCTCAGAAGAACCAAACTTACTAAAATAAAATTAGAAACCTTTAGTCCTTAGGAAATTCTATTTCTTAGGAAATCCTTCTTGGTTTCTAATTTTACTTTAATTTATTTTGTCATCAAATTTTCAAAAGCTATTTATTTTTTAAATAACATTTTTCATCATCTAATGAAAAAAATTTTGGATCAAAATCATGGCCAAATTTTTGACAAGAGTTATGCCAAAAATTTTTGTTAATTGGAGAACACATATTGTTCTTAAAAAAATTTCCAACAATATCAATCCGTAAAAATCAGCCATAATCATTATTTAGAAAAACAAAATTTCAGCTCGATTAATTATATCATAATTAACCATAATTGTCAAAGTGACAATTTCATGAAACCGAAAATTTGATCCAATGAAAAATCTAATTTTTTCATCAAATTTTCAGCCATGAAAGTTGTTCAATTTTTTTAAGAAATTTAGAAAACATAAAAATCATATTTTTATGATAAAACCAATGAAAAACTTACTTTTTTACAAAATTATCCAATGAAAAATTTTTAAAAATTTGAATCCTTTTCAAACTTTTAATTTTTCATCAAAGTAGTAATTTTTAAACAACTCTTAAATCACATATAATTAAATCTAATTTAACATATATGACGACAAAATAAATAAGTCACATGTTTTTATCAAGATTGGCTCTGATACCACTACAAGGAATCGTAGAGATAAAAGTAGCAGAAAATTAAATTTTTTAATTTCTTAGAGGACCTTTAACCTTGATAAAATACATGCAATAAAAAGGGTGTTCAAGTGTATTACCTCAATCAAAGAAGAAGCATACAAACAATAAGAGTGTTTGATGTAGAGGGAGGTGAGAGATCTATGTAGCCGCCCAAACGTCTGGACTCTAAGAGTGATTCACATGAACCCTTTAGCCAAAACCTCCAAGGCCGAATTAGCTTTTGCTAGATGTAGTGTTAGCTAATTCTTAGATGATCACACGCAAAAGATGGCGGAGAAAAACTTGCTCTAATTCACAGTTAGGGTTTCAGCAATAAAAAGAGAGAAAAGGACCATTTTTTTTCTTTTCTTTCTTAGCCAAAATTTATGACATATTTTTTCTCAAATTTTTCATTAAAAATCTCACCAAATATTGCATGTCAATTATCTTTTAGCAAAAGTTTAAGAAGCTATATATGTAGACAAATAGGTTGACCCAATCCTAATGGAAACCTAAAACTATTTTCCTAAAGAATTGATTTCCTTACCCCAATACAGCTCCTATATTGGAAGAATCAACCATAATTGCAACATTAGTCCCTCAAGTTTAATTTACCACACAAATTAAAATTAGAAGTTATAAAACTTATCTTTCAAGTCCCTGCTTGAAATTCATTTAATTTAGCTAAAGGAATTTTTAATGTGAATGATCCATTAGGTTCTCAAATACGTTGGCAATAAGAATGAATTATAGTTATTAATTAATACGAATTAGATAAATTAAAACTTTTTAGTTTATCATTAATTCTACTAATCAATGAACTCATTCTTATAAATTAAGATGGGCATCTAGCAATGCATCATGACCACTCAAATAATGAGAAAAATCAAGTGGATGACTTCACATTTCAATGAACATCTACTATGTAATTAATATCCTTTTATCGCACTTATCTCACATTAATCATCAAAAGAGTTGTGCCAATTCCATTATGTGATTAATGTTCTTTTGTTGTACCAAAATATAACTCCAAAGAATAAGTATTTAGAAGCACCTTTTTAAAACTCGTTCATTTAGTACTAAGATTTTTGAGCTATATTTCTACAAGTGGCCATTAATGCGATAGCTCCTTTTTCATAAGAGGCAGTAAATCTTTAAAAATTATTCACTACCTCTCCGTACTTTAGGTATATACCTATATGTTAATATTGTGAGCATTTTATTTTACGGGAGCAATTATACAACAAATAAAGTACAACTATCCATACTCAAGGTAACATTGTAATCTTAAATCCAAGGATTACTTACATTAAATGTCATTTAGAGATTAATTCTTTTGGCATAAAAAAATCTCTATGTAGACCAATCTAGTGAACATGATCATACTATCAAGGACCTATATACTATTTTAGGTGTCTCACACATCATAGCAAAAGAGATCTACTATTTTCCTAATGGAAGCGGCATAGTATACGCTAGTCTAACCATATTAACAATGTCTCAATCTTGTTAATACTTTGACTAGAGATATTTAAGAATAAACTTTATGTTTAATCAAATGAATCTCACAATCATGACGCTTATGATTTCATTGATTAAATTTATTCTAGGAAATTTATCATACAAGTATAAATATACAAGCAATTAATATGATAAAGATCTCATTTATTAATGCATAAATAGTTCAAGTACATATAAAATCCCTAAAAATGATTGCTTTTAGAGCATACATACTTTGAAATTTATGAAACATGAGAGCCAACGAATAACTGCTTATTTATGTTGCGCTCAAATCTTTATGGTTTGTTTTTTCGTGTTGGTAAATCTTTTCCCTATTCCCATTAAGCCTAAAGATGTTTGACAAAACTGTTACTAGGTGTAATCCACAAAATTATCAATAGCCACTAGGCAGGATCTAGTGTTAATGGTTGGCAATCTATCATTATGTCTTAATATTTTTCTAACTTTTATGAAAAGGTCCAGGTGTAAGTGATTGTGTGTAATTATGTGTTCTTGTAACATGTGTAAAATTTTCTAACTATTATGAAAAGCTTGTAACAGGTGTAAACCATTTATACTTTAATAGGTTTAGAAAAATAGCATAATGTACAAAAAAGAGAATCTCAAATTCTAATTGAGATTAGGCATCATGTATCAGCTTGCTAGTAACATAATGATGATGTAGGAATGATTAATTCAAAACTAAAACATGTTAGATCATTGTAAAGAAGTGTTTAAGGAAAGAAAATTTATCAAAAATTTAATTGTCCTTTGGTTCGTTATTTACATACTTGCAAAGAAAGTTCTGTTGTGTGGTCATGAATAAGAAAGTCTTAGGCAACCATTTACCTCCAAGAATGTGGGCAACAAATTAACGTATCAGAAGATGATACACCTATAGAGAAAACATTACTTACATGCCAATGCAACTATTGAACAAAAGATATTTTTCTTTTGTTTCTTCTTTGTCGAGAAAAAACAAGAAAATCTTTTGGTTAGCTTCCCAATGTGCAAAGCCTATGGAGACTTACTTCTTGAAAAGAATTTAACCCTTACATTATGTAAAAATACTACCAGTAACCCTATAACCCATGACACTTATACATCGTTTAAAAAATAATAATAACTAATTTGCACAATCTAATAAGGTAGTTGCACAAAGTTTTCTAACCCTCCAATGTCAGAACCCTTTTTTTTAACAACTAATTTGCTATTCCATATTTATTTTTTTATTTAATTTTTTTCAAAATATGCACACACAAAGAGTGTGCATAACCCGCTAGTAAATAGAATGCTTACCCTAATATTATTTGGAGACAATATTGGAAAAATCTAACACACTTGCATAAAAGGATAATTATTCATACATATCGCATGCAATGTAAGAGCAGTAAGTACCTGAGGGAAAACAGTTTGTTCATTGTAGTTCAGCAAAATGCTTGGATTGTTATCATGTAAAGAACCATATAAAAAGTGTAATTTTGTGATGTGATGGATCTTTAATATTTCAAGTTCATCTCAAAAGAGAAAAAAAAAGTTATTCTCGAGAGAGAATAGAATTAATTATAATCTATCATATTTATTTCAAGGCAACACTGCGATGAAAGTTAAATAAAGCAGAAGGACATGACTTATATGCCTATTCTGGTCGATAAATAGCCCACAGACTTGTATCTTCAAAATTTCTAATTATAGGTTTCTCATGCCCACAGCTCATCATGTCCAGGTGACAGGACCCCCTTCCGATCCCCATCCCAAAGAAAGGAAACAAGGAAAAGGAAAAGCAGATTGCCTCCAGATAATGAGATATAGATTACCCTCTGAAAAGCATGTGGTTCATAATTCAATCTTAAATCTTGTTAATTACTTTTTTCTAGGGGCTTTGTCTTGACGCAAATATTAGGCTTTTGAAGACTAATCTTTTATTTGCCCTATAAAGGTCACATCCTCCAAGAGTATCCTGCAATGGATGCAAACTAATCTTTATGTACAGAAGCAACTATGACGTGATCAGATACAACTCATATCAAATAGGAAACAGACACTTGTGTGATTAATTAATGGCATGCAGTGGTACTATGATTATGACTCATTATTAACCAAATCTAATTCAACTAAATGACATTATCATTTTCATATCCTTAGTTATTGGGGTTAGTAGTTGTTGGACACCATGCATGTCAAGAGGACAGAAGTTTGACGGACTTAATTTAATGATATTTGTGCACTAAACCTAAATTTGCATCTTCAAAAATTCTAAAAATTGGCTGCTGTAGAGATATGGAATTTTATACACCCAACTCAGTGACGTGTAGTATGTTGAAGTGGTGGAGTCGACCATAAATCTTTTGAAGGGTTTAGTAAATCAGTACTTTTTATCTTTTATCGAGAATACTTGCTTACAGCTATATGATAAGTTGGAGGAGATCGATCTGATCTCCCACCACAGCGTTGGTGACATTTGAAGTTGACATTTGGTTTGGACGTACCCATTTCCATCCATGTTAGATGTAAACTCTAGCTGTTACAAATCTTTGCACGAACATAAGGAAAGCAATGGGAAGAAAAAATGTAAATGGACCTCAAACTTTTATACTTTATACTTTTAGCCCTTTAATTTTTACACGTAGCTTATGTCTCCTAAACTGTTGACTCTGTGTATTGACAGCCCTAATCTTTCTGTCAATTTGAGGTATTAAGGATAACACAAAAGCGTCATGCGTGACTCACGAGCGAAAATGGAAGGCTTTTATGTAAGAATCGTCAAAGAACGCAGCCCCAGTTTGGAGTTTTTAATTTTTATCCATCACAAATTAATTAGGACAAATAAGGATATATATATATATATTTACAATTCCCATGACATGAGGAGGAGTTCATGGCTACACTATGTTGAAGACTTTGAAATGTATAGGGCCTTGAATGAAGCAGCTAGAAACAATAGAAATAGAAAAGTAGTACCATGAAAAATTGGAGGATTTCATACTAATTTCTTGCCGATTTGAACTTTCCTCACTCCAAAGAATATTTTCGTTTAAAGTTGAAAAGATTGGGTGCAGAATTTGTAACATGTTGATAGAGTTACTTTTGACTTTGGATTTGATCTAATCTAGTCAAGCGAGATTCACAAAAAATCAAGTCTAGACGTGAAATGTATGCAAAAAAATTGGAGTTTTAGGCTGTCCAAATTTACCAATAACGAAATGGTAGTTAACGCTGTATCAATAACAGCCAGCGATCGTTGGCTGGCAGCTTACAATTGCAGTGGTCACCAAACTTAATTGAAGGAAGAAAAAGATCAAAACTACATAGTTTGAGCAAAGTTCCGTTAGGGTTAACATCTCAAATTAACAAAAGGGTTATAAACATATGTTTTTTAAGAGTTCAGGGGGTCAAAAGGATATATATTCATAGTCAAAAGGGCTAAAGGTACAAGTAATAAAAGTTCGAGAACCATCATCAAAGATTTTTGCCCATAAACTAATGGTCTAAAAGTTGATTATTCGCTTTCATATGGTCCTGTAGTTTGGAAAAAAAATAACACACAACAAGGTGCAAGTTGATAAGTTTCTTTCAACTCGTATTGTTAACATTCTTGGTAACTTGTGTGTCATTAACTAAAAGATACTACTGCATCTAAAATCTCTTTACTTGCTTGATTTAACGGGTGATTTCTTGTAGTCAAATTAACACAGACAGCACCACACTGCACACAGACAAATAGAAAAAGTAAAAGATGATAATCAAGGGACAAGATTCTTTTTCCTTCCCTTTCATTATAGTTGTAGATCCACAAACATAAAAAAGAGTCCCCAACCTTTTTCAAAATTGACATTATCACTTGGGTGCTTTTGTCTTATTTAGACTCTTGTGTATAGTGCCATTTTCAAGCATGTCCATGGTGCCTAGGACCAGACTCACTCACGAATGTGTCCATCTTCTATTTGGCTCCCGAAATTCTGCTACTATGTAGGCATATAGTTCCAAACTGAATATTTTGACTTCATGCCACTAATGACTAGACTGACCACATAGTTTGAACAGAATCATATCATTTCATTTGCATAAACAAAAAAGAAACAAACAAAAAAAAAAGGGGTTGTTCCACTGTACATATTCTTTATTGATTCCACTTGCATTATTGGAAGAAAAATTAACCAGAAGAGATGGACGGAAAGTAAGACAAATTGCAAGTAAATGGTATCTTTTCAGGTCAGCTAACGAGTTTGATTTTCAGACAACAAGTATTGAATGATGGCGTCCCCAACAGGCAGTTCGTCTGGTTCCATCATCCGCTCTTCAGCGGCAAGTTCTCAGTTCGACCCTTATTGATAATTACCGACGGCAAGAAATTAATCTAATTCACAAGATCAGGACATCCCTGTATCAAAAAAAAAAAAAAAGTATTGAATGATGGCACTCTCAACAATTACCAGAAGTAATTATAGAGTAGAGTTTATGGTTAGCAGCGTCCTATTTGAATTTTGTGTGGTCGAAATTAAATATGAAATAGATTCAAAACCTTTGGCAGAAGTCATAGTTGAACAGTACCTACGTACTCGTGTTATGTTGGGAGTGGTCCGTTTAATGTGTGTTTTTTGCATGTTTGTTTTAGACAAAGGTTTTTTTGTTACTTCAATTTTAGCTACAGAAACTTTCTAAAATACCTAACATATGTAAAATACCAAAAACGCACCCCATAATACCAAAAACGCACCCAATTCTCTCTTCCATCACCACCCACCCGGGCCACCCCCCCCACCACTGGTGACCCCATCATCGCCAGCACTGCCACCGTTCCTTCGACCGTCACCATATTACCTCCTCCTATCATTTTCGCCGCATCTTCACCACCATTGCTGCTGTTCCTTTACCACCACCTCCACCTCTGCCACTAATGCCATTCTTCCTCCTCTCTCCCTCTCTACTGTCGCCACCCCCCATATCTCCTTTCTTTCCTCTCCTCCACGCTTTTCCCCCTTATCCTCCCTCCCTCCCTCCCTCTCCACTTTCCATGACCCCCTGTCCCCCTCTTCTGCTCTATCTGGTTTGGCCCAAATCAGGTAGGAGAGGAAGAGGGGGTCACAGGAAGGTAGGAGGGAGGAAGGGGAAGGGGAGGAGGAGAGTGAGGGAGAAAAAAAATAGAGGGGGAGGAAAGGGGTTTGTGGCAATGTTCAGCAGGAGAGAGAAGGGGGAAGGGGGTCGCAAGGAGGGGCGAGGAAGCTGATTGGGGAAGGGGGAAAGATACCCCGCTGTTTTTGCCAATTTTCACCACTTTTCATTCATTTTTTGTGAAAACTAATATCAGAAATGAAATATATGTCAAAAATCAAATAGGGAATGTAACATTGATGAATGGAGGAGGTAGCGGCTGGTGGTTGGCTGATGGCGGCTGATGGTGCCACCACCACTGGAATCTCTAAAGTTACAATAAAACTTTAGATAAACTTCCAAAAAAACACGCCATCTAAACAAATCCTTAATTATTTTAGTGTACACATGTATTGTATGAGCATCTACATTTGTTGTGTGAATATATTTGTCATTGACAATTGCAATTTTAGGTGTTTACTGTGCTTCAAGGCATGTACCAAAATAATCTAATGTTTATTAGAAAATAGAGATTAGCCCTAACTTTTGAGTTTTTGCCAAAAAAAGATATTTTGCAATTTAAAAGAGTAAATTAAAAGTTACCATTTTAAATAGTAACTTTAAAATTGTCATTTGAGAAGACGACTTTAGACGAGATAAATTAATGACCAATGATGATTAAAAACAAATAACATAAAGTATGTCTTCTCAAATAATGACAACTTTAAAGTCGCCATTTTAAATAGTTACTTTGAAGTTCCTATTTAGAAGGATGAAATTTCTGGTTTGAAAAGAGAAGGCTTCAAAATTTTCAACTACTTTGGAAGTTTCCGTAAAAACTTGGATTATTTAGATAAATAACCACCGTGCTTGTGTAGTCTTTTTTTTTTTTTTTTTTTATTCAGGTAGCGCTGTAGTATTAACATGTACGAACTATAAATTGGAAAAGAACAATTCTATGTGCTAGAAGAAAACCAGGTTCCTGACGCTGATTGTGGAAACCACTAGATAAAGTCTTCCAAGAATGCAAGTTGATCCATTTATTAAGGAAACAATAAATTTTGTTGTATCCAGAAGACTTGGTAGTTATATATTGAAGGCATGGCCAGTCCATTATTATTTCTTGACCTTACCCCAAAATTGATTCTGCTGACAGAAACCAGATTTTTTTTTTTTTCTGAACAACTACGTACTCACTCCGTCTCAGTTATCTGGTACTATTTTCGGAATCCAATTTTTTAAAAATAATGATTTGATTGTCATGTTTATACTTCTATTTTTAATTTTACTTCTATAGATTTAAATTTTATATTTGAATGGTAACGTGCATATGATTGAAGAAATGAGATATATTGAAAAAAGAAACTAAAATGTGTTTTGACTTTTTCAACATCACAAACATTTTGGAACGTTTCAAAATAGAAAGTAGAACACTTTCAATGGAAAGGAGGGAGTATATATTATAGGAAAATACTATAATAGTACTGTATATGATTCTAAGCCAGTTAGATTTTGTCACATCATGTAATAATTTAAACTTTTAAAATATCTAAAAATTAAAAACTCTTGTTCTACATCTAACGATAAATGTAATCTCATTGATAAAGTACTTAGAAGGATTTGTAGGACTCTTATTCTATATTATCACCTTTCATGTGAAATTGTGACCTCAATGAGTTTGCTTATAGTTCAAATTAAATTATACATGGCTAAAAAAACCATGTACTAAAAGC
This sequence comes from Coffea arabica, assembly GCF_036785885.1. Lineage (NCBI taxonomy): Eukaryota > Viridiplantae > Streptophyta > Magnoliopsida > Gentianales > Rubiaceae > Coffea > Coffea arabica. The sequence goes on along the minus strand of NC_092325.1, from coordinate 7,961,510 downwards.
ACTTGACAAAATCAAAAAATTAAATTAAAATTTTAGAATGTTTTACTTCCCATCATTACTACAGTACCCATGGGGACAATATGAATTAATTTGAATTGACTTTTTTTTTTTTTCTCTGCCAATATATGTAAGGATGAATTATTGAGTTGTGCCACCAAAAAAAAAAAGTTGGGATGTGATGGGTTGGAAAGTAAAGGGAAAAAAAAATGTGATGGGTTGGAATTCACAAACTTGTAGGTCAGCTACGAGAGAACAAAATAAGAAAAGGAAAAGAAAATGACTCTCCCCGTCCCATGCTAGACCCATATCCCCATTACCCCACACAAATATTTCTTATTCTTGTTGGAAATTCTTGGTTGGAAACCACTCTAAAACCACCTTTTTGATGATGTTAGCAAATCCAATTGAGCAGTCTATCTTTTAAATCTTTAATGATTGATTGAACTGAAAACTTGTCCTTAGATAACTCGCAAGAGTTCTTCCAAAATAGTGTGCTTTCTGGCTCTAATTAAAAATTGATAGACAAATAAATGTATCCATTTCTAAAATATTTTTTGATCTGTCTAATGGGAGCCCGTAAGGCACTCATAAAATATATTTCAAGTGTTATTTTTTAAAAATTATATATTAATTAAGAAAAATAAATAAATATAAGAGAGGATAGGCACGATTACAAAGGAAACAAGTATATAAATACAAGAAAACATAATAATTATTAATATTTGTATATATATATATGATAAGTTAGATAAATACTAGATGTGTCCGTTAGAAAAATCTAAAATTTTTCTTGCAATCACTTTCTTTACAAGTCATTCTCTGACTTTACAGATAAGATATTGCTGTTTTGTAAAGACCCTTGGCAGCTTTCATTCCCTAATTCATACGTTTAAGGAAAATAAACAGTTCATTACTCATTAGCAGAGTCATACCTTAGCTGTCATGTTTACTCCCTCTGTATTTATTCCATTTTTTAAACATTTAAAGAACATATAATTTAAGACTTAATTGGATAAATCATGCGATTGCAGACACGTGCAATTGTTTTGGTTTGAAGTGCGCATGCATGTACGTAACTGGTTTGTGATTAGGTTAATCCACAAATTAAAGAACAACTTCTTATTTAATTATTTTAATCCCCAATTTTGCTTTTTTTAGAAACTAATTTATCCAATCAAGAAAATTGATTGAGACTGATGAAGTTTCATAAGTGCTCCATACTTTTTTAATATTATTGTATTACTACGCAATGAAATTGTCTATATTCATTTCTTGGGAGGTCTTTGATTAAAACTTTATTAGAAATAGAAAATTGCGAGGAGAAATTTCCTACATATTATTATAGTACTTCATAACAACAGTTGCCTAGGCAATGAATGCCCTTGGAAGGACGTACGTAATTGGTTAATCTATTTAAAAAGATGAGTCAAACCCAACAAAGCCAGCTGGTTTTGCATGCTTTGAACCAACACAAGGAGTTGTTTCATCAACTCATCCAAGTCATATGGCCCCCAGCTGGTTAAGGAAAAATGATTGGAAACCTAAGTTGATGCTCAAGGGAGTTGAAGATTTTCATCCCCTCAATTAGCCCTTTGGACTCTTATTACGCTCTACCTACTCTCATACTTACTTGTCAATTGATGAAATGATACTATAATAGTTGGAAAAGTCAACTAGTCTGAAATTAACACAAGATGAGACGGACAATAATTACCTAAGTATCATAATATAAGCAGACTAACTAAAAAAAGAAGTGTTGGATTGGATGGTACGGGGAGGAAGTGTAAACGAGAAGTCTCACGTTCGAGTCCTACTGTTTACACTAAAAAATAAAAGAAAAAAAAACAGAAAAAGCATTTTAAAAAAAAAAACTAACTAAAATCATATTATTGCTTGGTTTAGTATAGTTATCCTTTCTCTTTTCACGTTTTTCCTTTTTTGGATAAATATCGAGAAACGGTCATTGATCTTATAGAAATCTACGCTAATAAAAGCAAACACATGCATCATACAGCAAAAGGAAGAAATCTTCTTCTAACCTGAAACAAAAAAACCAAAAATTAAGACCTTCTAAATTTTCATTCTTGATATAACCTTTGCATCAAGTAATGTTTTTATATCTTCAATAGCCCGATCTAATATGAATGTCTACGAATCTGATACGAAAAATTTAGATCTAAGGATCTCCAAGCGAGATCCGACAAGCAATTAATGCTAGGAAAACAAGAGGGAAAAAAGAATAAAAATCTTACAAGGAAATCCTTCAAGAAGAAAAAATATAGCTAGGAAACTATATAATCCTTGGCTTACTAGCTATATCCTATAATTCATCAATTTGACCCAAAAAAAAAAAAAATAGACGTTGGGTCCTCGAATTTGTTAATTTTGACTCTTAAAAGGTCAATGCATCTCGTCTTGAGGACTTATTGAGCTCCTTAATTAAATAAGAAAGATTTGCTTGTGAACTACTTCTGTGTTGCCTATCTCAAGTGCTAAAACAGTTTCGTAGAAAGTCAAGTGTGTTACAACATTAATTTTACTTCTGAATTTTTAGAACTAGTTGATACTACTTAGGATCATATGGACTCATCTCACCTCGAATATCCCACTAATTCTTTGATCAGATATTTTAATTTTGAAACTCTAAACAAGAATACTATGTACTGAATTTCGTATTTCGTACTTTCTTTTTTTGTTTTTGATCTGCATATATTGATCAATGGTCATGAAATTAGTGGCCATATGATGACGCCTAAATAACATGTATACTTTAGAGTAAATTCTATATGCACCCATAATGTATAAATTATAAGCGTTGGATCCATAACAAATGTAAAAGTTAAATTTTAAATTCAAAATTTATATAGTTGTCGTTCATTTCAAACTAACAGTGTATAGTAGTATACACTGTCAGTAAGAAAGATTAATCCGATACTTTATATGTAAGTATACATACATGAGATGATGAGAAGATCATCGGCATAAAAACAAAACACTATCTTAGATCAGAATTCATTTTGTTCATTAGTTTTTCAATTAAAAAATTTAATCCCATATTTTCTAATTTTTTTTATACTTTCCAACTTTTTGAAAAATATGGAAGAGTTTGTGTGAAATCATACCATTTGCAGATTGAATCGACATGAAAACTTTGCCACATGTGTAGTCATTTTAGCACACTCAAAACCCATCTCTGAATATCGCAAATCAAAATATCAACTTTTTGAAACCAAGTATAAGAATGAAACAACATAAATTTTTTGACTAAGCATGAGATAATTTGATGATATGTACTAGGGGATTGAGGTTTCTGCTGTTAATAAGTTCGTTCTGTTTGCGCGTGTGCGCGCGCGCACACACACACACACACAAATCATAGTAGCACTAATTATGCTTTTGTCATAATTAAGCTGAAACTTCTATGCTTGGAAGTCGCCAACAAAATTTACGATCCAGAAAAATAAAGAAAAAGAAAACGGAAGTTCTCAATTAGTAAACAAGTTCATAACAGGTGAAAAATAAATAAATGAGTAAAAAATAAATAAGGGGAGAAGACAGAAAATCAGAACGGTTTATCACATAGTAAATTATTTACTACATAATCTGCAGGCAAATTGTCATGGAAAAACAGGAGATTATTGCTGGTAATACCATGTTTTCGTAGCCTAGGACTTTCGGCATTTGAGCACTATTAGATGCCCCTGATTTACATACGTTGGGTATAATTCAACTCAGCCTTCATGTGATGTGTGAGCCCAGTCCTGGCCATGAACTTGTACAGAATAACAAAAAGAAACCCAAGTGTCTCTGGGCCTAGTGGACAATGCTTTGCATGGAATCTTTTTTTTTTTGGGCCAAAGTTTGCAGGAATCTAGAAACTAAAAACATTAACAAAATGAACTTTGAGGTCTCTGTCCCTCAAAAAAAAAAAAAAAAAAATGCTTGAGGTCTCTCGTTCAACGCTCAAGTTGTCTCATTTTTTTCTTCCATTGATAAGACTTAGAGTCGCCATTGAAAAACACTTTTTTGTTGCCAAGGAAAATGAAATTAAACAACAACTCAAGAAAATCCCAAAAGTAGGGGATAAGAAATTGAGGTAAAGTGTAGGGACTAAAGTATCATAATTTAGAGTTTGGGGACCAAAATAGAATCCAATGTATAGTTCACACACTAAAATGTCCCAATTCAAAATTTATGAACTAAAGTGAAAATTAAGGTATAGTTGAAGGATGCAAAATGAAATAACCCAAAGAAATGATAATAGCGATGATTGGTAATGATAGTAGTAATAATATTTAAGCAAAAAAAAATTTTTTATTACGCTCCAGACCAAGTTTTAACTACTTGGTAAGTTTAGTGGTTGGTTTGTGATCAATGAAATCTCGTCAATTGAACAAATAAAAACCTCGTAGTCTTTATTTGTATTATTTAGTAGAATTGATAAGTTCCACACTTTTATTTGGAGCACATTCATGGTCGAAGACGAACTATTAGACTTTTCAAGTAATTAATTTCAAACAAGATAAAATTTCTCATATCTAAACTCAACAAAACCTTGTAAATGTAAAGTGATGCTTAAATTGTATCTATTGTTGATAACATCAATATTGTCACAACTCTAACCTATTACATATAAGGTATAAGATATTCATTGTATCCTCAAAACTCCCTTAAGAATAGAAGGGATCATAATCTTTATAAATTTTACAAGATAAACCGTAATACTATTTAATATTCAAAACTAGGAGCCACGAACCGCGTGCTATGCAGTGGGAAGGTAGTGTGCTCTGCAATAAAGTCCTAAGGCAAATATGCAAAAGAATAAAGAAAAACAGTGCGTTGTATGGTAACCATCGCTTTATGCAGAAATCAAATGCTAAACAAACCTTCAGGACTAAAGATTAGTTACAAAAAAGAGGCTGTTAAAGCAAAGAAAGAAATACTGAAGACATTCATTATCAAAGATTTAATAGTCTGTTTTTCACAAGGCTACATAGTTACGGCCAACTGCTAAATATCAAATGTATAGTGCCATGGATACATTTTCTCAACTCCGTTGTTATAAAAAATTACAATAGAAAAAGACATAGAAGACTGTGGAATAAAAACAAGCACTTCTCTTCTTCAAAACTATGCTCAAGTACAAAGATGTTCCAATACTAATGGAGCATTTTGCCGTGGCTACATAATTACAGTCAGTTGCTAAACATCAAATGTCTAGTGCCATGGAAACATTTTCTCAACTCCATTGTTGTCAAAAATCATAATAGCGAAAGACAAAGAAGAGCGTGGAATAAAAACAAGCACTTCTCTTTCTTCAAGACTATGCTCGAGTACAAAGATGTTCAAGTTTTGATAGAGTTTTTTGCCAGACAATCCAATGTGGTATGTCTTAGTTCCACTGCTAAGAACAGTTGGTGGATTGCATTTTATTCTAATCCGAAATCAATAAATTTTGGAATTTATTGCAAGCAAACATTGTGTAAGGGCTCAATAATCAAAATGAGAAATTTATAGATGTGTGTCAAATCGATACAAGAAAGCTCCATACCATCTTATCCTTGTATTTTGAAGAAAATATTTGATAGAAAGTGTTGCGGTCCATCACATCATGTGGTAAGAATCTATTTGTAGATGTGATAACTGTCAAAGAGATCTCATGTTCAATAATGCCATCTAGTTGATGAGAAAGCATTGGAAGAGGATCCATGCACCTCAAATAGGTAAGTTATTTTGAAGTACAAAATCCTATTCCATCATATGTGAAATTTCCTCTATTACAAAAAAATATCATGCGATCTTTCTCTATTAGAGTGTCTTCGTAGTAGGTGCTCCATCTTTCATCAAAGTACCCATCTTTATAGTTAAATTCCAATGAGAAATGCCATGACAAATCGTAATGATTTGACCATTACGGAATCCATTGGAGTCATAGATTGCAAATGGAATTTCTATTACAGGATGGTAAGATTAGGTATAGTTTCAGATTGATGAGTAAAGCTAAGGCTAGAATGAGAAACTTGCTTGCTTTTGTCTGTACAAAATATTATGTAACACCATGGCTGCCTCTCAATGCCTTCTCCAGCTTTACTTGTTTTCAATGGTTGCAAACACATCATAAAAAGAATAGCATTATGCTTAAGTGTATATAGGACGTAGTTGGCTATAGATTTGAGATAAGTACAAAGAACCTAGAGCTTTAAATGCAGAAAAACTAATATAGAGGATGCTTTGTAACCATTGTTGGATTCATTCAACTGAGTACAAAGATGGTTCACCCATGTTGTATATTGGTTTTTCATTCACTTTCATAATAGCAGTTGTTGCATGGACTTGATGATTTATGTATGAACAAAGGTAGAACTGGATCATTTCATTTCCTTGAATAGCTTCCTATTTTTTAAATGGATTTTGTATTCTATACATTCCTTACAAAAGGCTCTTAAAACATTATGAGTAGGGCTAGAAAGCAAAGTAGTCAATATAAATTTGCTACTGAAAAAATATATGCCATAGAGGTATTTGATGCTAGAAAATAAAGAATGAAAGTGTTGAAGTTCTTTGTTGAAAGATTGAGTAAAGGGTTATATTGTAGAAAATTCTCATTTGATGTATAGATGTAGATAAATGGCATTAATATGACAGACATAATGACAGCATAATGTGAATGTAGATAAATAAATTTGCCATGAACGCTCTGTTCTATCGCTCACTTGAATGCAATTGAATTGACCAGATTCAGCTTCATTACTTTTGTTGATAATAAACCAATGATGTTATAGACATACTAGTTATTTAATTGCTAGCTAAATAGGGGAAAGGTAGATGGCGGTTGTATTCTAACTTATAGTGCTTTAAATGATCACCAAATTTCATAACAATTTTATTTTTTATTTTATTGTTTAGATACTTAAGAGAGCAAACATGATTGATGATGCAACTATAAATGTTTTATGAGAATATGAAGGCTAAACACTGAAGGAAATGAGCAACTTGTAATCAATTAATTAGGTACGAGGAGATATAGAATGTAACGATATGCATCTGTACAAAGATGCAAATCTGCTAGCTAATTATTGTTGGGGCAAAAGAGAAAACAGTCCACTAACTTGAAAAGGTAGCTCTAGCTAGTTTTAGAAAGTTTTAAATGAGTACACACCTAACGCAGAAGTTTTTCTTCTGTACATGGTAAAAACTAGAATGCATTTTTTTCTATGTTGAATTAGGATAGTACCACTATTAAAACTGTTGATATAATGACTTGCTAAGAAAAAAAAAACTAAAGGCAAACCATAACATGAAACATTTGGACAAAATTACTTAAACTGAGTAAGAGGATAACATTAGATCATGAAAGCAATCTCAAAGTTTCAGAAAGAGATTGCAAGATACCAAGCATGTAACTGCTTTGATTTCTAGCAATAACAAAGGAAAATTCATACTACTTAATTAGTCTTATTGTAGTAACAGCAAAACAAGTGAGCAAACAGAAAACAAACATGATTGCTAGGTCTAAGCTAAGCCTATATTAAGTATTCTTCAATTTTTTTTGGTGGAAATAGTAGCATCGTGCACCCATAGACTTTTCTTGCAACAAGTCAATTTTTTTTGTGAAATCAAATATGTGCCGTAGATGCAGAGCAATCTTTTTCTTTATAAAATGAACAAATTGTAACCTCGATTATTAGAATATAGTTGAATTGTAGAAAGACTATATATTAAGGATAGGCATAACGGTCTACCTAGAATTTGGATAAAAGCAAACTGTTCTTCACCTTCTTGACTTGCAGACCTATGGTTCTCTGGATTTGGTGCTCTATAAAGGCTTTGGTCTTAGAATCCTCAAAAGAGTATATAATGGTATAGCGCTGATTGGAAATAGAATCCTTACTATTCATTGGTTTGACCTAAGCTATAAAGGTCTTGGATTCAGTTCTTCATGAATAGAATCTAGTGGCAATTTCTTGTTCTATTAATCAAAAAACATGAGATAAAGAACAACAAATTCTTGAGTATTGAATAGTTGGTCTATTTTGTTTTCTTTAAACATTCTAATTAGCCCATTCTAAATGAAATAATTCATTGCTTCTAATGCATTAAACCTTAGCAGTGTCTTAGCCATCTCACCAAATACGGATATAGTGATTGTTCAACTATCATCGCTGAGTTCAACATCAAATTGGCATCTTCAATTCAATGCAAAAGTAATAGTTAATATAGAGATACATAAGGAATTTTATAGACCTAATAGTAAGTGAATATGTGCATAATGGAAGGTAACTTTTTTAGCTTAAAATAACATATTGTTTTTCATTATAGTGATTGCATGTATAGATACTCCCATATGATACATTTGCCAAACAATGGCACTTAACACATGCCATATACCAAAACTTTTGAAATATATGCTAGAAAAAGAGGTACACTTTTAACCAAGAAACTTGAGGAAAAAAGATAAAGAGAATCTATATAAGCCAAACTACTAAAAAGAAATATCTTGGTGCAAAAAAAAGAACAGTGACAGGAATTGGATATGAGAATCTTTTGCATGGGTATAAAATCTTCGATAAGAGTAATTTTTTCTGTGTCTTATAGAATAGCTCTGGGCTTTGATTGTTATATATATATATATATATATATATATATATATATTGCTGAATGAATGCAACAAACTCTTTTTCATTCTTGAATTGCCTTGTAAATGTAGGACAGAACACCTATTTCAACACACTATAGGTAAAAAAGAAAATGGTATAGAACGCTAAATAAAAAATTACCATTGCTTAAGCTGCTTTGCATCTTTATTGGGTGAATCAACAAGAATCACTAAGCCATTTTTGGTAGAGAGTGTGATGCCTTACAAAAATATATAAATAGATCAAAATTAATGATAGGATATGTGGAAGTAAATCAAATATATATAACTCAAAATAATAGAGTTTTAATCTAGTTTAGCATTGTAGCTAACAACTCTAAGCCTGTAGCCTATTACAACTAGATATTTTCTTTACTGCTCAGTCATAAGCTTTTCTTCAGTTTTAATGAAGTCATTCTAGAGAAATAAAATAATTGGATTCATTCTGCCATTCATAAACAAGTTTCAGTTGTATATATCCCTCTAGAAGTATTAAAAGAATTGGTAATATTGTGTCTATTATACATACTGTTCATTAATAATGATGAATCTCTATACAAGTGAATTGATAGATTCACTCCCAGAACATTAAAGTTAAAAAAAAAAAACAGTTATCACAAGACAATGCATATTAAATACAGATATAAAATCCAAATATACCCTTACCAACAATTGTAGTTTTTGAATTTGTATAGGGGACAAAATCTTTGAAAGGAGTATAGTTAAAATCAAAGCGCATTACATTGCTACATATGTCATTCAACTTCTTAAGAATAATTTGGGTATTATAACCCATTGCAGTGTAATTCCATCAGTCTGGAACTCTTTTGGATTTCTCTCATTTAAGCATTTGAAATTTTATACTATCTATAGACAACCAATTTTGGACACATTTTCTGAATGGCATCATTAAATTTTATACCATGAGCTTTTGACCCCTAGAATCAAGCACAATAGGTTAGTTATTTCATGCTATTACATTGTACTATTTGTAGAAGATACAAAAAAGAACAAATATTATATTTGATAGAGAATACATTAGTTGTTAAAAACACATACCTTAACATCAATAAAAATGAACTTTTGGTATCTTGTTGGGCTAGTTTGACCTACACCAACGTTCATTTTTTCCTGAACAGTGATCTTTGTTGTATATCCTATCATCTGGGGTATAATCTTATCAATGAATAGTTCATTTGGTATCCTAATAAAAAAAAATATCATATGTAAATAAATCAATAACATATTTTGCATCATATAGAATCAATGATATGGCATCAACAAACACATTAGAAAGTAAATAGCAAGTTATCGTAGATTCAACTAAATACTTGAGTGTGTTAAAATCTATTAATTTCATAATTTTAATACGCCATGATACATAATATTTCTTGTCTTAAATTCTGATGTTCTATCACTATAAGTTCCTAGAGGTATGAGTACTTTCACTGCATCTGATATTTTGGCATGAGAAAGAGTAACATATAATTGCCTGTGTAAGAATCAGGTTTAGGAAACCAAATCCCAACTGAATCTAATGTTTGACCATGAGACTTATTGATGGTCATAACAAACTACATCTTTACAAGAAATTATGTCCTCTTAAAGGGGATTCCATATTTTTCATTATCTGATGTTTGAAGAGATATTTTTGGTAAAAAGACTCGCCACCCTTGATGCTGGCCAACTACAATTTCTATGCAGATTGCATGTTATATTAGTTCTGTACAAATGAACCTTGTTCCATTAGAAAGGCCTTCTGCTAGATGTGATTACCCAGAAAATTATTTTTCTCACCTCCCAACTATTTGCATTTTTATTTAAATTATATTTTTATAAAGTTTGCATTCATTTAGTGATTTACTTATTAGTTGTTAAACGAGTTTCTCTTACTTGTTTATTTTAATCTTCAAGCGATTAATTTCTTGAAAATTGTTGATTTCGCGACTTATTAGTGAATTTGGCCAAAACTCTAGAAGAATGTAAGTTGAGATATTAGTGGAGTTAAGAAAGATTTTGGGAGTTAAAAGAAGGATAGAAAAGCTAAGGATGGATAGTAAGAAAACTTAAGTGGAGAATACTATTTGGGCACTATTCAAAGTTGACCTTGAGAACCTTTCTTGTGGCTTGAATATTAACTCCAAAAAAAACAACCAAAAGCCTTTTTTTTCCTTGGCCGCCGAACCATAGAGAGAGGAAGAGAGAGTGAGAGACTTCAAAATTTCTTGAGATTCTTGAAGATCCAAGCTACCTTTTCATCAACCTACTTGAAACCTTGGAAGATCTAGAGAGAAGAGGGCTCCTAGGAGTGGATCTTGCTATCTTCTTGGTCTAATCTTGCTAGGGTTTGAAATTTTGAAGAGATAAGTGGCTAATCTGCTTCATTTTTTAACTTTTCAAGCAATTTTGGACTAGACATTGGTGGATTTATGATATTTATGAAAAACCTATGGTGGATTTGAAAGTTTTATGGAAGTTTAGTAGATGCTTTAATGATCTTGGTTCACTTAAATCTTGGTATATTTGGTTAGAAATTGGTGGAATCTTGTCTCTTGATATCCTAGGGTCAATGATTGATGAAACCCTTGAGAATTTGAGTGTGATTTATGGTGGATTCTTGTCTCTTGATATCCTAGGGTTAATGATTGATGAAACCCTTGAGGATTTGAGTGTGATTTATGGTTATTTTTGGTGAAAATTGAAGAGTATGTATGCTGGAATTTCTGGGTTAGATGGCTAATTATCATGGGCAAAAATTTCAACTTTACCTTGAATTTGAGGCTTGTTTGTACATTTGAGTTGGAAATTTTTTTTAGGAGAATTGATGCTACTTGATTCTATGTATGTTGGGTGAAGTACGTTCAAAATTTGTAGGACAAATGAAGTGGTAATATTAGTTATCTTGTTAGAACACGTAAGGTTGCGAAAGTTGGAAAAATGGCCTAAGATTAGCCGAAAATGTGAGCTAAAACCCCAACTTTAATTTTATTATTTTAAAAACTGTTTTGGATGAATTTTAGCTCAAAAGGATCTATTGGAACTTGATCTTGGTATGTATAATGATTTTGGATCAAAATCTTGAAGTTAAAAGGTGGAAAAAGTAAGATTTCCTCCAAAATTTAATGGTTGACAATTTTATGGATTGATTTGACTTTGGATCCTTGTTTTCATGAATTTTGGTCGGTTTAGTTCAAGAAACACTATTAAACTGTGATTCTTGTTTATAAGATGATTTTGGGACAAAAGCTACGAATGAAAGTAACTGAAAAGTGAACTTTTGCTATGATTTGCCAACTAGAAAACTTGTAAAAGTGGAAAGCCTTGTTTGAACTTCAGAAATGCAATTGCTCTATTGGAAAGTTGTTTTTTCACTTGAATTGTCGATTTTAAACCTAAATGGGTTGAAGTGTCTAGGACACTAAAGCCGACTAATTTAAAAACAAAGTTTTCATACTTAAGTGAGTTGATTTGGTGAACAATAAGGGTTCATTTATATATTGTAATTGTTTGTCAGGGTTGCAATCTGAGCGTGCAGGAGATCCTTCTGTAGATACTTAAGTGCTATTTGGTGAGTATTCTAAGTGCATGTTGCACTTCATACTTGCTTGATATACGTGTGCCCTGTGAAATTGCCTGTTACCGAACTGTTTGATATTTGACTTGGGTGAGCATGTATTTTATCTTGCTCAACCCCTTTCTTGCTAGTACTTGTCCTGTTAGTTGTTTGGGCTGTTGTCCTATTGATGCTTTATTGTGAATTGTTATTCTATGACTATTTGATTGGTTAGTTGGGCTGTTATCCCACCAACATGACTGCATGTTGGGAATTCCAAAACCCTGTTAGATAGTTAATCGAATTGAGCCAGCAAGGGTCTGGTCGATTAGATAATGAACCCTGGGTCTACTGTTTTGTCGAGTGAAGTATTATCTCATCGACTAATTAGTATGATCGAGTATTACCACCACTGTTTATTGTGGCGTGCGGGCCCAGTACAGGGGGTGAAACGGTGAATGGAAATTGGAGTAAAATAGTATTCTACAGTTATTGGTTTGATAAACATTGACGGAGTCTTAACCACTTGCGAGATGTCCGAGCTACGTGGATCTGGCTTTTGGAAGCCCTTGTATCCTTGAATTGGATTGTTACTTCTTAACTTGCGCTTTAAGTATTTGTCTTATTGTTTCTTGAATTAGTCTTGAATTAAATGTTCTTGTTGGTTTAACTGCATGATTTTCTTTGAATCTCATTGGGTGAAAGCTCACTGTATGTTTGTTTTCCTTAACAGGGTGAAAAGTGTTAGCACCCTGAGAATCGTGAGCGGGCTAGCACCTGGTATATTTTGTATGTCGTACGTTTGGGCTATAAACTGAACCTTGAATTATATATTAAGATATTTTGGAGATGAACACTTCGGCTTGTAATAGTTAGTATTTATTAGTGTTATTGAATGTTTTACTCGTACTTTTTGTCTTGAGGTATTAGTGAGTCCTGGCGAGAGTTAGGCAAGCAGCTCGCCGACCCTTCTGGTTTGCTTTAGGAAAAAGTGGGGTCGTCACAGTCAGTATCAGAGCTCTAGATTTGAAATGTCCCAGGGTTATATATAATTTAATAGATATGAAAGGTTAAGAGTGATGGAATAGTATATTAAGTGAATGAATTCTTTAAGAATTGATTTTCTAAGTATTATAGTTTAAGAATTGATAAGTAAGTCTAAATCCCTTCCTTTGGATATCATGTAGGTCATGGACGGAGAGAACAATGGGAATGGAGTTCCTGCTACACGTCTGCGTGTCCTTAGGTACCAGAAGAGGCCGGGAGGCCCTGTTCGTCGATGGGCGCTTGGGCGACACATTAGGACCTGTGACTGTTGGAGGACGTACTCCTACCCAGACCGAGTGGTTTTAGCGGTGGCAGACGAGAGGAAGAGGTTGACCAGTGCCAACCGTAGGGCCCAAATTGACCACCAGAGATTGACGGCCATCAAGAATGGGTAGGCTGCTAGAATCCGAGAACTAGTGGAAGATATTTTAATGGAGTAAGAGAGGATCAATGCCTTCCGTGAGCAGTTATATTAAGTGAACGCTCAACTTATTCGGGTTCTAGCAGAGGTTCGAGATCATACCGAGGGCATTTTAGCAGAGTGTGTGGCCTTGGTCGAGGGAATGATTAATGCTAATGGCCCCGAGAGGGATCCAAGTAGTGGGGGCTCTACGAGTGAGGATGGATCTAGCTTCACTCAGAAGATAGGGGTTGTGGTTATACCCTAATTTAAGTTTGCACTTTTAGAAGTTGTAATATTTTGTATAGGGAATGACGTCTTTTTGTTATTTTGTACATCTGTAACTTAGCACGTTTTGCTGTGATCTTGTTTGTTCCCCCTTCCTTTGAAATGGTTTGATAAACTTATCTTAATTTGGTGTAACTATTATGATCTTTTATGATATATGAAAGTTTACTTTGCTTTTAATTGATTTTATGGCTTATATGTATATTTAATTTATTGTCCCACACCTTTAGATCTATGATAAGATATGGACGTTAGAAGACGTGGTCAAGATCGTGGTCGAGAGCGTAGGCAACCCCAAAGTCTCAGAGGTGACCAGGGATCGGCGGTGAACCAAAATCGAGAACCTAGGGTTGAAGCTAGGAATTAGGTGGCTACAGCCATCAATCGCATGACGGACATCTTGGAACGTTTGGCGAATAGGCAAGGTCCTGAGCCAGTAAACCAACTTGGAGGATTAGAAAGAGAGGCGGATAAAGCACTAGCAAGATTTCAAAAGTTTTCTCCACCCAAATTTTTAGAAGAACCTAACCCTGAGATAGCTAAAAGTTGGTTGAAGAGAATGGTAGATATATTTGCCGCTTTAAACTACACGGAGGATAGGCCAAGTCACTTTTGCCGTTTTTCAATTCGAGGAAGCGGCTCGAGCATGATGGAATGTAATGAGAACTAAGTGGGAAAGAGACCAAATCCAATGGATTTGGACAAAATTTGTGAGAGAGTTCAATAACAACACTTCCCTTTTTGATTCAAGAAAAACGGGAGGATCATTTTATTAAGTTGTGACAAGGCACCATGAGCGTGGCTGAATATGAGATCCAATTCACTAAACTATTTAAATTTGCTCCTGAATTGGTGATGACTGAGAGGAGGGTAAGACAATTTGTTCAGGAATTGAATGTAGAGATCAATGTGGCATTAGCAGCGGCTCAAATTGACACTTTTACCGATGCTTTAGAGAAAGGTCAGAGGGTTAAGAGAGCCAGGTTTCAAGTGAAAACCTTCCAGACAAGAAAAAGTGGTGCATCGAGTGGCACCTCAGAGTAGGTTAATAAAGTTACTCCACCGTCAAAAATGGGAAGAGGAGCCAACGGAATTAAAATACCATGGCCACCGAAGGGAGCTCCATCGAAGGAAGCACAAGGCAAACAAGAGCACCCAGGGACTGTCTCACAAGGAGGCCAAGTGTGAACTCCTCGCGAAACTTGTGAATATTGTGGAAAACCAGGACATGGGGTAGATAACTACTGAAAAAAGATGGGAAGTGTTTACGTTGCGAAAGTGCTGAACATTAGGTGGCTAATTGCCCCGAGAGGACCCGTTCAGAGAGTGAAATTCATAGGTCAGATAAACCAGTTTTTAGGCACTCAAGTGTAGGAAAAAGTCGACTTAAAATATCAGTTAGGGTATTTGCTCTAGATTAGCAATAAGACCATGATCCCTCTGCGGTGATAGAAGGTACGATCCCTATTTACCATCGTCTAGTTAAGATTTTAATTGATCCGAGTGCAATCCATTCTTACGTGAACTCCTGATTTTATGTGTGGTTTCGATGTGAAACCTATTAAGTTGCCCTATGATCTAGAGATCGGGACACTTACGGGGGATCGATGTTTGATTGCCAACTTGATGTATAAAAATTGTGAGATATGGATTAGAGAGCGTAAACTGTTGGCAGATTTGATGAGTTTAACCATTAAGGGGTATAACGTTATCTTGGGAATTGATTGGTAAGCCCGATACCATACTCAATTAGACTGTAAGGTGAAAGTGGTAGAGCTGTATATTCCTAGAGAAGCAACCCTAAAATTAGATGTGAAGGATAGACTACATTCGTCTACTCTTATTTTTGGAATTTGGGTTAGAAAGTTATTATATTAATTAAAGGGGTACAAGGGTACCTAGCATTTTTAATCAATACTCCAAAAGATTAATTGAAGTTGGATGATGTACTAGTAGTGAAGGAATTTCCTAACGTCTTTCCTAATGAGCTAGCATCCTTGCCACAAGAAAGGAAAGTAGAGTTTAAGATTGATCTAGTTCCTAGGGCAGAATCTATATCTAAAATTTCGTATCAGATAGCTCCTATTGAGTTAAAAGAATTGAAATTGTAACTATAGGATATATTAGAACGACGGTTTATAAAAGAAAGTGATTCTCCATGGGAAGTACCGGTATTGTTTGTTAACAAGAAAGATGGAAGTTTAAGATTGTGCATAGACTACTGAGACTTGAACAATATGACCATTAAGAATAAATACCCTTTACCTCACATTGATGAATTATTTGATCAGTTAGAAGGAGCTATGATGTTTTCTAAACTGAATCTTAAACAAGGGTATTACCAGTTGAGAATTAAGAAAGAGGACGTATCAAAGGCGATTTTTAATTTTAGGTATGGACATTTTGAATTTGTGGTGATGCCTTTTGAGTTAACTAATGCCCCTACAGTTTTTAAGGACTAAATGCATCGAGTTTTTAGACCCTACATGGATTAGTTTGTGGTGATTTTTATCGATGATATTGTAGTCTATTAAAAAACGCGAGAAAATCATGAGCACCATTTGAAGGTAGTGCTACAAACCCTGAGGAAGCACCAATTGTATGCTAAATTCAGCAAATGTGACTTTTGGTTAGAGGAAATATCTTTTCTAAGGCATATAATCTCTAAGGTAGAAGCTGTTATCAAGTTGAAACAACTGAAAAATTCTACTGAAGTTCGTAGTTTCTTGGGTTTAGCAGGGTATTATCGCCGTTTCATCAAAGATTTCTCCAAGATTACTGGACCGATAACTGAGTTGACTAAAAAGCATAATAAATTCATGTGAAATGCTAAGTGTGAAAATAGCTTCCGAGATTGAAAATGGCAGTTGACTAGAGCACCTGTTTTAACTTTAACTAGTTGGAATGACGGATTCACAGTTTATACTGATGCTTCAAAAGAAGGTTTGGGATGTGTGTTAATGCAGAATAAAAATGTAATTGCTTATGCTTCCAGAAAGTTGAAACCTCATGAGTAGAATTACCTGACCCATGACTTAGAATTAGCAGCGATGATTTTTGCTTTAAAAAAATGAAGACATTACTTGTATGAAGTGACATTTGAGGTATATACGAACCACAAGAGTCATAAATACTTGTTTTTTCAAAAGGAATTGAATCGAAGGCAGCGTTGGTGGATGGAATTCTTAGAAGATTATGATTATACAATGAACTATCACCCGGAAAAGGCTAATGTGGTAACTGATGTCTTAAGTTGTAAAATTCAAATAGCAGGTTTGATGATTAAGGAATGACACATGATAGAACAAATTAGCAAGTGAAATCCATGTGTAGAATGACAGAGTGATTTGTGAAAATATCCAAGTGCAATGTACTTTGTTGGACCATCTCAAAGAGATGCAAAAGAAAAATCCTATGGTATAGAATTGGATAGAAATGGTGCAAAAAAATTAAATATAGGACTTTAATGTAGGACTTGAAGGGGTCTTGAGGTTTCGAAACCGGATAGTTGTGTTAAAGGATAAAGATTTGAAAAAGAAGATTTTGGAAGAAATCCACCGTTCCAGATACACGGTGCATTTAGAAAGTAATAAGATGTACCAAGATTTGAAGTTGCTCTATTAGTGGGATAATATGAAATGGGAGATTGCCTAATTTGTACAGACTTGCCTGATTTGTCAGCAAGTTAAAATTGAGCACAAAAAATCATTAGGATTATTACAACTCTTAGAGGTATCTGAGTGGAAGTGGGAGCACATTACAATAGATTTTGTATTTGAGTTACCAAGGACTCAAAAGGGACATGATGTCATTTGGGTAATAGTTGACCGATTAACTAAGTCAACTCATTTCTTGCCTCTTAACATGAAATATTCTTAGGAAAAATTAGTTAAGTTATACATAGATGAGATTATAAGGTTACATGGAGCGCCAATGAGTATAGTGTCTGATCGAGATCATCGGTTTGTATCGCAACTTTGGCAAAAGGTACAAGAGAGTTTGGGAACTAAGTTGAATCTTAGCACTACGTACCATCCTCAGACCAATGGGCAGACAAAGAGAACAATCCAAACTCTTGAAGATATGTTGAGGACTTGTGTTTTGGATTTTGGAGGGAGTTGGGAACAATATTTGACTTTAGTGGAGTTTGCTTATAACAATAACTACCACTCATCTATTCAAATGGCACCATATGAGGCACTATATGGAAGGAAGTGTAGGTCGCCGATTCATTGGTATGGAGTAGGAGAACGAAGAATTTTGAACCCTACAACGGTGCCTTGGATTGAAGAAGCGTATGAGAAGGTGAAACTAATACGTCAAAGAATTCAAGTAGCTCAAAATCGGCAAAAGAATTACGCAGATAATCGAAGAAAAAACTTGGAGTTCGAAACTGGAGACAAGATATTCCTTAGAGTCATGCCACTTAAGGCAAGTATCATGTCGAGAAAAGAAAAGAAACTTAAGTCGAGATACGTAGGACCTTTTGAGATTCTCCAATTCATGAAAAACGTGGCATATCATCTGGAGTTACTAGCAAGTTTATCTAGGATACATAATGTAAATCATGTTTCTATGCTCAAGATGTATTATCCCGACCCTGCTCACGTATTTCAGCTAGGAGACATTGAAATAGATAAATCACTGGCCTATGAGGAGCAACCTGTATAGTTTTTAGACCGAAAAGTGAAAGAGTTGAGGCATAAGCAAATCTCCTTAGTAAAAGTGCTTTGGAGAAACCATGAAATTGAAAAAACTACATAGGAAATAGAAGAGGAAATGCAGAATGATAAAGCTGCATTCATTTAGTGATTTACTTGTTAATTGTTAAACGAGTTTCTCTTACTTGTTTATTTTAACATTCGAGCGATTAATTTCTTGAAAATTGTTGATATTGCGACTTATTAGTGAAATTGGCCAAAACTCTAGAAGAATGTAAGTTGAGATATTAGTGGAGTTAAGAAAGATTTTGGAAGTTAAAAGAAGGTTAGAAAAGCCAAGGGTGGATAGTAAGAAAGTTTAAGTGAAGGACACTATTTGGGCACTATTCAAAGATGACCTTGAGAACCTTTCTTGTGGCTTGAATATTAACTCCAAAAAAAACAATCACAAGCCTTCATTTTTTTTCCTTGGCTGCCGAACCATAGAGAGAGGAAGAGAGAGTGAGAGACTTCAAAATTTCTTGAGATTTTTGAAGATCCAAGCTACCCTTTCATCAACCTACTTGAAACCTTGGAAGATCTGAAGAGAAGAGGGCTCCTAGGAGTGGATCTTGCTATCTTCTTGGTCTAATCTTGCTAGGGTTTGAAGTTTTGAAGAGATAAGTGGCTAATCTACTTCATTCTTTAAATTTTCAAGCAATTTTGGACTAGACATTGGTGGATTTATGATATTTATGGAAAACCTATGGTGGATTTGAAAGTTTTATGGAAGTTTAGTATTAGATGCTTTAATGACTTTGGTTCACTTAAATCTTGGTATATTTGGCTAGAAATTGGTGGAATCTTGTCTCTTGATATCCTAGGGTCAATGATTGATGAAACTCTTAAGAATTTGAGTGTGATTTATTGTGGATTCTTGTCTCTTGATATCCTAGGGTTAATGATTGATGAAACCCTTGAGAATTTGAGTGTGATTTATGGTTATTGTTGGTGAAAATTGAAGAGCATGTATGCTGAAATTTCTGGTTTAGATGGCTAATTATCATGGGCAAAAATTTCAGCTTTATCTTTCTTGAATTGGAGGCTTGTCTCTTGATATCCTAGGGTTAATGATTGATGAAACCCTTGAAGATTTGAGTGTGATTTATGGTTATTGTTGGTGAAAATTGAAGAGTATGTATGCTGAAATTTCTGGTTTAGATGGCGAATTATCATGGGCAAAAATTTCAGCTTTACCTTCCTTGAATTTGAGGCTTGTTGTACACTTGAGTTGAAATTTTTTTAGGAGAATTGATGCTACTTGATTCTATGTATGTTGGATGAAGTATATTCAAAATTTGTAGGAGAAATGAAGTGGTAATGTTGGTTATCTTGTTGGAACAAGTAAGGTTGCGAAAGCTGGAAAAATGGCCTATGATTAGCCGAAATTGTGAGTTAAAACCCCAACTTTAATTTTGTTATTTTAAAAACTGTTTTGGATGAATTTTAGCTCAAAAGGTTTTATTGGAACTTGGTCTTGGTATTCATAATTATTTTGGATCAAAATCTTGAAGTTAAAAGGGGAAAAAGTAAGATTTCCTCCCAAGTTTAGTGGTTGACAATTTTATGGATTGATTTGACTTTGGATCCTTGTTTTCATGAAATTTTGGTTAGTTTAGTTTAAGAAACCCTATTAAACTGTGATTCTTGTTTATAAGATGATTTTGGGACAAAAGCTACGAATGAAAGTAATTGAAAAGTGAACTTTTGCTATGATTTGCTTGCTAGAAAACTTGTAACAGTGGAAAACCTTGTTTGAACTTTCGTAATGCAATTGCTCTATTGGAAAGTTGTATTTTCACTTGAATTGTCGATTTTAAAGCCTAAATAGGTTGAAGTGTCTAGGACTCTAAAGTTGACTAATTTGAAAACAAAGTTTTCGTATTTAAGTGAGTTGATTTGGTGAACAATAAGGGTTCACTTATATGTTGTAATTGTTTGCCAGGATTGCAATCTGAGCGTGTAGGAGATCCTTCTGTAGATGCTTAAGTGCTATTTGGTGAGTGTTCTAAGTGTATGTTGCATTTCATACTTACTTGACATGTGTGTGCCCTGTGAAATTGCCTATTACTGAACTGTTTGATATTTGACTTGGGTGAGCATATGCTTTATCTTGCTCAACCCCCTTCTTGCTCATACTTGTCCATTAGTCATTTGGGCTATTGTCCCATCAACATAACTACATGTTGGGAATTTCAAAACCCTGTTGGCTAGTTAATCGAATCGAATCGGTAAGGGCCTAGTCTATTAGATAATGAACCATAGATCTACTATTTTGTCGAGTGGAGTGTTATCTTCTCGACTAATTGGTATGTTCGAATATTAACACCATTGTTTATTGTGGCGTGCGGGCCCGGTATAGGGGGTGAAACGGTGAACGAGAATTGGAGTAAATCGGTGTTCTACGATTATTAGTTTGATAAACGTTGACGGAGTGTCAACCACTTGCGAGATGTCCGAGCTACGTGGATCTGGCTTTTGGAAGCCCTTGTATCCTTGAATTAGATTGTTACTTCTTAATTTGCACTTTAAGTATTTGTCTTATTCTTTCTTGAATTGGTCTTGAATTAAATGTTCTTGTTGGTTTGATTGCATGATTTTCTTAGAATCTCATTGGAAGAAAGCTCACTGTATTCTTGTTTTCCTTAATAGGGGGAAAAGTGTTAGTACCTAAGAGTCGTGAGCATGCTAGCAGCTGGTATATTTTGTATTTTGTACTTTTGGGCTATAAGTTGAACCTTGAATGATGTATTAAGACATTTTGGAGATGAACGCTTTAACTTGTAATAGTTAGTATTTATTGGTGTTATTGAATAATTTACTCGTACTTCTTTTCTTGAAATATTCGTGACTCCTGGTGAAAATTGGACAGGCGTCTCGCCGACCCTTCTGGTTCGCTTTAGGGGAAAGTGGGGTCGTCACACTAGATGCAAATTCCTTATGAGAATTAATAGACAATTCTCTTTTAAGACCAACCTATAAGGAGAAAGTTCTTTTGGATTCAAAGAGTTCGAAAAATCCTTGTAGTCACCTTCATCTCTTTTACTAAGTATCCTATCAATACTAGTATAAATATGGGGCTATCCAGGAAACCGGTTAATTATCATTTGATTTAAACTATTGATAACTGATAAGATGCACTTGTTAGTCATTTGATATGGGTTTAAAGCATAAATGCTTAAGTCCGAGAATACAAAACCTATCAATCTGATTAGTAACAATTTGATTGGAATACATTGTCAGAATAGAATAACTATTTGTATATATATATATATATATATATATATATATTAAAGATAGAATGCACAATTTAACATGTTAATAGAATCATCATTGTTGTCATATGGTATTAACATGTCCCTACATAAAAATATTTTCCATTTTCTTCTTCTTGTTCATGACCTTCCCTACTCTAAGAAGAAAATGACAGAATGGTTTGTCCAATATGACTATCATATTTTCTATTAAATATATCTTTTCAAGATGATTCCATAAAGAGGAATTCACAAAGCTTGCCTCAATTTTCATTTCCTTTGTTGCATTTTGGATAATAGGTAGCATTTGGCAAAAATTACCTCTAAAAACTACTACCTTGCCTTCAAAAGGCTTGTCACTATCCATTATATCCTTAAGTTGCAGATCAAATGCTTCAATGAATTTTCTTTTAGCTATCGAAACTTCATCCCACAATATCAGTCTTGCTAAAGCACCTAACTTTATAGTGCAGTTTTGTTTGCTGATTAGGCAAATATTAGATTTTGACAAATCAAGAAAAATCTTAAATCTTGAGTGTGTAGTCCTCCATCTAGGAAGAGTGGATGCCGCCACACCAAAAGATTCAACAGCCATTGCTATATGTCATTGAGATCTCAATGTTGCGAGGAGTGAGTGATAAAGAAATGTCTTCCCAGTCCTCTTCAGGCCATCAATAAAGAAACTCTTGTTTTCTAAATTAAATATTCTTGCTAAAATAGTTTTGTAAGCATATGTTTGCCCATCATTTAATCTAGAAGTCATAAGTAAATCTTCTTCCATAAGGTGTATATTATGTTCACTTTCAATTTCCTTTGTAAGGTGCTCATGGGGATCAAGATCGAAATCAATATCAACCAAATTATAATTGCTTATATTCTGTCCCATTTGCTCCAAAACCTTATTAATATCATATAATACATACATTTGTACTTAATCACAACTGTAACGACTTAAATTTCAATTCCTTACATAATTCCTAGAAAGTTCTATCTCATACTTCTCCGATAGACATTTGGGATTAGACAGAGGTCAGAAAACAAGAAGCATAGCAAATAGATTTCTCATTGAGAAAGGCATTTGGAATGCTGTTACTTCATCAAGAATATTTTCTATAGAGGCATTGGATTGAAACAACTCATCTAAAATGATGCTTCACTATAAAAGGATTGTGACTGTTAGTCCTCTAAACAACTCCTCTAAATTGGTTTATTTGTTCAATTCATATAAAAAAAAAATTTAGTTTTAGAAAAATTAACATTATCAATCAAATCTAAAAAGTTGGTGTTCTTGTGAAAAGGGACCGTCTGCTGTCCATGAAGGTGCAGCTAAAGCGCATAAAAAAAAAAGAAATCATCTATAAATGTGCTATAATGCCTTCTGTAGCAACTGATTTCATCAATATCTCCAACAATATCTTCTGAAAGATTGTGAAAGTTGATTCGATCATGATCCTTATATACATATTTGTATAAATACTTCACTAACTTAACAGTAGAACAAATCTCGACATTTAAATAATAGTCAAACAAAGCAAGAAGGTAGTGATTATACTGCACCTCCTATGTGTTATCTAGTTTATGCTACCTTACCCTTACAGATAAGCTATTATCCCTTCTTCTATAATACGGATAATGTGAGGACCCAAAAATTTATTTATTTTAAACTCATATTACTGGCTTATTTAAATATTTATTCACCCGTTTTCTCCGAATAACTTATTTCAACCCTTTTAGAACCATTTACATGGAACTATGACTTGCATATATTTTTAAAACGTCCTGTTAATAAATTTAATTTTTGAAAACTCGTTTAGTGAGATTTAGCGAATACGCATTTGGAGGCAATATTTGATCTGAGAGTACGGTGACCTTGGAGATTTGAGAATTCATGCGTTAGTTTTAAAATAGTTATTTTTCTGATTAATTACTCTAGTATTGGTTAGTTATATTATCATTGCAAGAATTTCTTAGAAATTGCTTTTTATCGCGCGTGAGTCTGAAGTTTGCGTTTTCACGCGCGCGACTAACTGAAGGCCTTTAGAAAATTATTTTTAGACTACTAAGAGTGAATAATAATAGTGTTAAAGGAAGTACATTAAAGGTTTAGTGCACAAGTGAAACAAACCCGAGAGAAAACGGACACGAAACCCTCGTGCACGATTACTATTCAAAGTTGACTTTTGCTCAAATTTTAACTACAAAACATCCAAGCTTCTCCAAGAAGCTTCACTCATCAGCTCACCCTCTCTCTCCTCTTCATCTTATTGGCCGAAATTCTCCAAGGGAGAAGAAGAGAAATCCCATCATCCTCCTTGCTTCATTCTTGCATAACTTTACCTCAAATCCTTCACACAACACCTAAACAACTTGGAGAGCAACTCCATCTTGGTAGAGGACATCTTTCTCACAGTTTTTCTTGAGCTTTAGAGGTCCAAAATTTTGATTTTACTCAAAGGAGTAGGAGGTAATCATCCAACCATCTAACCTTGGCTTTAATGGGTTGATCTTTGCTAGGAAGCTTGTAGCTTCATTGTTATTATTGTTGTTTGGATTTAAATGGTTGGAGTGGGCTCTATGAAATCCCATCTTGATGGTATAGGATTGATATGATGATGATGAGTATTGTTTGTGTTAGTTATGTGATACACAAGATGAGATTTGTTGGAAAAACGAAAGGAAAACCGAAGGAAATTGCATAGGAAGCTTGGCCGAAATCTGCCCTATTTTTCTCAAAGCTTTGGTTCAAATTTTGACGTTCAAATGACCTTAAAACTGATGTAGATACGTTATATAGTGTGTGTAAAGTTTCTACCAAAAATTAGTTGAATTGGTTGGATAAAAATTGAATTTTGGCAAGAACAAATCTGAAAATTCGTGTAACAATGGTCCTTTGGCAGTATTCTTTAAACAAACATAACTCTCTGCTCAGATGTCGGAATTGAGTGCCGCCAGTGGCATTCAAAACTAGACATCCGTAGTTTTCTAACGGTATATATATTCCTTCTAATTCGAACTGAGCCATCTGTAGTGATTGATCAAAATCAGCTATCCTGTTCTGTTAGTCCAACTGAGAGGAAGTTAGAAGCTGCAGTTTGTAGCTCTAATTTCTCTCATTTGCGAACTAAATTTCAAAATGATTTCTTCTGATGAAATGTAGACTTGTGAATCTAGTTTCTAATGCCACTGACCATGCTCAATTTCAAGTTGTATTGAGTGAGATATAACCCAATTCCCAAACTGTACCAAAGCTGAAATACCCTAATTTTTGTTAGCCGACTGGCCTAGCTTGACTTGGGACATGTTGTTTTGAAAATTTTGGTATCAAACACCTACCAAATGTATATTAGATGTTTCCTGGACCTTGGTGTCACCAATGATCCAAATTGGAGTTGATTTCATTGGGCAAAATATTTGAAAAGGGAAAAGGAAATAAGAAAACAGATTTGTCTTGAAAATTCCTTAAACTTTGGTAGTTTTGTTAACTACCTTCCGGTGTGAATTTTCAAATGAAATTTGATAGAGGAGTAGTCCTTATATGGAAGTTGAATTGTACCAATTTTAGTGTCATTCTAAGATTATTTTGATATACAAATGATAGGCCAAAGTTGTTCTTTAAAATCTGAAAAATTTACCAACAGTCTTCATTTTTGGGTCAACTTTGGGCTACTATATTTTGGCACTCAAAACTCTGAATTTAGTTCCATTTGTTGTGTTTGAAACTTTGATTAGAGCTCTTATTGTAGCACGAATTTCAGAGCCTAGTTCACTTTCTGTGAATTTTGCCAAATTTTCAAAGTTTGCTAAAAAACAAGACTAAAACTGTCTTGTGTGCTTATAGCAGCCAATTTGGGCTGAAATTTGAATGTCTTCCGTTTAGAATCTTGGAAAGGTGTCTTCTGGGAATTTTTAGTATTTGAACCAAGATTCCAAGGGTTCAATTTTAGACCTACTGAATGCAAGTTATGATTTTTCAAAATTGACACTTAAAATTGAAATTTTCCAACTTGTTTGGGAAATGAGTTTTGGAGATTTTTCCCTATT
Organism: Coffea arabica; assembly: GCF_036785885.1. NCBI lineage: Eukaryota > Viridiplantae > Streptophyta > Magnoliopsida > Gentianales > Rubiaceae > Coffea > Coffea arabica. Next base: position 7,935,592 of record NC_092325.1, on the reverse strand, counting down.
CTTTGATATTGATTGACCGTTTTAAGCTTGATTTCATGAAGGAAATAAGTTTTTCCTCGTGTTATTAAACACCACTTTTGAACCTGAAATTTTGAGCAAACAAAGCTCTATTTCATGACATTTTTTTAGATTGTACAAGTGTACAATCTCCCTTGTTAATAAGGGATTTAGAAGTAATAGTGTGTTATAGCCAATTATTATTTGTTCAGGCGCTCAAGGAGACATTCAAGAGGAACTCGAAGCGGCCGCCTAAACACTTGTTTGAGTACTTACTCCCTTATTTTAATTGGTGAGTGTCAAGTGCATGATTTGTTGCAATTATATGAATTATTTCTTATGGACCGAATGGTTTATAACTGCTGAGTTGAGTGTGTACTTTATCGCACACGTTCTCATTCAACTGATTGAACAACTGAACTAAACTGCTTATAACTGAACTATATGCATGTCATTGAAGTGAATCTCCAAGATTTATAACTGAACTGTGGGGATGCCCAAATCTCAAATGGCCGACCTTGCGACTCGAGCCAGCAAGGGTTTGGTCGAGAAGTTTGGTGAACCATGATGTTAGAATCAAAGACAACCTAAGAGAGGGTGAATTAGGTTGATTAAAAAACTAATCAAGTTATGGGCACTTTTTGCTCAAAATGAAATTTATCCTCTTTTCTAAGTGACCACACAATATAACAATTAGTAAGAAAGCACGATTGATTGGGAGTAGAAGAGATAAGCAATTAAAAGTTCACAATATAACAATAAGTAAATAAAAAGGGAAGAATTGCAAACCAATTGACTATCAAACTCCTCTTGAGCTTGTAGATCAATTTATAGAACAAGCTTCTTCAAGTTGATGAAGTACAACAAATCTTGTGTACAAAGGAAGGTTCACTTCCTCCTTACCCCAAACTCCACTCGGTCAAGCAAGAAAATTTTACTATCCCTTAGAACAACCCTCACAGAACTACACTATTGAAGTATCTACTCACAAATAAAAAACTTACAATGAACTTCACACCATCACGACTATAAATCTTCTTTGGAGAGTGTTTTCTCACTAAAACTACTCTAGATCTTTTGTATCTTCAATGTGCAAAAGTTATTTGGAGTTTTTGACCATGCTCTATTTATAATAAACCAAGAAAGTTCTTTATTAATACTTCCAACGGATAGAAAGTAGTTGAAGAGTCAACTAGCTGTTGAGAGTGTCGGATGTCCGGTACTCCTGTTTTTTACGTCCGATAGCAGGCAGTGAGTTTGAGAAATTTTCTTCAATTTTATCGGACATCCGGTATTGTTCTTGTGAGCAGCTGACAGCTTTCGTCGAATTTGAAGGATTCTATCGGACGTTTGATGCTTGCGTCCGAAAGAGATCAGTGAGCTAGGTGAAATGTCTTAATTCTTTCGGACATCCGGTGATGAAGTTCTTCATGTGTTCGAAGTTGCGCAATGAGTATCGGACGTCTAATCCTGACTTCACAAGCGTCCGACAGCTTTTAACAGTCTTTGCTCCTTTCAATTGCATTTGATCTTTTGAATCTGATTTGCTTCATAACTGAAAGTATTTCTTGAAAAGATATTAGTATTATCCATTATTTTGTAAATATCAAAAGCTAGGGACCAAGGTCAATACATGATGTGACGGCCCCATCTCCCCCTAGGGCGTACCCCAGGGTTCGGCGGGCCGCCTGCCCAACTCTCGCCGGGACTCAGTCGTTCCCTACATTCTTCAAATAAATTACAATATAAATCTCAAATATACATCCAAGTCTCCAATAATTACATGTCATAAGCGAAGCGGAAACAATTCCCAACTATACATAAAATGATTCCAAATCCAAATTGTACAAAATATAGGCCATCCATTCACGTGAATAAGTACTACAAGTCCTTCCTTCGCCTTGAGCCCTATGGAGGGGAATAAAATATTTTTGGGGTGAGCTAAAAGCTCAGCGAGTAACCATTAAAATCAGTAATTAAATCGGTTTCACAATAGTTCATTTCAATGATGTCATATATCAATGATGTCATAAGTCAAATGATAAGTTCAGAAACAACTACAACATTTGCAAAACAGTAAATATGGAGTATCAATAATTCAAGAAACATTTACAATGGAAAGCGATAGTAACATTCATGAAAAGATACGCTCGTTCTCCTAACATTTCCTCCTTCCTTCAAACTTTTGAAAATTGCATTTTCTTTTTTTTTATAAATAAACCCCTCGCTCATTTGGTCATTCATTTCATTCACCAGACTCCACCAACCTCCACCAACCTACAAAGGTAATACTCGAGTATACCAAACGTTTACCCAAGTCTCTAATCACCAGACCGAGACCGTTTCTGGCTCGAGATGACCAGTAACAAGGGGCAATGACCAATTCAGCCCAAAAGGCTTACATCATGCGCAACTAGCATTTCAATAATTAAATCCTTGAAAATTGCACAGTTATTTAGGTCGAGTGCGATAAAGTACACACTCGCCTAGAAAGCTCGTTTTGGAAATCATTCAAAGCACTTAACACGTTATCAATCAATAATACAAGTCCTGAAGTCAAGAAAATATAGCAAATAAGGAACACTCACATGCAAGCACGCATGATGTGCAAGAAAACAGTTCAAAAATAACTTTGGAAACAGTTTAAAGGTAAATAATGCAAGAAACGGTTCATAAATAACTTTGGAAATAGTTTGAGGTCACTCACCTGCACGGCTCAGAAACCATCCATCATATATCATTACCTTGCCCGAGTCTGAGCCCTAAATCACAAACTCAAAGCAATCATACATTCTCAACGTTCGGACAGCATTTCCCCCATAAATGTTTCATTTCCAACCTACAATATATTCCCAAATCACCTCAAGTCAAATACAATCTCACATACAACACATGGCGATAAAACACCTTACGGCGTAACAACCACAACGGAAGTTACACTTATCGGATTGAGGTGAACTTTACACTGTTTCGAAGCTAAGACAAAGACCTATAACTTTTATGAAGACAACTCATTCCAGTTCTCACCCTAACTAGGTCATATTTACCAAAACAACCCCAGATTTTCTAGTTCGAAGCTCACTGTGGCAGTCCTGATTCATTCAGTCATAACTCAGCACACACAACTCCAAATCAGGTAATTCCAAAGCCATTTAAAAGCTAAGATACAAGGCTAAAATTCTTAAGAAAACATCAACAACCAAATCAGTAGTATTCCCAGTCAAACTAACCAATTACCAAAGCTGATTTCCAGGTTCGGACAGAAACAGGGCAACAGGGGTATTTTGGTCTTTTCACAGGCTACCGAACTTGGATTGAGCTGAAATTTTTCAGGCAACTATAAAACCTCATTCTCTACAACTTTCATGTTTTGTGCTAAGGCCAATTCGGCCTCTAACTATGATGAACAGTGTCAGGCAGAATTGGGGAAATTGAAAACCCTAATCTGGAAATTTTTGCATTCAAGTGCTAATCTTCCACTAAAACATCTCATTAGCCATCACAAAGCATTAATTTAACAAAATCAAGATCAAAAGGATGGTTAGACATAATACCTTGAAATATCAAGAAAGGTGATGGCTTAGGGATTTTTCTTCCAAAACAACTCCACCAATAGCTTCAATCTTCCTTAGCTAGCAAGTTTTATGGAGTGATTTGCAATTTAATCGGTTAGAACTCAAGATTGGAGAAAGAAATTGAGGTGCAAGATGCTGGATTTTCTCTCTCTTTCTCTCAAAATTTCGTCCATCATGCTTACAAGAAGAAGAAATGATGAAAACAAAAGGTTTGGTCAAGATAAGAAGAAGAAATCATGGTCTTAGTCAAAGGTCCAACTTGCAATGGGTTTGTGACACTTGGCCCTTCTAGTATTTTCTTTAATCCTTTGGCTTCCAATGGTTACATCATATAACCACCTTCTAATCATTTCCTAGCACATTGTAAAATAATAACACTTAGCACACAATTCACTTAGTCACCAAAATTATATCACACTAGCGGGTCCCACGTTCAAAATACGCTCTTAATTTCTCAAAAAACTAACCGATACTAGAAAAATCATTTTTAAACTATCTTTGCTCATAAACTTTATGTGGGGAATTTTTCTAATAAAGAAAATGTAGAAAAGGCGGGCGATTTAATAAAATAAACCCTAGAAATTTAGAAAATTTTCGGGTTCTCAAACAAATTTTTTTTTTCAGGGCGTCACAAACTCCCCTTCTTAAAAGAATGTCGTCCTCGACATTCCCTCTTGTACGAATCAGATCAAGTTATCCCTCAAGAATCACTAATATTTCAAACCAAACCCACAGTCCGGCATCCTAAACATCAAGCCTAGGATACACTACCGAGATCTGAAGCCTAACCTCTGATACCAACTGTGACGGCCCCACCTCCCCCTAGGGCGTACCCCAGGGTTCGGCGGGCCGCCTGCCCAACTCTCGCCGGGACTCAGTCGTTCCCTACATTTCTCAAATAAATTACAATATAAATTTCAAATATACATCCAATTCTCCAATAATTACATGTCATAAGCGAAGCGGAAACAATTCCCAACTATACATAAAATGATTCCAAATCCAAATTGTACAAAATATAGGCCATCCATTCACGTGAATAAGTACTACAAGTCCTTCCTTCGCCTTGAGCCCTGTGGAGGGGAATAAAATATTTTTGGGGTGAGCTAAAAGCTCAGCGAGTAACCATTAAAATCAGTAATTAAATCGGTTTCACAATAGTTCATTTCAATGATGTCATATATCAATGATGTCATAAATCAAATGATAAGTCCAGAAACAACTACAACATTTACAAAACAATAAATATGGAGTATCAATAATTCAAGAAACATTTACAATGGAAAGCGATAGTAACATTCATGAAAAGATACGCTCGTTCTCCTGACATTTCCTCCTTCCTTCAAACTTTTGAAAATTGCATTTTCTTTTTTTTTTATAAATAAACCCCTCGCTCATTTGGTCATTCATTTCATTCACCAGACTCCACCAACCTCCACCAACCTACAAAGGTAATACTCGAGTATACCAAACGTTCACCCAAGTCCCTAATCACCAGACCGAGACCGTTTCTGGCTCGAGATGACCAATAACAAGGGGCAATGACCAGTTCAGCCCAAAAGGCTTACATCATGCGCAACTAGCATTTCAATAATTAAATCCTTGAAAATTGCACAGTTATTTAGGTCGAGTGCGATAAAGTACACACTCGCCTAGAAAGCTCGTTTTGGAAATCATTCAAAGCACTTAACACGTTATCAATCAATAATACAAGTCCTGAAGTCAAGAAAATATAGCAAATAAGGAACACTCACATGCAAGCACGCATGATGTGCAAGAAAACAGTTCAAAAATAACTTTGGAAACAGTTTCAAGGTAAATAATGCAAGAAACGGTTCATAAATAACTTTGGAAATAGTTTGAGGTCACTCACCTCCACGGCTCAGAAACCATCCATCATATATCATTACCTTGCCCGAGTCTGAGCCCTAAATCACAAACTCAAAGCAATCATACATTCTCAACGTTCGGACAGCATTTCCCCCATAAATGCTTCATTTCCAACCTACAATATATTCCCAAATCATCTCAAGTCAAATACAATCTCACATACAACACATGGCGATAAAACACCTTACGGCGTAACAACCACAACGGAAGTTACACTTATCGGATTGAGGTGAACTTTACACTGTTTCGAAGCTAAGACAAAGACCTATAACTTTTATGAAGACAACTCATTCCAGTTCTCACCCTAACTAGGTCATATTTACCAAAACAACCCCAGATTTTCTAGTTCGAAGCTCACTGTGGCAGTCCTGATTCATTCAGTCATAACTCAGCACACACAACTCCAAATCAGGTAATTCCAAAGCCATTTAAAAGCTAAGATACAAGGCTAGAATTCTTAAGAAGACATCAACAACCAAATCAGTAGTATTCCCAGTCAAACTAACCAATTACCAAAGCTGATTTCCAGGTTCGGACAGAAACAGGGCAACAGGGGTATTTTGGTCTTTTCACAGGCTACTGAACTTGGATTGAGCTGAAATTTTTCAGGCAACTATAAAACCTCATTCTCTACAACTTTCATGTTTTGTGCTAAGGCCAATTCGGCCTCTAACTATGATGAACAGTGTCAGGCAGAATTGGGGAAATTGAAAACCCTAATCTGGAAATTTTTGCATTCAAGTGCTAATCTTCCACTAAAACATCTCATTAGCCATCACAAATCATTAATTTAACAAAATCAAGATCAAGAAAAGGATGGTTAGACATGATACCTTGAAATATCAAGAAAGGTGATGGCTTAGGGATTTTTCTTCCAAAACAACTCCACCAATAGCTTCAATCTTCCTTAGCTAGCAAGTTTTATGGAGTGATTTGCAATTTAATCGGTTAGAACTCAAGATTGGAGAAAGAAATTGAGGTGCAAGATGCTGGATTTTCTCTCTCTTTCTCTCAAAATTTCGTCCATCATGCTTACAAGAAGAAGAAATGATGAAAACAAAAGGTTTGGTCAAGATAAGAAGAAGAAATCATGGTCTTAGTCAAAGGTCCAACTTGCAATGGGTTTGTGACACTTGGCCCTTCTAGTATTTTCTTTAATCCTTTGGCTTCCAATGGTTACATCATATAACCACCTTCTAATCATTTCCTAGCACATTGTAAAATAATAACACTTAGCACACAATTCACTTAGTCACCAAAATTATATCACACTAGCGGGTCCCACGTTCAAAATACGCTCTTAATTTCTCAAAAAACTAACCGATACTAGAAAAATCATTTTTAAACTATCTTTGCTCATAAACTTTATGTGGGGAATTTTTCTAATAAAGAAAATGTAGAAAAGGCGGGCGATTTAATAAAATAAACCCTAGAAATTTAGAAAATTTTCGGGTTCTCAAACAAATTTTTTTTTTCAGGGCGTCACAAACTCCCCTTCTTAAAAGAATGTCGTCCTCGACATTCCCTCTTGTACGAATCAGATCAAGTTATCCCTCAAGAATCACTAATATTTCAAACCAAACCCACAGTCCGGCATCCTAAACATCAAGCCTAGGATACACTACCGAGATCTGAAGCCTAACCTCTGATACCAACTGTGACGGCCCCACCTCCCCCTAGGGCGTACCCCAGGGTTCGGCGGGCCGCCTGCCCAACTCTCGCCGGGACTCAGTCGTTCCCTACATTCCTCAAATAAATTACAATATAAATTTCAAATATACATCCAATTCTCCAATAATTACATGTCATAAGCGAAGCGGAAACAATTCCCAACTATACATAAAATGATTCCAAATCCAAATTGTACAAAATATAGGCCATCCATTCACGTGAATAAGTACTACAAGTCCTTCCTTCGCCTTGAGCCCTGTGGAGGGGAATAAAATATTTTTGGGGTGAGCTAAAAGCTCAGCGAGTAACCATTAAAATCAGTAATTAAATCGGTTTCACAATAGTTCATTTCAATGATGTCATATATCAATGATGTCATAAATCAAATGATAAGTCCAGAAACAACTACAACATTTACAAAACAATAAATATGGAGTATCAATAATTCAAGAAACATTTACAATGGAAAGCGATAGTAACATTCATGAAAAGATACGCTCGTTCTCCTGACATTTCCTCCTTCCTTCAAACTTTTGAAAATTGCATTTTCTTTTTTTTTTATAAATAAACCCCTCGCTCATTTGGTCATTCATTTCATTCACCAGACTCCACCAACCTCCACCAACCTACAAAGGTAATACTCGAGTATACCAAACGTTCACCCAAGTCCCTAATCACCAGACCGAGACCGTTTCTGGCTCGAGATGACCAATAACAAGGGGCAATGACCAGTTCAGCCCAAAAGGCTTACATCATGCGCAACTAGCATTTCAATAATTAAATCCTTGAAAATTGCACAGTTATTTAGGTCGAGTGCGATAAAGTACACACTCGCCTAGAAAGCTCGTTTTGGAAATCATTCAAAGCACTTAACACGTTATCAATCAATAATACAAGTCCTGAAGTCAAGAAAATATAGCAAATAAGGAACACTCACATGCAAGCACGCATGATGTGCAAGAAAACAGTTCAAAAATAACTTTGGAAACAGTTTCAAGGTAAATAATGCAAGAAACGGTTCATAAATAACTTTGGAAATAGTTTGAGGTCACTCACCTCCACGGCTCAGAAACCATCCATCATATATCATTACCTTGCCCGAGTCTGAGCCCTAAATCACAAACTCAAAGCAATCATACATTCTCAACGTTCGGACAGCATTTTCCCCATAAATGCTTCATTTCCAACCTACAATATATTCCCAAATCATCTCAAGTCAAATACAATCTCACATACAACACATGGCGATAAAACACCTTACGGCGTAACAACCACAACGGAAGTTACACTTATCGGATTGAGGTGAACTTTACACTGTTTCGAAGCTAAGACAAAGACCTATAACTTTTATGAAGACAACTCATTCCAGTTCTCACCCTAACTAGGTCATATTTACCAAAACAACCCCAGATTTTCTAGTTCGAAGCTCACTGTGGCAGTCCTGATTCATTCAGTCATAACTCAGCACACACAACTCCAAATCAGGTAATTCCAAAGCCATTTAAAAGCTAAGATACAAGGCTAGAATTCTTAAGAAGACATCAACAACCAAATCAGTAGTATTCCCAGTCAAACTAACCAATTACCAAAGCTGATTTCCAGGTTCGGACAGAAACAGGGCAACAGGGGTATTTTGATCTTTTCACAGGCTACTGAACTTGGATTGAGCTGAAATTTTTCAGGCAACTATAAAACCTCATTCTCTACAACTTTCATGTTTTGTGCTAAGGCCAATTCGGCCTCTAACTATGATGAACAGTGTCAGGCAGAATTGGGGAAATTGAAAACCCTAATCTGGAAATTTTTGCATTCAAGTGCTAATCTTCCACTAAAACATCTCATTAGCCATCACAAATCATTAATTTAACAAAATCAAGATCAAGAAAAGGATGGTTAGACATGATACCTTGAAATATCAAGAAAGGTGATGGCTTAGGTGTCGCGCCCCATTTTTTGATGAAATAAATAAATGGTTTGAAAAATGGATTTTGTGATTGGAAAATGAATCGTGATTTAAAAGAAAAATGGGTCTAAATGGGACTTTTGAAAATGCGACGATTTGACCCAAGAAAAATAGTTCAAAAAGGGTTTTTTATATGAAAAATGGAGTCGCCACTTGGTATAGAGTTGGGGTGTACCAAGTCACTCAAAAAGTGAATTTTTTAAGGGAAAAAAGTAAGAAACCCTTTTGAACGACTCCTAGTCCACGCAAACAAAGAAAAAGGTTCGGGAGTCACATTTGACGAAGGGGAAGGCAAGGATAAAAATCCAAGGCACCCCTTTGACCTAGCCAAGGCTAGTTGCGTGATTTAATCCAAGATTTTCTTGTTTTAACCAAAGAATTTATTACATTTGGATGCACTACATGAATGTAAACCCTAGACCTAGGGGTATTGGGGGAAATTTCCCTTCAAAGGTTGAGTGGTGCCACTCACATTAATTGTGAAGCCCAATAACGATCCTTTGAAGAAGTCACGAATAATGCAAGTGGGATGCAAATGAAGGGAATGCATGTATGCAATGTAAAGGCATAAATTTGAAAAAGTAAATAAAAAACAAAGATGCATAAGTGAAAATGTGCACGTGAGTGGGCAAGGTATGGTATGTGCAATGGTAATATGAAGTGCATGTGTGCAAGTGATGATAAAGGTGTTCGTGTGTAAGTGAAGGGATAAAATGTATACGTGTGCAAAATGGGACAAAAGTGTTAGTGTGCAAGTGAAGGGATAAAAGGTGTACGTGTGCAAATGGGAGGAAAAGTGAAAGTGTAATGATAGAGTGGATTTAGAATGCATGAGCCTAGGGAATGCATGCATATTGGGACGGGGAGACCTAAATCGTGACTCAATTTACCCTTTTATAGAGGGAATACAAGCGTGCTAAGGCTTAGAAAAAGCCACACTCGTCTATATCCCATATTTAAGGGGACTCTCAAGCAAATGAACCCTATAACTAGCATGAAATGCAAAAATCCTAAAATGGAGGGAAAAGGGGTTCGAGGGGCATGCAAAATGATAAAACTAAAAAAAATGCATGACATGTAATGAACATGCAAACATGTACTAACGAGGGGAAATCCCTAAGGGTCTAGCATTGGACTAGCCCATTCTATGAATTCCGACTAGCGTTGGACTAGTGGAAACGTACATTCATCCATCACATTCATTCATGGCTATGGAAAGCGAGTAGACATGTCAAACACCCATAAACACATAGCACATAACATTTAGCATGCTCGACTAGATGCAAGGCCCTAACAAAGCAAATTAACACGTAGCAACTAAGCATGCAAGACACATAAGACAATTAAAGCCCTAACTATTACATTTGCTAGCTAGGCACACGTCTTCGATAGGTCTTCATTGAATGCTCCTCCAAGCCCTATCTATTACATTCACTAACTAAAACAAAAGGGGGAAGAGGAAAATGGACCAAATTGCTCGCCAAAGCCCTATCTATTACAAGCCAAGAGGTGTACACATACCCCAAAAGAATAACTTAATGAAAACAAAAAGTAAATGACATAAGTAAAAGGAATTAAAGAAAAGCTAGGAAAGCAAAATAGATATGCAATTCACTTAACACATTGGATCACATAGGAGAGATAAACAAAGATAAAAGAAATTATACCTTCCCCTAATGGTAAGCAAATGAAGGAAAATGGCTTCAAAACAATAAAGGGGTCAAGGCATCAATTTAAAAGTAAAGTATAAGCAAAAACATCAAAACCCACCTAATTGCAACTTGAATGAGCTCAAAAAATGCTTAAAGACCAAGAAAACGGAATAACCCATTCAATTTCTAAATATAGCATCTACTAATGACCCAAAACAAGCATTACTCAAACATTCAAATCCAAATAAATCGTTTAAACACTTCAAAGATTCCAAAAATAAAGAAAGAGCCAAACAATGATTGAAGTTGCAATGATTTTAGGACTTAATTACAAGATACTAAAACATGCTTGGGCTATTGTGGCACAAAGAGAAACTTAGAGGGATCAAATTGATTAAACGTTCCAATTACTTGGGCCATAGTGGCATAAGGGGAAACTTGGGGGGTTGGAGTGCAATTTTTGAAAGCCATTTGCATGCAAGCCTCATGCAACTACGTGAGAAAACTTCTGCAATCAAAACAAATGAATGAATTGCTGCAACTTTGTAACTTGCGAACCTAACAATCAAAACCATCCAAGTCCTCTAACATAATTTGCCAAGACATCAACCAAATTACCTAGTGTTTGTAAACAGAAATTCTGGAGCAAAATATGCAGAAAAATCAACTAGGGGGTGGAGGGAAACACATTTTTTTTTTTGCAACAGTGAACAAGCCATGTTTGCTGCAGTTTTTTTTTTTTTTTTTTTTGAGTTCCTTACTTAAGCAACCCAGATCAGCATTATGCTTGTTACCATGATCAAAGTAATTCGTACACAATCAAATGCCTTATAATGAGGTACATAAATGCATCCAGATTACACAACAAAAACAAGTGGCTTTAACTTAGTCCAAGGAACATCAAAATCACAAACTTCTTTGCTAGTTTCTGGTCTGGAAGAAGAAATTTCCTTTGCAAAAGACCCCATTCCCATTACACACCCATTGCACCAAACTAAAGACAAAGCAACGGGAAAGACAAATGCAACTCAGAAATAAGCAAACAGGTCTCAAAAGTTAAACAAACCGAAGGCTTCAGCAACTCGAAGGAGAAAGAAATTTGTTCGTGCAGCTGCCACATGACCGAGAGAGATTTGTTTCTGGGTTATTCGAATGCAATCCCTTCCATCTAGACAATGCTAACAACTCAAACAACAACAGTTTGGGCCAAAGTAACAAATTCACCAAGCATTCTCTCCACTTTGTGACCCCAAAAACTGAAAATTTCATAGAAGGGAAAAAACATGCTAAATCTGGAAATTTCTGCAACCTTCAACCGTGACATTCTTTCATTTTGTCATGCAAACAAGTCCCAACGAATATCAAAATTTCGAGTCAAAACAAACGAACAAAACAAATCTCAATCATCATTTAAACCAAATACTACGTTTTGCTGCAGGATTAAAACAGAAAATTGGATTGACCGACATGAAAAAAAAACGCAGCAAGGCCCACGGACATAAAATGCAGCAAAATGGAAAGAAAGAAAACTGCAAATGACTAAACCAACAAAGGACAAAGAGAGGGACTATAAAACTAGTTCAGAAGAGTACCTGATGAAGCCTTTTGGATCGAAATCAGGTCAGGAATTTCCGTAAAAAGGCTGCTGGATTGGCTTCATGGCAATTTCGAACCCGCACCCGCGAAGCCAAGCTGATGATTTGGGAGCCAGATTCAAGGGCTTTCCAGGTGCTTTCTATGAACCATTTCTGAACAAGATTTATCCCCCTAACTTCATAGTTGACGCAGAAACCAAAATCCAATCGAATTAAACAACTGTAAGGGAGATAATCATGCCGCAAGGGGTGCCGAAAACCAGCCTGTTCTGCCGAAATTTTTGCAGAAAATCATTTCTGGTTCTGGCTTTCTTTACCGCCGCCACTTTTGCTTGGCTTTTCTTTCCTTCTGGCCGAAAACCTCCCTCTCTTTCCTCAGCCCTTGTCTCTTTTTTCCTTAGCCGTCTGCTTCCCCACTGAAATTCCCTCTAACCATCACTTTTCTTAGCTTTCTTAGCCGCTATTTTTCTTTTGCTCTCCCCAGATTTGCCGTCACTTCCTCTCTTGGTTCTTCCTTCCTGCCGTCCAGAAACTCTTACTCTATTTCCTCTCTATTTTTGTTAGCCTATTGCCTTCCCACTCCCTCCGGAAACTCTCCCTTCCTTTCCTTATCCCGTCGCCAGCCCCCTCCCTCAGTTTTTCTTTTTGCTTCCTTAGCTGCTGTTGTTTCTTTCTTTCCGATCCTCTCCCTTGCGGCTGTCCATCCTATTGCTATTTATATGAGGCCTCTCCAATCCCTAAAACCCAGTCCTCCTTCTGCAATTTGCAGCCAAGGAGCCGTCCCAAACTTTCCTTGCAAGCTGCTACAAATGCAGCTTGCCGCGGCTATCCTTCCCTTTTTTTTTTTTTTTTTAAACAACTTGATAATTACAAAAATGATAAAATAAAAATAATAAATAATAAATTGACAAAAACCAGGTAATAATAATAATAATGAAAATAATTTAAAAACTAAACAACTAGAAACAACAAAATGGCCATTTTTCCATCTTTTTCTACATTTTTCTTTTTCATAGTTTTTTCATTTTTCACCTTTTCTCTTTTTCCTAAATGAATCAAACAACAATAAAAGATAAATTAAGTAGAAATGACTAAAATAAAGCTAAATAAAACAAAATTGCTATTTTTCTTTTCTTTTTCCTTTTTTTTTTCCTTTTTATGATTTTTCTTTTTTTCTCTTTTTTCATGATTTTTCCTTTTTCTCTTTTTTTCATTTCAAGAAATTCTATGCTAAAAACTTACAAATAAAAATAAAACTATAAACTAAAAACTAAAAATCGAATAAAACTAACACGACAAATAAAAAATTAAAAATAAACAGTAAATGAAATTACACCAAAAATTTGGTGTCTACATTAGGGATTTTTCTTCCAAAACAACTCCACCAATAGCTTCAATCTTCCTTAGCTAGCAAGTTTTATGGAGTGATTTGCAATTTAATCGGTTAGAACTCAAGATTGGAGAAAGAAATTGAGGTGCAAGATGCTGGATTTTCTCTCTCTTTCTCTCAAAATTTCGTCCATCATGCTTACAAGAAGAAGAAATGATGAAAACAAAAAGTTTGGTCAAGATAAGAAGAAGAAATCATGGTCTTAGTCAAAGGTCCAACTTGCAATGGGTTTGTGACACTTGGCCCTTATAGTATTTTCTTTAATCCTTTGGCTTCCAATGGTTACATCATATAACCACCTTCTAATAATTTCCTAGCACATTGTAAAATAATAACACTTAGCACACAATTCACTTAGTCACCAAAATTATATCACACTAGCGGGTCCCACGTTCAAAATACGCTCTTAATTTCTCAAAAAACTAACCGATACTAGAAAAATCATTTTTAAACTATCTTTGCTCATAAACTTTATGTGGGGAATTTTTCTAATAAAGAAAATGTAGAAAAGGCGGGCGATTTAATAAAATAAACCCTAGAAATTTAGAAAATTTCCGGGTTCTCAAACAAATTTTTTTTTTCAGGGCGTCACAAACTCCCCTTCTTAAAAGAATGTCGTTCTCGACATTCGCTCTTGTACTAATCAGATCAAGTTATCCCTCAAGAATCACTAATATTTCAAACCAAATCCACAGTCCGGCATCCTAAACATCAAGCTTAGGATACACTACCGAGATCTGAAACCTAAGCTCTGATACCAACTGTGACGGCCCCACCTCCCCCTAGGGCGTACCCCAGGGTTCGGCGGGCCGCCTGCCCAACTCTCGCCGGGACTCAGTCGTTCCCTATATTCCTCAAATAAATTACAATATAAATTTCAAATATACATCCAATTCTCCAATAATTACATGTCATAAGCGAAGCGGAAACAATTCCCAACTATACATAAAATGATTCCAAATCCAAATTGTACAAAATATAGGCCATCCATTCACGTGAATAAGTACTACAAGTCCTTCCTTCGCCTTGAGCCCTGTGGAGGGGAATAAAATATTTTTGGGGTGAGTTAAAAGCTCAGCGAGTAACCATTAAAATCAGTAATTAAATCGGTTTCACAATAGTTCATTTCAATGATGTCATAAATCAAATGATAAGTCCAGAAACAACTACAACATTTACAAAACAGTAAATATGGAGTATCAATAATTCAAGAAACATTTACAATGGAAAGCGATAGTAACATTCATGAAAAGATACGCTCGTTCTCCTGACATTTCTTCCTTCCTTCAAACTTTTGAAAATTGCATTTTCTTTTCTTTTATAAATAAACCTCTCGCTCATTTGGTCATTCATTTCATTCACGAGACTCCACCAACCTCCACCAACCTACAAAGGTAATACTCGAGTATACCAAACGTTCACCCAAGTCCCTAATCACCCGACCGAGACCGTTTCTGGCTCGAGATGACCAGTAACAAGGGGCAATGGCCAGTTCAGCCCAAAAGGCTTACATCATGCGCAACTAGCATTTCAATAATTAAATCCTTGAAAATTGCACAGTTATTTAGGTCGAGTGCGATAAAGTACACACTCGCCTAGAAAGCTCGTTTTGGAAATCATTCAAAACACTTAACACGTTATCAATCAATAATACAAGTCCTGAAGTCAAGAAAATATAGCAAATAAGGAACACTCACATGCAAGCACGCATGATGTGCAAGAAAACAGTTCAAAAATAACTTTGAAAACAGTTTAAAGGTAAATAATGCAAGAAACGGTTCATAAATAACTTTGGAAATAGTTTGAGATCACTCACCTCCACGGCTCAGAAACCATCCATCATATATCATTACCTTGCCCGAGTCTGAGCCCTAAATCACAAACTCAAAGCAATCATACATTCTCAACGTTCGGACAGCATTTCCCCCATAAATGCTTCATTTCCAACCTACAATATATTCCCAAATCACCTCAAGTCAAATACAATCTCACATACAACACATGGCGATAAAACACCTTACGGCGTAACAACCACAACGGAAGTTACACTTATCGGATTGAGGTAAACTTTACACTGTTTCGAAGCTAAGACAAAGACCTATAACTTTTATGAAGACAACTCATTCCAGTTCTCACCCTAACTAGGTCATATTTACCAAAACAACCCCAGATTTTCTAGTTCGAAGCTCACTGTGGCAGTCCTGATTCATTCAGTCATAACTTAGCTCACACAACTCCAAATCAGGTAATTCCAAAGCCATTTAAAAGCTAAGATACAAGGCTAGAATTCTTAAGAAGACATCAACAACCAAATCAGTAGTATTCCCAGTCAAACTAACCAATTACCAAAGCTGATTTTCAGGTTCAGACAGAAACAGGGCAACAGGGGTATTTTGGTCTTTTCACAGGCTACCGAACTTGGATTGAGCTGAAATTTTTCAGGCAACTATAAAACCTCATTCTCTATAACTTTCATGTTTTGTGCTAAGGCCAATTCGGCCTCTAACTATGATGAACAGTGTCAGGCAGAATTGGGGAAATTGAAAACCCTAATCTGGAAATTTTTGCATTCAAGTGCTAATCTTCCACTAAAACATCTCATTAGCCATCACAAATCATTAATTTAACAAAATCAAGATCAAAAAAAGGATGGTTAGACATGATACCTTGAAATATCAAGAAAGGTGATGGCTTAGGGATTTTTCTTCCAAAACAACTCCACCAATAGCTTCAATCTTCCTTAGCTAGCAAGTTTTATGGAGTGATTTGCAATTTAATTGGTTAGAACTCAAGATTGGAGAAAGAAATTGAGGTGCAAGATGCTGGATTTTCTCTCTCTTTCTCTCAAAATTTCGTCCATCATGCTTACAAGAAGAAGAAATGATGAAAACAAAAGGTTTGGTCAAGATAAGAAGAAGAAATCATGGTCTTAGTCAAAGGTCCAACTTGCAATGGGTTTGTGACACTTGGCCCTTCTAGTATTTTCTTTAATCCTTTGGCTTCCAATGGTTACATCATATAACCACCTTCTAATCATTTCCTAGCACATTGTAAAATAATAACACTTAGCATACAATTCACTTAATCACCAAAATTATATCACACTAGCGGGTCCCACGTTCAAAATACGCTCTTAATTTCTCAAAAAACTAACCGATACTAGAAAAATCATTTGTAAACTATCTTTGCTCATAAACTTTATGTGGGGAATTTTTCTAATAAAGAAAATGTAGAAAAGGCGGGCGATTTAATAAAATAAACCCTAGAAATTTAGAAAATTTCCGGGTTTTCAAACAAATTTTTTTTTTCAGGGCGTCACAAACTCCCCTTCTTAAAAGAATGTCGTTCTCGACATTCGCTCTTGTACTAATCAGATCAAGTTATCCCTCAAGAATCACTAATATTTCAAACCAAATCCACAGTCCGGCATCCTAAACATCAAGCTTAGGATACACTACCGAGATCTGAAACCTAAGCTCTGATACCAAATGTGACGGCCCCACCTCCCCCTAGGGCGTACCCCAGGGTTCGGCGGGCCGCCTGCCCAACTCTCGCCGGGACTCAGTCGTTCCCTACATTCCTCAAATAAATTACAATATAAATTTCAAATATACATCCAATTCTCCAATAATTACATGTCATAAGCGAAGCGGAAACAATTCCCAACTATACATAAAATGATTCCAAATCCAAATTGTACAAAATATAGGCCATCCATTCACGTGAATAAGTACTACAAGTCCTTCCTTCGCCTTGAGCCCTGTGGAGGGGAATAAAATATTTTTGGGGTGAGTTAAAAGCTCAGCGAGTAACCATTAAAATCAGTAATTAAATCGGTTTCACAATAGTTCATTTCAATGATGTCATATATCAATGATGTCATAAGTCAAATGATAAGTTCAGAAACAACTACAACATTTGCAAAACAGTAAATATGGAGTATCAATAATTCAAGAAACATTTACAATGGAAAGCGATAGTAACATTCATGAAAAGATACGCTCGTTCTCCTAACATTTCCTCCTTCCTTCAAACTTTTGAAAATTGCATTTTCTTTTTTTTTATAAATAAACCCCTCGCTCATTTGGTCATTCATTTCATTCACCAGACTCCACCAACCTCCACCAACCTACAAAGGTAATACTCGAGTATACCAAACGTTTACCCAAGTCTCTAATCACCAGACCGAGACCGTTTCTGGCTCGAGATGACCAGTAACAAGGGGCAATGACCAATTCAGCCCAAAAGGCTTACATCATGCGCAACTAGCATTTCAATAATTAAATCCTTGAAAATTGCACAGTTATTTAGGTCGAGTGCGATAAAGTACACACTCGCCTAGAAAGCTCGTTTTGGAAATCATTCAAAGCACTTAACACGTTATCAATCAATAATACAAGTCCTGAAGTCAAGAAAATATAGCAAATAAGGAACACTCACATGCAAGCACGCATGATGTGCAAGAAAACAGTTCAAAAATAACTTTGGAAACAGTTTAAAGGTAAATAATGCAAGAAACGGTTCATAAATAACTTTGGAAATAGTTTGAGGTCACTCACCTGCACGGCTCAGAAACCATCCATCATATATCATTACCTTGCCCGAGTCTGAGCCCTAAATCACAAACTCAAAGCAATCATACATTCTCAACGTTCGGACAGCATTTCCCCCATAAATGTTTCATTTCCAACCTACAATATATTCCCAAATCACCTCAAGTCAAATACAATCTCACATACAACACATGGCGATAAAACACCTTACGGCGTAACAACCACAACGGAAGTTACACTTATCGGATTGAGGTGAACTTTACACTGTTTCGAAGCTAAGACAAAGACCTATAACTTTTATGAAGACAACTCATTCCAGTTCTCACCCTAACTAGGTCATATTTACCAAAACAACCCCAGATTTTCTAGTTCGAAGCTCACTGTGGCAGTCCTGATTCATTCAGTCATAACTCAGCACACACAACTCCAAATCAGGTAATTCCAAAGCCATTTAAAAGCTAAGATACAAGGCTAAAATTCTTAAGAAAACATCAACAACCAAATCAGTAGTATTCCCAGTCAAACTAACCAATTACCAAAGCTGATTTCCAGGTTCGGACAGAAACAGGGCAACAGGGGTATTTTGGTCTTTTCACAGGCTACCGAACTTGGATTGAGCTGAAATTTTTCAGGCAACTATAAAACCTCATTCTCTACAACTTTCATGTTTTGTGCTAAGGCCAATTCGGCCTCTAACTATGATGAACAGTGTCAGGCAGAATTGGGGAAATTGAAAACCCTAATCTGGAAATTTTTGCATTCAAGTGCTAATCTTCCACTAAAACATCTCATTAGCCATCACAAATCATTAATTTAACAAAATCAAGATCAAAAGGATGGTTAGACATAATACCTTGAAATATCAAGAAAGGTGATGGCTTAGGGATTTTTCTTCCAAAACAACTCCACCAATAGCTTCAATCTTCCTTAGCTAGCAAGTTTTATGGAGTGATTTGCAATTTAATCGGTTAGAACTCAAGATTGGAGAAAGAAATTGAGGTGCAAGATGCTGGATTTTCTCTCTCTTTCTCTCAAAATTTCGTCCATCATGCTTACAAGAAGAAGAAATGATGAAAACAAAAGGTTTGGTCAAGATAAGAAGAAGAAATCATGGTCTTAGTCAAAGGTCCAACTTGCAATGGGTTTGTGACACTTGGCCCTTCTAGTATTTTCTTTAATCCTTTGGCTTCCAATGGTTACATCATATAACCACCTTCTAATCATTTCCTAGCACCTTGTAAAATAATAACACTTAGCACACAATTCACTTAGTCACCAAAATTATATCACACTAGCGGGTCCCACGTTCAAAATACGCTCTTAATTTCTCAAAAACTAACCGATACTAGAAAAATCATTTTTAAACTATCTTTGCTCATAAACTTTATGTGGGGAATTTTTCTAATAAAGAAAATGTAGAAAAGGCGGGCGATTTAATAAAATAAACCCTAGAAATTTAGAAAATTTCCGGGTTCTCAAACAAATTTTTTTTTTCAGGGCGTCACACATGAGATAACTATAAGCTTGATCTATTAAGAGATCTTGATTGGTCTACTCGCGTAGTAGTGCCTTTTATAGAAGTTCGGGCCCGGTGCGGTGTATGGTGAACGGAATTGACATGTAAGTGGAATTCTACAGACTTAAATACCGATCTGATTGATGGAATGTCATTGCGGGGAGGTAATTGATCGAGACTTGGCAAAGCTAGTGGAACTTAACTCTTGAGAGCTCATGTATCTTCATTGAATGTGTTTATTTGAAATTGCAAAAATTTCTTGAGTGTTACCGCTTTAATTCTTGCTTAAACTCCATGGCTACTTGAACTATGTGTTTTGTATGTTTTCTTGGTCTCACTGAGCATTAATTCATTCCATTAGATTTGTTTTCCTTAACAGGGATCGAGATGGAACGGGTTTTGGAGAAGTTGACTTGAGGCACTTTTGATTAGAATTGTGAATGTTTTGGGATTAGGCACCTTTTGGAAGTTGCATATTTTGGAAAAGTGAATGTACTTTGAAACTTGTGATGTAAGATTGAATATTTATGTATGGAAATGAATTCTTGTCTTTATTTCGACTTTGGTTATTAGTCGTTATATTTTAAGTTGAACTGAAATTGTACTGAGTCCTGACGAGAGATGGGCAGGCATCCCGCCGATACCCTTTGGTTCGCCTTAGAGAATAGTGAGGGCGTCACAGTTAACCATTTTCAGCATGAATGATAAATTTACAAAACTCCTTTGGGCAATGATTTTCACAAACATCATCTCTCATACATATATTATCTTTATTCATTGAACTACATCATGTGTTTCACAACAAGAGAATACAAATAGCATTGCATCATAATACTCTAGAGTTACAGGTTTGAACCTTGACTTTAAAATTAGCAAAAGATGAGTGTAAGGCAACCCTCTCTTTTGAAATTAAATCATGTAAGCGCATGCTGCCACTTCACTAAATAACTTCTTTTTAATTATTTCAATTTTGAGCAACTCTAACTTTATTCTAAAGACTCTATCTACCAAATCTGACTTATCCTAAGCACTTTGTTCATGTTCTAAATTTTTCTGATTTTTTTCCACATAATATCATATGTCATGGTGAGAAAAATATCAAGCTTGCCATATCTTTGTACCAGTGACATAGCGTATATGTATCTATGATGAATATCTTTTAACCCACCTATAAAAGATGATGGAAGATAAACTTTTTGACCAACTTAACTGCCCTCTGTTTGACCAACACAAGTACTATCTATAACTCCTTATTGAATTTTAGTTCTTGTCTCATTCTATTTTTTCTATAATAATTAAATCTAGATGTTTCAATTTTGATGTAAACGTCTACTATGAATTATTGTAACAATCTCCATGTTTATAAAATCATTGATCTATCGCCGTTTTTTATCTGCAACTTATAACAATAATACTCTTTAGCTTGCGCAATTCCTCACTTTTTCTTTCCCTTTTTAGCAATTAAAAAAAGAAAGACACATATAGCCCCAAATGTAATCACTAAATATGTTATAAATGCTAAGAGATAAAAAAATTTGAATTTAATGTATTAAGTATACTTGCCTTCTTCCTTCAAGTCAATCAAACCAGAAGCATCTTCTAGTAAAGAAATATCAACAAATATATTATCTTCATCAGGACATCTTTGTCTCTCTTTTGAAATAGAATTCCTAGAAATACCATAATGCCAGTCAAGCCAACCTTGAGGGAATAAAATTGGATACTATAAGGGATCACAACAGACATAATAATGTTGTATGCTATAACTCGCATTAGAATGAGTATACATCGGTGTATGAGCTCTGTTATCAACACCATCGCCTTACTTTCAGTCCAAATAGCAACCACCTAAGAAGAGTTTGCTAAATTGTATATGCGATGATCTAGCCCAAAATGAGCACAATTTTTTTTATTTTCAATATCAAGAACTTCTCGTGGACTTTTAAAGAATCTAGTGTAAAAATTTTGTTTAAGAATTTGCATTAATAGCTTAAGTATACTATCATGTAACCTAGGCGAATTTCTAAATCGTTTCAATAATTCTTATTTTTCATCATAAAAATAAAATTGAATATCAACAAGAGGATGTTCAAAGGGTAAAAGACTATTCAATAGGTGATATATTTAGCCTTGAACACGAAAAGTGTAGACTCCATGCCTATTTTTTATTAACTTAGTATTGTATTTAGCACCAAAGAGGCGAAAGCAAGATCATTGTTATAAGTGCAGGCATTTCTCTTGAATTCGACACACTCCTCATGTGAGGACTCATATTTTGATTCTTAAAATAGTTATATTTATAATTATTTACCCTAGTATTAGTTAATTATATTATCGTTACATGAATTTCTTTTAAATTTCGCTTTATCGCGCGTGAATCGAAAGTTCGCGTATTTCGCGTCAAATTGGCTAAGTGGAGATTTGAGAAATTTATATTAGACTACTAAGAGTGAATAATTATGGTGTTAAAGGAATTATATTTGAGGATTAGTGCACAAGTGAAACAACAAGAGAGAATACAGTGGTTCGAAACCCGCACGCGACACTATTTGAAGTTGACTTTTGTAAAGCTTCTTGGCCACAATTTCTTAAAACTTCTAAGACAAGATTCATACCTACCAAACACTCTCTCTTTCTCTCCATAGTCTCAGCCGAAACCAGCAAAGGAAAAGGAAGAAGAAAACTCTTCATTTCAAGCTCCCATCTTGCTAGCAAAACTTCATCCAATCTTCTAGTTCTTGGAGAATCACTCTAGCTTGGTTAAAGGTATCATCTTGTGGACATTTCTTGGGGAGTTTTGATGGAAATTTCTGGTGTCATCTAGGGTTCAAGAGGTAAACTTCAACTCTTGCAATCTCTCCATTTTTCTTCAAGAATCAAGCTTAGATTACATGGGCTTACAACCCTAAGCAAGAAATAGGTAGAGAACTTGAGAAAACCCATTTTATCTTACTTTAATCTTTAGGCTAGCAGTCTTGAGGTGGATTATAGGTAGTTGACTTGAGGTGTAATTAGTTGATTGTGGTTGTTTATGTGTTATTTGAGATAAATACGGTTAGAAAGTGAAGGAAAAATTGAGGACAAGCTGTGCATGAGAGCTGGCCGAAACTGTCCTGTGGTTGTCTTGCTTGTATTTTGAGTTTTTGTTGGTTGTTTGGGTATGCAATTGAGTGATATATATTATATATTATGTGTACAAAGTGCCTTGCGAAAATCGTTTCAATTGGTTGCTCAAAACTAGAGTTTTCGAAAAGAAAGAAATCTGAAAATGGTAATCTGGGTAGTCGAACAGTACCTCATTGTTCCAACATATCTCTCTGTACAAAAGTGCCGTTAGTGGCATTCAAAACTAGACATTCATAGCTTTCCAATGGTATAAAAATCACTTGCTAGTTCAAGCTAAGTGAACTGTAGTGATTCGACAAATTTAACTGCCCTGTTGTGACTTTCTGTTCGAGAGGAATGGAGAAGCTGCATCTTATGGCTTGATTATCTCTCACTTGTAAACTGATTTTGGAAACATTTCCTTCTGACAAAATTTAGCATTTTGAATCTAGTTTCCAACACCAAAAACTATTCCTAATTTGAATTTGTATTGAGTGAGATGTAGCCTGATTTTGAAAGTGCAACAAAGCTGGAAAACTGGACAGTTTTTCCTTTCTTGTTGGCCGAATGGTCAAACTTGTTTTGGGATGTTTTGTTTCAAAAATTTTGATGTCAATTACTTATCAATTGCTTATTAAATATTTATAGGACCTTGGTTTCAAAAACGGATGGAATTGGGACTGATTTCATTGTGCAAAACGTTTGGAAAAGAAAGAAAAGTAAGAGAGCAGATTTGCCTTGAAACATTTTTCCGAACTTTGGTCATTTTTTTAACTGCTTTCCCACTTGAGTTTTTGCATGAAATTTGTTAGAGGTAGTCTACATATGAAAGTTTAAGTGTACCAAATTTGGTGTTATTTCAATAATCTTTCGATATCCAAATGATGCTGCAAAAATGGCTTTTCAAATCTGAAAATTCACTGTTCTAGTAGTAAAAATTAACCAATTTTGAACTGCTATATCTTGATACTCAACACTCTGAATTAGTTCCGTTTGTCTTTTTTAAAACCTTGTTTGGAACTCTTATTGTGCTATAAATTTCAAGGGCTGATTCACTTTCTGTGAATTACGTCGAATTTCCAAAAATGACTGCAAAACCAAGACTGGTTCAAACCTGTCCTATTTGAACTGAAATTTTGCGTTCAAAAATGAATGCTTTCCATTTAGAATCTTAGAAAAGTATTTTCTAGGAACTTCTAGTACTTTGAACCTA
This sequence comes from Coffea arabica, assembly GCF_036785885.1. Lineage (NCBI taxonomy): Eukaryota > Viridiplantae > Streptophyta > Magnoliopsida > Gentianales > Rubiaceae > Coffea > Coffea arabica. The sequence continues at coordinate 7,911,472 of NC_092325.1, read as the reverse complement.
GTTTTCAATGGTGTAGAGTTTTCTATTTTTGGAGATGCCAAACTCAAGATTTGATTTTTTTCAAGTTTGTCACTTAAAGTTGAAATTTTTTCGATTTCTTGTGAAATGAGCTTTTGAGGACTCGTCACCTTATCTTGATATTGATAAACTGTTTCAAAACCCGATTTCACGGAAGAGGCAAGTTTTTCTTGGGACTTTAACTCCGCACTTGTGAACCTCAAATTTCGAGAGATTTAAGTTCTTTTTTAAGACTCTGACTTAGTCTAAACAAGTGTACATCCCTTCTTGGTTAATGCATTTTGTGAGTGATAGTTAATCGAATTTCTTTAAGCACTCAAGAGGATTTTCAAGAGAATCTCGGAGTGGACGCCTGAGAACTTAATTGCTCACTTACCCACTTTTGACTTGGTGAGTATCAAGTGTATGAAGTGTTACTACTTGCTTAATTGCTCTCATTAATTGAGTATTTTGCAAGTGTTGAGTCGAGTGTATACTTTATAGCACTCGTTCTCTTTTAAGTGAATTGTATTTGAATTGCATGAAGTGAATTGTTAAGTGAATAAAGTGAAGTGTTGCAATAGTGAATCGCATTGACTTATAGATGTAATAGTGGGGAACGCCCAAACTCATCCGCCAATCTTGCGACTCGAGCCGGCATGGGTTTGGTTGTGAAATTTGGTGAGCCATGAGAAAAATTATAGAAGTTTGATCTATTTGAGAGATCTCGCTTGGCATACTTGAATAGTATCGCCTTATATAAATGAAGTGCGGGCTCGGAGCAGGGGATGTAACGGTGATTGGGAATGCGAAGTAAGTGGGATTCTACGGACCTATAACTTATTCGGTTGATGAAGTGTCAGCTCGTGAAGGTATTGGATCGAGCATTGGCAGAGCAAGCAGAATATAGCTCCTGAGATCTCCCGTATTCTTATCAAGTGTGTTTTATTGTTAATTGTGAACTACTTGAATGTTATAGCTTTCATTCTCGTATAAGTGCTATTGTTATTTAAACTATGTGTTTTGCATGTTTTATTGGTATCACTGAACATTAGCTCATCCCATTAGATTTGTTTTCCTAACAGGAGCCGGAATGGAAGGAGTTATAGAGAAGCAGACTTGATGCACTTATGATTAGAGTATTGAATGTAATTGATTATATGACTTTTGAAAGTTGTATATTTTGGAAAAAGTGATGTACTTGGTATCTTGAAATGTATGAATTGAAATCTTAAGAAAATGACCTTTTCTTTGTAGTTTCGACTCTTATTGTTGAATGTTATCCATAAGTTTGAATTGTCTCGTAGTGAGTCCGACGAGAGTTGGGCAGGCGTCCCGCCGATACCCTTTGGTTCGTCTTAGGGAGAAGTGAGGGGCATCACACCTCACTTGTGCCAGTACAGAGACAAAATGGACCATACGGCATGGTTGAAACAACAATGGATACTTTTCCTCTAGAGCAACAAAAATTTGAAGATTCCAAATGGAACCTTTTTACACTACAGTGCTTATATTTAGGAACCTTAAACTATAAGAGAATGGATGATTAGTTATGAAATGTTTAACCTATTATCATGCATTGACTACGAAACAATATTTTCATTGCCAAAAGATTCAATCTTTTGCTACGACACCTGTTATTAGATTGAAACACAAAATAAAACTTACAAGCTCTTTACATATTACTTGTAAGTATTTCAATTTCATCGTCATCTCTATTTCCCTCTTCATCCCAAGTGTCACATTTCGACTTGTCATCTAAAACTCGCAACCAACTATTTTCTTTTGGAAGAGTTGGTTTTCTTTCTCTGTCACCTTTTCATTATTTGAAGGCAAGTTCTCAAAAGAAATTTCTTCCGTGACACATTGCCTTTGCCTCTCTCTCAATTTCAAATTGTACATCAAAATACTAGATCATTTATTCTTTTTTGAGCCAAATAGTTTCTTTTCTTGGAGTACACCTATTAGAATTGAAAAAATTTACACCAAAATATAAGTTCAAATACTGAATAAAATATTGTACTGAATGAAATAATGAATAAAATATTATATTATATGAAAATATTATTACCAATTCAAATGCACTCCAATTTCGCTCACATCCAGAAGAGCTACAAATTAAATTTAGAATTCGAATAGCAAAATTTTTCAACTCTAGACATTCATCCTCATAAGATTCTCACGAAGCAGCTGTAGAAAATTAGAATGAACATAAATTAATAAAAATTTTAAAAATAAAAACATGTAAGTTCAAATAGTAACTACCCATGAGACTTCTTGTTTCTTATTAGTACAGTATTTTCATGCCCAAATAATCAATTTGCATGTAGAAAATCAACTAATTGCAAATCAATTTTCACCTTTTCACTAGATTCGAGAACCATCTTAGCAATGCAACCATAAAGGCCACATTTTGTATTTTCATTGGATTGAAAATCTGGACTGTATTGAAATTGAGGATTCAAATAGTAACCCATAGAGTGTAAATAATGACTTAATTGATCTTCTTATCTTTTGTTAATGATAGCAAATGTTAGTTCATATCTACCATATAAATATGAGTTTAGTAAGAAAATAACTTAATGAAGATCATTCTAATATCTAGCATTGAAATTATAAATGAATGCATAATTCATATGGCAATTTATTTAAAATTTACCTCTTTTGAGTATTGTTCACATTTTGTTTGATTTCTTTTTTTGCTTGATCAATTGCTTTATAGAGAAAATCCCTTGACAGGTTTCTCATTAGAATCCACCATCGTCAATACTTTGATGAGAGATGATGTTACCTTTAAACGTCGCTCAAAATTTGGCCAAAATTATTGATTATAAAAAATGATGCTTTCAATATTTTTCTCTTTCTTCTTCGAGCATACACACTTGTTTTTCAATTATCTAAAGAGAAAAAAAATAAACAATTTACCTTTCAATAGATGTCTTATGGTCAACTATGAAGTAGCAAAGGAAATAACTCCAAATTTAATCAACTCCTTACCATTAGTGAATTGTTTCATCCAGTTAATAATTGTACACCATGAGTAAATATATGTAACCACTAATTTCACTTTTTCTATGGTGACTTTAGAGAATCAAACATTTGAAAATCCTCTAACATGAGATCAATGCAATAAGTAGCACAAGGGGTCCAAAACAATAAATGATTCGGTTGAAGTACCACTAATGGCACTACTATATTTTTAATAATGGTCTTTCTAACTACAATATAAAGTTTCACACCTTTCGCATAATACTCCTTGCATCTTTACTCATATGTTTGGTTTAGTTTAAGTTCCCCTCTTAAACAAATTTTTGTAGTTAAAAGACAATGAAATGTTGGCTTTCTAATTAAGTCTTGAAAATTGATGATCTTGATCTTGATTTTTTGATGTTTACAAAATAATTAGAAAATACCAATATCTTTTCAATAAGAAATTTTTTTTAGCTCTGAAGCAATTTGATTCAAAAAATAAGAGTAATTGAAAGAAAATAAAGGAAGATGAAAGCTATCGAATGCTCACAAAGATAATACCGGATGTCCGATAAATAATATAGATCATATCGGGCACAGAACATCTTCACCGGACATCCGAAAGAATTGAAATAATCTTTCAGACTCTCTGTCTACTTTTAGATGCACGAATAACTCCATCACCGGACATCCGATAGAATTGAGATGATCTTTCAAACTCTCTGTCTGCTATCGAATGCAAACATCTAAAGTATCGGATGTCCGATAGAATTAAAAAGATTTTTCAAACTCTTTGTCCGCTTTCGAATGCAAGCATCGGAAGTACCGGACGTCCGACACTCCCAATGGCTAGTTGACTCTTCAGCTACATTCTATCTGTTGGAAGTATTAATAAAACACTTTCTTAGTCTCGTATAAATAGAGTTTGGTTAGAAACTTCAAAATAACTTTTGCACACTGATAATACAAAAGATTAAGAATAATTTTAGTGAAAAAATATTCTCCAAGAAATATTTATACTCTTTATGGTGTAAGATTCTTTGTAAACTTTTTATTTGTGAGTGAATACTTCAATAGTGTAGTTTTGTGAGGGTTATCCTGAGGGACAGTAAAACTTCCTAGTTTGACCGAGTGAACCTTAGAGCAAGAAGGAAGTGAGTCTTCGTTTGTACATAAGATTGGTTGTATTTCATCAACTTGAAGAAGATTGTTTTATGAATTGATCTTCAAGCTTAAGAGGAGTTTGATAGTCAATTGGTTTGCAATTCTTCTCTTCTTATTTACTTATTATTATCTTGTGATCCATTGATTGCATATCTCTTCTGCTTCTCTCAAGTGATATTGTTCATTCATTAATTGATTCATTGTATGATCATTTAGAAAAGAAGGTAAATTTTATATTGAGCAAAAAAGTGCCCATAACCTGATTAGTTTTTAAACAACCTAATTCACCTCCCTCTTAGGTTGTCTTTGGGTCTAACAATTGGTATCAGAATTTGACCTTTTAGAGATTAAGGTCAAGCGGCTTAGGAGCAAAGATAACAACCAACAATACCATATTTTTTGAAAGACAATCTGTAACTAGACCTCCAATGTTTAATGGGTCAAATTATGTGAGTTGGAAGGAAAAAATGATTATTTTCTTACAATCGATTGATATTGAATTGTGATTTATTATTAATGAAGGTCCATGATGCCTCTATAATAGATGAAAATACTCATAGATCTAAACCAAAAAGAAGAAATGAATTGATTACAGATGATAGAGCTCATCTCACTTTAAATGCAAAAGTAATGAAAGTGTTATATAGTATTTTAGACTCAAATTAATCAATTAGGGTCAAAAGTTGTAAGTCGGCTAAAGAAATTTAGGACAAATTGAGAGAAATTCATGAAGGTAGTGAAAATATTAGATAACAAAAGAAATCTATCTTAATTACCAAATATGAGTCATTTAAAATGGAATCTCATAAAAATATTGATATAATGTATTATAGATTTAATGATCTTATTAAGGATTTAGAAGTTCTGAAAAAAGAATACTCATTAGGAGAGAAAAATAGAAAAATCTTGAATGCTTTGTCTAAAGATTGGGAGAGTAAGGTAACTGCTATTGAAGAGGCAAGAGATTTGAATTCAATGCTCATTGAATCTCTTATAAACTCTCTAACTTCATATGAATTGAAACTTAAGACCAAGATACAAGAAGAAGAAGAATGCAAAAGTAAAAAGGAGCATTGCTCTAAAATCATCCTAAGAAAAAGATGACTCGGTTTCATTGGGTGGTGAAAATATGGATGTTGATGACAATGACCTTGCTCTCATCACAAAAAGTTTCAAAAGAATTCTCAACAAAAGAAGATTCAGAAAAAGAGGATCTAGCGATTCAAATTCCAATCAATTTAACAATGCAGGAAACAAGGAAAACAAGAGGCCAACAAAAAGTAAAGTGGCAAATGCTATGAATGCGACCAACTTGGACACTACATGAATGAGTGTCCAATGAAGATGAAGAAAAAAGGAAGAGCTGAAAGAAAATTAAGATTCAACAACTTTCAATTCATATGGAATGAGTGCAACTCCGATGGTGAAATAGAAGAGGAAGAAGAATCTACTCAAATAGCTTTTATGGCATTGGAAATAATGAAATAACAACTTGTAACCCTCAAGTTGAAAGTGATGATGAAACTGATGATGATTTTGAATTCTTCATTAAAAAATTGCATGATAGTTTGAAAGAATTTTATGCTAGAAATAATGAATTAAAACACAAAATTAATTTTTTTTCTTCATGACAATGCACCTCTTTTTCAAGAAAATAAAAAATTGAAAACTAAAAATGATTACTTGAAAAATGGTGAGATTGATCTACAAAATGAGTTTGATAGAAAAACAAGACTTTGTGAAACGTTCAAAGAGGAACAAAGTGATTTGAAAAGAAGAATGAATAATTTAAATGAGTTTCTCCAACATAAAAAATAAAATTATTTTCAAGAAAATGGATCAAATTCTCATCTTGACACTTATGAAAAGAAGTTAAATTTTAATGCAAATGAATTTACTATTCATAAGAGAAAAGAAGTGAGATCTATTAAATCTTTTCATGTAAATAACTATTTGGTTATGTGTAATTTTTGTTGTCAAAAAGGTCACATGAAAAGTGATTGTTATGTGAGGAAAAGCATGAGAAGAGACATAAAATACATGTGGATAGTTAGAAATGATACTAACTCTCAGCATTCCAAAGGTCTTGGTTGAGAATGGTTTTTTTTAAAAAAAAAACAGTGGATAGTTTTTTGGTTGAGAATGATTTTAAAGGGGGTATTGTAGATACCACTCTTTTCGTTAAACAAAACTCCAATAATCTTTCAATTGTGCAAATATATGTGAATGATATTATTTTTGGTACTACTAATGAGTGTTTATGCAAGAATTTTTTCATTATTATGCAAAATGAGTTTGAGATATGTATGATGAGAGAGTTAAATTTCTTCCTTGGGTTCCGAGTGTTTCAAATTCAAGAGGATACATTCATCAAGCAAAGTATATAAAGGAACTTCTTGAAAGATTCAGAATGGAGGATTCGAAACAAGTTGGAACGCCTATGTGTACTTCCATCAAACTTGACAAAGATGAAGAAAGTACGAAAATTGATGAGAAGAACTATAGAGGTATGATTGGTAGCTTATTTTATTTAATAGCAAGTAGACCGATATTATATTTGTCGTTTGTTTGTTTATATTTTTAAGGATAAAATTGGGCGTTTTGAAAAAAACTATCTAAAAATTTTTTCAGTCAAACTTTATCGGACGTCTGATAGTTGATGAACGGGCGTCCAACCATACTCTAGGGTCATTTGCATTTCATATTAGAATGCATTTTTTGTTTTTTTTTCTTTTGTAATGTTTTTGATATTTTTGATGTTCAGTACTGTGTTTCCTTTGACTTTTTTGAATCTTACCATTAATAGATTTTGGTTGAGATGAATGTTGATATCATTGATGTTCATTGATATCTTTTGATATTATTTTTCTGTTGATATTGGTTGGTAATGGTTGCCATTGATTGATTTTGATGTTAGCTGATGATGTTACTTTTGATGGCAATTACTTTATGATTTTATGCTGACAAAAAGAGGAAGAAATTACTGATTTTGAATTAGTCGTGGATGCTTTGTGGAAGGAGGAGTTTTTGAGGATATTATGTTGACTATGATGAAAATTACTTTACTCAGGACTTTACTCATGTTGGTACTGAATGATTTTGAATTGGTTATAGATATTATGTGTAAGGAGGAGTTTTTGCTCAAAATTTTAAAATATCATCAATTGTTATGTCATCACCAAAAAGGGGGAGAATGATGATCTTGATCCTGATTTTTTGATATGTACAAAACAATTGCATAATACTAATATTTTTCAATAAGAAATCTTTTCAACTCTAAAATAATTTGATTCAAAGAACAAAAGTAATTGAAAAATTAAGATAAAGGAAGATGAAACCTATCGGACGCTCACAAAGACAATACCGGATGTCCGATAAACAGTGCAGATCATATCGGATGCAGAAATCTTCACCGGACGTCCGAAAGAATTGAAATAATCTTTCAAACTCTTTGTTTGCTTTCGAACCCACAAAGAACTCCATCACTGGACGTCCGATAGAATTGAGATGATTCTTCAAACTCTCTGTCTGCTATCGAACGCAAATATCGGAAGTGCCGGATGTCCGATAGAATTAAAAAAATTTTCAAACTCTCTGTCTGCTTTCGGACGCAAGCATCGAAAGTACCGGACGTCCGACACTCCCAATGGCTAGTTGACCCTTCAGCTACCTTCTATCTGTTGGAAGCATTAATAAAGCACTTTATTGGTCTCGTATAAATAGAGTATGGTCAGAAATATCAAAATAACTTTTGCATACTGAGAATACAAAAGATCAAGAATAGTTTTAGCGAGAAAATACTCTCCAAGAAATATTTGTGAGCACTCGAAAATTTTCTTATTTTTATCTTATTTTGTTAGTTTATTTAATTATTTATTCTCCCGTTTTCTCCGAATAATTTATTTCAACCATTTTAAATCCATTTACATGAAGCAATGTCTCACTTATATTTTTAAAACGTCCCGTTAGCAAATTTAATTTTTCGGAGACTCATTTAGCGAGAAATAGCGAGTACACGATGTTCGAGATAATATTCGATCTGAGAGTGCAATAATCTTGGAGAATTAAGAATGATTAATAGGAGACTAAGAAAAGTTAATTTAGAGATTAGAAGTGACTGAGTTCAAAATTTCACTTTTATCGCGCGCACGTCAATAGTTTCTCGAAAGTCACACCGCGCAACTAATTGGAGATTTGAGAAATTAATTCCAGACTCATAAGAGTGAGTAATTATAGTGTTAAAAGAATTACATTGGAGAATTAGTGCATGAGTGTATCAAACCCGAGAGAAAACGTTGGTATGAAGCCCGTGCACAACAACTATTCAAAGTTGAATTTGTGTACCCAACATAAAGCTACTTTTCTCATTTTTTCTCCCCAAGTTTCATCACTCAAAAACCCTTACTTTCTTCCACCTCTCTCTGCCGAAACCAGCAAAGGAAAAGGAAGAAGAAAACTCTTCATTTCAAGTTTCCATCTTGCTAGCAAAACTTCATCCAATCTTTTAGTTCTTGGAGAATCACTCTAACTTGGAGAAAGACATCACCTTGTAGAGCTTTTTGGAGGAATTGTGGTGGAAAATCTGATTTTTCATCTAGGGTTAGAGGTAACTCTTGAACTCTACCAATCTTTCCATTTCCTTCAAGAAATCATGATTGGTTTGCATGGGTTTACAACCCTAAGCAAGGAATAAGCTAGCGGACTTGAGGTGTTTCATTTCTTGCTTTAATCTTTAGGCTAGCGATCTTGAGGTGGATTATAGGTAACTGACTTGAGAATTAAAGTGTTTGATTGTTGTGTTTATGTGTTATATGAAAGGTTTACGGTTAGAAAATGAAGAAAAAGTTGGGAAATTGGTGAGATGTGTGCTGGCTGAAATTGTCCTGCTATTATCTTGCTTGCATTTCAAAATTTTGATAGTTATTTGACTGCGAAATTGAGTGATATATGTTGTATATTGTGTGTAAAAAGTGTCTACCAAAAAATCATTTCAATTGGTTGTTCAAAACTAGAGTTTTCAAAAAAGAAAGAAATCTGAAAATGGTAATCTAGGCAGCCGAACAGTACCTTTTTGTTTGAACGTATCTCTCTGTGCAAAAGTCAAAATTGAGTGCCATTAGCAGCATTCAAAACTAGACATTCATAAATTTCCAACGGTGTCAAACTCATTTGCTAGTTCGAACTGAGTGAACCGTAGTGATTTAACAAATTTGACAATCCTGCTGTGACAATCTATCCGAGAGGAATGGAGAAGCTGCATCTCATGGCTTTATTTTCTCTCATTTGTGAACTGATTTTGAAAATGACTCTTTCTAATAAAATGTAGTATTTTGAACCTAGTTTACAACGCCACCAACCATTCCCAATTTGAGTTTGTATTGAGTGAGATATGGTCTGATTTCGAAAGTGCAACAAAGCTGGAAATTGGAAAGTCCTTCCTTTCTTGTTGGCCGAATGGTCAAACTTGTTTTGGGATGTTTTGTTTTGAAAATTTTGATGCCAATTGCTTATCAATTGCTTATTAAATGTTTATAGGATCTTCGTTTCAAAAATAGATCCAATTGGGGCTGATTTCATTGTGCAAAATGTTTGGAAAAGAAAGAAAAGTAAGAGGGCAAATTTGCCTTGAAACATTTTCCAAAATTTGGTCATTTTGTTAACTGCCTTCCCACATGAGTTTTTACGTAAAATTTGATAGAGACATAGTCCACATATGGAAGTTTAAGTATACCAAATTTGGTGTTGTTTCAATAACCTTTCGATATCCAAATGATGCTACAAAGATGGCTTTTCAAATCTGAAAAATTCACTGTTCAAGTAGTGAAATTAAACGACTTTGAACTGTTATATCTCGATGCTCAAAACTCCAAATTTAGTTCCGTTTACTGTGTTTGAAACCTTATTTGAAACTCTTATTGTGTTGCAAATTTCAAAGCATGATTCATTTTCTATGAATTATGCTGAATTTTCAAAGATGACTGCAAAACCAAGACTAGTTCAAACCTGTCCTATAGGAACTGAAAATTTGAGCTGAAAAATGAATGCTTTCCGTTTAGAATCTTGGAAAAGTATCTTCTAGGAATTTTTAATACTTCAAATCTAGTTTTCAATGGTAAAATATTTTCCATTTTTAGACCTATCGAGTGCAAGATCTGATTTTTCTAAATTTGACGCACAAAATTGAAATTTTCTGACTTGTTGGGAAATGAGTTTTTGGAAACTTTTCCCTATCCTTTAATATTGATTGATCGTTTTAAACTCGATTTTATGGAGGAAATCAATTTCTCTTATGTTATTAAACCCTCACTTTTGAGTCTCGATTCTCAAGAGATTGAGGCTTTTGAGACATTATTTTAGTTAAAAATGAACGTACATTCTTCCTTGTTTGGCACGGAGCTTGTAAGTATTTATAGGTGATGGATAATTGTTATGTCTTCAGGTGCTCAAAAGAATCTTCAAGAGAATCTCGAAACGGACACCTAAAGGCTTACTTGCTCAATTACTCACTTTTTAACTTGGTGAGTGTCAAGTGTATGGAGTGTTGCTATGTGCTTAATTGTTCTCATTAATTGAGTATTTTGAAAGTATCGAATCGAGTGTATACTTTATTGCACTTGTTCTCTTTTAAGTAAATTATATTGGAATTGTATGAAGTGAATTTGCTAAGTGAATAAAGTGAAGTGTTACAATAGTAAATTATACTATGTTTGAATCAATGTCGAATGGAGTGAATCTCATCGATTTAAATTTATAATAGTGGGGGACGCCCAAACTCATTGACCGACCTTGCGACTCGAGCCGGTATGGGTTTCATCGTGAAGTTTGGTAAGTCATGAGAAAACTTTTATAAGTTTAATCTATTTGAGAGATCTTGCTTGGCATACTCAAATAGCATCGCCTTATATAAAAGAAGTGCGGGTCTGGAGTAGGGGGTGTAACGGTGAACGGGAATGAAGAATAAGTGGAGTTCTACAGACTTAATACCTACCTAGTTTTGACGGAGTGTCATTCCGTGGAGGTATTTGATCGAGCCTTGGCGAAACAAGTGGAATCTAGCTCCTGAGAGATTCTATATCCTTATTAAGTGTGTTAATGCTATTTATGAGTTATTTGAACATCCTTGTTTATTTCTCGTACCAATGTCATTGTTAATTGAAGTATGTGTTTGCATGTTTTCTTGGCCTCACTGAGCGTTAGCTCACCCCATTAGCTTTATTTTCCTTAAAAGGAGCTTGGAATGAAAAGAATGTTTGGTGAAACTGATTTGATTACTTTTGATTAGTATTTTGGGTTATATTTGATTAGCCGACTTCTAGTGATTATACTTTTGGGGAAAGTGATGTACTTTTGAAAACATGTGTTGTAAGTTTTGAATATTTATTTAAGAAAGCGACTATTTTTCGTTTCAACTTTTATTATTTGGTTGTTATCCTTAACTTTGAATCGAATTGTATTGAGTCTTGGCGAGAGCTGGACAGACGTTCCGCAGATACCTTTGGGTTCGCCCTTGGGAGAAGTGGGGGCGTCACAGTTGGTATCAGAGTTTAGATTTCAGATCTTTGTAGTGTATCTTAAGTTAAAAGTTTAGGATGCCAGACTGTGGGATTGATTTGAAAGTTAAGTGACTGGTCGTAGGGATGAAAATCAGAGCGCTAGATTTAGAGATCTATTTGGGAGATGTATTAGAGACTTTACTCTTGAAAATAGGAATAAAATGACTTAATTATACTTTAAGTGATATTTGAGCGAATTAATGACTTTAAGTTTCTAGCCTAGAATTTGTGGTTATTTTTGTAGAGATGGAGAATGGTAACGGAGGTCACGCTGCTAATGGTAATGGGCATGCTAATGGATATGTTGTGCCTTTTAGATCTATTCGATATAGAGTGCATGGAGGAGAACCTCATATCCGATACTTGCCTTCTTCGAGAATTCTCCGCTGTCCCTGTAGGACGACGTACACTTAGCTGGTATTGTCTCTTGACAATGAGCGTCGGCAGTTAGTGAATACCAATAGAGCCCTGCTTCAGGAAGTCGAAGAGCTGAGCGCTATGGTGGACGCTCAGGATACTAGGATATTTGAACTCAAGGGAACAGTGGTAGAGGAAAGGACGAGGGTTGGGGCCACTGGTGTTGAGCCCCAGAGAATTAGGGTTCGACTGGTTATGGTAGTTGAGGAGGTCCGAGATCGGGCCGTCGGGATTTTAGCTGACACAACCATGTTGATAGATGAGGTGATAGAGGCTGTCGATAGGCCGGTTCATGAGGGCAATCCTGAGGAGGAATCTTTCGAGGAGGATCCAGAGGAGAATGTTCAAACTAGTGGTTCGGATGCGAACTAGACTAGGATATTGATTTTTTACTTTTGTGACTAGAATTAGTTGAGGTGACGCTTGTAAAGCTCTTGGCGTCTATTGCATGACTAATTGCACTTTTGTGGCACGTGTGTGCTATATTTTTTTAAATGCTCAAGACTTGCTGATCTTGTATGGATCTTTAATTGTTAATATATGTTAATTATCGTTATTTCAAATATTTTTCGCATTGACTTGTATTTTAAGTAATTTTTTCACGTAATTAATTCTATTCTTGCATTTAGGCATAACTAAGATCATGGATGGATGAAGGAGAGGTAGAGGTCGGGGGCGTGGACGTGGGGTTAGGCAAATCCAACCTCTAGAGAACGATCAAAGATCAGCAACTGGGTTGACCTAAGGACAAGGACATGTAGAAGGTGACCAGGTGGCTACTGCCATCAACCGCATGATGGATATTTTAGAGCGATTAGCAGAGCGAGAAGGTCAATGACCTATTAATCAACTTGGGGTTCAGGATAGAGAGGATGATAGCGTTTTAAAGAGATTTTTAAAATTTGCTTTACCTAAATTTATCAGAGGACCTGACCCTGAGTTAGCGGAGAATTGGCTAGAGAAAATGACCAGTATATTTGCCGCCCTAGACTATACTCTAGAGAGACAAGTGAACTTTGCTGCCTTTCAATTTGAGAGAGTAGAACGTGCTTGGTGGAAGGTGATAAGGGGAAAATGGGAAAGAGTGCAGACCCCTTAGACTTGGGAACACTTTACCAGAGAATTTAATGAAAAATTTCTCCCATCCTTGATTCAAGAGAAAAGGGAGGATGAATTTATAAAGTTGAGGTAGGGAGTTTTTAGTGTAGCTGAATATGAAAGAAAATTTACTAAGTTTTCTAAATATGCTATGGAATTGATAACTAATGAGGAGAAAAGGATAAGACGCTTTGTGCAAGGACTTAATGTGGAGATTCAAGAGGGGTTAGCGGCAGCCCAAATCTCTACTTTCGCTGAAACCTTAGAGAAAGCACAGAGAATCGAAAGTGTAAGGCTGCAAGTTAGGAATTTTCATGCTAAGAAAAGGAATACTCCTATTTACTCCTTTGGTCAAGCAAGTAAAAGTACACCATCTTTTAAAAAGGAAAAAGGAATGGGAGGAGAGGAGATACCTAGTACACAAAAAGGCACTCAAAATAGAGGAGACCACAATGAACGAGCTCAATCGAAAGGAACACCTTCTGGTGGTCAGGCCGTGACTCCTCAAGTTAGTTGTGGTTACTGTGGCAAGTCCAATCATGTGAAAAATGATTGTTGAAGGAAATCGGGAAAGTGCTTGTACTGTGGTAGTGCCGAGCATCAGCTCGCAAGTTGTCCAAGAGTGTCGAAGGTAGGAGGTAGTACTCAAAGGCCAGAAAAGTCGGCATCTAAAAAAACTAGTGCTGGAAAAAGTCGATCTAAAGCGACGGCTAGAGTTTATGCATTAGACCATCAACAGATTTCCAATTCCACTAAGATTGTTAAAGGTATGATTCTTATTTTTCATTTATTAGCTAAGGTTCTAAGTGACCCTGATACGACACACTCTTTTGCAAACCCTAGATTTATGAGTGGGATAGACGTGAGGCCGATTAAGTTATTCTATGACTTGGAAGTAAAACGCCTATTGGAGAAAATTAAATTTTGATTGCTAATTGGGTGAATAAAAATTGTGAGTTATGGGTTAGTGTATGTAAGTTATTGATTGATCTGATAAGCATAACTTAATGATAAGCATATCTTAGGTGTGAATTTTAAGAACAAAGTTCTTTTTAATGAGGGAAGGATGTGAGGACCCGAAAATTTTCTTATTTTTATCTTATTTTACTGGTTTATTTAATTATTTATTCGCCCAGTTTCTCCGAATAATTTATTTCAACCATTTTAAATCCATTTACATGGAGCAATGTCTCACTTATATTTTTAAAACGTCCCATTAGCAAATTTAATTTTCGAAGACTCGTTTAGCGAGAAATAGCGAGTACACGTTGTTCGAGGCAATATTCAATCCGAGAGTGCAATAATCTTGGAGAATTAAGAATGATTAATAGTAGACTAAGAAAAATTAATTGAGGGATTAGAGGTGAGTGAGTTCAAATTTTCACTTTTATCGCGCGCACGTAAATAGTTTCTCGAAAGTCGCACCGCGCGACTAATTGGAGATTTGAGAAATTAATTTCAGACTTGTAGAGTGAGTACTTGTAGTGTTAATGGAATTACATTGGAGGATTAGTGCATGAGTGTATCAAATCCAAGAGAAAATGGTGGTACGAAACCCGCGCACGACAACTATTCAAAGTTGACTTTTTGTACCCAACATAAAGCTACTTTTTTCATTCTTTCTCCCCAAGTTTCATCACTCAAAAACCCTCACTTTCTTCCACCTCTCTCAGCCGCAACTAGCAAAGGAAAAGGAAGAAGAAAACTCTTCATTTCAAGCTTCCATCTTGCTAACAAAACTTCATCCAATCTTCTAGTTCTTGGAGAATCACTCTAACTTGGAGAAAGACATCACCTTGTGGAGCTTTTTAGAGGAATTGTAATGGAAAATCTGATTTCTCATCTAGGGTTAGATGTAACCCTTAAACTCTACCAATCTTTCCATTTCCTTCAAGAAATCATGATTGGTTTGCATGGGTTTACAACCCTAAGCAAGGAATAGGCTAGCGGACTTGAGGTGTTTCATTTTTTGCTTTAATCTTTAGGCTAGCAATTTTGAGGTAGATTATAGGTAGTTGACTTGAGGATTAAAGTGCTTGATTGTTGTGTTTATGTGTTATATGAAAAGTTTACGGTTAGAAAATAAAGAGAAAGTTGAAAAATTGGTAAGATGTGTGTTGGCTGAAACTATCCTGCTATTATCTTGCTTGCATTTCAAAATTTTGATGGTTATTTGACTGTAAAATTGAGTGATATATGTTATATATTGTGTGTAGAAAGTGTCTACCAAAAATCGTTTCAATTGGTTGTTCAAAACTAGAGTTTTCGAAAAAGAAAGAAATCTGGAAATGGTAATCTGAGCAGCCAAACAGTACTTTTTGTTCGAACGTATCTCTCCGTGCAAAAGTCAAATTTGAGTGCCGTTAACGGGATTCAGAACTAGACATTCATAGCTTTCCGATGGTATCAAACTCATCTACTAGTTCGAACTAAGTGAACCGTAGTGATTTAACAAAGTTGACTGTCCTGCTGTGACTGGCTGTCCGAGAGGAATGGAGAAGCTGCGTCTCGTGGCTCTATTTTCTCTCATTTGTGAACTGATTTTGAAAATGACTCTTTCTGATTAAATGTAGTATTTTGAACCTAGTTTACAACGCCACCAACCATTCCTAATTTGAGTTTGTATTGAGTGAGATGTGGTCTGATTTCAAAAGTGCAACAAAGCTGGAAACTGGAAAGTCCTTCCTTTCTTGTTGGCCGAAAGGTCAAACTTGTTTTGGGATGTTTTGTTTCTAAAATTTTGATGTCAATTGCTTATCAATTGCTTATTAAATGTTTATAGGATCTAGGTTTACAAAATAGATCCAATTGGGGCTGATTTCATTGTGCAAAATGTTTGGAAAAGAAAGAAAAGTAAGAGGGCAGATTTGCCTTGAAACATTTTCTAAACTTTGGTCATTTTGTTAACTGCCTTCCTATATGAGTTTTTGCTTGAAACTTGATAGAGAGGTATTCTACATATGAAGTTTAAGTGTACGAAATTTGGTGTTGTTTCAATAACCTTTCGATATCCAAATGAACCTATAAAGATGCGTTTTCAAATCTGGAAATTCACTGTTCAAGTAGTGAAATTAACCGAATTTGAACTGTTATATCTCGATGCTCAAAACTCCAAATTTAGTTCTGTTTGTCATGTTTGAAACTTTATTGTGTTACAAATTTCGGAGCATGATTCACTTCTATGAATTATGTCGAATTTTCAAAGATGACTGCAAAACCAAGACTGGTTCAAACCTGTCCTATTGAAATTGAAACTTTGAGCTGAAAAATGAATGCTTTCCGTTCAGAATCTTGAAAAAGTATCTTCTAGGAATTTTTAATGCTTTCTGTGAATTTACCTTTTTCTATTTTTGGACCTACCGAGTGCAAGATCTGATTTTTCTAAATTTGACGCACAAAACTGAAATTTTCTGACTTGTTGGGAAATGAATTTTTGGAAACTTTTCCCTATCCTTTGATATTGATTGATCATTTTAAACTCGATTTCATGGAGGAAATCAGTTTCTCTTGTTTTATTAAACCCTCACTTTTGAATCTCGATTTTTGAGAGATTGAGGCTTTTAAGATATTGTTTTAGCTTAAAACGAACGTACATTCTTCCTTGTTTGGCGAGTTTATAACTATTTATGGATGATGGATAATTGTCATGTCTTCAGGCGCTCAAGAGAATCTTCAAGAGAATCTCGAAACGGACGCCTAAAGGCTTACTTGCTCAATTACTCACTTTTTGACTTGGTGAGTGTCAAGTGTATAGAGTGTTACTACGTGCTTAATTATTCTCATTAATTGAGTATTTTGAAAGTGTCGAGTCGAGTGTGTACTTTATCGCACTTGTTCTCTTTTAAGTAAATTATATTGGAATTGTATGAAGTGAATTACTAAGTGAATAAAGTGAAGTGTTGCAATAGTGAATTATACTATGTTTGAATCAATGTCGAATGTAGTGAATCTCATCGACTTAAACTTATAATAGTGGGGGACGTCCAAACTCATCGGCCGACTTTGCGAGATCTCGCTTAGCATACTCGAGTAGTATCGCTTTATAAAAAAGAAGTGCGGGCCTGGAGTAGGGGGTGTAATGGTGAATGGGAATGAAGAGTAAGTGAAGTTCTACGGATTTAATATCTACCCGATTTTGACGGAGTGTCATTCCTTATTAAGTAGAATCTAGCTCCTGAAAACTCCTATATCCTTATTAAGTGTGTTAATATTATTTATGAGTTATTTTAACTTTCTTGTTTATTTCTCGTACCAATGCCATTGTTAATTGAACTATGTGTTTGCATGTTTTCTTGGCCTCACTGAGCGTCAGCTCACTCCATTAGCTTTGTTTTGCTTAACAGGAGTTTGGAATGGAAAGAATTTTTGGAGAAGCCGGTTTAATTACTTTTGATTAGTATTTTGGGTTGTATTTGATTAGCCGACTTCTAGTGATTATACTTTTGAAAAAAGTGATGTATTTTTGAGAACTTGTGTTGTAAGTTTTGCATAGTTATTTAAGGAAGTAACTTTTCTTCGTTTCGACTCTTATTATTTGGTTGTTATTCTTAAATTTGAATCGAATTGTATTGAGTCCTGGCGAGAGTTGGGCAGGCATTTCGCGGATACCCTTGGATTCGCCTTTGGGAGAAGTGAACTTGATGTTATGATTGAGATGAATAGTCAAATCTCTTGATTCCTTAAGATTCACCCCTTCAAGTTTCCTCAATAAAGGTCAAATCTTCTAGGTTGCTTGGTGATTTCTTTCACAAATGCACAAGGAGCAAGATGGATGGTGTCCCTTCTCTCTTGGTTGCTTTCTCTCTCCTCTCTTCCTCTCTCTCTATCTCTTTCTCTTAGCTTTCTCTCTCTCCCTCGGTCCTCTCTCTCTTTCGGCCCTCAACAAGAAAAGAAGAAAAAAAGAAGAAAAATTGTGATAGTTGATGGATTTTCAAGTGATCTTCAAGAGCAAGATGGAGGAGGAAATAGAGAGCTCTCATGTCTCCCTCGCTCTCTCTCAAAATTTCTGTTGGCTCAAGGGAGAATAGAGAGAATGAACTCTCAAATCTAGTTTCTTCCTTTAAAGTATGGTAGAGGGACCACCTCACCTACTCGCTTATGTGTCGCATTCTCATACGACATTTTATCCATAACTAGATTTTCCTCAACCAACATTATCCTATCATTTTTCTATTTTTTTTAAAACCTCTACATGTTCTAGATTTCATCTTAAGACTAAATTCCACGTCACCAATCCAAAGTTTCACACTTAATATTAGCCAAATGATAACCGGGTAATTAATAATAAAAATTTAACTAAAATATAAAATGAATTTTAATAGATGAGAATATCAAAAATTTGGAAGAATCACATAATATAAATATTTTCATAATTATTATTTATCTTTCAAAAATAGTAAAAATTTTAGAGCCCTCACATCCTTCCCCTTTAAAAGAATTTTATCCTTAACATTTTTACCTTTCTAAACGAACAACTCAGGGTACTTTTTTTGCATCTTCTCTTCTGCCTTCTAAGTCGCTTCCTCGACGTCATGATTTTTCTAAAGGATCTTAACCAAATGAATTTTCTTGTTTCTCAAGTCCTTTATCTCTCGATCAAGAATTTTCACAGGACATTCTTCATATGAAAGCGGCTCATCTGCTTCAATATCTTCCAGCTATATCACATGAGTTGAATTCGGATGATACTTTTTGAGCATAGAGACGTGAAAAACGTTATGAATTTTTGACATACTAGCAGGCAAATCCAACTGATATGCCACTTTCCCAATTCATCGAAGAATCTCAAAAGGTCCAATATACCTTGGTTTTAATTTCTTCCCTTTCTTTGATACAATTCTATCTTTCATGGATTTAACTCTCAAGAAGATCTTATTCCCCACTTCGAATTCTAAATCTTTTCTCCTATTATCCGCATAACTTTTTTTGTCTACTCTGAGCAGTTTGGAGCCGTTTTCAGACTATCTTTACTTTCTCATACGCTTCCTCAACCCAGGGTATAATGGTCGGTTCCAAAATCTTTCTCTCTCGCATTTCATCCCAATGGGTCGGAGATTGACATTTTCTTCTATAAAGTGCTTCGAATGTGCCATTTGAATTGAAGCATGGTAACTGTTATTGTATGTAAACTCGACCAATGTTATATGGTGACTCCAACTTCCTCAAAATTCCATTATATATGATCTTAACATATCCTCCAAAGTCTGGATTGTCCTCTCCAACTATCCATCCGTTTGGGGATGATATGCTGCACTCAAGTTTAACTTGGTCCCCAAACTCTCTTGGAATTTTTGCCAAAATCGGGGAACAAATTTCAAATTTCTATCAGAAACGATACTTACAGGAATTTCATGTAACCTCACAATTTCAACCATATAAAACTTTATTAGTTTTGCCAAAGGGTATTTCATATTCACCGGCAGGAAATGTGAAGTCTTAGTAAGTCGATCTACTACCGTCCAAACCGCGTCATGCCCCTTTTGACTTCTTGACAACCCTGTTACGAAATCTATAGTAATATGTTCTCACTTCCACTTGGGTATCTCTAGAGGTTGCAAAAGTTTTGAAGGTTTCTAATGCTCAGTTTTAACTTGGTGACAGACAAGACATGTTTGAACAAATCTAGCCACTTTCTTTTTCAAGCCATCCAACCAATACAACTTTTTTAAATCTTGGTACATCTTATTACTCTCAGGGTGTATCGTATACTTAGATCAGTGCGTTTCCTCCAATATTTTCCTTCTTATCCCTTCATCATTAGGCATCACGATTCGATCTCGAAATCTCAGTACTCTTTCAGGCCCTATTTTAAAATCCTGGATTCCCTCTTTATGTGCTTTTGCCAACCATTTTTGCACCATATCATCCTTCTTTTATGCCTCTTTAATGCGTTCTAATAATGGAAACTTTAAGGCCAAATTCCCAAATACAACCTTTTGTCCCTCTAGGTACGGATTCCACTCACTCACCTTTTCCAACATACTCCACTCTTTAACCATTAACCCTACCACTTGAGCTTTTTGATTTAATGCATCCGCTACTACATTAGCCTTCCCAAGGTGATAATTAATGGTGCAGTCGTAATCCTCAAGAAATTCTACCCACCGCCTCTGTTTCAAATTCAACTCCTTTTGAGAAAATAGCTATTTAAGATTCTTATGGTTCGTAAAAATCTCAAATGTCACCTTATATAAATAATATTTCCACTTTTTCAATGCGAAAATGACTGCAACTAATTCCAAATCATGAGTTGGGTAATTCTATTCATTCATGGTTTAATTTTTGAGAGACATAAGCAATAACTTTCCCATTTTGCATCAAAACACAACCCAATCCTTCCGTAGAGGCATTTGAGTAAACCGTAAGTCCTTCCTTTCCATTAGGTAATGTCAATATTGGGGCCACTGTCAAATGTTTTTTCAACTCCTGAAAACTAACTTCGCACTTAAGATTTCACATAAACTTGTCATGTTTCTTAGTCAAATTAGTCAGTGGCCCAATAATTCTTGAAAAATTCTTAATAAACCGGCAGTAATATCCCACTAAACCCAAGAAACTTCCAACCTCCGTAGGGGTCTCTGGTTGTTTCCATTAAGTAACGGCATCAACTTTAGTTGAGTCTACAGAAATCCCATATTTCGAAATCTTACACCCTAAAAAGAACACTTTTTCCAACCAAAATTCACACTTAGTGAATTTAACATACAATTGGTGTTCTCTTAGGGTTTGTAGCACTATCTTCAAGTGTCGGGCATGATCTTTTCAACTCTTAGAATACACAACAATGTCGTCTATAAATACCATCACAAACTGATCCAAATATGATTTAAAGACTCGCAGCATTAACTCCATGAATGCAGCAAGAGTATTAGTCAATTCGAAGGGCATCACCACAAACTCAAAGAGCCCATACCTCGAGTTAAAAGAAGTTCTCGGTACAACTTCCTTCTTAATTCTTAACTGATAATACCTTTACCTGAGGTCTAATTTAGAAAATACTACCGATTCTTACAACTGATCAAACAGTTCATCAATAAACGATAAAGGATACTTGTTTTTTATTGTCACATTATTCAACCCTCGATAGTCTATGCACAACCTCAAACTCCCATATTTTTTCTTAACAAATAATACGGGTGCTCCCCAAGGCAAATCGCTTTTCCTAATGAATCCTCGCTCTAACAAATTTTATAGTTGAATCTTTAACTCTTTAAATTCTGCAGGGACCATCTGATACGGGGTTTTAGAAATGGAGCTGTCCCTGACACTAAATCAATCTTAAACTCCACATCTCGATCGAGAGGTGAGGATTCTAACTCTTCAGGGAAAACGTCGGGATAATCTCTCACTATTGGCACATCTTCCAACTTCGTTTATCACTTGGAGGGTTTATTAGAAAAGCCAAATAATCTTGAACTCCCTTATTTATTAACTTTCTAGCCCGAAGTCTCGAAATGAGGGTAGACGAAGCTAATTTTCCCTTCATATCCAATCTTAACGTTCCTTCTCCCGAAATACAAAATTTCATAATTTTCGTCCTACAGTTCAAGTTAGCATGATACTGGGTTAAACAATCCATCCTTATAATAACATCATACGCTTTGATGTTCAAACTTATTGGGTCTACCAATAACTTCCTTTCTCCAACCTAGATTTCACAGTTCCTATATACCAGATTCGTAATCAGACTTTGATTTCTCGTAAGTGTTCTAACCTCTAGGTCATAAGGTAACCTAGCCAATTTTATATCTACCCCACACATAAAAGCAAAACTCACAAACGAGTGCAAAACACCAGGGTCAACTAAGATTTTAGCTAAACGATGCAAAATAGGGATAGTACATTCGACAACCTCCGTTGGATTGGAAACTTGCGGATGATCCAGGGTATAAACCCTAACTGGAACTCTCGGTCGATTCCCCACTGCACTAGCCTGATTGGGGGTTGGCTTGTCCGTCTGACGAACTCCATTTCTCTCTTGAACCTTAGACCACACAGCCAGCTGATGATCACTACTTCCACACTTCAAGCATTTCCTCTCTTTTTCCAACACCTATCCTCCGTGTGATTTGTCTTTCCACAATAGTTACAATACATACTAGGAATTAATACTTGGCTTCCTTGTAGGAAATTTCTTGACTGTCCCCTTCCACTTGACGTCCCTCTAGAAAATGCCCCTCTCGATGTAATTCCTCTCGTGATCGTTCCTCTTGGTGCTCCCGAGGTCTTCACTCCACTTACTCCTTTCCCAAACTTGGGAGGTGGAGCATTCGCGTCCACTGGACCACGGCTACCACTAGGAGCATTTCTTTTTCTTTCATTAAAAGCCCTCACTTGAGTCTTTGCACTTTCAATTCTCTAAGCCCTCTCAATTAGATCACTAAAGATGGTGATTTGGGGCGCTGCTAGACCTTCTTGTATTTTCACATTTAAATCTTGAATAAACATCCTTATCCTCCTCTGTTCGGTCGCCACCAACTTAGGGGCGAATTTTGACAACTTGGTGAACAGAATCTTGTACTCCACGACACTTAGCAATCCTTACTTACACTTGATAAAATTATCTTCCCTTTTCTCGTAGATTAGCGGAGGGAGGAATTTAGCATTAAACTCCCAGATAAAATTCACCCAAGCCCTAGGAGTCTGTTCTCTATTTCACTTGACCCTTATCATGTTTCACTAGGATCGGGCAGCTCCCTCGAACTGAAACACGGCAAAGACCACTTGCCTCTTCTCCGTGTAATTTAAAGCAGTAAAAATATCAGCAATTCGTTTTAACAACCCCTCAGCCATTTTTGGATCGGACCCTCCAGAGAACTTGGGTGGAAAAAACCTCTGAAAGCACTCTAGAGCTCTATCCTCCCCGCCCTCAAGGTTTACGGTTTGGTTTACAGTTCCATGACCTGGTTGGTTAGCTAAACGTTCCAGAATATTTGTCATTCGGTTAATAGCAGTAGCCACTTGTTCCCCAACCTCACCTCTAAATCCAGGATTTTGGTCGGCGCCTGACTCTCGGTCATCTTCCACGTGATGAGATTGTCTAGCTCCTCGCTCTCGACGTCTTATAGAGGGTGAACATTTTAAAATAATTATAAAGATAAAATATTAGCAAGTCAAACTCTAAAGATAATCAAAATATTTTATATTCATATTAGAAAAATGTACGAATACATCAGATGAGAATGCTTTCACAAAAGAGATACGAAAGTCACAACCAAAAGTAAATATGGAAGTAGCAATCAAAACAATTATGATAGCATGTATTTACAAGAATGAGAACCACTCTAACAGTTTCTCTCACAAAACAAGGGTACACAAAAGCACTACTTCTAACCCTACTAGCCTAATTCGTCTCAGAAGCGAAAGTCTCTAAAGACTCGAAACTGGCAGTCTCCTCATTCTGGAGACTCGGCCATAGGATCTCCTCCCATATCCTCATGACTAGGAGGTCCAACCGTAGGGTGCACCTCCTCTCGACTAGTTTCGAGTACTCCTCCAATCAACCCCTCGCACTCAATTACGATGCCACCGGCTCGATCGCGAGCAACCCTCACTACTCTAATCAATCGCTTAGTGGTCACGCGAACCTCAGACTCCAACTCGCGAAACCTAGCTGTCTAAGCCCCCTCCACAGCCAAACGTCTATCAACCTCCTCTCGTAACTCCCAATTGATCCTAGTTAGACGTCTCCTCTCATGGTAGATTGATAGGACCACATGGTCAGGATAAGCATAAGTTCTCCAACAATCGCACTGGCGCCTAACTCGAGTCATGGGGTTATAGGCCACACAAGGACCCCCTGGTCCAGTGTGATAGCCGATCACTACGCCACACGAGGACCCCTAGGATGCTCACCATCCCCCTGTCAATCCATAACCTACAAAGATAAACTGGATTACATATTTAAATATTCTAAATCTCAAACACACTTAGTCCCCCTTGTCTAACACTTCGTTCTATCCTAATAAAATGCACAAATATTTTAATAACACTAACCCTGCTTAAACCATTCAAATCTAGACTCTGATACTACCTGTGACAGCCCCGCCTTCCCCTAGGGTGAACCAAAGGGTTCGACGGATTGCCTGCCCAACCTGCGTCAGAACTCACTCATGCGATCGAATAAAATACTTTCAAAGTATTTAAATAACAATTCCACAGATTATAACATAACTAATATCAACTTACAACTTGACTAATAAAATACGATCGAACGTACTTAAGATACAGTCAAAGTTCATCTTACAAGCTTCCAAAATATCAAATTCAAACTTCAACAACCCAAAACAAGATACAAAAGAAACAGGGCCATGCCCTAACTGACAGCGACTTCACTCGGGTTCTCAATTCCTGTTACGGAAAACAAAATTGAAGGAATGAGCTAACACCCAGCGAGTTTCCAAAAGGCATACAGTCACATAGAACAGTTCAAATTACACTTCAAGTTCATAATTCAAAACAAGTAAATAAAGCGATTAACAATATCAAGAGGTAAGATACAAGTGCCTCTCAGGAGCCAATGTCCACGAATCTTGATCTTATTTCACCTAATCGACACTTCGTTGACTTTCAAGTTTTTATCACCATGTAGAACTCCACTTACTTCATTCTCCTTCCAACGACTCCCCCTACTGGGTCCGAAATCTAAAACACTTAAAATGAGTATTACTCGAGCATACCATAGTTTTCACTTCAAAAGGGACAAGTTTAAATGCGAAGTCCAGTGACTATGAAACACTCTCTCATGGCTCGTCAAATCTCCTTGACCAAGTCCCATGATTGGCTCGAATCGACAGACTTACCTATAGGACTTATGAATTCCCAAGAATTAACATGCACACTCAATCACTTATTGTCGATGGGATAACAACACAGGCGACATCACAACATTTCAACAATTCAAAACACTATTCATCAAATTCACATCTATGTCACATTTGCAAATTCAAGACAGATAATATGGATGGAAACTCACCAATAAATCAAAGCTCACAATCCAAGTTAGGATTGGTATCACAGTCTTCAATCACTCCTATAAACACATAAAGATAGACAATAAGTTTCACCCCAATAATTTGTGAAACTAAACCAAATTCACTTGAACTCAACATGGAAGTTCGAGTTATGAAAATAATATGTATGTAGAATAGTTTTTTCCAAAATTCGATGCGTGAAAACATAAAATCAAGGGCAAAACAGTCTTGAGTTCACCATTGCTGCCCGGATAGTTTTTAGCCCAAAAATAGTGAAATAAAAATGACTTTTAACCGTTCAAATTCCTAACTTTCAACTCCAATTCAACATATGAACATAGTTGGACCAAATACAAAGTCATTTGAGTGAAATTTTGTCAAAAAGAACACAAAAATATCGAAAATGAAGGTGAAAAATTAACCCTTTGCATTCGGCTAGCCCATCTAAAAATTCCTCAAAAATTTCACCAACATAACAAATCCACAAGGAAGAAAGGTCAAATCTTCTAAGTTGTTTGGTGATTTCTTTCACAAATTCACAAGGAGCAAGATGGATGGTGTCTCTTCTCTCTTGGTTACTCTCTCTCTCTCTCTCTCTCTCTTGGTCCTCTCTCTCTCTCAGCCCTCAACAAGAAAAGAAGAAAAAAAAGAAGAAAATTGTGGTGGTTGATGAGTTTTCAAGTGATCTTCAAAAGCAAGATGGAGAAGGAAATGGAGAACTCTCAAGTCTCCCTCTCTCTCTCTCAAAATTTCGGTTGGCTCAAGGGGGAACAAAGAGAATGAACTCTCAAGTCTAGTTTCTTCCATTAAAGTGTGGTAGGGGGACCACCTCACCTACTCGCTTATATGTCGTATTCTCATGCGACATCTTATTCATAACTAGATTTCCATCAACCAACATTATCCTATTATTTTTTCATTTTTTTTAAAGTCTCTACATCTTTTAGATTTCATCTTAAGACTAAATTTCATTCACCACTCCAAAGTTTCACACTTAATGCTAGCCAAATGATAACGGGACAATTAATAATAAAAATTCAACTAAGATATAAAATGACATTTTAATAGATGAGAATAGCAAAAATTTGGAAGAATCACATAATATAAATATTTTCATCATTATTATTTATCTTTCAAATATAGTAAAATTTTTAGAGCCCTCACAAAAAATGTCCTCCAAGCGAAGATTGTCAGGCTGAAAATGTGTACACATGACCTATCAGATGGTACGGATTTATACCTGACCTATAACAAACTGCAAATACGTGCGAGCATAGGAATCTGAGTTTAGCCCACTTGCCACACGTATATGTGTCATTCCCAAACTTGGTAATCTACGCATTGTCACTCTTTCCATTATCGCATCGACCAGTAGGAATGCAATAAATTTCACCTCTATGATCAAACACTTGGATTGAATGCGTCCTTGCCTTTAGTTCATTATTCAAGAATGACTTCCATATTTCTTTAGGAAAAACATACGTTGTGTTGAAGACCAATTTCCGTTTCGACATAAAGAGTTCAAAAGTTTGGTTAAAGGTGAACTGTACGCATGCTGTTATTGGTAATAATCAAACATTGTGCAACACATTGTTGAAACACTCATCTATGTTCATCGACGTGTGGCCCCACCGATATCTCTCATCCTTGCATAACGCCCAATGTTCCGGTTTGACAGAACCACCATTCAATCGTTTATACATCTCTTCGTTTAACAGCCATATTTCTTCCATAAATATTTCGTATTTTTTTGTTTGATTTACTATTCCGGCAACCCACATAAGATCCTTCAATTTGGACAATGACAATTGACCGACGATTAAACTCATATTTACTATATTAATACTATATATTCCTAATATTAAAAAATATACATACCTTTGACTTCAAAATTTTTATGCAAAGTTGCACTGAACGTGTGCTAAACAGTATCGGTACATAGTCATTGATTCCTTCCACTCTGATAAAGTATTCATAGCATGTGTTATGCCATTGTGCCTATCTGAAATAACGCATATATTTTCCATCTCACGCCATACATGACGTTGCAAATGTAACATGAACCATGCCCAACTTTGATTTGTCTCCTCGTCTACAAGTGCGAATGCAATCGGCCACTGCCGATTGGAGGCATCAACACCAACAACAACTAATAATTTTAATTTGTATGTGATTTTCATAAATGTGCTATCAATATAAATAACTGGTTTAAGGTGTCGAAATGACTTGATTACCGGTCCAAATGCCCAAAATACGTAATGAAAGATTATGCATCCAGCACTGCTTTAAGAATGGTACTCCTACTTGACAACTGTTCCGAGATTGACATTTACTAATTCCTACATATATGTAGGTAGTGCGTGTGACGCCCCCACTTCTCTCAAGGGCGAACCCAAGGGTATCTGCAGGACACCTGCCCATCTCTCACCAGGACCCAAGACACTTCAAATCGAACTTAACGATACATATCAAATACTACAAGTTAAAATGAAGGAAAGTCGCTTTCTTAACTAAATATTCAAATCTTACGTCATGTTCACAAAAAATACATCAAGCCCTAAAATACAACCATTAAAAGTCGACTAAACATTTACAACCCAGATTCCAATCAAAAGTATAATCTAGTCGGCTTTTTCAAAATCTTCCAATCCAACATATTATGGAAAATAAACTAATGGAATGAGTCAATACTCAATGAGGCCAAGAAACACACATGCAAACACATAATCCAAGTAGTCACAAATTACATAGTAAGTAAAGTTATAAAATTCGAATAATTCACATTTCGAATGGAAAAAATAAACAGAAACAATTCAAGGATACTGTAGCTCTCAAGAGCTAAATTCCACGTAGTCGAGTCGAAGTTTTGATCACATCTCACATTGACACTCCATCAACTACATAAGTATCAAATCCATAGATACACCACTTTTTTTCGAATCCCGTCACCGTTACACCCCCTTACCGGGCCCGCTCATCCAATTTTTTTGATAATACTCGAGTATATCATGGCAATACTACACGAGTAATGTCGAACAAGATCTCTCCAATAGATCATGCTCTACGAATATCTCATGGTTTGCTAAGTTTATCGACCAATTCCATGCTGGCTCGATTCGTAAAGTTAGCCAACGAGTTTGGGCGTCCCCTGAATACGAATACGAATACGAATACGAATATAAGTCGATGAACAAAACTCAAATCGACGAATCTAAATAGGAATCACAAATAAGGATCACATATACGAATCACAAATACAAATCACATCCACATTACCATGTACAAGTCGGATATAAATTGACATAGTAAAATTTGAATATAATTTCATTTGAAAGAGAACGAGTGCGGTAAAGTACACCCTCGTCTCAAAATTTCACATTTACTTAACGGATAAGAAACAGATAACCACTTAACAACAAGTTCATGTACTTGACATTCACCAATCGAAACAAGGGAGTAAGTGTGTAAACGAGCCTTTAGGTGTTCCCCTCAAGATCCTCTTGAAGGTCTCCTTGAGCACCTCAGCAAATAGTAATTGTCTATTACACACTATCGCTTAAAACCCCTAATTATCGAGAAAGATTGCACATTTGTACAATTTAAGAAAATTTCACAAAAATGAGTCTTAATTACTCGTAAATCGAGACTCAAAAATGGGGTTTTAAAACACAAGCAAAATCTGATTTTCATCTTTAAAATCAAGTGTAAAACGGTTTAGTAATATCGAAGGAAAATAGAGAGTTCGCAACCCTCAATTTCCTTTAAGTTCGGAAATTTCTGATTTGTCACCCATATTTTGAAAAATCGTATCTCATTGTCTACAAGTCCAAAATTGGAAAACTTGGTGCCATTGGAAACTACTTCCAAAGTACTAAAAGTTCCTAGAAGACACTTTTCCATGATTCTAATTGAAAAATATTCGAAATTTAGCCCAAAGTTGCTGTTTTAGAAAGGCAAGACAGATTTGGGTTGATTTTTGACAAAATTTGAAAATTCGGTAAAATTTATACAATTCGAGCTAGCCTCTGAAATTTGGAACTCTATTAGAGTTGTAATCCAGGTTTAAAACAAAATAAACGGAATGAGAATTGAAGTTTCGAGCACTAAGATATGGTAGCTCAAAGTTACCCAAATTTCCTTGTTAAACAAGGGTTTTTCAAAATCAAGTCACGAACTTTGGAAGTTTAGTTGGACAATGAAACGGTCTCAAAATAACACCAAAATTAGCAGTATAATACTACCATATAAGGGTTGATACTCTACTAAATTTCATGGAGAAATAAGCACAGAAAGTGGGCTAACAAAACCGTTGAAATCACAAGAAATTCTAAGGCTAAGCTGCCTCTGAACTTCCGTTTTGCCGTTTCCAAACATTTGGTCAAGAAACATCTCAAACATGGTTCATTCCAGTAGAAAATGTCCAAAATATATTCAAGGTACATTCGATAGATGATTTACAATAAGAAACTTTGGATAATAAGTCCCAAACCGTAGTTAGTTTCAAATCTGTCCAAGACACTGTTTTCGTTCACAAAGTCATTTTTGAATTTCAATCATAAATCAGTCAATTCAACTCGGAATTGAGCATGGTTGGTGGCGTTAGAAAATAGACTCATAAGGCTATATTTCTCAGAAGAAACCATTTTCAAAATCTGTCCATAACCAACTCATTCATGAGCATCAAGTTGCAACTCATGTGCTGCCTTCCAGAAAGCAACGAAACAGGACAGTGGATTTCAAACGAATGATTTGGCTTGCTAAAGTGGAACCAGAATGTGCATTTTATATCAATAGAGATATAGCTGAAACAAATACACTGCCTGGGTGAATACGGGATAAATTTTCAGATTTCTAAACTTTCGTAAATCCAACATTTTGGTGACCAAATCAAGTTATTTTTTAATGAAACTTTCTACACAACTAATATAACATGTAAACAACATAAACAAGTCATTAGAACCTCAAAACTTTGCACAAAAGTGGTCGAACAAGGCAGGGGTAAAACGGTCACTTTTGCTCCAAGCATCTCCTTTGATTTTCTACCAACAATACAACATTAATCAACTAATTTAAGCACTAAACCACCATCAATTTCATCATCAATAATCAAATCAGTCTTTCCATCAAAAGTGGGAGTTCATAGAGCCCACACAACAAGAATCCACCGTAAGCAAGACTACCCACATGCATACAATAGCTTAGATGTGCATTACTACTTCCATAAAACAAGAATTTGAGAGTTGATCGTTACCTATTCCACTTGGTACACAAGAGCAGAAATTTCGGCCCTTTTTGCTTCAGAATAAACCGTGGAAAGTTCCCCCCCGTTTTAGTTAGATACAATCTCCAAGTATTAGGCTAAGTGTGGTTCAATTTTGGTTTGATTTGGTTGAGATTTGGTGCAAGAATTTGGAGTAGAAAGTGATGGAGCAAGTTTGGTTCTTTTCCTTCCCTTGGCCGGCTGTTCTTAGGAGAAAAAAAAGAAGGAGTTGCATGGCACTTTAGATGATGAATTGAAGGGTTTTGATTTAGTGTGATGCACCCATGAGAAGCTTAAGAATGTGTGGCCCAAAATGCTCCAAAAGTCAACTCTCCTTCGCGCGCGCACGCGCGCGTTTTGAGCTCGATTCCTCTTGCATTTATTTCACTAGTGCACTAAACCTCTAATGCACTTGTATTCATATTAATATTATTCACTCTTAATTTTCCCAAAATAAGGGTCTAAAGTCCCTTAATTAAATCGCGCGTGTGAAACGCGTATTTCCGATTTAAGCGCGATAAAGTGAAACCTCCAAGAAATTCTTATAACGATAGTATCACTAACTAATAATTGAATATTTAAACATAAAAATACCTATTTCAAAACTAATATACAAGTCTCCAATTTTCAAGTTTATTGTATTCTCGAATCGATTATTATTTCGAATCGCATATTCACTAATCTCACTTTACGAGTTTTCAAAAATTAAATTTTGAAACGAGTCATTTTAAAAATATAAATAAATCATAGTTCCATGTAATTGAGTATAAAGAGGTTGAAATAAAATATTCGAGACAAACGGACAATTAAATATTGAAATAAGCTAGTAATAGGGGCTTAAAATAGGAAATTTTAGAAGTCCTCACATAAGTCGAGTTTTAATTTCTCAAATTTCCAATTAATTTTTTTTAATCTACTATTGATCATTCTTATGTCTCCAAAATTAATACACTCTCGATTCAAATATAATCTCGAAAAATGTGTACCCGTTGTTTCGAACTAAACGAATTTTCGAAAAGTAAATTTTTCCAACAAAATGCTTTAAAAATATAAAAGAGGCATTGTTCCATATAAATGGATTTTAAATGGTCGAAATATATAATTTGGAGAAAATGAGTAAATAAATATTTAAGTAAACTTGTAATATTCGATAAATAAGAAAATTTTCGAGTCCTCACATTCTCCCCTCCTTAAAAGGAATTTTGTCCTCGAAATTCACACTTAGGACAATATCATTCTCGTACTGGTTAAGTCTACCAGATCAATCTCTAACTTACGTTTTTCCAACCCATGCTGTACAATTTCTATTCATTCAACTAGCAATCAAACATTGATTTTTCTCATTAGATATTTTAATTTCCAGGTCATAGGGCAACATAATCGATCTTTTATCTACCTCATATAGGTGATGTCTCCACCTCTTTAATGCAAATATTATAGCCACTAACTCCCAATCATGAGTCGGCTACTTCCTCTCGTGGTATTTTAACCTCCCAAAATTATATACAATCATCTCATCATGTATTATTAATATATATTCTAACCATCATTTGAAGCATCTGTAAGAATCACAAAATTGTCTCCTCCGTTTGGTAGGGCTAACACAAGTGCATCGATTAAACATTTTTCACTTTCAAAAACCTTCCTCACATTTAGAATCCCAAGTCACTTGCCAAGTCTTACACTCTTAGAAAAATCCTTGATAAACCAAAGGTAACATTCAGCTACCTCTAAGAACTCCAAATGTCAATAGGATTTTCTGGTCGTTTCCTCTTAAACAGTTTCTACTTTAGCTGAGTCAATAACAATTCCTTTCTTAGATATTGTATAACCTAGAAAGGCTATTTCTTCCAATCGAACTCACGCTTATTGAACTTAACGAAAGTTAGCATTTTTTCTCGGAGTTTGTAAAACTATCATCAGGTGTTTTTCATGCTCTTCTCATATTTTAGAGTATACCGATATACCATCAATGAATGCCATCACAGATTAATCCAATTACGATTTAAAATCCTGATGCATTTAGGTCATAATTGCTGCTAGGACATTAGTCAACCCAAAGGGTATAATTACAACTTCAAACGTCCCTATCTTGAATCGGAAGTGATTTTAAGCATATCAGTTCCTAGGATTCCCAATTAGTCGTAACTCTATTTTAAATTCCTTATTCACTGCTTCTGGCCATTAATCAAAATCCTCGACTATGTGAGACAATGGAGTATTTGCTCTTAATGGTCACATTGTTCAAGTCTTGATAATCTATATATAGCCTCAAGCTTCCATTCTAAATATGATATCCGATCCCTCAATCGTTAAGCTCATCAAATCTATCAAATATTCCCTTTCACTAACCCAAGTCTCACAATCTTAATATATCAAATTGGCAATCAAACATTGGGTCCCAACTTCAACACCAAGTTCTCAATTTGGTCACGATCCCTGGTCATCTCTAAGATCTCAAGTTTGCCTACCCTCATACGTACAATTTCGATCACGTCTACTACTGTTCATGTCTTATTATCAATCTAAAGGTGTAGGGCAAAGTGTATCTATACATATAAACCAATCAATCAATCAAAAGCAAGGTACATCTCCATATGTCATGGAAAATCGTAATAGTTGCATCAAATCGGGATAGATTTATCAAATCATTTCAAAAGGAAAAGGAAAACAAATAAGATTATACCACAACGTGTCAAGTTGCCAAGATACAAAAATAACAAAAGATTTTTCCCTTTTCAAAAGATCATAACCTCCAAAGGTGTTAGTGTAGACTAAAGTAAAAGTACAGACTCTATCCTCGAATAGAGTCAAAATCATCCTCACATATAGAATTTTCACTACTAGGATCCTTTCATAACCATGGGTACTAATTATTCCCCTTGAACTTGGGATTTCTTAACCTCTCGCCCTCGGCCCCTTTTACTTCTTTGGCTGTTCTTAATTTTAACATTCACAAAGGCATGCCATAAAACGAGTGCACATATACAAAATTTGAAAAGTGACATTTTAACCATGCCAAATAAATACAAAATTAAAAAGGAAAGACACCAAAATAATCGTAAATATGTACAACCCAATCATAGATTTGAAATTATGAAATAATAAAATCAAGTGTCTCATGAGTAACATTCAATTGTTTCACAAGGTAGTAAACATAATCAAGCAAAACACGAAATGCAATGGCCTTTGAGTAAGCATCACCCCGACCACTTTGACAAAACCATTAAAGTAGACTAAGTCACTGGTTTAGTGATTGGTGGAGTCAAAAGTCTTAATTACCTCCGTAAAATCATTTTCATTTCTAGCACTAGAAGTTTTACATCTCATGTCCATTATCGAATATCTTATCATTCTCCACTTGTTCAACCAAGGTTACACACCCATCCATCGTCTTATCTATCCTGTTTTTAATTTCGGACGCTACCCTAACAAGTCGATTCTTAGTTGTTTAAAGCTTCTCACAAGGAGCCTTTGTCTTCCTCGCTCCGTAAGTATCTCAATCTCCACTTTAGGAATTCTAGTAGTTTAGGCATCCGCAATTGCCCTCAGTTCTCGATTATCCTCTCGAATCACCCTAGTTTTCTCGGATAGCCACTTTTAATAATCAACCACTATTAACACCCCGTTATTTGGGTGCGAGCAAGTCCTTTGAAAATCACATGAAATCCTAGTTCTGTGAATTGGATTATTTCACCAATGCTTCCTTAGGTCTTTCTCGATAATGGACCACCGTAATGCGTCCCCGAGACAATTTAATATCACTCTTACCTCCCATAACTTACCTTTAAAAGTAAAAGTTCATGTAGGTCCAGATATATTTAATAAATTAGATTTGATCATTTCGTACTATCCTACACGTATCACACAAGATCAAGACTCCTTACCATCCACTAATTCAAACGTAGGTTCTAGTTTTCATTTTCACAAGTTGTCACTTAACTTCCCAACCTGTTTCACAGCCCGGCATCCTAAATTTTTAAACTTAGGATACACTACAGAGATCTAGAGTCTAAGCTCTGATACCAACTGTGATGCCCCCACTTCTCCCAAGGGCGAACCCAAGGGTATCTGCAGGACGCCTGCCCAACTCTCACCAAGACTCAAGACAATTCAAATCGAACTTAACGATACATACCAAATACTACAAGTCAAAATGAAGGAAAGTCGCTTCCTTAACTAAATATTCAAATCTTATATCATGTTCACAAAAGATACATCAAGTCCCAAAATACAACCATTAAAAGTCGACTAAACATTTATAACCCAGATTCCAATCAAAAGTATAACCTAGTCGGCTTTTTCAAAATCTTCCAATCCAACCTATTAATGAAAACAAACTAATGGGATGAACCAATACTCAGTGAGGCCAAGAAACACACATACAAACACATAATCCAAGTAGCCACAAATTACATAGTAAGTAAAGCTATAAAGTTCGAATAATTCACATTTCGAATAGAAAAAATAAACAGAAACAATTCAAGGATACTGTAGCTCTCAGGAGGTAAATTCCACGTAGTCGAGTCGAAATCTTGATCACATCTCATGTTGATACTCCGTCAACCACATAAGTATCAAATCCGTAGATACACCACTTTTCTTCGAATCCCGTCACCGTTACACCCCCTTACCGGGCCCGCTCATCAAATTTTTTTGATAATACTCGAGCATATCATGGCAATACTGCACGAATAATGTCGAGCAAGATCTCTCCAATAGATCATGCTCTACGAATATCTTATGGTTTGCTAGGTTTATCGACCAATCCCATGCTGGCTCGATTCGCAAAGTTAGCCAACGAGTTTGGGCGTCCCCCGAATACGAATACGAATACGAATATAAGTCAATGAGCAACGCTCAAATTGATGATTCCAAATAGGAATCACAAATAAAGATCACATAGATGAATCACAAATACAAATCACATCCACATTATCATGTACAAGTCGGATATGAATTCACATAGCAAAATTCGAATATAATTTCATTTGAAAGAGAACGAGTGCGGTAAAGTACACTCTCGTCTCAAAATTTCACATTTACTTAACGGATAAGAAACATATAACCACTTAACAACAAATTCATGCACTTGACACTCACCAATCGAAACAAGGGAGTAAGTGCGTAAACGAGCCTTTAGGTGTTCCCCTCGAGATCCTCTTGAAGGTCTCCTTGAGCACCTCAGGAAATAGTAATTGTCTATTACACACTATCGCTTAAAACCCCTAATTATCGAGAAAGATTGCACACTCGTACAATTTTAGAAAATTTCACGAAAATGAGCCTTAATTACTCGTAAATCGAGGCTCAAAAATGGGCTTTTAAAACACAAGCGAAATCTGATTTTTATCTTTGAAATCAAGTGTAAAATGGTTTAGCAATATCGAAGGAAAAAAGAGAGTTCGCAACCCTCAATTTCCTTTAAGTTCGGAAATTTCTGATTTGTCACCCATACTTTGAAAAATCGTATCTCATTGTCTACAAGTCCAAAATTGGAAAACTTGTACCATTGGAAAATACTTCCAAAGTACTAAAAGTTTCTAGAAGACACTTTTTCATGATTCTAATTGAAAAATATTCGAAATTTAGCCCAAAGTTGCTGTTTTAGAAAGTCATGACAGATTTGGGTTGATTTTCGACAAAGTTTGAAAATTCGACAAAATTCATACAATTCGAGCTAGCCTCTGAAATTTGGAACTCTATTAGAGTTGTAATCCAGGTTTAAAACAAAATAAGCAGAATGAGAATTGAAGTTTCGAATACCAAGATATGGTAGTTCAAAGTTACCCAAATTTTCTTGTTAAACAAGGGTTTTCCAAAATCAAGTCACGAATTTTAGAAGTTTAGTTGGGCAATGAAACGGCCTCAGAATAACACCAAAATTAGCAGTATAATACTATCATATAAGGGTTGATACTCTACCAAATTTCATAGAGAAATAAAGTCAGAAAGTGGGTTAACAAAACTGTTGAAATCACAAGAAATTCTAAGGCTAAGCTGCCTCTGAACTTCCGTTTTGCCGTTTCCAAACATTTGGTCAAGGAACATCTCAAACATGGTTCATTCCAGTAGAAAATGTCCAATATATGTTCAAGGTACATTCAATAGATGATTTACAATAAGAAACTTTGGATAATAAGTCCCAAACCGTAGTTAGTTTCAAATCTGTCTGAGACACTGTTTTCGTTCACAAAGTCAGTTTTGAATTTCAATCATAAATCACTCAATTCAACTCGGAATTGAGCATGGTTGGTGGCGTTAGAAAATAGACTCATAAGGATATATTTTCTTAGAAGAAATCATTATCAAAATCTATCCACAACCAACTCATTCGTTAGCATCAAGTTGCAACTCATGTGCTGCCTTCCAGGAAGCAATGAAACAAGACAGTGGATTTCAAACGAATGGTTTGGCTTGCTCAAGTGGAACCAAAACGTGAATTTTATGTCAATAGAAAACTTGGAATGCCTAGTTTCCAGTGCCGCAAACGGCCCTTGATTCCGACATTGGAGTAAAACGATATAGCCGAAACAAATACACTACCTGGGTGAATACGAGATAAATTTCCAGATTTCTAAGCTTTCGTAAATCCAATATTTGGGTGACCAAATCCAGTTATTTTTCAATGAAACGTTTTACACAACTAATATAACATGTAAACAACATAAAGAAGCCATTAGAACCTCAAATTTTTGCACAAAAGTGATCGAACAAGGCAGGGGTAAAACGGTCACTTTTGCTCCAAGCACCTCCTTTGATTTTCTACCAACAATACAACATTAATCCACTAATTTAAGCACTAAACCACCATTAATTTCATCATCAATCATCAAATCAGTCTTTCCATCAAAAGTGGGAGTTTATAGAGCCCATACAACAAAAATCCACCATAAACAAGACTACCCACATGCATACAATAGCTTAGATGTGCATTACTACTTCCACAAAACAAGAATTTGAGAGTTGATCGTTACCTATTCCACTTGGTGCACAAGAGCATAAATTTCGAGCCTCCTTGCTTCAAAATAAACCGTGGAAAGCTCCCCCTATTTTAGCTAGATACAATCTCCAAGTATTAGGCTAAGTGTGGTTCAATTTTGGTTTGATTTGGTTGAGATTTGGTGCAAGAATTTGGAGTAGAAAGTGATGGAACAAGTTTGGTTCTTTTCCTTCCATTGGCCGGCTACTCTTAGAAGAAAAAAAAGAAGGAGTTGCACGGCACTTTAGATGATGAATTGAAGGGTTTTGATCTACTATGATGCACCCATGAGAAACTTAAGAATGTGTGGTCCAAAATGCTCCAAAAGTCAACTCTCCTTCGCGCGTGCACGTGCGTGTTTTGAGCTCGATTCCTCTTGCATTTGTTTCACTAATACACTAAACCTCTAATGCACTTGTGTTCATATTAATATTATTCACTCTTAATTGTTCCAAAATAAGGGTCTAAAGTCCCTCAATTAAATCGCGCGTGTGGAACGCGTATTTCCGATTTAAGCGCGATAGAGTGAAACCTCCAAGAAATTCTTATAACGATAGTATCACTAACTAATAATTGAATATTTAAACATAAAAATACCTATTTCAAGACTAATGTACAAGTCTCCAATTTTCAAGTTTATTGTATCCTCGAATCGATTATTATTTCCAATCAAGTATTCACTATTCTCACTTTACGAGCTTTCAAAAATTAAATTTTGAAACGACTCATTTTAAAAATATAAATAAATCATAATTCCATGTAATTGAGTATAAAGAGGTTGAAATAAAATATTCGAGGCAAACGGACAATTAAATATTGAAATAAGCTAGTAATAGGGGCTTAAAATAGGAAATTTTGCAAGTTCTCACATAAGTCGAGTTTTAATTCCTCAAATCTCCAATTAATTTTTCTTAATCTACTATTGATCATTCTTATGTCTCCAAAATTAATACATTCTCGATTCAAATATAATATCGAAAAACGTGTACCCGTTGTTCCGAACTAAATAAGTTTTCGAAAAGTAAATTTTTCCAACAAAACGCTTTAAAAATATAAAAGAGGCGTTGTTCCATATAAATGGATTTTAAATGGTCGAATAAATAATTCGGAGAAAATGAGTAAATAAATATTTAAGTAAACTCGTAATATTCGATAAATAAGAAAATTTTCGAGTCTTCACAGTGCGGCTATAGAAGTTGGCCAATCACCATACACTATCAATCGCACGTCATCTAGCATACCATGCTTTTTTATACGAAACATTCATATCATAAGCACGTTTAATGGTCGTTTGTTTTTTTTGATGGCATACAGCGGACCATTCTCGATGTAGTGTATTATGTACTCCGATATGAGTTCCAAACTCAACTATTGGTGGTCATTGGAATTCGAAACGCGCACATACGTGCGTTCCTTCACAAATGTTACAATCTTTCATATGTTATGTGTGCATTTCAGAGTTGTTATTAGCTGCCAATTACATGGAAGCGAGGCACTATGGGACTTGCAGCGAACATATCAAGTGGTCAGTTTACTTTTCCGCACTTTGTGCCCCCTGTTGTACTTGATCGATCATAGTTTGACGATCCGCTACACATCTTTCTTTGTTTCAAAGATCATTCCCAATCTAAACTCTTTTATCCACTCATTCCATATATTGTATTTCTCCGAAACTCCCTTTTTAAAAGGATCAAAATTTAGTGAGACTTCTACACCTTCAAGGTCGTTTAAATGGACTAGTATATGATATGAGATCCATGGACCGACACTCGATTGAACTGGTGGATTGCCGGATTCTTCATCGATTTGATCTTGCTCATTGTCGTCCGAATCATCGGCTTCGGGTTTCGGTTCCGTGTCTTGATCAACATTAACGCCTTCACTCTCTCATATGCTCGATAGGATTGTTGGATTGAAAATTTTCATTTGAGACAATTCATCAAGAAAACGATTTACCATCCTTGCACTTTCACTTACGACAGTACGAAGCATGCTGTTTGACTCCTTTTCAAAATCAAATTGGATTAATGATGTTTGTCCACCATCGTGGTCACTGTGGATATGACAGGTTTGTGGCTCTATTTCTACACATACTTCACATGCCGTGTGTGCTGACATCGATTTCATATAATATAGCGTGTCAATGTCATCTTCGCACCCCAATTGCACTCCAACAAATATATTTTGGCCAACAGCATTTATAAACCATAGATTCAATTTGAAAACATTCCGATCTACTTGCATGTAAGTGTACACTTGATCCACCAATTCATCATAATTTATTCGATATTTCACTAATATGGCTTTTTTACACCGTGGAGATTCATATGCGAATGATCCTCCGATCATGTTTATTTTGTCTCGCTAATAAACTTGAAAAACCAATGCAAAGTCCA
Source organism: Coffea arabica (assembly GCF_036785885.1). Taxonomy (NCBI): domain Eukaryota; kingdom Viridiplantae; phylum Streptophyta; class Magnoliopsida; order Gentianales; family Rubiaceae; genus Coffea; species Coffea arabica. The sequence continues at coordinate 7,871,663 of NC_092325.1, read as the reverse complement.
TCGACATTTTTTTCTAATCTTACGAATATTTTTATGTCAACTTATTTTTTTAACAATTTCTTATAATTATTAATATTAACGCAACAAATATTTTCATTGATAATAGCACCACTAATAAAACAATCATCAATTTCAAATGAATAAATAAAGATAAAATTATCAAACAAATAATATTATTTAAACTATTAGAGCAATGGTTCTTCGTTAATTAATCATAGTTACTATTAGACTATGATTGTATAATGTAAATTACTGTAACTTATATTTTTAAAAAAAATTAGTATTATTTACTATTTATTATTCATATTAATATTACTAAACCATAAATTAATAGTACTGGTACTATTAAATTATTAGTTACTATCTCACTATCTCATATTGCATTATTGTTAATTTTATTATTTAATTTTAACCACTTACTATTTACTATTTATTATTTACTATTTACCATTTACCATTTATCACTTACTTTTTATTTTTTACTATTTACTATTTACCACTTACTATTTACTATTTATCATTTACCACTTACCATTTACTATATACCACTTACCATTTACCATTTACCATTCACCATTTATTATTATTCATCATTCACCTTCTATCATCTACTAACTTATGACTTACTGGTATCATTCACCATTTATCATCTACTGACAGTATATATGGAATCATTCACCATTTATTACTCTTCATCATTCACCTTTTATTTATCATTCGCCTAAAAGACTACTGCCTCTATAAATTTAATTCTAAAATCAAACAACAAATAATCTTCAAAAATATAAATTATCAGGAAACAAACAAACACTTGTCACATAATATAAAAATCAAACAAATATTTGCCACATTATCCAAAAATCAAACAAATTAAATAATCTTTTAAAATATAAATTACACGTTTAATCTTAAAAACAAACCATAAATAAACATTTATCTATTAAATTGAATAAATAAAAAGCAATATAACATCTAGAACTTAAAATAACTGTAAATATTATAAAATTATTACTTATAAAATTTTTAAATAAACTAACCTTATCACCGACAATATGGCTTCTTTAAAAAACTTCTTTCCGATCTACCACTCAAATCGTACTGTTGTTTTTCTCGATTCAAGCCGTTTTAATCCACCATTTACCGTTGAAAATTCAAGAAATAATTATAGATTTAATGGCAAAATAGGTAGAAGATGAAGATGAAGATGAAGATTCCACACCAGAAAGAAAAAAGAGAAAAGTTGTGAGAGAGTTGGGATTCTCTCAAGTGAGTATACAAAGGAGAGAGAAAAATTGAGATTGTTCGTGAACACGAGGCATGAGTCAATATTGTCGGTAACATAACATAATTGGAGTAGTGCTACTTTGACTAGAAATTTTTTTTTTGACTAAATCAATACCTTTGATTTTCTAGATTTAAAAACTTTGTGGCTGATCGATGGTGGAAAAACTAACGTCGAAAATTCAAATTGCAGCGTTAGTTTAAAAAAATTAGGGCTTGGCCATTAGCATTGTTTTTTTATAAAAAAAAAATAAGAGGTTAGGTGGGATGGACGGCCGCAAAATTATCGTCGCAATTGAGATTTGCTGTTTTACTTTTAAAAAAATGCAATTTCGCTTTAAAAAAAATTTGCTTTTTCACTTTTAAAAAAATATTTTGTCCGCAATCTGCATCCATTGAACACCGCAGATCAAATTTGTGACGTCAGGCAAAATAAAAAAATCACCGAGTGCCGCATATATGTCAGGAAAAATTTGTAACATATCTTGTCATGTCCTGATGAATGTTCGTGGTGAATGTCGGCAGAGATGCTTCGCCGCTCATCTGATGATGGGCGAAAACTTGAAAAAAAAAGGGGAGAAAATTGAGAAAACTAAAGTCAGCAAAAATAAATACAAATTAATACTACTTTTATTGGTAGCCTTATATCGTAATTGCGGTGACCCTTAAATCATAAACAATCCTCAAATCACACCAATTTTATGACAATTTTTTATTTAGCAATATTTTGAGAAATTCGCCCAATTCATCTAATTGGCCAGCTACAATTCCTATAATACAATGCATTAATATTCTATTGTATTTCTTGATTTCATAGGCAAGATGTGCACAAAATAAAGAATGTTAAAAAAAGTTAGAAATATTAAACAACCAAGGGTCTGTATCATTTATTGTAATCCGCAAGAAGCTAGTTAATACTAAGTGATAAGCATATTATAATATTGCTATTGATATACTCTCTAACTATAGTTTCTTTATTTCAGAGTGAAAAATAATCCAATGATGGTGAAGAAATTAATAGCATCACACTCTTCAAATATATACAATATAACGAGACAAAAGGATGGTCAACCCCATTGTCAAAGACAAAATAGTTAAATATATTAAAATTCGTTATTCAAAATAATGGCTTTTCCTTTTTCACAAATTCATCTAGAGAGTTCCTTTAATTAAAAATTTAACTGTATCTAACATCCTTTGCAGAATGAAATGATAGGGTTTTAGAAAAAAATCAATCAAAGAGGGTAATCCTATGTCTTCAAATCAAATTGTTGATCAAGTTCTTGGTAAGAAATCAGGGTATATCAAGGGACTTGGTTATCGTTCAAAACTAATATCCATGTTATTTGCTTTAATGCATGAAGAGAATAAGAAACTTGAAGAAACACTTAAAAAATGTTAAAATGGAATGTGGGCTATTAAAGAAAATTTGGAATTAGTAAAAAGTAAAATGTATCAAATGTCATTTGTGCTGGAAAAGCATGGTAAAGTATTAGAGAACTTTTTTGGGGCTGAATATGATTCAATTCTTGGCAATGGTTAGTTTCTTATACTTTGTTGGTTTTTTTTTTTTTTGAATTCTTTTATGAAAAAGAGAAGTTTGAAATATTTCTTGTTTTAGTTTTTTATTTGTATTACTTTCGTCAATTTCTCTATTTTTTAACAAATATATTTTTCATTGCAGCTACTAATTAGTAGATTTTGAGAAAGAGATGGAGCTTGGATGTTGAGATGAGCTAGTCATTTTGATTAAGCTTTGTTTTTAACTTTGATTAGGACTCTTAATAATTCAAGACTCTATTTATTATAATTTTAATTTATTTTTACAAATCTTGGAGCACTTGCGTAGGAAATGATTTTTTGGTACTGTTCTATGAATTCAATTGTTGCGAATAATATTATTGCAACTTTCATATTCACTAGATTGAAATATATGCTAAATAGTAAATTTTTTATTTTTCAATTTAATTTGTTATTTTATATCACATTTTATTATGTTGTGTACAAGTATCAAGTAAAACATTGGTGTCAAAAAAATCACGTAATAGATCATAAACCAAATGCTCAAAAATCGCCTACAATTCTTTTATTATAGTGGAATGGTTTAAACATTTACTACACAAAAAATCTGTGACAGCCCCACCTCCCTCTAAGGCAAGCCAAAGGGTTCGGCGGACCGTCTGCCCAACTCTCGCCGAGACTCAGTTACTCACTATAGTCCTCAAATAAAGTATAATATAAATCTCAAATATACATCAAATGTTCCAAAAATTCACATATCATAAGTGAAGCGGGTACTTCTCAATTGCACTACAATTAAAACCTCAAGAGATAAAAGCAATACTAATTTCTCGAATAAAAAAAAGGTCCTCAGTTCTCACATAAATACAAGTACAATTGCAGTCCCAAATATTACACAAGGTAGAACTAAAACTTCAACGATACAGGAGATATTCCAACCATTCACATGGAGAACTTTAATACAAAAGCTTCTGTTGCTTCGAGCCCTGTGGAGGGGAATAAAATATTTTTGGGGTGAGTTAGAAGCTCAGCGAATAACCAGTAAAAGCAGTCATCAAATCAGTTTCTCAATCGTTCATTTCAATGATGTCATGTATCTGAAATCAAATGTACGTTTATCGCTCTCGTGAGCCAGTGAAATCATTGTACTTAGCATCCAACGCTCAAAATGATCATTTAACACTCACTCAGTGATAGGGAGCCCGTTGGTGCTCCAGATAAACATTAAATAGTGGCAGAGACGTTGGTTCTAAACACTAGAGTTTTCCAGAACTCATTGAAGCCAAAACATGTCATTAACTCACATGCAAGCACTCATGATATGCAATTGAGTAAATAATGCAAGAAACGGTTCATAAATAACTTTGGAAATAGTTTAGGGTCACTCACCAACCACGGCTCATAATCCTCTTCTATTATAGACAACATTATGGATCGAACTCAAGCCCTTCAACTCAAATTCAAAGCAACCAAACACTCTCAAAGATCGGACATCATTTTCCCTTACTTTCTTTATTTTTCACCCTACAATAAAAACACCAAATTGTATCTTACCAACCACAATTACACATACGGTTCGTAAACAATAAAACACATCCAATTAGGCCACAATACCCTTCAATCAAAGCCAATTAGAAGCTCAAAAGCCAACCATTAGAAAACCCCTAAATTAAACCCTAGAAACCGGAATTTCCCCACAAATCAGAAATTTTTCGCAAACAATCATATGCAACGTATACAAGCTCAACTTTACACCACAACAAGCTATCATTCCATGACCAATGAACCATAATCATATAAAATCAAAAAAATCTCCAATAAATCAGAAATTTGTCCAACTCTATTTAAAATCATAAAATCATCCATAATACAATATATTTAACCACTATAAACCACTAATTAACTGTTATTAACACAAAAAGGGAACTTTCTTAACAACTTACCTCAAATCCTTAAGAAAGATGATGACTTAGAGCTTCCCCTTCCAAAACAACTCCACCAACCTCTTTAAACCTCTATAGTGAGCCCTTGTATGGAATAGTTTCCAAAACCATCGGTGAAATCTCAAAATTTGGTGAAGGAATCAAAGGAAAAGAAAATGGAGTTTTCTCTCTTTGTTTTGCTCTCAAGAACAGCCGACCAAGCCAAGGAAAGAAATGAGGAAAAATCTCAGCCGCCAACATGCCATATCACAATCCGACCGGTTTCTAGCTGGATTTCTGGCAGGATACTGGGTAGAGAAGAAGTCATTTTTTTTTTCAAAATGCACAAACAATCCGACCGGCAATCCGGCCAAGAACTGGCTGGATTTGAGGCCGGATTTGGCCCTTCCATTTTCCACCAATTTTTTTTTCCGGGCGTCACAAACTCCCCTCCTTAAAAGAATGTCATCCTCGACATTCCAACTTGTATTATTCAAGTCAAGATATCTCTCAAAAGTCCAACAAGCATTTCCAAGCAAGCACGAAGGGTTACTCTAATCCCACTTGTCTGAGTTCATTCCTACAAGAAATCACTTATATGTCAAACCAGACCCATAGTCCGATATCCTAAACTTTAAGCTTAGGATACACTACACAGATCTGAAACCTAAGCTCTGATACCACCTGTGACAGCCCCACCTCCCCCTAAGGCGAACCAAAGGGTTTGGCGGACCGCCTGCCCAACTCTCGCCAGGACTCAGTCGTTCACTTCAGTCCTCAATTAAAATCGGAATAAAATCACGGGGATAAATATAGCAACAATCCAAAACTTAAAGCGAAACTTATATATATTTCTATCTCAAAAGGGAACACAAATATCGAATATACAAAGGTTCTCAATTCGTCATACATCCAACCCGTGCCAAGCACTAGGGCGAGAACCATTACAAAATTCAGAGATCTAGAATAAGCTACTCTACACAAAGCTCCCGTTCTGACTCGCCTTCCCCTGTTAAGAAAAACAACTAAAGGGATGAGTTAAAAACTCAGTGAGGTTCCAAACACATAATCAAACAATAAAGCCAATGCATTAACCATAGATAACCAATAATTCAAGAGACATTGACAATGGAAAGCGATAATAACACATTCATTAAAAGAATACGTGCTCACAGAAAGCCATTCATTCATTCGTTCATTCATTCTCCTTTCATTCCCTTATTCCTCCAATCATTTGAAAATGCATTTTTGTAAGTAAAACCTCTCATTTGCATTGACATTCGTTCATTCATTTCATTCACCCCCTCCTGGATGTTGGCCAAGCTCCACCAGACTACAAGGTAATACTCGAGTATACCAAACTTTCACCCAAGGTCACCAAATTGCCCGATCGAGTCCGCTTCTGGCTCAAGTCGACAGGTAACAAAGGGCAAGGGCCCAGTTCAGCCAAACGGCTTACATTCATGCACAACTAGCATTTAATCATTTAATCATTGAAAATTTCACATTTATTTAGGTCGAGTGCGATAAAGTACACACTCGTCTAGTAAAATTCATTTTAACAGTCATTGATAGCATGGAACATGTAATCATACATCCACAACAAGCCATATAGTCAAAACCAAGCCATATAGTCAGTGAAAATATAACAAACAAGGAACACTCACCTATTTACGCAAAATAATATCCAAAATATCCTGCCGGATAATACCGTCAGTCACCAATGAACCCTAATATAATCAAAAGAACACAGTATGTTTCAACCATCAAAGATTTAAGTGATTCAAAAAAAATTTGAAAACGTACTAGTGTAAAGTATAAATATGGTTTTGGTAGTGAAAAGTGTACATTTAACCCAAAGGACATAAGTAAAATATTTGTAACACTTATGCCCACTTGTAAAACTTTAAAATCTCCATTTGAGTCGAAGTGACAATGAAAACTTATTTCTATTAGTCGTTAAGTTCATTTTTTCAAGGGTACAAGTTCGGCCAAATTCTAACTTATATACCTCGATAAAAGAAGATGCAAATATCCTAGGTGGTTCACGTGGTATCGGTCGCAAATCCTTACCCAAATTGTGAGTATATCTATCTAGCCCTCGAGTGCAAATTTGGACAGCACGCCCTTTGTATTTATCGATTTTTCAGCTATTTATGACTTCATTCTTTTTCTCAATCAGTCCCAAAGTTACACACAAAATAATCTCATTTCAATAGCCGTTCAATAGGCTCAATGTCATACAAATATAAAATCAAACTAGGAAAATGTCCGGAAATGAAGTGTAAGGCATAAAACAAAAGACAAATTTGCCGTCGCTTAGCGTAACGAGCACAACTGAAGCTACGCTTATCGGATTGGGGTGAAATATATACCGTTTCGAAGCTAAGACAATGGCCTACAACTTTGATTAAGATCACTCAGTCCAGTTTGTAGTGTATCTAGGCCAAAATTTCAAATTACAGAACTAGAATCTCACACTCGGGCTAGTTAAGTGCACCATCCGGAAACGACAATAACTCAGGCTACCGAAGTCCGATTAGGGCATTTTTAGGGCTGCTGGAAAGCTAAAACATAGGACTAAAAGTTTCATGTTTTGGCCAAAGACTGGTTTGGTACTGATCAAGGTGAAAAATGCAGCCAACATGAGGAAATGTCAAAGCTGTCTGCTGGACTCTACCTAGGGCAGTCTCAGGGGTATTTCGGTCTTTTTATAGGATACGTTGCTCCGATTGAGCTGAAATTTTACAAGAAATTATAAAATATCATTCTCTACAACTTTTATGTTTTGTACTAAGCCTAATTCAGTCTCTATCATGGTCAACCAGAACAGGGCAGAACAGGGTAGATTGGTTTCCAAATTCTGAAATTTGCACCTTTACTCTATAAATTCATATCTAACAAGTGCTCTATCATCAAACCATCAACTACTAGCTCAATAACATCAATTAAGAGGTAGATAACTATAATCAAAGCTGAAAATGTAAACCCTAGTTCCATATCTAACATCTCATTCCAAACTAATAAATTTACCGTCATAAGGCAAGATTAAAAGTTTCTAACTAAACTTGAACAAGATTAAATGCAAGAAAAGGATAGGAAACCATAATACCTCACCAAGGCTTCTTGCAAGAGAGAATCACAACTTTTCCCTCCAAAGTTTCACCACACAAAGCTTCTTAAGAACTAAAGAAAGAGTTTAATCGGTTTAGTTTTCTTGTTTTCTCACTAAATCAAGCAAAACCCAAGATGAAATTGAAGTTTTCTTTCCTCTTATTTTTCCTCAAGGCTCACAGCCCTCTCTCTCTATTTTCTATGAGTTTTTGCTTTGTTTTCCTTCTCATTCACTAACATCCTAGATATTTAAGCTAAGGTCAAATGTCACTTTTCCTCCACCAATCAAATTTAAGCTTAGAAAGACCTTAGAAACTTCAAGATTATTAATATCTTACTTTGCTAAGCCTCACACTATGGCCCCAATAACTTTTAATCTTTGCAATTAACTCCATAGTTCACCAACTAGTTGTTAAAAAAAATATCGCATGTACCGCACTAGCGGGTCCCACGTTCAAAATTCACTACTAATGTTACATGAACTATCTTATAGCGAAAAATGTCTTGGAACTTAATTCCCTTATAATAATAGCTAAAAAATTAATATAATAAAGGAAAGTATAGAAAATGTCTGCTCGGAAGTAAAATAAGAGCTAGAAACTAAGAAAAATGTCGAGTTCTCACCGTTTTTTCTTAACTCGCACGTGCTAGGGTTTTCACTTACAATTCACAAACTTATTATTATTACTTCTAATCACACATTTAATATCCTCTAAACTCACTCCTAATCACTAAATTTGATACACACTCCGTACCGAATAGTCATACTACGAAAAGGCGTAAAAATCCTAATTTATCGTAACAATGAAAGTAAAAGGCAATGAAAGTAAAAAGGAAACCTTTGTTTTGATGATTATTTGTAACTATTGGGGAAGTGAATGTATATTAAAATTATTGTAAAATCATAAATTCCAAATTAAAGGGTATTTTAAGAAAAATATAAGGAATTTTACGAGGCGTCACACTTTCTCCCCCTTAAAAGAATTTCGTCTTCGAAATTTTTTTTTTTCAAAAGGTGATTTAGTATATAACGAAGTAAATTGACTAACACAACAAGATCTAACACATCAAATACACAATGAGACATATACACAAGATAACGCACCATATACACAAAGAGACATTTCAAGTTAGACAAAGTAAAGTGCAGCAAGTACCATACATGTAGGTATTAACATACCACAAGTAAATGACATGTTGGAACAATGCAAGGGCAAAACGAAAGAAAACGCGATTTGTCATCCCACACTCAGTGAAAATCACCCCCGTCCGGTCTCTTACTTCACTTCCCATCCGAACTAGGTGCCCATTGATCTCTTATCCTCCCTCTAGCCAAACACGAACCTGTTCATGTTCTCTAAAATGAAATTTTCAAGTACTTAGTATCGCCCTCAATTCTGGGGTACCCGGGGTACAAGAATCCGAAATAAGATAATTCACATCTCGAGCTGGCCAGTCCCAAGAGTAAACTATCTACAATCGAAATTCCTCCCTGACGTACCTATCTATGGCCCTTAGATACTATGAGAAAGATTTAAGGTCTATAACATTTATGATTCATACCTTATGCTCGAACGAGCACCTAATCCTTCATGCTTATTCACCACTTGGCCCAAGCTCACTCCGCGTAAAGACCACCCGAAACTGCTCTGATACCACCTGTGACAACCCCACCTCCCTCTAAGGCGAACCAAAGGGTTCGGCGGACCGTCTGCCCAACTCTCGCCGGGACTCAGTCACTCACTACAGTCCTCAAATAAAATACAATATAAATCTCAAATATACATCAAATGTTCCAAAAATTCACATATCATAAGTGAAGCGGGTACTTCTCAATTGCACTACAAATAAAACCTCAAGAGATAAAAGCAATACTAATTTTCCGAATAAAACAAAGGTCCTCAGTTCTCACATAAATACAAGTACAATTGCAGTCCCAAATATTACACAAGGTAGAACTAAAACTTCAACGGTACAGGAGATATTCCAACCATTCACATGGAGAACTTTAATACAAAAGCTTCCGTCGCTTCGAGCCCTGTGGAGGGGAATAAAATATTTTTGGGGTGAGTTAGAAGCTCAGCGAGTAACCAGTAAAAGCAGTTATCAAATCAGTTTCTCAATCGTTCATTTCAATGATGTCATGTATCTGAAATCAAATGTACGTTTATCGCTCTCGTGAGCCAGTGAAATCATTGTACTTAGCATCCAACGCTCAAAATGATCATTTAACACTCACTCAGTGATAGGGAGCCCGTTGGTGCTCCAGATAAATATTAAATAGTGGTGGAGACGTTGGTTCTAAACACTAGACTTCCCCAGAACTCATTGAAGCCAAGACATGTCATGAACTCACATGCAAGCACTCATGATATGCAATCGAGTAAATAATGCAAGAAACGATTCATAAATAGCTTTGGAAATAGTTTAGGCTTACTCACCAACCACGGCTCATAATCCTCTTCCATTATAGACAACTTCGTGGATCGAACTCAAGCCCTTCAACTCAAATTCAAAGCAACCAAACACTCTCAAAGATCGGACAGCATTTTTCCTTACTTTCTTTATTTTTCACCAAACACCAAATTGTATCTTACCAACCACAATTACACATACGGTTCCGTAAACAATAAAACACATCCAATTAGGCCACAATACCCTTCAATCAAAGCCAATTAGAAGCTCAAAAGCCAACCATTAGAAAACCCCTAAATTAAACCCTAGAAACCGGAATTTCCCCACAAATCAAAAATTTTTCGCAAACAATCATATGCAACGTATACAAGCTCAACTTTACACCACAACAAGCTATCATTCCATGACCAATGAACCATAATCATATAAAATAAAAAAAATCTCCAATAAATCATAAATTGGTCCAACTCTACTTAAAATCATAAAATCATCCTTAATACAACATATTTAACCACTATAAACCACTAATTAACCATTATTAACACAAAAAGGGAACTTTCTTAGCAACTTACCTCAAATCCTCAAGAAAGATGATGATTTAGAGCTTCCCCTTCCAAAACAACTCCACCAACCTCTTTAAACCTCTATAGTGAGCCCTTGTATGGAATAGTTTCCAAAACCATCGGTGAAATCTCAAGATTTGGTGAAGGAATCAAAGGGAAAGAAAATAGAGTTTTCTCTCTTTGTTTTGCTCCCAAGAACAGCAGGCCAAGCCAAGGAAAAAAATGAGGAAAAATCTCAGCCAAAACAAGATAAGAAGGAAGAAAATCAGCTGGTCAAAGTTGATGGCCGACATGCCACGTCACAATCCGGCCGGTTTCTGGCCGGATACTGGGCAGAGAAGAAGTCATTTTTTTTTCAAAATGCACAAACAATCCGGCCGGCAATCAGGCCAAGAACTAGCCGGATTTGGCCCTTCCATTTTCCACCAATTTTTTTTCCAGGCGTCACAAAATCATATTCAAATTCATAGAATCAACTACCAATGTTTTTAATAGTAGAATGGTTCTATACTTAACTATGCAAAAAATTATAAGAAAATGTTTTGCAATCGACTACGTTTTTTTAAAAGGAAAAAATATCTTGAGAATAGGCTACATAAATATTGTAGCCAAATATTTTTTAATTAGCCACAATTTTTTGTCTGTAGCATAATCATTTGATAAATGGGTACAAAAGAAATCATAACCAAATGTCCAACGAACAACTTTTTTTGTAGCCAAATGGTTTGAGATTTGCCTACATAGAAAATTGTAACAAATAGTCCTACAATTGGCTACAATTTTTTTTTTTTTTTGTAATGGAACACATTGATATTCACCTACGTAAAAAAACGTAGCTGAATATTGTACAATCAGTTAAGATTATTTGCATAGTGAAATGTTATCATAGTTGGCTAGCATTATTGAAGCAATTTACTACAAAAAATTTGTAATTAAAAATATGACGTTGTTGAAAGATAGACAAAAATGCATTATTTGCTATGAAAATAAGTTTCTTTGCCAACATACAATTTTATGATAAATGGTAATCTTTTGGATTACGAAAAGGAAAATCATATGAAATAGTTGAACTTTTGACTATGATTTTGGAAATGCTTAAAGGTAGATTTTGTGATGATTTTGGCCACAACATTTTTCTTAGTTAATTATTAAACACAACGATTTTTATTCTTTGGCTACAATGTTTTTCATAGCTTTAGACCAAATTTGTTGTTGTGCAAGAGAACCAAAGGTTCTTTTGGAATTCGATCCAATCAGCGTAATCTAATCCTATGGGTTTTTTGCCTTTTCCTCGAGACAATGGCTAGTATAAATCACTCTATAAGGAGTCAAAGAATGACCATCTAGTGTAAAAATAACTATATGGATTTAAATCAAAAGCAAATACTATCTACTACCAAGCTATTCTAGAAGGAGTAGTATCAATTAGCATATGCACAATTGTGTTATCATTAGAAATATTAGATTGACTAACGTCCAAAAATAATGTCTTTCCTTGTACAAGTCCATTTCTAAAAACTAATAGACAAACACAGAAAAACATAGTCTACCTAACTTAGAATAGCATTTAAAGCATAAGAAAGGATAATGGTATAGATGGTTGTGAAACTAAGCGAGACAAACTATAGGGTTCTCTATTGAAGTAGTACATAAGGCTAAAGACATGATGTATACAGATGAATAAGCTTAAAAAATATTTGCTTATTAGCATATTATCAAAAAACATGTAACTGCAGTAAATCCTACACCCACAGAATGAAGAGGCGAGGGTATCGAGGAAGTAAGAACTTGGTTTGAAAGAGAATTGATAGTCGAAAATAATTGAATACCATTGGATAAATGATCAAATAGCCTAACTAAGGCATCATTACGCATGACACAATGATCACGACAAACAGATATCTTTCTAGCAAGATTAGATGTATTTAACTTATGAGGAGGTATATCAGTTCTAGACGAGCAATGTTCTCTAGTATTAACAGAAGAACATGCACTTATAGACGTCATTTCCTATTTTTTCAATGCATATGCTTTCTTTTTATAGCGTAACCAGTTATCCTTTTTTTTTTCCTTTGGCATACGAGCATAGCGACTATGTTTTATAGCCTTAGCATTCTCTTGAGGCAGCGACATCATAGAGGTAGGGGTTTGATTAGAAGAAACACCAGTGGTAAAAAATGATCGAATACTTCTACTTCTGTCTAAAGTATCATTACTCACAACACATTGATTATGACAAATGGATCCCTCTCTAGCAAGACCAAGTAGATTCAATGGCTAGATAGACACATCAGTCATAGGTATGCAATTTTCTCTAACTTGAGCTGGTGAACACATATCAATAGAAAATTTCTATTTTTTTTGAAAGCATACATCTCTCTTCTACAGCGTAACAAGTTATCTTTTTTATCTATTGGCATTTAAGCACAATGACTACGTCTCATAGTATAAGCATTCATTATAAAGAACTAGTCATAAGCTATAGATACATATTTTTTCACACCTTTTAAACAAAATCACCAATGAAACAAACAATAAGATCTAATAAATCAATAAGGTCATAGAAAAACAAAGAAATAGAGTTAATCACCAAACCATGACAAGCAATAACTTCATTATTATAAACTAGATAAACATAGCTTTCATAAGTTCAAAAAGAGAGAGAGAGAGAGAGAGAGAGAGAGAGAGAGAAGGGTAGCGTCTGATTTGCACAAAAAGCATGAAAATAGACGTGCATAATAGAAAAAAATTAGGAAGTAAATAACACTATTTTAAACACAGATAGTAGAATATAGAAAGAGAAATAAAAAATAAAGATTCTAAACCATAATAAGTAAAAGAGAAATAAAACCATAAAACTTCTAAACCATAATAAGTAATAAAAATTATTATCTGAACTATAAACAAGAAATTGATTTGAATTCCTAGAAATAAATAACAAGAAGCCACAGGCCTTTATGAAAAGAAACATATACCTAATAGGCTAAATGAGATGCAGTAGAGCAACTCAATCCTTTAGTTTCTAAGGCAAGGGAAATGCCAAAAACAATCCTGCTACCAAAATAAATAGATAATGTAATTGTAAAATCAGTTTCTAAAAGCTCTAACTAGGAAAACATAGAATTCCACCTAAACACAAAATAGAAAGCAGAAACAAATACATATAAAAGAGAAAGTACAATGATAACATTTATTAGTTTGATCATTCAAAAACCAGACCTCAAAAGTGAAGACTATCTACAGAGCAACTTTTGAAAGAACACAAAAAGGAGAAGAACAAATAACAATACTGCAACATTATTCATAGTGAAGATAAGACAACTAAAAAAGAGAGAAGAAAAGGACAAAAAATATTCAGAATATTTCAGTTAGCATACGACTATAATGTAACCTAATCACTATACTATAATATAAAACAAAAAATTTAAAGGCATTTTTCGAAAGGCGGTATGAAGTCTGAAAAATCAGATGAGATATAGACAAAATAGTACAAAGATCTATACATTGTCCTAATAAATACTTAAACTCCTGCCTATATACGTAATTAGGGATATAGATGATCATATATATAGCAGTGCTACTTTTCTCTTTAGATAATACGCAAAGAAAGAGTTCTTTTTATAAATGACCTCTGTGTCCAATAGAAAAAACATAGATGAGATGCTTAATTATACTACATAGTATTTTTAAAAATAAAAACCAAAATCATTATCGAGTATATTGTTCCATATTAAGCGGATATCTCCTGGATTTTTATAGGTTTATTGATATGCTGCTAACTAAGTTTTGAACAAAAAACACACATGATTACACCATAAATTGGTGTATCCGCTTGATATTTAATCTTAAAAAATTATCAATTGATTTTTAAATAAAAAACCTTGGTAGCAGAAGCACTCTTAATTAGTAGTTGTACAATAATCCAATAAACACTGATTAAATTTGAAGCACTATTATATTAGCTGAAAAAGCTGGTAGTTTATTGGATATAGCCTGTGTACTGAGCATTCTCAACACAATTAATTAAAAAAGAAATTCATATGCATATGACAAGAGAAAGCATTGCATTTAGACCGGACTTCTACAGGGCATTTATAGTGCATAGGGTTTCAATTCAATCCAATGCATTTCCTTCTAGAAAGAAATTGCTGAAAAATAGTAATTTCAATTTTGCGATTCACTGCCTTTGCTTCTAATTGTGCAATATTATCATAAAAATAAGAGCACACACTTTAGTAGCTTGGAATGAAAAATAGCAAAAAAATAATTAGGAAATACTGAACGAACACAACATCAAATACATACCAGATAATTTCACAAAAACAGCACTAGAAAATCAGCCAAAAGAAAATGGCGAAATCTCTTAGGCATATTATCATCACCAAGTGCATCATCCCTAACAAAATGATCTCCTTTAGCAGTAAAGCCTTTGTTTTCCTATTCAACTTCTCAATTAGCCTACTGACAAGAATCAATGACTTTGAGTAATTGATAAATTAATTGTAAAGAAGGCAAACAAAATTTTATAGTCGTAAATCACAAACAGATTCTTGCAAGTGCAATTTGAATTACAACAACATTCTACAGTTGGAAATTTCATCATTTTGACTATTATTAGCAAAATATTACAAACTTCTCTAATACTCAAATTCTTCCATCATGTATATCACAAATATCAATAGAAAATCAGACATAGCTCAAGATTTGAAAACCTCAAAATATACTACAAACAACACTCAAAATTAGCATGATAAGATTTTATAGACTAAGCCTAGCAAAATTTTGACATTATTAGCAAAATCAACGTGATAGTAAAAAGAAAATGCATAAACTCTTTCACTATTATAGCAAAATTCAGTAAATTTTTGCCAAACTCAAAGTCCTCTCTATGGAAACTATTAGAACATCTTTGCACCTTTTTTCTCATTTAGAACAAGTAACAATATTGATACAATTGTCTTATAGCAAGAGGGAGTAAACACAATATCAAGGATCTTCTGATGCCTTATTTGTTGAAATAACAAAAAATAGTCATCAAATGAGAATACATTCACAATTTAAATATAAATCAAAAAACCATAGAAAAACAAGATAACCCCAACAAAGCAAAAGAGAAATCGAAGAAGAAGATACATACTGAGCAAGGGAAATTAAAGTAGCCTCAAAGACAAAGATCGATTTGAATACTTTTCTCGCAGCAAAAGAAAATTTTGTGAAGCTCATTTCTCTCAAATTTTTAGAGAACCTTTTTCCTACACCATTCACTACAAATCTAAGGTTCAGTGCAAATATGAGGAATTGAATATATTGTAAACAGGATTTTGAAGAGAAAATTTCATGGAGCTCATTTCTCTCAAATTTTTAGAGCACTTTTTTCCTACATTATTCATTGCAAATCTGACGAATTGAATGTGTTGGAAACTAGATTTTTAAGAATAATAGAATTCAGTACAAAAAATCCATGTCTAGGTTTTTAAAGAAACACATTTCTCTTGGGGAGGGGAGAAGGACTTAGCTAGCAATCAGAATAGCAAGCGACTTTGATCGAAAAGTGCTACCCATCATTATGACCTGGAACGAAGGATGTTGGGAATTGTCTTTCTTTTCTATTAGAGCTGTTAACGAGCCGAGTCGAGCTCGAGCATGTGATAATCGAGCTTGACTCGAACCCCTAATCGAGCCAGCTCGAGCTCGCTCGATTAGTAATTCGAGCTTCACAAACTATTCGAGATCGACTCGATATGTTCGCTAGAAAACTCGAGCTCGAGCTCGAACTCGAGTTTAAAATTGAGTCGAGCTTATCGAGCTCGAGCTCGAGCTTGTCGAGCCTGTAGAGTATCAAATACACAATAAAAATGACGCTAATACCCCTACTATTCGAGCAGTTTCGAGTTCGAACTCGAGCCTATCGAGCCTGTAGAATATCAAATATACAATGAAATTACACTAATACCCCTACTATTCGAGCCTGTCGAGCTTAAACGAGCCGAGCAAGCTCGGCTCGTCTATTAAACGAGCATCAAGTTGAACTCGAGCTCGGCTCGTTTCTCTCAATAAACGAGCCGAGTCGAGCCCTTATCGAGCCGGGTCGAGCTCGGCTCGCGAGCTACCCGGTTCGATAAACAGCTCTATTTTCTATTCTCTTTCTAAAAAAACTGAAAAAGGTGGAGAATGGAAAACACATCGCGAAAGCAACCGTTATTATTATGATATAAATGTCTATAAGGCAGGCAAAGCAATATGTGGCGACAACAAGATAAGCACATGATGATGATGAAAAACGTACAGGCGGAGACCTTTTTTGGCTGTTAGTCTAGTTATGTTGAAAATATCTTACTACCGAAATTGATTAATGTCTAAATAAAATATATTAATCTATGAATCTACATGCTCTAAATAAAAAAATTTTTTTATAAAAGCAAATAACTAATTGTCTTTCTTTAGCATCAGTTATCCAATCCTAATTCTAATGGATTGGATATAAAATAGTGATTTGAGTGAATAAATGCCTGGTGAATAGCAATTACCCCTTTTGCTGGGTCATGAAGATATTATGCATATATACATTTCAAAATGATTTAACACACTACGACATATGATAATTTCACCAACACAAGTTGGTTTAGTTGGCAAGGACGGGCAATTTTCTCACAAAAAATCATGTGTTTGAATCCCGTTGTCAATGTGAGAGTTGTGTTAGCAGGCGATCTATAAGAATTTCTATAAGCAATCTATGGTTCCAAAGACATATCTTCAACCGTGGTGGTGACTGGAATCGAACCCACCTAATTTTTTTATTTTACAAATTAAAAAATGATACTTTCATTTATGAAGAAAACATCTATCATACATATAGTTATACTTGCAATTCATAAGGAGAGTGACAATAAACTTTATCGTTATAATGTACATGAATGTGCACATGGTTAGTGCACTTAAACCATGCATAACATGTAACATGTAAAATAGCAAGAATGTAACTAGGATCATATCTTTGTTCATGTCAACATGCAATGAAAACTTGTGATTTCATCATAAATATGTCACACTAAATTGTCATAACATTTCAAATATGAATACAATAAAACATGATATGCTTTTACATAATTAATATAAATTGAGAAAAAATTATTGCTATTAAACAATTTTTGAAATATAGAGGTGTATGAACCACTAACATCTAGTGCAAGATGATATAATTGGTCAGCCACATACTTTATAGAATTCCCTAAATCGTAAAAGCACATATCATGGAATACTTGTCAATTACTTGTTACACTATAGTTACTATACTCAATCCTATCCCTTGAATATCCCTAGTACATGTCTGGACCTTTATACAAAAATTTCTACAAGCTTCTCAGATTAGAAATTTGCAAAACATAGAAAATTTTCCTACTTAAAAAGTTTTCCCTAATTGTCAGGCCATAATTTGGTAAGATTTTTACTTAAGAAGATTCTAAACAAAAATACATGCATTGGGTCGATCCATTGAGTTTGGGCTTAATTGCCTTTGGGTTTTAATCATTTATAATTAATTTCCTAATCTTATCCTTTCTTAAATATTGGACCTCATAAGAATAGTCCATAATATTAGAAATAAGTTGTAGCACAAAGTTTCGGCTTTTATTTAACTACACTTGTGACCATCAGACTTTGAATATAATCATTAATTGGGCAATCAATCAGCCCAAGAGAAATTTTGAGCTTTTTCTACACATCTGAAATTATTTGGGTTCATAACTTTTTGATCGAGAATTGTTTCAAAAGAATTTCAGCCCAGCATTATAGCCCAAATGAATTTCATTAAAGTATTTTGGTTGCCTATAAAAATTATCTGAAAACCTCAGGGATTATTTTGCAAAAATGACAAGTTTTTAAAGAATCACTCCCATCTTATAGTCTTCATCCTGCATGCCTCTCATCTTCAATTTTCTTATATTTTAACATAAAACCCATATTTTATTCTTTTGATTTCCAGCCCAAATCACATAAATTTCCCAACAATAAATTTACCAAAATCTTTCAATATTAAAGCCTCAGGATTCAACATAAAACCCATATTTTATTTTTTTTAAAAACCCCATATTTTTTTTTGTTTCTTTCTGATGCTTGAAATCGGTCCTTTTCTTTTCTTTTGTTTCATTGTTCTCAAAACCCCAAATAAATAAGGACTGGTAGTAGTACCTGGTGGAAAGAATTAGTAGTACTAGTACCAGCACAGATCTTGATACATGCAAAGTGACTAGTACTAGTTCTACAATAATGCTATCAGAATTTGAAGAAAAAAAATTAAAATAATCCATTGCCCCCATGTTCAGTATGTAGATTCTATGAATTTGCCTGTGAAATCAAATAAAACTTCCATTTATAACATTTCGTCCTAGGTCCAGACATGTTATAGAGGTCCATGAAAATTCACACGGGATCCTCAGTGTCACTTTTTCAGTGACAATTCAGTGCCACTTCTATATTTATGTCAAGTGTTCTGTTTATTTAATTTGTCATGTGCTATTTATTTAAATTTCTTCTACCATCACGTGATAAGTAAGATTGGCACTGAATTTGGCACCGAGTAGTAGCATAAAGGATCCCAACTGATGAAAATCTATGTCTAATGAAAGAGAAAAAACAAAGTAAATTTAGAAAGAAAATTTATAGGCTTACGTGATTACTGTCTGTCGAATCCTCAAAAGAGAAGTTTGACTGTTTATAAGGGCTCAAAATGTAATTCAGGTATGAGCTATCAAGTATTCAAGTCTGAGTACTTAGACTCTACAATAGATAATTAGACTTGAATGTTTAGATTCTATTTACATCCTAAGTGTTATATGGTGACTGAGGTATTAGATTCATTCCCTATAACTCTTGTGTTCGTGCAAGATCTAATTGTAATAACACTAGCTGAAACTCACGTGACATAGAGATCACGAGAGATTTCTTTTCTTTTTTTTGTAATTTGGAGACTCAAGCTACTTTAGACCCGAGCCGACACACTAAATCGGAGGAGTACGCAGCTGCCCCACTCGACGCACCACGCAAGATATTAGATTCATCCATTGGGCCCTTGTATTCGTGCAAGAGCCAATCATAACAAAACTAGCTAAAACTCACGTCACATAGAATTTACGCGAGATTTACTCTTATACGATAATGTCACGTACCGACTTGCAGGTCAAGCACAACTCAAGTCTAAACAGGCAATTCTAATTATGTGGGTTCCATACGTACCGAAACAAAATGAATATTTCAACTTGGATTTAAGTGCTTAGCCTCTACTTATATCCAAGTCCCATATCGCTTAACTTTCATTTGAAAAGGAGCCTAACTGCAGTGTTGATTACAGCAAGAAAATAGGTAGTGCTGTTTACTCAACCTATGTAATATCATTATTATTTTACACACACACACACATATATACACTCTTCACTTTTTGCTGTCCAGAAAATGGTAGGATGGAATATTTGAACTAGCGATAATGTTATCTGCTGTCCAACTGATTCTATGTCAAAAATTCCAATCATGTGGCTTGTTACATTCATTCTGACTTGTAATTGCTGATAAGTATTTCGTTTCGTACCGTCACTTACAAACAGAAACGGATGGAGTTCCTTTGACCTCATCAATTGCTGGCTGTCCAAATAATGCAAGGCCAAATAATTCCAGCTTGCACCAACTAATTTTTATCAATTGGAATGGATTTCTTCATCCTGGAAAACCAATAAAAACTTCAAAATTGTTTTCTTTGTCGGTTGGAAAAATTCGTGGACAAGGTCTAAGAATTTCTCAACTTGCTAGCTGTACAAAGTAATATATCCTATTAGAACTGCAATTTATGGAATATTGTCTTGCAAGGGAACTTGTTCCAAAAACAAGAAAAGAACAAACAGCAGGAATCGCCATCCACTGTTTAAGATGCTATTTCAGACTAGTTATGCACAGCACATATGACATAGTATTGGACGTTTTATACAAGGCAACTCATTTTATATACACCCTAGCCCCCCAAAGAAAAGGAAGAAAGAAACAAAAATCCCCTTTCTCTTCCCCTACAACTATAAAATTTTAGATCGAAAGAAGTAGAATTTGTACAGCTAGTCTAGTGTATCTAGTGCTACTGATTGTTATCAGTATCATACTGGCAACTCTGGCTGAGATTGAGGTTCCATGCAACTTGAAATTCTATAAACAATTTGAGCCATGTCAGGTCTTGCTTCAAAATTCTGAAGCAAAGCTTGGTTGGCCACATCAAACAACACCCTTAGTTGCTTTTGATTCACATCACCCCTGAGTTTCGGATCCAAAAGTCCCATCAAATCATCCAAATTCTCAGTCCTCCTGCAGTCCTCAGTCCATTCTGCAAGCGTGGTCGAGCCTTGTACTGACTTGAGCCCAGTGATGAGCTCAAGAAGCAGAACTCCAAAGCTATAAACATCACACTTTGGTGACACTATCCCAGTGTTAAGGTAATAGGTGTCAACATAACCTAGCGAACCCTTTATTGCAGTAGGCGTGTACGCGCTTTGCGCGTCGCTACCTAGCTTGCATAGCCCAAAATCTGCCAGTTTCGCGTGATCATCGTCGATTAACAATATGTTGGATGATTTTATGTCTCTGTGGATGACCGGAGGATCTGCTACACAATGGAGATAATCCAAAGCACGAGCGATGTCTTGAGCAATGTTCAAGCGGTTAGACCATGAAAGAATCCCCGAGCATTGGCCTTGGTACGTGTGCATTCGATCAAAGAGGCTCTTGTTTGGAACATACTCTAAAAGAAGAAGTTGTTCTCCTGCATGATAATGTACAAATCATGTCACATATTAGTACACTAATAGGCATTGTTATGATGACAATATCATCTAGTAGAAGAATCGTGCATGCATTTCTGTTATCTTGTTTTTGTGCAAAAATTAAGTATCATTTTTATGATGAATCTGGATTTTGTTGAATAAGGTGTATGATTATTAGACAACAATTGGAATTAACAAATTTAAAAGCAATATAAGGAAGTATCTATTTTTTTTCTTCCCCTTCTTCTTCTTCTCCTTTAGTTTGGAGTTCATAAAATTTACATGGTTGTTGATGAATTAGCCAACATTCAATCGATAAGGCATAACATTTTTCATTGAGACGTCTAATAGAACCATAAAAGTAGTCCATGCAACAGCGGACAAGAATGCCACGCAGTTCTGAAATGATTAGTTTTCTAATCTAAAAATTTATTTATTATGGTTAATTTGATGTCTTATAAGCAAGACCAAAGCCTTATGCATAAGCTAATTTCTTTGCTTCGCAGAGAACAAAGAGAAACCTAGAGATTTTCAATGGCCAGGAACTGTATGTCTATGCTCACGTCTTTGTCCAAATTCACTCAGATATTTAAATCAAAAGAAGTTGTGCTGCTCTAAAAAAGGTCAATGCAAACATGTTTTTAACCTAAATTTTTGTCCTATACTTGCAATGATATAGGCTTGTGGTACTCATATATTTGTTTCCCTGATTCTTAAGACCTTTTTTTTTTTTTTTTTATAATTTCCTTCTTGAGCTTAGAATACTAATCAAATTACATTTTCTACAATGTTCATCTGATACTAAATGGTATTATCAAGGCCACATATTGTATTGGATGCCGTAACACCATATTAATGTTTCTATTATCTTTTCATTAGTAGTTTGATTAAGTGTTCTCGCAAAAATGGCTGCAAACTGTTAACGTTATTAAAATTATCGGTACCATTCTTGTATTAGTTCATAAAGAAGGTTTATTTTGTTGCTAGAGGTGGGGATATACAGGTTGAAAACGGAAAAGAGTTTGGTAGATGATATCTTTTTTACCTGGTTATTGTATAAAAAATAAACTTTATCATTGAAACTATGATGCTTTTTAAAGAATATTCATTTTGTTCAATTTCTTGCAATCAAAGGAAACGGTGGTGATTTTAGCAAGAATCACGATATTAAAAAAAAAAAAAAAAAAAAAAGTGATGTCTAAACCTTACCTTTCTCCAAGCAGAATCCCATCAAGCATACCAAATTTGGATGAGAAATCCTAAGCAAAACAGACACTTCATCAAGGAATATTTTCTGGCTTCCTCCTTTCTCTTCTAGCACACGTTTCACAGCACCAAATCCTGCATCCTGAAATTCAGCAAGATACACAATTGAAGTTGCACCAACACCAATCTGAACCTTGAATTCCTTAGTTGCAACTTTCAATTCTTCCAAAGCATACGTCCTTATCGAACAACAATTGCTGCTACAATCACTAGCACTTGATGGACTCCTGGATATCTCTGTTGAAGGCTTGTGATCATGATCAATTTTCAGATTTTTCTCCGTATCATCTCCAGATTTTTCAGCTTTGTTTGCTTCAACATAAACAGCCCACCTCCTCAACAAAATTGTGATTATAATCACTAGTATTAGTGCCCCTACAATCCAAAAATGTCGCGGATTTGCTTTGACAAAGAATGACATTATTTTGTGATTGGGAGATCGACCAAGATATTCTTTTCTATAACCAACTATATTTATATGGTTTCTATTAATTGGATGGAGGAGAGGTTTGGGAGAGAAGAGGAGATAGAAAATAATCAAGGAATGTGTGGAAATGTTGAGAGAAATATCATTAGAGGAGAAGACTGGTGCTGCGGCATAACGAAGAAGATCCATAAATATGGCATTTTGCTGCTAATTGCAGAGCTGGAACTTGAAAGCAACTACTTATTGTCTTATCCATGAGAATAGTAATGTGCTCAAGGGTCTTAATTCTGTCATTAAGTAGTTAATCTTGAAAACTAAAAGTTAGTTTAAGACTTTCATAAACTATATTGTCCATCCATAGGAATGATAAATTAATTAGTGGACTTTGTAGAATTCTTCAAGTGTAATTTGTTCTATAAGGCTTTCTAGAGCTGCCACTCTGTGCCCTCAAATATAATTACACCTGCCACATTATCTCTTTATATAATTTCATTTCAAGAGATAATTAGTGATGTTTGGTCTCCAAACATTATACTAACAAACTTTTGGAGTCAGCACTATATCTGCTGTCTCATACGGCGTATATATGTTTATTTGACGCATATAAATTATTTCTCATAATTTTACAATCATAGAGTGCTTGCTAGGTAGAACACCATTTGTACGGGGATAATTTTTTAAGGACAGGGTCTCCAAAGGAGCAATCTGAGAATGAAATCCTAAGTTTATAATAGATATAAAACATAGAGTTGCAAAGGACCCAAAACTTGATTTTTTTTGTACTATCCAAATTCCTTTGAGTAATTTCACTTGAAAACAGTACAAGTTAAAATTATTATTTAAACTCGACTCATTTAAGCTTCAATCGTTTCAAACTAATTTGTCTAACTAAAATGGTTGATTCAACTTGAACTCGAACTAGAGCTCATATTTTGCTGTTTTAATGATTTATTTTTATGGCTTATTTTTATTTTGAAAAAGGAAATTTTATTGATGAAAATTAAGCACAACTACAATGAACTGACCACTATGATGCAAAATAAGTCAAATACAAAGGCTTGTTACTTGGGAAGAGGAAACGATGAGTACAATTTCAAATGCTTTAAAAACACAAATAGATGTTCCCAAACAAGGCTTACATCCATCCATTTATTAATCAAAAAGACAATTAAATAAGTAGTCTTTGCAATATGGATCAGACAATTTACTTTTAAATTTTTATTCATTTCCTCGTGTTTGGCATAATTAAAAGCTGAACTATAAGACACCAAAACTATCTTTTCTTCATTAACCTATCCCTTTTCATCATCAAAATATCTCATTGGACTCCATCAGAGCACAAGTATAATAAAAGGTTTAAGACTTATATATGACAAGGGTTTTGACCGTGTGAAGTCAAGAGGAACGAAACACAAACAATAAGCTATCTGGAAAATATTTATGTTTGCAAATATTGGTTGACATTGCTTGTACACTGTAAAATGGTAAGCAAAATGAAAAAAAAAAAAAAACAATTGTATTAGGTGATTTTTTGGATTGTAAATGCTTTTATGCTTAGACATAAACTATTTAGCAAGCCCCTAAACTATTATAATCATTAATTTTTTTATCCCTCATCTATTTCAAATGTCAAATTGATCCCTCAATAAGAAAAAGTATCAAAATTTTGAACCTTCAATCTATTTCCATCATTAGATCCGTCAAATGTGGCACTTAGATTCATTAGCTTTAACAGTAGAGATCGAATATTGAAGGATCAAAATCTGATTCTTTTTCTTTTATTGTTGAGGGATAAATTTGAAATTCAAAATAGATTAAAAATCAAAAGTTGATGATTAAAATAGTTTAGGAACTCGATAAGTAGTGTACTTTATGCTTAGTATTGGAGAGCAAGTTATTTTATGGCAAACTTAAGACAAGGCTGCACGAGAACTTGAATCCATTCAAGGCGTTGTAGGTTGAGATCATGAGTCTTAACACTTGTCAATCACAATTTTATAGTATCCAATACATGCAGTAACATAATGAATGTCTCTATTAACACAACTAATGAATTGATTAGACAACAAATGTAACACAACTACTTTTAGTACGTAAATTTTATTAACATGTAAGAAGTTATTATTGCTTCACATTATTTCTTTAAGTTCATAAATTTGTTATTTTAATATGTCCTTGCTAATAAAATTAAATACAATTGTTGACCATAAAATTAAATACAATTAAATACATTTATTTTAATATGTACATTTATTGCTAATACATTTATGGCAAGGGGAGGGTTGACCATAAGAACTTCTAACAAATTAAATACATGTTGGCTTTCTTTTTTTTTATTATTAATAGATTGGAAGGACTGCTGGATTACTCGGTCTAAATAATTCCATATTTGTCCTAAAAGATTAGTCCTTATGATTTGTCAATCCCTTAATAATAATCTTTAAGATCCCATTCTTTTTCTAATTCATTTAGTTCTTCCCAAAAAAAAACAAAAACAAAAACTATAAACCACAACATCTAATGCAAAGTTTAAGAACGTCATATGCTTTCCACGTCATCTAGGCCAACTAATTAAAAACATGATATCAAAAGGCTTTTCTACCCGAATTTGATTGTAAATGTTGAGTTTGAAGTCAATAATTATCATCTTGTAACAATATACCTGAAATTAGCAGAAAAATCAGATACTTTGCTTTCCTAGTCCAACTTTTTCATATTGTCACTCATTTAAGACCAAGTGCTAAAATATTCCTTCAATTCCTATGTATTGCATAGAAAAAGTCATAATTCTTCTTTACAATATGACCAACTGGGAAAAAACTAAACACAAAAGTGAAAAAAATTAGCATGAGTCAGTTAGATGTGTGAGTGTTTGTAATTGCTTGTTTACATGTTTGTGTTTGTTTTTGGTATTGCAACTTAAGGCAATTAGCAAGCATTCCATTTACAGTTTTCACCCCCTCAACTGCAGTCAATTATTCAGTATTTTGTTTGGAAATGCCTTCGAACTTATTAAGAGAATCTGTCAAGAAAATAGCAACTCAAATTCCAATTACAAGACAAAACGAAAACAAAAATGAGATGTTACCACTTCGCTTTACACCATTTTCATATCAAACAAGGACAGAAGTCCGAAAGAAAGACAAAGTTATTCCACTGAGTCTATTGTTCAATGGACATCAAGAAGTATAATACTAAAATTGTCGTTGTCTATGTCGTTTTCCTATAACGTTTTTACATCTAAAATGTCTTTTGCTTCTTGTATGGAAGTTTTAAAATTGAAAGAATAAGTCGTTAGAGGCAAATTAAGATGATCATTAGATAGGTTGCTGGCTTAAATTAAAATGAAGTAACTAAACTTACTAAAGTTACAAATCGTGTAATAATTTTTCAAAGGAAGAGATCGTGTATCAGCCTGTTGTTCCAATTAGGGGTGGGCGCAGGTTGGATGCCCGCCTAATCCACCATTTGGTTAATTCAACCCGCACCTTGCGGATCAACCATTTCTGACCCTTATCCACCCCGCATATCAACAGACAACAGGTACCCGATTATAGGGTACTCGCTGAGATAGAGTTGGGTCAATGGGTATCCGCTCCACCCCACTTTTCATTTATTTTTTTTTAAAAAAATAATTTATACTAATTTAATTTTATATTTTACTCCTTCATCTAATATTTAATAAAGATTTTTTTTCTCAAAAAAAGTCTCCCACCAAGAAATAAGCATGCGAAAAGAATACAAGAAAAGGAAAAAATTTAAAGAATTCAAAATCAATAAAAGTTTGAAATAAGTAGCACATTTTTTTAAATATACGCTCTACATTAATTAAAATTTTTTCTATAAAACATAAGATTATGACCTCTATAAATGAATCTTGTAAATAAATTATAGTCTCTCATATTTATAATGCAATCTGTTCAATAAAATTGCTTATTTAGTTCTAAAAATATTATTTTATAGTATGTGTAAAAAAATAAAAAAATAAAAAATTTATACATGCGGGACGGGTCAGGTATCCATAGGTTTTTAAATATGTAATTCTAATCAGCCCCGCATCTTAGTAGGTACTCGACTCGTCTTTTAACCTGATCAAATAATACAAATCGGATATCCTAATTTTCGAATTGGATCAGATCGAATTGGATATAGTGGGTTTTCAGGTTAGCGGATAATTTTGCCCACCCCTAGTTCCAATACCTTGGTGATTTAGAATTAGTTGAGGAACCTTTTAATATGTTTCATCTTTAGTGAAGGAGCCCATCGGGGAGGTGAGCAATTATATAGTTTTAGTTATTTGGAAATTTACTCCCAATCTAAGTGGTGAAGAATATTACACATTTAACCCAAAAATTAATAAGATGGCTCAATATACAAAGTAACATTTTGCCTCGAATTATTTATCCAAAATAAATTGATTCTCTGAAGGGCTAAAAAATATATATATTTTTAATTCTCCCACTCCTCCCTTTCTATCCCTAACTATTAGGTACAAAATTCAAATTCTGAACTTGAAAGTAAGAAGGACTCCGCTCTTCCCTAGTCACCGAAGGGTAGAAATATAGTTGAAAATTCTTTTGAGATAAAAATTCTTCTCATTAATTATTGATAAGGCTAGTAGAGGCAGCAACATGGGTTTCCATTTGAATACGTGGCACACTATTGGCAACCTTTCCTGGTTTTTCTTGCTAGAACGTCAATTAAGATAGCTTGGTTACTGGAATATTTTCGTTGAAATGATTGACTGAAAGTTCTTGACTTTTCTATATTAATAAATGGTCTCCCTTGTAAATCTTATAATCTTCCTGGGGCTTGCAATGAAGTTTCTATCATTGACTATTTTAGTTTGACAGGAAATATATGACACATCCAAAATACTGTTAAGTATGATGGTATTTCTTATGGGATTTAGTTTGGCAGTTATCATATTCACTAGTTGTACACTTGTACATCCATATTCTGGTGGCAAAGGGAGAACTGCAAAATACACCCTCAATTGCCAAAATTGCGGTGATGAATTGGTTTCGATCAGCTAAAACCTTTTCTAAATTATATCACTAATGAATGCTCCAAAGGGAATCCATGGGAATGACATGGTAGGTATGCATCAGGGTAAGGTAACATTACAAAACATTTCCTTTTTGCCAATGCACCAATCTCATATACACATATAGTAAAACCCCTATAAATTAATGACTTTGAAATCATACAAATTCTATTAATTTAAAAAGGTTTTAATAATTTGATAAATTATTAATTTATTAATTTATCGAGTGTACTTTTAATTCAAAAAAACTCATTTAATCAATTAAGATTTTATTTTATTTTATAAAAATATGAATTATTCTATTAATAAAAGGAGGTTAAAAGCTTAAAGAATATAAACCAGCCCATATCTACTTGATTTGCAAGTATAATTTAAATTTCTTAATGTCTTTAATGTACACACGTAATCGACATCATTATTTTATCAAAATCATTAATTTAGTTCACTAGTCCAAGTTGGAACTAGGAAAATTATTATTTAACAGAGATTTTTAATTTATCAAGTATTAATTTGTAGAGACTTTACTATATATGTATGTGTATTTAAATACACTCACACATATAGACACACACACGCACACACATAATATAGGGTAATTATCACTTTAGCCCCTTAAACTATATCACTTCACCCCTATATAAGTAATTTAACTCAACATATTAATAAATTTTGGATAAAAGTACCCCTTTATTCTATAGCATTACTACATTATTATTATCACTTTATCCCTTTAAATTATAGTGATATAATTGCTTTAATCTCTAATATTATTTTCTAGACATTTTATCTTATCGTAAATCTAATTAGTATGGTAAAAAAAAATTAAATGTATTTACTTTTTTTATATATAATTAAAAAAAGTTGGATTGGTTATTCTTCCCTTTTTTGTTCACTTTAAGAGATCCAAAAATATAAAAATAAAAGGGTTTTCTCAAATTTCTTTTTTCACACTTATTAATACTAGGAAAAGAAAAATAGATAGGAAAGAAGGAGATAGAAAATTAGATTTTTCAAAGAAACAAAATAAAGAAGAGTCTAACATTGTCTTATTACTTTAAAGTTGTTGGGATTAGGATTAGAATTGAATGGTAAACAAAAAAGTAAAATAATTTTAAAATAATAAAAATTTTAAATTCTTTCTTATTTGTATTAAAAAAAAAAAAAAGAATTGAGCTCTCTATCTCTCTCCCTCCCCGTCTGCCTTCCCATCTTTCTATTCTTTTCAATATTAATAAGATTGCAAAGAAAAAATATATTAATAATTTGACTTTTTTTCTTGATACTAAAAAGGAGAAAAGCCATTCTAATTTTTTTTTTATTTTTATTATAAAAAGAAGAGGGTACTTTCTTCTAAATTTTTTAACTAGTTAAGTTGGTTTAACGATAAGATAAATTGGCTAAAAAATAACTCTATGCGGTAAATTGATAATGAGACTACAGTTTATAGGGGTAAAGTGATAATAATTTTAAAAGCTAAACATGTCTTTTCACTTTAATTAACAAACTCCGTTAAGTTTGACTGTTAGTCTTGGAGGTAAAGTGATTAAAATGTAACGTTAAGGGGGTAAAGTGATAATAACCTATATATATAATTAATTAATTAATTTTTCCTACACTGTCAATGTATACACTTTGAGGGTTGGATGAATGCCACATTATCTGAATTTTAATTTAAACATTAAATTTTATATATATGGCATGCATCTAGACCTACTAGTATATACACTGTCAAAAATAAAAATAAAAAGAAAGAAAAAATCTTTTTTGTACTAAAAAATAAAGTCAAATAGATCTTAGTTTAGTGGTTAAACTTGAACCTTAGAGGTCCTTAGTTCAAATTCTTCTTTTCCCTTCCCGCTTCTTAAATCCTACCATTTTCCTTACTAAAAAGGAGTTTAAAATGCTTAAAAATATGTAATTATTCATTGTTGTTTCAAATTAGTTGTTTAAGTTTTGTACATCTTTTGTTTTATTATATACATCTTCTCTAAGTATTTATAAGTATGTGCGTAGTAGAATACAATTATGATCGACAATTGTAAAAGCCCCTTGTGCGCGTCAATTGACTCAAAAGCCTTATATACTGAAGTAGCAAAATCTTGGATAGACCTAATCTTATAGATTATGTGATCTAAATTTTATCACACCTTCAACTCTTGAGTTGGTGAGGTTGTGTGACAAAATTTGAGCCACATGATTTATATAAATCAGATCTATCCAAATGTTTGCCTACTGAACCTATATACACGAAGGACTTAAGTGGTATTGACGATTTTATGTTTATCATTAGTCAAACTTTTAAAATATAAGCCTCTAACATCTCATTCTTTTTTTAAAAAAATTTTTTTGTTCTTTCAGATGAAATCGTTCTATTTAGGGGATAATTTAAAATCGTTAGATACTTTCTAAAAAATGTAGGAAAACATACCAAAAAAATTACATGGAAGGGCTTTTTCTAGCCAAATTTTAATGCTAAACGTTCAGCTTGAAGTCAATAATTATTATCATACAAGATAGTCTTGAAATGGACATTACAATTTTCAATTGCAGACAAAAGAAATACTTTGCTTTCCTCGTCTGACTATTCCTTAAGGACTCCCACTTGTCTTGAGACCAAATCCTTAACGAATTTGTGTGTATTACATGGCAAAGGTCTTGATGCTTCATTAGAATATGACAACTAGGAAAATAAAAAGACTGAACTGAAAATTTTAGCACGAGTACGTTAGCATGTGTTTTTTTTTTTTTTTTTTTTTTTTGTCGACTGACTGGGAGATATCCTGACCTGGCCAGAATCACCTAAACAAGTCAGACTACTCCTCTCAGGCTGTGAGAGCCCGCCCCAAGAATCACAGCACGGTAGCTCTTGGGAGTCGAACCCGAGACCTGCTCCTAAAAAGAAAACTATGGAAACTGTCTAAGCTACCTAGGGGCGAGTACATTAGCATGTTTGAATGTTTCTAATTATTTATTAGACTAATTTCACTTTGCACCCGTTGTATTATGAGCTTTAAATTTCAACATCATGCATTCTAAACTTTCTAATCCGCTCCACTTTAGTTAAATTGCTAACACTTTTTAAAAAATTTTAAAAAGTCATAAGTAAAACTAATGTACTTTTTGCACGATTATGGACTAAAGTGAGCATGGTAAAAAAATTAGAGCGCAATTTGTCCAAAACTAAAATTCAGAGTGAAAATTGTGAATCAGAGAAAACTTAGAGAGTGCAAATTAATTAGAATGTGTCCTTACTTCTTTCTGTGTCATGTGTTTGTTTGGTAAGTAATGCTATTGCGGACTCTAGGTTAAAAAAGGGGAAAAAAAAAAAAGAAGGGTAAACCTTCCTTTCCACCACCCTATACTGTGGGTAACATATGGCATTTGCTTGTTAATTTTGAACGTATTAAAAGAATTTGTCAACAAGATAGCATCTCAAATTCCTGCGTCAAGACAAAACAAATGTCAAAAACACAAAACTAAGAGGTGTCTCCACTTACACTTGCACCATTTTTGTATTCAAAGAAGGGCAAAAGTCCAAACGAAAGAGAAATCAAGAGTATCATACTACAAACGTCATTTTTTGTGTTGTTTTTTCCTCTCCCTGTTTAACATTTAAAATGACTTTTTCATTCTTGCACAGAAGTTTCACAATGGAAGAACAAGTCATTGGAGGCATGCACACTAAGATGATCATCCATCACTGGCTTAAAGGTGAGGTAACTATATTTACCAAACTTAAAAATTGCATAATAATTTCACAGAGGAAGAAATATGTGTATCTAACACGTTGTCCCAATATTTTGGGGATGTACGATTAATAGAGGAACCTTTTTTTTTTTTTTTTTCCTGTTTTAGCTTAGCAAAAGATGCCAATGGGGAGGGGAGCAATTATATGATTTTTGTTATTTGAAAATGTGTGCCAATTTAAGTGGTGAAGATTTTTATGAGGAACCCTAAAATCTTAATGAGGTGGCTCAATATCATGAAACACTTTGCTAAATCGAATTTAAACTTATAGTGTGGGGAAATATATTGTCATTTGATTGGTACATGAAGCAACATTTTGGCTCAAATTATTTCTCCAGAAAAAAGTGATTCTATGAAGGGCTGAAATAGTTGAAAATAAACTTTTGGGAAGAAAAGTTCTTCTTATTATTGATTAGACAAATAGAGATATCAATATGAGTTGCAAATTGAATGCGTTTAAGTGCTATTGGCCACGTTTCCTGGTTGTTTCTTTCCAAAATTTTGAGATGACGATCGACATGATTTACCATAAGTCCTCTACATTGATAAGTAATATCCCTTGTAAATTTTTTTTTATATATAAAAAATAAATTTCATTAATAAATTATGAAAATCATCCAACACGATTTGATTCATACCATTATAATCAGGAAAAAATTATGTTGCCATCCCTTCCTTCCGTTTGGTTGTGAATATTCTCAACTACAATCTCAATAGCTTGGTGTCAATTCAGCCGAGTGTTTTTCACAACTTATGCATACCCTTGATTTGAGTGCCAAATTCTTTGGTCTTTCACGATCTTGACCATCAATTGCAGACAATCTTCAGGAACAAATCGGGAAGAGAGGTCCTAACTCATAACTCAAGATCTGAACGTTTTCATTGGGTTGGTGAATCATGGATTGTTAAAATTAACGCCAAATGATGTCCTTTTTTTTTTTTTACAAGGGAATCAACAGCCGCTATCCGAGAGTGTGCATTGGATAAATCTCGTCCCATACAATAGTCTGCCAACCACACGGAGGGGTAATAAGTGCTAGGCAAGCCCTGTACGATGGGCAAATATCTCAAGAATGGTTCGAACCCAAATTAGTAAAAAAGTATTATTCTAACTCTATCATCTCAACCAACTCTAACATCCCCGATCCGTAGGGGATCTTTTTGTTGTTGACTCCTTTAATTAGATGGGAAAAATGACATATTTGAAATTGAGCTGGGTATGATGGCTTTTCTTATAAGATGTAATTTGGGTAGTTATAGTATTCAATTGTTGTGTACCAATATTTTGTCATGGAGTTTCAAGCTTCAACTTACCATGACTGCCCTTTGGTTAAAACTTGTCCTTGAATTTTGGATGTTCCCAAAAAAAAAAAAGTTAAATTTGCCAACACATTTCGTGCCCTCCAACCAGCTCTTCACTGCTACTGGCCAAAAGTATGGACCCCGAATTATGATCTTGATGTTGATGCTATGAGAAATATAGCAAGTTCTATCCTGAATTAGTCCTTTTTTTGCCTTATGAGTTGGCTCATGCTTTGCTATATTTGCAACGCAACTTTGAGAAGTAACTATTTCTTTCAGAACTACACAGGCATCACCAGCTAGAAAACGCGCTATTTCTAGTTGGACGATTGGCCTTGAAATTTGACACATGCACGGAACATCCAGACGCATTGGTGCACGGTACACAAATCCAATGATTGATAAATGATCTCAGAACAATAAAACGCTATTTAAATTGTCTCAATATATGAGTCCGACTTAGTATCTTAAAATAAAAATAAAAATTTTAAAGGAGACAAATAAGGGGTAAAGACCACTCAATAAATGAAATTGCCTAACAACTTTCTTTTGAACTATTTAAAAGCTATCTAACTTGAGTTATGAGTACAATGATTTCTTTTTCATTTTCAGGAATGAAAAAGACAAAAAAATGACTTAAACCACAGTCTAATTGATTTGATAATTTTGACACTTCGAATCCTCAGCCCCACTATGGAGATTCATAATCAAACATCACTCTTCAAATTATGACACGTCTCACGTGAGATCATTTAAATCAATTCCTATAATATAATTTATTACACGTGTCAGAATTTAAAAAGTGAGACTTCTTAAGTGGTCTCTATATTGGGGTTAAAAATCGGAATTGGATACATGGAGCACATTTCATGTGGACTAATAGCAAGATCAAATGGGAAGGTCACGTTGAAACCAAAAGAAGAAAATGAATTTTTAAAAATTCAGTAAAATTGAATGCGATTTAACTCATAGGGACATTAACAACAGCCACAATGTCCCTATTTAACTCTTAAACCAACTTTTTCCCTCTTTCCCTTTAAGGCTTGGGAGCCTCATTGGACTAAAAAAAAAAAAAAATTGAATAGCCAAAGGGTACAATGTGAATAATTTGATGGTTGTGAAGATTTTTTTGCCATTTTAATCTTACATTATCATATCACAGAACGCATTTCAGTAATTAATTTAGTGTGTTTTGGAAATTAACTCCCTTTTTAATACGTTTTTCATATTAGTTAGTGGGGTAAATTGCGGTAAACTGCCTCATTTTTTTTATACCAAAATCACTTTGCCCCTCAACGTTATTTTTACCACTTTACCCGCTCTATTTATCAAAACAATGTTTGTTTTGATAAGATTGCCTTCATTTTCAATCATAAAAATATGTTAATTTGCAGCTTACTATCATAAACTAATAGTCTAGTTGCACTTTGTCGACTAACGATTCATAGGTAATTTACTCTTGTTATTGCAATCTTTTTCTTTTTATCGTTCACTTTTTCTTGTTTGTTTCTTTTTTCTTATATATTTTCTTTTATCCCTCCTCTTGTCACTTTAAAGATTTTCTTAACAATATTTGCAACTAATTAATTGTAAGCTCTAAGTTCTGTTTCTATACCTAAATAAATTTATATTTTTGATTATGCATGTCGTAATACAAGCAACAAACTATTGCAATCGACAAATAAATTAAACATAGGAATTTGTTATTATCCAATCAATCATCACGAAAATTAAGAAATAAGCGACTTCAGACAAAATAAAAGAATGAGCAAGAAAAAAAATTAAGAAAACCAAACCTCAATAAAAATAAAATATATGTTGTTTGTGTTACAAGGCGTACTTAATTTGAAAAATAAATTAATCAGGCACATTCATAAGAATTAAAGTTTGTGGTTAATCAATTATTAATAATAATTACATATATTTAATAGTAGTGGCAAGAGAGAATGGGACAAGAATAAGAAAAATACTAAGAGAGAAGAAATAAAAGGAAAAAATAAATATAAATAAAATATCATGGGGTATTTTTTTTTTTTTAAAAAGAATATCATGGGTATTTAATGCTTAAACACGAATTAGGATATAAATTCGAGCATAAGATTCATTGGATAGAGAGCAAAGTGGTTTCAGAATCACGGTTCATCGCGGTAAATTACTGCAATTAACTATATTAAGAAAGTTGCTTTCTATGGTAAAACACAGTAATGAGTAAAGTTTCCAAATTTGGAAGACTTGAAAATGGACTGCCAACTAAATATGTATGAATCCTGCTTAACACCATTACTGATCCACCACCAACTCTCCAATTACTTTAAATCTTTACCATATATATTTTCTTCAGTTACATTTGGAGATTTGTTCTACTTGCCCATTTCTATATTCACATTCCATTTCTCAAATCAAATTTAAGTTGACAGATTGAAATATTAATGGTCCTATTGGCTGTAAAGTGTTGACTTTCCACCACCATAAGGTCCATAACATCTCCACCTTCGCCACCCTGAAGCACGGTTTAGCACGTTCTACCTAGAGTAGGCATGAAGATTTTTTGATGTTTTGATGAGAACCCAGATGAGGAAAATTGGGTTTTGCAATTAAATTGAGTTAAAATCCACATTCCTCAGTGGGTTTTCTTGGAAAGGTGTTAATATCAGCCAAAAAGGCTTCTTGGAACAGTCTCTTGAAAGATATGGCTAACTACAAGCCAGTTTTTCTGACCATCTATGCCGCTGTGGTGGTGGGAGTAGTGGTGTCTTCTTTTTATGTTTTCTCGGCAGTTTACAGCTCCTCATCTTCGTCTTCCTCCTCTTCTTCTTCCTCCCTCTGGTTCAGTCCAGGTACATTTGGGGTTTAAGGAAGGTTTATCCTTTCATTTCATGTTTTGAGTTCTTAATGACGTTTTTAAGGCTTCTCGATTAGCATTTTATTGTTTGTTTTGATAAAGTTTCTATCTTTTTGGATTTTGGTTTAGTTAATAAATTGAAGGAAAATCTGTTTTTCTTTTGGCCCTTTCACTATCATGGTCTGTGATACTTTATTTGGTTTCTTTATTAAAAGTTCATTTGTTGCAATGTGGTCAACCATTGGATGATGAAGGACTATATTTCTGAGATTGGCTGATAATGTAGCTATAACATCATGACATCTAGTAGTTCCAACACAATTATATGAACTTTGCATTGGTGAAACTTCATGCATGTGGGTTTCGAAGGAACTAAGAAACCGAGCAGAGGAAGATATGCAAAGAGTAGGTTTCGAATTGTATATTTAAAATGCTCATGTATCTTATGGTTAAACATATGGATTGTTGATGTGGGATGTGATATTCATAGATGGTGTACAACTTCCCTAACAGTCCTTATAGGCAATTTACTATTGCAATAAGCAGATTTCAGTTTAATACAAAATTAAAAAAATGCGGATTTCATGCAAGTTTATGCATCTACCATATGTTATTTGACTTTAATATCAAGATGTTGTTTCTTCTAAGCTGTTAATTCATGCCTGACCTTTTTCACCTTCTAGTATCTTATTTTACTTGCGTTTTCTCCAGCCCAAAACCAGGTATCAAATTGTTCTCATCTAACTGTTGTGAATGTGTCTCTGGGTTCCGCCTCCCAGACACAGAGCAAATCAATGATGCCTATTTGGGAGGTCCCCCCTTCTGGTTCTAAGATGCCACCTCTTAAAACCTTTAAATTGACAAAGGAACTGGTTCAGCAAAGGGTGAAGGATAATGTTGTAGTAGTCACCTTTGGTAACTATGCTTTCATGGATTTCATACTCACATGGGTAAAGCACTTGACAGATTTAGGAGTGGATAACCTTCTTGTTGGTAAGTGATAGTTGTCTTCTCATAAAGCTGGAGAAAGAGGTCAAGAAACA
Organism: Coffea arabica; assembly: GCF_036785885.1. Classification (NCBI taxonomy): domain Eukaryota; kingdom Viridiplantae; phylum Streptophyta; class Magnoliopsida; order Gentianales; family Rubiaceae; genus Coffea; species Coffea arabica. The sequence continues at coordinate 7,834,380 of NC_092325.1, read as the reverse complement.
ATGACTTAATTGTTCAAAAAGAACTCAATTGTGATGCAGGTGCCATGGACACAAAAATGGTTGAAGCTCTTTACTGGAAAGGTGTACCAGTGTTTGATATGGGTGGCCATATGAGCACAATAGATGTTGGATGGGGTTCAAAAGCATTTCACAAGATGGGAAGGCAGAAGGTTATTCTGATTGATGCCATTCTTCCTATGGGTTTTGAAATACTAATGTGCGATACAGATGTGGTCTGGTTGAAGGTAACCTTTCTTGCTCAAATAATTGTTTGCCTGATCAAGTAAAGTTCTTTAGACTGATCCCCATTTGGCTTGAAAAATGGTCTGGTTCAGTAAGTCCTGTTGCACCTTTTATGAGCTGGGTAAATAGGCAGAAGTAGTAGCTCACATTGGTCAATCTACTGCTTCAGTTGGCTGGCTTCACAAAGGATGCCAGAAGAGGGAGGAAGAGGAATGAAGGGAGGGATGGATGGCAGTCAAGTATGTCCAACTGTGACAAAGAATTAATCAGCTGTTGCTCATATTTTCAGAATTCATAAGTAATCTCAGTAAAGGAAAGGAGGGAAGGAATATTGGTAGTTGGATGTGCAAATCCTTCTAATGCAGTGATGTGCAATGGGGATAAGATGGCGCGATTCTACCTTTTATTCTACCAGCGACTGTAAAAAAAACCAAAGACACCAAGTCTGTAGAGCTTTATTATTCTATTTGTCAGATATTGCTAGCTTCTCAAAATCTCCAAGAGGGAGGAGGGACAGTGAGGAAGGTATTATGATTCTGATAGTAGTGTTTATATTACTGATGGATTGTGAATCCACTAATTAGAATCTTGAGCAACTAAGAGTTCAGTGGGATAGTTGTGTTTGTGCGCGCACGCGCATGTGTGTGTGTGTGTGCGTGAGAGAGAGAGAGAGAGAGACATGAAGATCCTGAAACAATGTATTAGAGTTTTAGAAGAAAATATTATTTGTGTATAACTGGTTAAGTATGGCCTTTAACAGCGAGCAGTTATGAATTTGCTAGTCCCTTTTACTAGTCCTTCCTAAGAAAGCATGATACCAGTCAAGCGAAGGGTGATTGTACATTGATAATGGAGAGTAATGTCATGCAGATTTTTTTTGGTTTTGTTTTGAGTGCACATTCACAAACTGTCTTTCGTCCTTCAAATAAATTTTGTTTCTGAAAAACGTTTGTTTATGAATTTGGTGATTAAATGTTCCATCTTGTCCAAAAAAAAGGAAAAGAAAAAAAACTTTTGAGGTAATTTTTGGGCACTTCTAAACGCAATACCAAAATCTGTTTTGACTTTTCAGCTGCATGCCTAATCTTCACCTTTTGTTTGTCGCACTTTCTCAATTTCCATGTAACAGAATCCGCTGCCATATCTAGCACGTTTCCCTGAAGCTGATATCTTGACCTCAACTGATCAAGTTGTACCAACAGTTGTTGATGATAGTTTGGACAACTGGCAACAAGGTGAGCTTTGAAGGAAGTTACTTACCTACTATTTTCTTTTTATCCCCTTGCTAATGACTAGATTTTCTTCCTTGATATTGTTGTAGGAATACGGAATTATCCTTGCTATGTTATCGCTTATTTTAGGTGAATAATGATGACCATGCAGCTTGTTTGTTGTAAATACTGAATTCTTGAGCACTGATAGGAAGATGAATTTTCTGCAGCTTACATGATGACTTGAAGAGTCTTGTTATACCATGCTGGAAATGTCTCTGTAATCTTGTGTGCTTGTTCATATGGTTGGATCTTCTCTAAAGAAACAAAATCTTTAAATTTCCTGAATTTTTCAATGGTACTTCACTTAGTTCTGTAACAACACTTCCAAACTCTAGGTGCCTTTAATGGAGTTAGTATGACTTAAACTAATTTCAGATTAATAGTTAAATTTCATAAATGCTGATATCACACGACACTTTCACATTTCCAATCTGTTGCCTTTCTACTTAATACGTGGGGAGCATGGCAACCCTTTTCCTGGCCAAAGTGGATGGTGAACATTCATTTTCTTCATTGACATTTTGTAAATAGGTCCTGTTCATCAACTTGAACTCAAACCTCATATATCATCTTTCAGTATGCAGGATATTAATCTGTCTGTAATGTTGTTTTCTTGATCAGTGAACTAAGTATTGTGAAGTGAGATTTTTCTATGCTTTGCATTAGAGACTGGGGGGTGTATTGTGTAACTAGCTAGCCAGAGGGCATTAATACATGCAATCTGGTGGTAACCATCTTGTTTGAGCCTTTAAGATGAATAATAATGATTGATTATTGAAAATTAGGACCTGTATTATGAACTTGAAGCAATTAGGTGAATAGCACAATTTGCTTGACCATCCTCCAACTTGGTTCCCTACCAGAAACGGCTATTAAACCTGACTATCTTAGGTTGTGCCTCTGTTCTTGTGGGCAAATGAATTGTCTTTGGTGGATCAGGATTTGATTTCAAGGTCCTATTGATGAGTATAATCAACCTCCTTTTGCCTTTAAGAACGTATTTTAAATGTTATTCTACCAAGATTTATGATTTTAAGTCTAAATGTACATTTCGGATAAAAGTCAATCCATGGAGCAACTTGTCAGGATATTTATTTTCCAGGGATCTGGTGCATATGATCAACTATTGTGCGTCCGCCAAAACCAGCCTCTTGAAACAGTGAATGTGTAAATAATTTTGTGGAAGTGTTATTTCATTTTTTGTAAGATTGTTGGAGTAGAGCAAATGGAACTTGATGAGCGCTTTTTATTCATGCTGCTATTTTACGCATAGAAATCAAGTTACAAGTGAAACTTTATTTAGTTTAAAGCATAAGCGTATCTGCTGATGATAACTAAGTCTGCCAGTTGTCATGGCTGAAACAAGCGATACCATGTAAACCCGTACTTAGTCTTTTGACTACAGAGAATGAATATCTGACAGCTTGATCATGCATGTGGATAATTTACACTACTACTAGTCTTACAATATCTAATGAGATAGTTCTCTCTGAATTTGTATTCCCACAGTTAAAACTGAAGTATCGTGAAACCCTAATAGCGTGGGTGACACCAATAATTATCCCATATGAAAGACAAATTAGCTGGTGTACATTTTTATTGCTGATATGAAGGTATTCGTACAATTTTAATCCTCAATAGAATGCTTACAGTTTCACTATTGGGGCCTGCATAAACTAGCCAATTAGAAGTTCACCATTAAGTTGTAAAACATCAGTTCTTAAGTTTGATATTTTCACATTCAATTTTGTTTCTTTTCTTTTCTCTCTGATGTATTTCAGCATCATGTAGCTGTGCTTGAATTTCATATAGAATTAGTAAAATAAGTTAAATGCTGGAAAACAAAGATCTCAAACATAACTAAGCAAAATTACTCTTATGTTGCCATTTTCCATATGAAATGCCATGTCTTGCACAGTTGGTGCTGCATATAATATTGGTATATTTCACTGGCGGCCATCCAATTCTGCAAAACAATTGGCAAGAGAGTGGAAAGAATTGCTTCTAGCTGATGCTAATCTATGGGATCAGAATGGTTTCAATGATCTTGTCCGGAGGCAGCTAGGTCCATCTGTTGATGAAGAAAGTGGACTGGCCTATGCTTATGATGGAAACCTCAAGCTAGGTCTTCTCCCTGCAAGTATTTTTTGCAGTGGCCACACTTACTTTGTTCAGGTAAGCCCCTGAAATGATGCTATTTTTCTGCTTCTCAATTTCTGATTTTGTTGCTCAGGTAACAACTAGGTAGACATCTTTGGCTAATTTATGAACTTTTTTTTTCATTTACTGACACTAATTTTAGTTCTAAATTTTCGTGTACCCCTATGCTATTTTACAGGCAATGTATCAACAACTCAGACTGGAGCCTTACGCTGTACATACCACATTTCAATATGCTGGAACTGAGGGAAAGCGTCACAGGCTACGAGAAGCAATGGTTTTCTATGATCCACCAGATTACTATGACGCGTCAGGTTCTTTTTCTTCTAAATGTTGAAGATCCTTTCTGCATGGATTCCCTTCTGACAAATGGCTTGTATTGACTACCTTTTGTGTCGCTTATATTCATTCTGTATACTTAAATGTTTCTGTGTATAGCTTTCTGTGAATGTGTTATATTTCCTTTTCCGGGCATCATATTTTCAATTCCTTGTCCTGGGTCGCAACAGCTATCCAAATAAGATAACCAGTTTACCAAGACTTTTTGGGACCCTCGTGTTTCTATCATCACCATATTTGTCTTACTTGCTGCCCAATTGCTTCTCCTCCTGGAATGAGCTATTTCTTTTAGGGAATGTATAAATTTAAGTTGTTCTGTTGTTATAAATTTCTTCTGACCTGGTTACTAAATTAAGTGTATGAGGTATGGACAGTACGTAGTCACATTTTAGAATTACATATATTGTCATATTTCAAGCGGTAGTACTGGCTATTATCTTTTAAAACATGAGATGACCTCACCAGAGCCCGAATATGATACAGAAAAGATGCCTATAATTTAAAGGTGTTGAATCTTTAAAGAGCTATTAGATGTATAGCTTTCATTTTTCGAGATTGATAATTTTGATATCATGTTACATCTGAGAAAACCAATAAACTAAAAGGAATATGTAATTCATATATGGATGGTCTTTACTGCTGTATGAATTGAAAGTTTTTACTTCTTTTATTGTGAAAATAATGAAAATTTTAGACTAGGTTATCTAAGCTCTACTCATGTGGTGCTGGCCTCTATATATCCTCACCCCATCCCATCTCTTGCTAATTTTAAACTCATGCATAATTTTAAGCAGATCATCAACTATGAAGCTGTTTCTGCTTGGTGGATTGTTGGGTCAGACATAGTTGTTGATTATGATCATCCTGCTGTTTTAAGTTTAATATCACCATTCCACAACGTCTTGTTTGAGATGCAAAATGGCCAAAGAACTTGAACTCCGTGCAACTTTCAGTGACATGTCCACGACTGCTGCAGAACCACTCTGCCTAAAATATACCTGTTATTACTACATTCTCCCCAAAATTGCAATAAAGTTGTTAAAGAATTTCTAGAAAGATCTGCAACTAGTCCTGAGCCTATCCAAAATAGCCTACATCATGTACTTTTCTGAGCCCTGACCCATCTACTACTTTTTGACATCATTTCATTCTTCACACTTCAATCAACTATTACTTTTTGCTTGATTCTAGGGAGAAAGTCCTTTTCTTTTGCTATTTGTTATTTCTGTTCCTTGGTATTTATCAGAGCTCCCAGTGGACTAGGTTCTTTCCATGTTAATAAGTTGGTTGAACCAAAATTCAAGAACACAGGAAATGTAATGACAGACCTAGACGTCAAAGAGAGAGCAATGAATTTGAAATTCATTTGTGTTAACTGTGGCAAAGGGGGACATATGTTTTCTGATACTTCTTATTCAATTTTTGTGTTAGTGAGTTAGAGGGTTTGAATTTTCTATGAGTTTTATCTAACAAATGGATACATTCTTAGACATGAAGAATATGCAGTTGTTTTCTCCAGATTCAAGCGTGAACTTCTTTGCTTGTATTCTATTGTGTTGACTAGTCACCGGTTTCCTGTGATGTTTGTTGAATCACTTTGGTATTCATAGCTTTCATTTTCCCAGTCCATTTCTTGCTGTGATAAGGCTGAATTTGTAATGTTTTTTAGAATCCTACGCAGGAGGGTTCTTGACATTCAATCCTTCTATACCCAAGAGCTTGTTACTAGATGGAGAACATAATCTTGAATCACACTTTGATCTTGTAAATTACCAAGTATGTGCCTATTGCCATAGTCTTTTTGGTTTATTACCTTGTAATGTCTTCTCATGCTTCATTCTTATATGTGTTTATGCAGATCAAACAAATAAGGACTGCACTTGCTGTTACTTCATTGCTGAATCGTACATTGGTAAGAATCCTTTCCTCTTATACCCAGTCTAAAATTATGTACTTCTAAGATGTAAATCTTTTATAACCTTGTAAAAAATTCTTTAGAATGGATGACTAGAAAAAGAAGTAAAGAAACCCAGTCTTCGACAATGTACTTCTAAGGTGTAAATCTTTTTAAACCCTGTTAAGTGCAATAGGTTGTTTACTAAGAGTCCCAGCTAGATGCCACATGAGCACTAATTAGATTTTCATGGCCTCTTTATGAATGTAAGTCTGCTCATGATACTTTCCATACTACCAGTCTGTTGAAGCTTAATCTTGTTTCAATAACATTATCAAATTACCTTGGAAGTGGACTGTCTGTAAAAAGTCAATGGAATCTAAGACGCGGCACCATTCTCATGTCTTGATCTCTCTTTGTTCTTATTTGTGATTTTAGGTAATGCCTCCGCTCTGGTGCAGGTTGGATAGGTTATGGTTTGGACATCCTGGAATTTTGCCAGGCAGTATGACGAAACAACCTTTTATCTGTCCTTTGGATCATGTGTTTGAGGTACTAAAATAGGACTATTTTGCCCCAAGGAGAATTATAATGAAAACCAAAACATATAATTATTATAATTATGCTCTGCAGAAAAAATTATGACCCACTCAAACCAGTTTGGTTGCTTAGTTAATTTGTTCTCCATTGTGATACCCGTACCCTATGCTGACCAAAAGAAATAGGATGGTGTTGTGGGTAGGAGAATGAAAATTTATGTCCTGTCCTCTCTGCAAGGGATGAACTTGGTATAAGACTATCTAGAATTGGCCTTAGAAGTAATTCACATTTGCAATTGGCAGTAGTTTCCCTATGTATTTGCTAAGTAGTCTCTGCTTATTTGATTCACTAATAATGATAGATTCTTTCAAGGTGCATGAACAGACTCCATTCTGTGGTCGAGCAATGGTAATGGACTCTTAATGTTTCTGAAGTTTCATGAAACTGAATTGAAACTGCTTCTTTTTATCACAATACTTTTCAAGGCGCCTTGTTTTTTCATACATCAAGGCATGAAAGTCGATTTCCTCTACAGAAGCTCTGCAATATTTGTAAAGACTACCACCTTATGCTGCTGGTGGAATCATCTTAAGTATCTTATCTCACAATAGTTGCATGAGTATAATCTTTTGTTCAATACATCTATAATTTCCTATGAGCTGTGTGTTCTGTTTCGGTTAATTCCTTGTAATACCTTTCAGGTTAAGACAATGTTGAACGAATTGCCAGAGGACGAATTTGGACCACCGATCAGAATTAGGGAGTATTCTTTATTTGCGAATCCATCCATGCCCAAGAAGGTTTTCCTTCAAGCTGCTAAACAACAGCTTATGATTGTGCATCTCTTATGACATCTCGGCGACAAACTCTGATTCTGGTGATATTTTTTCAGGTGAAGGAATCATGGCTTGATGTAAATTTTTGTCAAGAGGGGTCACGAGGTTGTGAAGTTTCAAACAGCACAAGTCAAGCGGGAGTTCTCAAATTTCCGAAGCGTAGTTCTGAAGAAACGGTAAATATGATTTCGACACTAGACTTTGGATCTATTTAGTGGATTCCAAGACTTTTACTGTTCACATATAATAGTCATTCAACTTGTTTTCAGAACTTTTCCTACATGAAGGTTTGGATATTGCTGGTCATTGACATTTTATCCATCAATAGATCCAATTACCTGCGTTACTTCAAATACCGGTAAACAGAAATTTGTGAAAATTACTTCAGGGTGACCATTAGAATGGCATCTTTAAGTTTATAGCAACTTTGCTGCTAAACCATCAACCATTCTTGCTGGAAATGGTCTATTTAATAGTAGTTTACGGGATATAGAATTAATATAATGGTTGATCATTGGAAAATGGACTTGGGGTTGTTTGACAACTCTATTAGGTGCTCAAATGAACAGATTGAGAATTCATTTTATTTAATTTATTTGATAACAAAATTTGCCTACATGAATACATCATGCACCAATTAACCTGTTATTTTCTTCAGCTTAACTCAATGCTCATTGTTTCTAGCATTAGTTATTTGTATTTTAGAAAATTCACGTATGGTGGACTATAACCAGACAAACAAAGATTGAATTCATTCCATTTCTTCCATCTACCTTGTGGTATTATCATTTGCATTATCAGCTCCATGTATTTTATATCTGCCAATCCATCAGACTTTGAATATCTGTTAACTGACCGACATTATAACTTGGTTGTTTCAATCAGTACAAGACTGTATTCTCATCGTTCAAAGATGTTAAAGTCATCCAGTTCTCATCCATGCAAGATGCCTTCACAGGCTTCGCTGATAAGGTAATATATCTCTCTCTCCTTGTATTTGTATACATAATATGCTTGCCTGAAAGCGTGTTGTGTTAGTCTGTGATATTCATGAAGCTTTCTGGAAATTTATTTCTATTTTGTAAAGGCACTAACACAAACAAACCAATGATCAGTCAAGGGAGGACAAATTCAGGAAGCGTGTGAAGGCATATACAGGTCTTTGGTGTTGTGTGGAAAATCATACTCCAGGTCACATATTATATGACATCTATTGGGATGAAAAACCCAATTGGAAACCTAAACCACCTCAAACTCCAGAAGAAGATCACCACCTGCTTTAACACCTCTTACCGGTACATATTGATGTCGCTCCAGCTGTTGAAGTAACTTGAGCAGTGCAGCAGGATGACATGCTAGAACTATTCTAGTATCTACAGCCGCATTGTTGACACCAATAGAGCTGTATAGATACCATCCATGTAAGATCATATCTATAGATCTATAAGGCTGACTAGCTAATTCCTGAGATAGCATAGTTTGTATTATGTGCATACTTACAAAAGGATTTTGGTGGTTGTCCAATTGAAAAAAGTGCGAACAAAAAGTTGATACGCATATTGAAAGATAGTTGTTGCTGGTCTCTTAGCACTTAGCAGCATAAATACAAGTGTTGGGAAAAAAAATTATCTGAAAATCATTTTATTGCAAAATAAATGACTTGATATTTAAAATTGGGCCCCTCAGTTTTTCATTTTTGTTAAAGGACCAGCTAGACTCCTGATGATAGGGGTGTAAATCAGAATCGAAATCGGTTATTCAAAATTTTGAAATCGAAATTTTTTGAAATTTTGGTATCAGAATTTTCGACTGATTTCGATTTCGAATTCACCAACTCCGAATTCATGAATATAAAAATTATTATTATAATTATATAAATATTTTATTACATATATATATAATATTATATATATGTGAAAACGAAATAGGAATTCCGAATCACCAAATTCAAGAATATAAAAATTATTTTTATAATATAAATGTTATATTATATATATATATATATAACAGATTTGAAATCGAAATAGGAATTTCGAATTTCGATTTCTATTTCGAATTGTGAATTCGAAATCGGAATTAACAGGTTGTTGAAGTTTGTGCAATAATAAATACATGCTCAATCAAAATATAATTTCTGTAGATAGTGATAAGTAGGGTCGAATCCATAGGGATTGGGGATATTTGTCTCTTTCGAAATTCAAGCTAACAATGGGGGGTTTTTATAGCAATGACAATAATTAAACGGTTTGAATAAAAATAAATAACCAACCAAAAATTAAATGTCAAATTATTAAAAATCAAATTAACAATAGCTAAGCTCTAGTTAATAAATAACTTCAGCAATGGTTTAACTAATTGATCATCGATGCAGAGATAATTCCAACTATTAACTAATAAATAAGTTATAACTGCCAAACAAACGATGACAGTCAACTCCTCCTTACTATTTCAATGACTGAGGTACGCCCGTCAATTACTATTCTAATTGGAAAATAACCTTAGATACGCTCGTAAGATTTAATTCTCCAATTGCCATACGTATTAGAGGAGCCCTATTCTAACCAAATAACATACTACCATGGTTATTTTAGATTAGCCTGCGTATTTTCCTGACACAAATCTAATCATGTCAGTTATCACTATTTTAGAACAATTAAATAATTACGGATTTAACGCTCTAATTGACATCAGGTTGCTAAATTAATTCAATGACCGAACCCAGGATATTTAATTAACAAAACAACCATAAACATTACAAACAGAGAATATGCAAATACCAGTAAATAAAAGGAATAAATAAAATTAATTCGATCTCACAATTTTTAAATGAACCAAAACCTCCGTTGTTCCTTGACTAGAAAAAGAGATTTAGTTCATCTCTATGGAGGAAATCCCATGCGAAATTGCAAAGATCGTTGCCGCGTACATTGTCCCAAAATTTAGATGAAAATGGCAATGGAATTAAGAACAATGCCAAAGACAACTCCAAGCCAAAAAATGGCTAATTGTTTTCTACTAAGTGTCTACCTACGAGGGAATGGAAAAAGCTACATAAAAGATGCCAAAGTCCAATTCCATCTAGGATCAAAATTGAAGGCTGCCAAGAGAAATAATAGGAAAGAGTCCTACTGCTTCTCGATTTCCTCCTGCCAACGTACGAGGGAGGGCAGTGGTAGCGGATGATTGGGCGAAGGGACGGCGATGGTGTGATGGTGAAGGAGTGGGAGAGCGGCAGCGGCTGTGGGTTCGCATAGGCAGCGGCAGCATGCGATGGAGAAGTTGCGGCCGAAAGAAAAGAAGGAAAAGGAGGCGGCGGCTTGAAAGGGAGAGGAGAAACAGAGAAAAAGAAGAAAAGAAAAGAGAAAGAAAAGAAGAAAAAGGAAAAAAAAATAGTTTATGGGGTTTTTAAAAAAAAAAATTTCTTTTATTTTTGGATCGTCAAACACGGCGTGGGCACGCCAAGATTAGAAAAAATATACTGATCTTGGGCATGCCCTCCTCGCGTGGGCACACCATGATTCCACTTCCTACCAACGTCGCGAGATAATGAGATTTTACCAACAAGACGTGGGCATGCCAAGATTGGTAAACGTCTACTGACCATGAGGCTGGGGTTTACACGATTAACACATGCCCTCCTCGCGCGGGCACGCCAAGATTACCTGTCCTGGTCACAGTGGAGAAAAATATCAAGATCAATCAGTACCCAAGTGAGAAACGACAAATTTAAAGCATTGAACAACGAAAAATAAACAAAATCAATATTTGAATTGCTTCCCAAAAAGTTCCTTTTTTAACGATTTTGGCCAGACATTGTCATGTTTATTTAGGGAGGATAAAATCTTGTGGCTCGTTTCAATGTTTCATCCTCTATATAGTTCTGATAGCCCTCGTAAATAGAGTCATCCTTCAACACACGAGTTACGGTCTTTCACGGACTCGTAGATGGCGCCAAACAAGTCAACAATAGTCTGAATTCTCCTCTCACTCCTCCATCACGCGCATTTATTGGTCCAAAATATCTTGCCATCACTACTCTTAATTTATTCCTGTCATGAAATTCAAAATTTTTTGGTATAATAAAGTTAATCTCACTAACAGAAATTGAAGAATAAGAGTCAGGAGAATATTGATTAAGGAATAGAGGAGATGTCACCGTATTTAAAGATTGTTCACTGGATTCATTCACTTGAATGAGTTTATATTGGGGTCTCATTTCTTGCACTTCAACTTCCCTTTCAACTGCATCTTTAGATCCGTTTTCTTGATTTGTCCGGATAATTGCACTCTCATATTCTTTAAGGTCGATGTTGGTCTGTGAGGGCAATTCTTCACACATGTGAGAAGCTAATTGCGTCATCTTGTATGTCAATAGATGCACTTGATCCGTCATTCCGGATGTCAATAGATGCACTTGATCCGCCAGGTTACGAATGCTCGTTGGTGTCTCCTGATGAAATCGATATGTATTAATAGTTAGTAATTCAATCATTTCTTCAAGAGACATACCTGACATGGATGATGGTTGTTGAGACTCTTGCTGTTGAAAATCCATTGGCCCGGTCACACAATTAAAATTGGATTTATCCCACCATTCTTGATCATACCTATTTGAGCAAGGGTCATACCATATTTGAAATCGAGATGAAAAATCTCCAAAAGTATCAATTGGAGTACTTATGTTATCTTAAAATGCGAGGCATATGTCGGTTGAATAACTTGAGACAAAATAAGTTCCACAATTTACAACAACTAATTGATCATTAAGAAAAACACGAGTCTCATAACCCCTTTCAGGAATAAAGTCTAGTCTATCATCAAAATATGGAATGTTAGCAGTCATAAACTACAAAAAAAAATAAAAAAAAATTAATTAAAAAATAAAAAAAAAGATGAACTAAAAAAGAAACAAATTAATCTGGCACCAGTCCCCGGTAACGGCGCCAAAAATTGACAGGTTGTCGAAATCCGTGCAATAATAAATACCTACTCAACCGAAATATAATTTCTGTAGATAGTGATAAGTAAGATCGAATTCACAAGAACTGGGAATATTTGTTTCTTTCGAAGTTCAAACTAACAATGGGGGGTGTTTTATAGCAATGACAATAATTAAACGATTTCAATAAGAATAAATAACCAACTAAAAATTAAATGTCAAATTATTAAAAATGAAATTAACAATAGCTAAGCTTTAGTCAAGAAATAATTTCAGCAATGGTTCAACTAATTGATCATCGATGCAGAGATAATTTCAACTATTAACTAATAAATAAGTTATAACTGCCAAACAAGTGATGACAGTCAACTCCTCCTGACTGTTTCGATGACTGAGTTATACCCGCCAATCACTACTCTAATCGGGAAATAACCTTAGGTACGCCCGTAAGATTTAATTTTTCAATTGCCTTATGTATTAAAGGAACCCTATTCTAATCAAATAATACACTATTAGGGTTATTTTAATTAGTCTGCGTATTCTCTTGACACAAATCTAATCATGCCAGTTGTGACTATTTTAGAGCAATTAAATAATACGGATTTAACGCTCTAATTGATATCAAGTTGCTAAATTAATTCAACATCCGGACTCAAGATATTTAATTAACAAAACAATCATAAACATTACAAATAGAGAATATGCAAATACCAGTAAATAAGAGGAATAAATAAAATTAATTCGATCTTACAATTTTTAGATGAACCAAAGCTTCCATTGTTCCTTGACTAAAAAAAGAAATTTAGTTCATCTCTATGGAGGAAATCCCATGCGAAATTGCAGAGATCGTTGCCGCGTACATTGTCCCAAAATTTAGATGAAAAAGACGATGGAATTAAGAACAATGCCAAAGACAACTCCAAGCCAAAGAATGGCTAATTGTTTTCTACTAAGTGTCTACCTACGACGGAATAGAAAAAGCTACATAAAAGATGCCAAATTCCAATTCCAGCTAGGGTCAAAATTGACGGCTGCCAAGAGAAATAATAGGAAAGAGTATTGCTACTTCTCGATTTCCTCCTGCCAACGCACCACAGCTCCATCAAAGGAGGAAACTTTGTCTTCCAATTGGAATTGAGCTTGTAACTCTATGCAGATTTCCACATCTCATCCCTCATTTATCAGAATTTTGTACTCTACCCCTCCAATTATGTCCAAATGCCAATTATAAGTAGAATCTGACAATTAACAAAATATTTGGCACAAATAATGAGGGAAATCAACCTGAAAATTACTAACAATTAACACCCTATCATCATTTCCAATTTGAAAAATCTTATTATCGAATTTGACCAATTCGAAATTGGCTATTCCAATTTCCATTCCGAATTATCGAATTTGAAATTTCGAATTCAATTCAAATTCGGTCAGTAAATCAGAATTTTTCAATTTTGCACACTCCTACCTGATGAGCTCCAACTTCAAATTTGGTTCGAAAAGTGAAGAAAAACAAAAATGCTTATTGTAATGATATTCACATTAGTTTATGCAACATAACTGAGTATATCATTTCGTGTAGAAAGAGATTTTTAATTGGACAGATACTTCTACAAAGGACTTTTGTTTAGATGCTATGAAGGAAATTAAACCAAGTTTATTTCATTTATTTGTTTAGTTTGTTTGATTAAAGTAGTTACTATAAGTAATTACATGGTCAAGTATTAGTTGGGTCCGAAGTTTGTCTCTTTTTCCATAGTAGATTAGGAAATTTCAAATGAGTTTCAAGTAAGTTTGGGCTTGTAATTATGTTTGTTTAGGACACTTTGCAGTCTATAAATACTATTAATCTAGTACATTGTTACTTAAAAAAAGAGTCAAAAAAGTTGAGTTGTGAGATCGAGGGAAAGTCTCTAAAACTGTTATTGCCGAGTTATTGTAAGCTAAAGACGCAACTTGATATTGTTATTGTTGAATTTTGAGATAATAACATTATTGAGTATTATTTTGTGTTTATTCTTCTTCTCTTCCGATATATTTTTGTATGTGTTTAAAATAGCTTCAGTTGTGGGTAATTTTTCATGCCAAGTGTATGAGAGTTCTGACTTTAATCATAGGGATTGTTCGCCAAATTAGAACACAAGGTTAGAAGATTTGTTGTTGACAATTAGGACATAAAATTGGTCCTAGTTGTGGTAGAGATTTAAAAGAAATTCTACCGTGTCTATTTATTTGGTAATTGCAATGGATAAGAATAATCAAACAAAGTTAAGTTCATTATTGAGCTTGAAATGATTATAGCTCTGGAGTCCAAGAAGTTAACAAGATGAGAGATGATAGATGAATATTCTTGTAAGTTGGTTTTTTATCCTATTTATCCATTATGATGGTGAAAATATTGGGGCGATGACAACTTATATTAAATATTGGTATGGTCACATGCATTAGAAACAACCAATGGAAGGATATCTTTGGTAATGTGATTTAGGACATATTGCTTATGCATATTGGGCGAATCGGATGACAAAAGCAGAAAGGAAAAAGAAGACAAGATTGTTTTTTTGAATTATGAAAAAGTCAATGTTTCATATGCTTTTTAATAAACATATTCGTATTCTCATGTGACTCACATTTTTTGGCAAGATATTTGTGCCTTTACGATAGAAATAGATCGTCATTATGGTTATGTTCCAAAATTTAGAAAAGCGTGAGAAGTAGACTTTGATAAAGATAGGTATATAAATGATAGAGAAATTTATGAAGATTTTGAATCAACCGATGATTTTGGATTGCATACATTGTTTGGTGCAATTTGTGATGATGATTTTGTTGATGAGGAAGAAATTTGTGAAGAAGGAGAAGAAATGAATTTTTTGATAAGGTAGAGAAAGAAGAAATTGCAAAAATTGTGGGTGCACGTGGAGATAAAAAATTTGTGACTCAAAAGAAAATTTCACATGTGGTTGAGAAAGGAAGTGAAGTTATGGGTAAAATTAATGGTGTGACTCAAAATTGTAATGAAGTAGAAATTTTTTATTTTATGGGTATTGAATAATATTTTTGAAAAGAAAAACCAAGTGATAGAGGTAGTTGAGATCAATTGAAGGGTAGACAAATTAATTGAAGATTGTGGTATTGGTAAGATCAATGTAGCTGTCAATGTAAAACAAGATTGTGATAATGTTGGAAAATTTAGCAGTGGTAGAAATTTGATTTTGTGATTTTGGAAGATTTTATTCATAATATGAATGAATTAAATTTTGAAGTGTTCAATCAAAAATGGGTAAATATGTTTCAATTTTTTGACAAAGGAGATCATGCTAAGAAATTATTTGAGAAATATAGGTTCTATCACTATCACATATGAAAATGAAATCAATTGTACGTTGGTTTCCACATTATTCAGTCAACGATTGAATTATTTATGAAAAATTAGCTTCTAGATGGCATTGAAAATGACCACAATGGTGAACTTGATTTAAGGGAAGCGATAAAGGAAATTCAATCAAGCTTATTTCATTTATTTGTATAGTTTATTTAATTAAAGTAGTTACTATAAGTAATTGCATGTCGAGTATTAGTCAGTTTCTTATAAGTATTAGTTGGGTCCGAAGTTTGTTTCTTTTCCATAGTAGATTAGGAAATTTTAAATCAGTTCCAATTAAGTTTCAATTTGTAATAATGTTTGTTTAGAAAACTTTGCAATTTATAAAGACCATTAATCTAGTATGTTGTTACTTGATGAGAGAGTTGAGAAAAATAAAATCCTAAAGAGAAAGTTGAGTTGTGAGATTGAGGGAAAGCCTCTATAATTATTATTGGTGAGTTGGCATAAGCAAAAGGTTATGACTTGATATTGTCATTGTTGAATTTTGGAATAATAAAATCATTGAGTACTGTTGTGCATTTATTTTTCTCTTCTTCCTATATACTTTTATATGTGTTTAAAATAGCTTCCACTGCTTGTGTGGTTTTTGTGCCAACATGCAAAGTTCGAGAATATACATTTCAAATTCTTCAATCAGAGAAAAACTTGAAGAGGTTATAAAAAATGCTAAGAACAAGGGGCGAGAGGGACCTAAAATGTTTAAAGTGACTAGAAAAGTGAGGAACTATAGAATTGCCATATTAAAATGGAAGAATACTATTAATGGGAATGCTAGAAAGAAAATTAACGATCTTAAAGACATGTTAGAGTGGTTGTCTAAATTTAACTTTTGGTGAAAACTATCATCTATTAAACCCAAAATCTATATATATGGCGATTATTAAGAAATAAATTAACAAAAAAAATTGCAGAAGCATACCTTAATCCATGTTGACAAACTTGGTACTTGAATCCCTAGAGATTTTGGGGTGGCTTTCCAGGTCAACACGTATTCGTCAGTTCTTAAGAGAGTCCTTTAGTTTCTCTCTGGTATCTTTCCTGACGATAAGATATCAGAAAAGAGCTATTTTGTCGTTAGCACTAGAAAATACAACAATAAGAATAATACGTGTGACTTGGGGACCATAACCCTATTTATAGATAACATTCCTGTTATTTTTTGGATTCCTATTTCAACTCATCATAGAAATAGAAAATATCATCAAGTCTCTACACATTAAAAACCCACATCTGATTAGATTCATTAAGTCCAAACTATATTTGATCACTTTAATTGGATTTAATCTTATTTGACAGTTTGCATCACATAATTATTCACATGTAAGTCTAATATTGGATTAAGGATTCAACAATCTCCCACTTGGAGTACATGGGTAATCTTATAATTATATTTTGCAATAAATCATATGAGCTCAATTTTACTGTTATTACTAAAATGTATCTTTAGTCAATTCGATCCATCAATCACACCAACATAGGATCAAAGTGACCTTTGTTACAATTTCGTAACTCGACCCATCAATGGTCACATATATTGATACAGTTGAATGACATGAATCATGATGTGGATGTGTAGTATGAAAATTTCATGTAATATGATCGTAACATGCTTATTTTCAACTAGTCCACTTTAAATTTTCACGAGATGAAACCATACCAAAATTAGAGTGTAAATAAATCCAAACTTTATTTATGCATAAGATATCCTTAAAATAATTAATAACCGAAAAGTATTATAAGAGCATTTAAAATAATAAACTCTTACAAAACTTTACATCATTTAATAACATGACACCCAAACGAGTCATATACTCATAAAATATTTTGGGTGGCAATCCCTTAGTAAGCGGATCCGCAACCATGGAGTTTGTCCCAATATGCTCTATCGATAACTGTCCGTTCTGTGCTCTTTCTTTAACAACCAGGAACTTGATATCTATATGTTTAGATATCGTCGAGGTCCCGTTATTATTGAAATATAAGTTGCTGACTTATTGTCATAAAATAATTTGAGTGGTCTTTCAATATTATTCACTACACGTAATCCTGTGACAAAGTTTCGCAACCAAATTCCATAGTTGGATGCCTCATAACAAACGATAAATTCTGCAGTCATAGTAAAAGATGCTATAAGGGACTGTTTAGTACTTTTCCAAGATATGGCATCTCCGGCCAACAAGTAGATATAGTCTAACGTTGACTTCATAGTATCTTGGTATCTAACATAATCGCAATAAGTATATCCAATGATCTCTAACTTATCTGACCTCCGATACGTGAGCATATTTGGTTGATCTTTTGTTTTTGTAAATACCGCAAGACCCGTTTGGTTGATTTTCAATGATCTAATCTAGAATTACTTAAATATCTACCCAACATCACAATAATGTTCGCAATATCCGGATGCGTACAAATTAGAGCATACATCAAATTCCCTACTATTGATGCATAAGGAAAATTTTGCATCTCTTTTTTCTCCAAAACATTTTTAGGACACTACTCAAAACTAAATTTGTCTCCTTTAGCCACAGAGATGTCACCTGATTTATAATTTTACATAACATACCTTTTAAGAACTTTTTCAATATAACCCTTTTATGATGGTTTAAAAATACCCCGAGAGCGATTCCAGTGTATCTGTATGCCTAACACAAAAGATACATCACCAAGATCTTTCATCTCAAAGTTCTTAGTTAGAAATTTCTTGGTTTCATGCAATAAACCCATATCGTTGCTAGCAAGCAAAATGTCATCAACGTACAATATCAGAAAAATATACTTGCTCTTATAGAACTTATGGCATATACAATCATCTACTAAATTTATCTCAAACCAAATGAAATGATCACTTGATGAAATTTGAAATACCATTGTCGAAACGTTTGTTTGAGCCCATAGATGGATTTTTTAAATTTATAAATCATATTTTTTGGATCTCCTGATACAAAATTTTCTGGTTGCATCATATAAGTCGTCTCATCAATGTCACCATTAAGAAATGCTGTCTTTACATAATTACATCCATCTGATGTAACTCAAGATTAAAATGCGTTACTAATGCCAAAATAATTCTAAAAGAGTCATTTGAAGAGATTGGGGAGAAAGTTTCTTTATAGTCGATACCTTTTTTTTGTGTAAATTTCTTGGCGACAAAATGAGATTGTATCTTTCCACATTGTCTTTCGAATCTCTTTTGATTTTAAATATCAATTTACAATCAATGGATTTTGCTCCTTCTGACAATGGGACAAGATCCCAAACATCATTATTTTTCATGGATTTAATCTCCTCATTCATGGCATCAATACACCTTTTAGAATTTGAACTTTCCATAGCTTAACGGAAGTTGATTGAATCATCTTCCATCAATCCAGTGTCAACCTCATGTTCTTGGAAAAAAAATAATGTAATCATTTGGCATTGCACTTCTCCTTTCTCTAGTGGATTTTCTTAATGGCACTGGTTCTTAGAGAGGGAGAGTTATTCTTCTATAATAGTTTATTCTTCGGCATTGTCTTGATTTATCATGTCATGATCAAGTTCAAGAATAGGATCCTAAATAAGATCAATGACACCTGTGGAAATATTAATATATTTTTCTTTAAAGAGAATGTCTTTTATTGTATTTTCTCCCGCAAACTCGATATGCTCAAAGAACTGGACATTTCTTGTCTCAAAAATTGATTTAGTGGTAAGATCATAAAACTTGTAATCTTTGAATCTTTCAAAATATTCAATAAAATAATAATTAACTATTTTTAATCTAATTTCTTTTCATTTGACCTGTAAAGTCTTGTCTCAACTGGACACCCCCAAACATTCAGATGCTTTAAACTAGGCTTTTTTCCTGTCCAAAGCTCATAAGGGATTTTGATAGTTACCTTAGTTGAAACTCTATTAGAGATATATGCTGTAGTTTTAAGTGTTTCTCCCCAGAGTGACTCTAGTAAGGTAGAATGACATATCATACTCCTTACCATGTTTTTAAGCGTTCTATTTCGTCTTTCAGTTACACCATTTATAGTGGGTGATCCCGAGATAGTGTACTGTAGAATGATACCATATTCCTTTAAATATTTAGCAAATGGTTCTGGACGTTGTTCACCTGAACCGTCATATCTACCATAGTATTCACCACCATGATCAGATCTGACGCTTTTAATTCTTTTGCTGAGTTGATTTTCAATTTCAACCTTGAAATTTTTGAACACGTTTAGTGACTGTGACTTTTCTGAAATGAGATATATATAACCATATCTTGAAAAATCGTCTATAAACGTTATAAAATATTGTTGACCATTCCAAACAGATGTAAGAAATGATTCATAAATATCCGTGTGTATAATTTCTAAGACGTCTAAGGACCTATTGGATTCAAATCTCCTTTTATTGGTTTGTTTCTCCTTTGTATAGTTAATACAATCATTAAAATCTGTAAAATTCACGGGGTCAAAAATTTCATTTGACACAAGTTTTTTCATATTCCATTTAGAGATATGTCCCAATCTTTTGTGCCATAATGCAGCCGAATTCTCATTGGTTAATTTTTTCTTTACTCCTTTAATACTCAAATGTAGAGATTCATTTCTTTTGTTGTTTCTTTTGTGGCACTGTACCTACAGCTCATTTTTCCTTTTTTCTCTTAAGTCCCTTGCTTTTATTATTAGTGATTGACACCAGATGGGCACTTTCTGTCTGATTTTGTTTCAACCTTTTCTCTTCCTCCACACAGTGTGAGATGAGTTCATTTAGAGACAAAGTCTCCATTTGACAGTTATAACTCACCTTAAACTGGCTAAACTGTGTAGAAAGAGATATTAAAATTAAATGCACTAGTAACTTTTCGAAAAGTTTCAATTTAAGTGCATTCAATTTTGAAGCAAGATGAGACATCTCTATAATGTACTCTCTGATATTACCTTTACCACTATATTTCATTGAAACTAGGCATGTCAAGAGCGGACTAATTTCAGTCTTTTCGTTCTTAACAAATCTTTTTTCAATCCTTAAGGAACTCTTTAGCGGTTATTGTCGTTTCTAACATTGTTCTTTTGAATGCTTTTGGAACGACCTTTTTAATGATTATCAGACACAAACGATTCAATCTTTCCTATCTTTAGTTATTTCTCTTTTTCATCAGAGGTACTCTGATTTATAAGAGGTGGGAGAAAATCATCCCTTAACGCAAGGTTGAGATCCATTACTCCAAGTACTATCAAAAGATTCTCTTTTCAGGACTTGAAGTTTGTGCCGTTCAACATAAGAATATTATTGATGTTGGTAGTAATACTTGTAAGATTATTCGCAACTGAACAGAAAACATAATATAACTAAAACAAACTCACACAGACCACAATAATAATAAATTTAAATAAAGGAAACCCCATCTCAAAATACCTATGTTCCATTAATATTTTATTTTCGGACAAAATATTAACTTCTAAATGATATCTTGGCATGGTAATAAACACTGACAATAATAACATGTCAAAAAATAAATTTTCATTTGGACCAATTTATAATTCACATGTAAAAAATCGAATAATTATCATATGTTTATTACCATAAGTGCACATGTAATTTTATTAAATATTGACTTTCCTTTGGACCGATCAATGTTCATAAAATCAAGTGTACCCAACTAATTATATTTTAAAATAAATTAATTTTCTCAATAGAGATCACTTTGGTGGCATATTATTTTAATTAATTTATTCCGAAATATATATATATATATATATAATCATACCAAAATTCAAATTTAAAATTATACAAATTAAACAAAAATTTTGATCAATGTCAACTTTGGTCAACTCTGATCAAAACGTGGTCAAACATGATCAAACATGTCAAATTTAGTCAAACTAGTCAATTGGATGAAGACTTATTGGACTAATAGCCCATATCCATAATTTGATCCAAATTTATCATGCAAACCCAAAATTTTCTTGAAATCCATATTGTCTTATAAAACTACAAATTTAGTAGACCTAATATATGGACTTTTTAGGGTTTAAATATTTTATTTAATTTTATTAGGGTTTACTCAAATTAAAGAAACCTTAATTTGCTTAACATAAATATATTGAAAATCAATTTGCATAACAATGAATCGGCCAAGTAAAAAAAAACATCAAAGCAAACAACCAAGATTTGACTATCGTGGGACCTGACCGAAGGCATAACCATAAGGAATTAAACAAGACAACTATTTGGTTATCGTGGAATTCACTGAAGAGTTAACCAAATGTATAAAGATAACATTGGAACAAGAATGCATGCCATCGAAAGTCATTGCTAAAGTTTGGCCATCGTGGAGCCCACTAGAAAGTCATAGCAATAGACTTTTTGTTTTCATGGTCCAGGATTCATGTTGAATCAATGAAATCAAAGTGGGACCATTGAATTCAATGTTAACCAAACAATAAATCGTGCAATTCAGGAATTGCCCACTGTCATGAAAACTGGATTATAACATATGCAAACAATCATGATGCCATAAACTCGAAAGCCGAAACACAAAACAATAAATTGTGAATGAAAGAGTCAACAATCATGGTTTCAACAAATGTCTCGTTGGCCGATTCTTCACAAATATCATACATAATTATTCTTAAAGATAAAAATTACTAAATCCAAATTATTTTCTAATAATCAACCATATGGACTCTGATACCACTTGTTAGAGTGGTTGTCTAAATTTAACCTTTGATGAAAACCATCACCTATTAAATCCAAAATCTATATAACGATTATTAAGAAATAAATTAACAGGAAAAATTGCAGAAGCGTATATTGATCCATGTTGACAAACTTGATACTTGAATCCCTAGAGATTTTAGGGTGACTTTCCAGGTCAACACGTATTCGCCAGTTCTTGAGAGAGTTCTTTAGTTTCTCTCTGATATCTTTCTTGACGATAGGATCTCAGGAAAGAGTTATTTTGTCAGCACTAGAAAATACGATAATAAGAATAATACGTGTGACTTGGGGATCATAACCCTATTTATAGATAACATTCTTATTACCTTTTGGATTTCTATTTTACCCCATCATAGAAATAGAAAATACTCTTAAGTTTCTACATATTAAAAGCTCACATCCTATTAGATACATTAAGTCCAAACCATATTTGATCACTTTAATTGGACTTAACTTTATTTGACAGTTTGCATTACATAATTATTCACATGTAAGTCCAATGTTAGATTAAGGATCCAACAAGGCAAACTTAAACTAGCCAAGAAGGGGAATGAAGATGACAGAAAGCCTCAAATCATGAAGATTAAAGCAAATTTCAGGCAGTTTATTTACCTTTTATATAAGAAGAAGTGGGGTTTAGTTCTTTGCCTCCTTTCTTGCCACATGACTTTCGAATAGATTGACAAGTGACATGACTCTAATATTTCTTATCCTTTGCATATCTTTTTATTTTTATTTTTTTTGTCTCTTTGTTCATGACAAATCAAACGGATCTGGCCCTTATGTTGTCCATTCTAAGGCTAATGGGGTTTCTACCTATTATATAAGAAGACATGGGAGTTAATTGTAACTCCCCAATTTTTTAACACATGGCATAGCTCTCATTTGAGGAAGTTGTGATTTTTGTCCCATTTTTTATTTTTCCATTTCTACCTGGATGGCCAAGGCAGAAGATCTACTATATAGGTTAAGACAGAAAATTTTCACTGTAGGTCATTTTGCTAACCATATGGACTTCTACTACTTTTATGGGTTGACTAATTTTTTACTTTAGAATCAAGTTTTATAAATTAATGAAAAACTTTTAGTTCTTGGATATTGATTAATTATATTTAATTATTAGTATCTTACCGAACTATTTTATTTAAGCAGCTCCTTTAAATGATCGATTAAAGTCTCTTTTCCTATTGTAGTATAAATCATTTCTCAGAGTTGCATAGAAAATCTGTTTTCTTTCTTCCTAATTGTACTTAATCATACACTTGCTTTATTGTCTTCTTTCATTAACCTCAAGATTAGTGATGGATTTGATAGATCCTTTTTTCACCTATTTTCCATAATCATAAGATGGTTCTTCACTTTCGTTTAAGAAAAATTGCAGACTCAATTAGTTTTGGTTTAATTACAATTAAAGCTATGTTGCTATTGTAATTGGTAATGCATTCATAGTGTATTTACTTTCTCTCCTTTTTTGGTATCATCATGTCACGTAATGTAGGTTCAAAATTCTTTGTCCCAATCACAATAATTGGGGGGCTAATTTCACTCCTTATAAAATTGAGGGAAGGGGAGGTGGCTAATTTCATAGATGGAATTTCTCTTCATAGAAACTTTTAATTGTTTTGATGCTTAATTTTTTTCCTGTATTTCTGTTTATTGTATATCAAAAAGATATGTTGCTATATGTTCAATTAAGCTACTGGGGACTTAGATTGTGCAAGACACAACTAAGGTACCTCTAGTAAGGAAAGAAGAACATAACTTACATACAAAAAGATGGAGCTATGTTGAAGTGAGGGTCACCTCAACTTCTCAAAATTACCTATGTAGTTGTAAAGATTTGTACTAATTTTTGTAGCTGCACCCCCCGAAATTAGAAAAAATTGGGGAAGAGGGTAAATATGTAAAGCACACCCACTTATAATTAATGAAGAGAGTTTTAAGTGACCAATTCCTTATATATTGCTAATAAAATGAGAAATTAATTTACCTACAATTAATGAAGGGATATTTAAGTAATTAATTTCTTATATAACAGTAATAAAATCAGAAATTAACCATGTTAGCTTTTTTTTTTTGGTACAAACTTGTTAGCTCTTAATAACCAAGTGCGATCATTTAGTGTTTAGGACAAAATCAAGGATCAAATAAAAGGTACAAAAGAGAAATATTTTTTTAAAAAATTCTATTAGTTTCTTGCCATATTGACTTTGGTCGAAAGATTTCTCCAATTAACATAGGTTACAATAAATCAAATCTAGAATGTCTAGGAAAAAAGAAAGGAACAAAACAAAAAAAGGGAAATGTTTTCTAATCTTCTTATTGCTTTAGTTTAAAATGTGGAGAGAAGTTTCAACAATTAAGGAAAAAAGTTCATATAAATTAGTGTAACTTATTATATCTTTATATACTAATTCAAATTTTTTGAGACATTACTAATGATTTTATTATTAGTTTTATAGCATTTTTTTAATTTTATTCATATACCTTTAAATTTTATGTGTTAATTTATCTTTTATCTTTAAGGAGAAAGTCGCATTCTTTGTCTATTAATTTCAAAGTAATTTTACTAGTATCATTTAGAATTGGATTATTGTTACACTTGGTGCATAAAATTTGTCTTTTTTTCTTAATTATATTGCTATTTGATATAAATTTAATGATAAAATATGTTTAAAAAATTTTAGTGGTCAAAGTTTGCACCCCTTGGTCTAAGGTTCTAATTGTGCCACTGCTTTCATACAACTATGATTGGAGGAAAGAAGAGAAATAGAATGTGTAGGCTCCAAAATAGTGAAATAGAGTACATTCTTATAGGATTTCCACAGTATATCACTTGGGAAATAAATAGAGAGCTCACTAAAGCTCCTAACCTAGACTATTTGACTCCTTTTTTTTTCAGAGATATTGGCATATAGTTTCCAAAGATGTCACTGAGGCTATTAGACACTTTTTTCATTTTGGACACATAGTTTCTACTGCGAATGAAACTCTCATTACTCTTACCCCTAAGATCAATAATCTATCTGTGTTATTTTGTGACAGCCCCACCTTCCCCTAGAGCGTATCCAAGGGTTTGTCAGACCGTCTGCCCAACTCTCGATAGGACTTAGTCACACATCATGAAGTTTACAAATAATAATCTCAATAATACAAGCGGTATCAATTATATCCTTCAATATAGGTACACTCACAGACCTCCAATATCCACACAATCTATAATACCGCCAAAGAGTTACACTTGCAAAAATCAAAGCAAACAAGCTAGCTAGACATCTATGAAGTACCCACTCAAGTAACTAACAAACTTAAAAGAAATCGAGACCTTCCTCAATCCAACATCTCATGTTCTTATCCCTATAAGGAAAACAAATTGCGTGGAATGAGTTACAAATCCAGTGAGGTTCCAAGAAAACCGGCAGGTAATATAACAGGCAAGACCATACACCGGATATCAAGAAACAAGTCAAAACTCAAATAAATCATGACCCAGTATATAGTTAAGCACATAGCCAAATAGATCATGCAAAAGTGTACAGTAAAGAACACATTCATGGCAAAGGATATAGGTTGTTTTCAGGAGCAAGGTCCACTGCAACTTGATTGAGATGCGTTGACTCTCCGTCAACCACGAAACTATACTGTCCGTAGATCACCACTTTACACCAATTTTCGTCCACCAAACATACCCCTTATCGGACCCGAACGTCAAAGAAGTACCCAAAGATCATCGATCTCCTCGACCAAACCCTTCCCGGCTCAATTCGACCAACTAGCCCTGGGTTGGACTTGTAGTCCCAGATATTCAGTAATTCAAGATCTAGCTTATAGCCTCAAATATTCAGGTAATCAAGAATGGAGTCGTTGGCTGTCGTCTAAGGCTCACGCAGTAATGATTGGAGACGTTAGTTGTCACTTAACGCTCCGTATTGAGTAATATCAGTGTTCAAGTGATAAATTTCAATCTGGAGTAAACAGGTTAGGAACTTGTCGTTTACCCAAAGTTGTCCAGCTTACCCGATCGCTCTAGGACAGGTCTCAAGCAAGAGATCCAATGAGGGCTTAGTTCAGCCGTTACCAACCTACATTCACGCATACGCATGAGTAATCTTAGATTCCTCTTACCCAACGTCTCGGATAAAGTCCAAGACCCAGTTCAGCCACTACAAAAGAAATGTAGCCGGTCTACTATTCAACCCCCACAAGAGAAATGCAACCGGACTACAGTTCAACCGCCACAAGAAGAATGCAGCCGGCCTACAATCATGCACATAAACAGGCAAGTCCACATACAGGATCGATTAATTCAAGTTCATGGAGGTCAAGTACGAATAAGAACACATTCGCCTCGCCATAATCAAGTCATAAGAAATGTACAGCAATTCACATTCTCAAGCATTCCAAGTATTTCAAGTCAAAATACGGTCACATGCAAAGCAAGTTACTTGTTTACGCATGAATGAGATATCAAGTGTTTAGTCAAGTTAGGTCAATTGAGAGTACATAAGAGCACACTCGCCTAAACAAGTTCAAGTCACAAATAAGCCCATCATATCATGTTTCAAACATTTCAAGTCCAAACAGTTGAAAATCGGGTGGGTGCGAAAACCTGATTAAACAAGAAAACTGGAGGAAAACTGCAGAAATCAGATATTTTGGCTACAAATCCAGCCAATCTGGCCACATTTCAGTTATAACAAAACGGCCAGTACATATTTTAACAAAATATCAAAAGTTTAGTCGAGCTAGGCTAAGCGCAATAAAGTACACACTTGCCTATGCAATGATGAATCAAATACTTAGCAATTTCTAGTAATAGTAAGCATGTAAGTCGCGCCTCAAGTACACAAGAAAGTCGGTGGGATAACCTCCCGAGTGACCAACAAGTCAAGTTCAAGCAAAGCAATTCATTTCATATCAATATCACGAAATGAACTACAAGGGATTGAGTATGATAAAGTACATTCTCGTCCCAAAGGTCATCAATTCAAGAGCAATTACTTTAACCAAGCGAGCATGTCATTCAAGTAAAGAGATATTCCATGTAAATATTTTCATGCACTTAGAACACTCACCTGTTAAGAAATGCAGAGTTCAATCGTCAAGTTCCTTGGTTACATTCACCTCCATTTCCCAGTCCTACAGTAACGAGTGAAATTGTTAACAATCTAGGTTCATTTTCAACCCAAATGTAAGTTCAATAGGTGACCAAGTGGGTTATTAAATCGACTCAAATCACCATGCAAGTTAGGCCCAAAATGTAGTAAAAGGTCATAAGAAAATGATATTGACAAGTGCAAGAAAGTTGAGCAAAAGAAAAATCTCATTCAAGTTCAAAGTAGTCTTCGCGGGTAAAACAATCAAGCACGCGCAGTGTTGGGAAAATGGTCATATCTCACTGTAAAAAAGTCGGAATCATGTTCCATTAGCGGCGTTGGAAACTAGACTCGAAGGGCTTTCCAATGGTATAAAATTCAAACTCTAGTTCCTCTCCTATCAATACCAGTAGTCTGAGGAAGTTGGCTATTTTTTTGTTCTGATCAGGTCAAAACCCTAACAAAGTTACTCTATTTCTTCTTGCTAACTTCACTCGTTTTGGCTCAAATTCATCCAATTCAATCTCCTAGAGTTCATATACAGGGGATCAAATTATCTAGCACCATTGAAACTTAAAATGCAACACAAAAAATCATTAAATGAACCAAAACAGTCTAGCCAACAAGGAAGAACCAAAACAGTCCACTAACTTGCCCAAAACAATCACTTTACTTGCTTCATTTCCACGTCAACTCACACCAAAGCTTAAACCAATGTTTAGCCAAGTTCCTTAGGCTTAATTAAGGTACAAAGAGCCACAAAAATCAAAGAGAAACCTCCACTCCAAGGCCGGTCAGCCAAGAGAAAACAAAACAGTTCACAAGTTCACATGCAACTCTAACTTCCACCCTTTTCATTAAAGCTAACTCATACAACATTCCAATAGTTATTCCTAACTTTAAAAGAATCCAAAACATGTTAATACATTAAGAAAAATCATAAACAAAGTTTAAACAAAATATCAAACACAGGGCATGCTAAACAACCAACCCTACTTCCACTTGTTTAACTGAGGAATTTCACCACAAACAACCTCAACTCAACCTCTAGTTGCCATTAAAACCTCAAACACTTGATATAACACAATAAAGCTAAAAGTTAAGGATCATATACCTCTTTTATGTGAAGCTTGAATCACCCAAAAACCACCAAAACCAAAGCTCCAATCTTGAATCACATACTAGACTTGAAGGTAGTTCACTCAACTAACCTAGGTTCCTTCACTTTTGATTTTTGCTCAAGATCAAACTAAGATTAAAAGGCAAGAAAATGGAGTTTTTCTCTTTTCCCTTGGAAGCTTAGATGGCCGGCCATAAGAGGAGAAAAATGGAGCCAAATTGGTTTAAATTCTTCTAATTTCCTTGGTCAAATAAGATGAATGGTTAGAGTTTTGCCACATGGCTCAATCTTGGCCATTCTTCCTTTAATCTTTGCCAAATAAGGTTGCTACACTCCAAATGTTTCCAATGTCTAACTAACACCCCTAAACTATCACATAAAGTCTCAACCATAATAAAAAGGATATTTGATCATAGTGTATGTGGTGAAATAAAATAATGCCAATTTAAGAAGATGTTACAATTCAAATAAAAGGTAACAAAATGCAATGCAAGAAAATGTCATAATTGATTTAATCTTAGGGTAATGCAAGTGATTTAGGGAAATTTATATTTTTAAGTGAGGGTTTTCACAAAACTTAACATGCACTAACTTATACATGGAAAATGATTTGAAACATGATTCACTTGTAAAAATATCTAGAAAATTAAGACAATAAAGTAAAGCATAGAGAATGTATTCGAAGAAATAAAATAAAATAATATAAAATAAGAAAATTTTTCGGGTCCTCACATATCTCATTATAGGCCTATTAGTTTATACAATGCCCTTTACAAGATCATTTCTAAAATTCTAGTGAATAGGCTAAAACCTTTCCTTAGTACATGTATTAGTAAAAGCTAAGTAGCATTTGTTCAAAGGAGACAAATTACTGATAATACTGTTATCCTTCATGAAATTATTCATTATCTTAGAAACAAAAGAACTGGTAAGGATCATTTCATGGCTTTAAAGCTTGATATGTTTAAGGCATATAACAGAGTGGAGTGGAGATTTTCAACTTCTATAATGGAAAAAAATGGATTTTTTTTGCAACAAATGGATAAAACTAGATTATTTCTTGACTAACCTTTTTTTTTTTTACTCTTTCGATAGGAATAGGTAGAGAAAATGATATATCAAGCCAACTAGAGAGATTAGATAGGGGATTCCTTATCCCCCTATATTTTTCTCTTAATCTCTAAAGCCTTTTCTAATATGCTCAGGCAGGATGCTAATAAGAAAAGTATCACAGGGGTGAAAGTTAGCAAAAATGGACTATCCATTACTCATTTATTTTGGTTGACGACTCCATTGTTTTTTGTAAATCCAATGCAAGGGAAGCTAAGAAAATTAAAGAGATTTTATGCAAGTACGAGAAAGTTTCAGCACAAATGGTCAATAGTCAATATAGCAAAAATGTCCAGAGCAGCCAAAAAAGAAGTTTGTAGAATCATGGGGAATATCTAGCATGCGAAGCAGGCCAGTACTTGGGGCTTCCCATTGTAATTACAAGATCCAAGGAGGGAGTGTTTGGCTGCATTAGAACCTAAGTGTAGAGGAAAGTTAAAGAGTGGAGGAGAAATTTTTAAACCCAACACGTAAAGAGGTGATGTTAAAATCTGTTCTACTTCTAATGGCCATGCCCACTTATGTGATATCTTGTTTTAGACTATTGTGCAAAGATATTAGTAAGTTGATGGCCATTTTTTGGTGGAGAAATAAGGAGGATGACAAAAGGATATGATGGATGAGTTTTTTTTTTTTTAACAATTGATGAGTTGTAAAAACATGTCTAAATGTAAAAAAAGTAGCGATTTGGGTTTTAGGGATCTATATTATTTCAACTTTGCTTTATTGGCTAAATAAGGCTGGACTATCCTAACCTAACCAAAATCTGTTACTAAGCAAAGTTCTCAAATTCAAGTACCTGAATAGAAAGCCCCTCTTCAACTCCGGGTGAATTCTTAGTTTATGATGAAAAAAAAAAGCATTCTACAACTGGGGCGATTTTTGGAGATTGCTCTACAAATGGGGTCTTCGCATTTCGCGAATGCGAGGTCAGTGAGCTCGCATTCGCGGAATGCGAGCTCACCGAGCACCAAGACCTCATTTCGAAAAAAAAAAAACAGAAAAGTGAGTCAAAGACGCAGAACGCAATATCGAAACATAACTGTCGAACAGCAAAACAAAGAAAACAGAGCTGCGTTCTGCACATCGAAGCATCCAAAGACTGGAGCTGGCCACCATTTGTCCTATTTTGTGCTGCCCAAACGCCGGACGGCAGAAATAGGAGGAGCGACGGCACCATCTCTGTTGTTCTGCTCCACCGGAAGCCACACCTCCTCTTTGTGCCTCGCTGAAGCAAACCCTCCAGATTGCAGCCGGTTTTCAGAGCTTCTTCAACCACCAGATTGCCGACCCATTTGCGCCTTTGACCACCTACTGCCGCCCCATTGCCGACCCAAAATTTGCCAGCATTGCCGTCCCATTGCGACTCTCAAATAGTTTAAGTTTAATTAATACTTGAATCCAACGGCAAGTTCAGATTTGTTGTGAAATTTGGGTTTAAATTTGATGTGGGTTGTACTTATTTTTGCAATTTTTGTGGTGGATTTGAGGATATACGTTACATTTTTTGAATTCTTGCAATTTTTCTGTTTCCAATTTGTTGCAGTTTATTTGCAGTTTCTGCAATTAGTGCAGAAAAAGCATGATCCCAGACGGATCCGACTCAACCCAGACGGATCCGACCTTGAATCCTTTGAGGATCAAAGGCGAAATTGGGTGATACGACCTCGGATCCATAGTTGTTCACTCAGATCTTAGGGCTCGTCTGATCATCTGTTGAGACGGATCCGAACCCTGTTGGATCCGATGGATGATAGAAATTATCCGAGCTCGGATCTGTTCGCGGACATAGCAGATCCTACGCTCTGTTTCTTTTCACTGACCTCGCATCTCAGTGACCTCGCATTTAAGAGATGCGAGGTAACTGACCACGCATTTCATAAATGCGAGGTCTGGTTTTCTTTTTTTTTTTTTTGGATTTTGTTGTTCGAAAATTCGAGGAGACTTCGCATTCAGCAAATGCGAACTCACGGAACTCTCATTTGCTGAATGCGAAGACCCTTTGGACGGAATCCCATGCTCAAAATGCCCCATTTGTAGAATTTTTTTAAAATTCATCATAATTTTAGAAATTTCTCTTTCATCGTAATTTTTTTAAAAATGTCTATTTTTTTGTGTTGAAGAAGATAAAACAAAAAAAAAAGAAAAAAGGGGCAAGTTCCATTAAAATAGAAAATGGGTTCTAATTAAGGGAATTAAACATGAGATGCAAATGAGAAACGAATTTCTCTATGGCAGCTATGGGTAAATCGTACATTAGAGTTGTGTTCCTAGAGAAGATTTTAGAAAAATAAGGGTCTTGAACTAAAATGGAAAAATAAATTTTGCTAAAATTACAATATATGTTAGCGTGACCCAAAATTTGATGCCGAGCATTAAAGTTGTCTTGGATGCATTTCCGTTGCTTTAACAGTCTTAGCATGCCATTTAATTATTTTTTATATACATTTAGACACTATTGTCGTACTTTAACAAGTGTATATAAATATATTTGACAAATACTTATTTTTCACTAATGTAGTTATCAAAGCCATTTACAATAATTAGTACTTTAATACGCCCTGTATAATTTGAAATGATAATAATTACAATAATTAGTACTTTAATATGTCTTGTGTAATTTAAAATGATAATAATTAATCATCTCTAACTAGTTTAATGTACAAAATAATTATCTAAAATGCTAAGCACATAGTAGACAAAGTTTCTAATACTCAATGTGGGGGCAAGGGTTATGTACCAAATTTGGGTGGCAAGTGCCCACTTTTCAGTTTTTGTTTTTAAAATCTATTTCGCAGCTATTATTTTTGTTCGAAACACTATCTACATTGGACATTGTATATTTTGCAATTGGAGTTTAGAAATTTTATTGACATTATGTAGTTTATAGATTGGAGCTTTTGAATTTTATGGATATTTGGATTGTTTGACAGGGAGTTTTAGCCCATTTATAGGGGAGACTCTGTCGAATTTTTTGTAGAGTTTTCTTTGTGAGGGCAACTGACTATTACAAATACATGTCGCAACTTCTGTTTTTTTAAATGGTTTTTTGTTGTAAATTATTTCTTCATATAGGTACATACAAGGTTGGTGACACAAGCTTGGGAGGTTTAGAGGCTGGCGTTGGTACGTCTAAGATCTTGACCACAGAAGTTGGCTACATTCGAATTTGATACAAGTCATTCGGTAATATATTTTATATTACAACTTTTGGATTTTTAACGTCGAATTGAAATAGTATGTTTTGTTAAACTTCTGGATGTAGAAGAGGGCGTTAGAACACGTTAACGGATTTATTTTAAGTCGAATCGATGGATTTAAAGTTAAATATAATCTTGTAGTCTGTATTTACAATATATGCATGTCGAGGTTAGGGAAATAACAGATAATGCTGTCAAGTGGTCTTTGGATATAGCCAAAAAAATCTTATTTTGTTGTTGATGAAAATAGCATACTGTTGTTGATGAAAATAGCATACGTATATGAACATAGATCTTGTATAGGTATATGGATGTGGAGCCCAAAAATTGATTAAATATTCTTCCAAATCGCATGTCAATCAACTCTCTTTTGCAATTCGTAGGCGGCTCATAGTTGTTAAGATTCTAAATTATAGGGGACATATATATTATACAGTGTGGTGTTGACCGATTACAACTTAATATAGACCCTGTTTGTATCATTGGTACAGTGAGTTTTAGCCTACTTATAGGGGAGACATTGTCAATTTTTTTTTTAAATATCTTTGCCAAATTTTGAATATTTATAGCAATTTCCGTAGGGGAGACTTTGCCGACATTTTTAAAAAGTTTTTGTAATCCTCGTTAACTAACTATTACTAATTGGGATGCAAAGAACTTATATGAAATGGTTTGCATATTGAGCAGTTGTTGCTTCATATAGGTGCATACAAGGTTGGTGACAGAAGCTTAGGAGGCGTAGAGACCTGGGTTGGAAAGTCCGTCGTCCAAACCACAGAATTCCATCTTTCGAATTCGATACAAGCCATTTGGTATTAATTTTTAATTTACAACTACATATTATGGACGTCGAAACAATGAAATAGTATAGTTTGTTAAAGCTCTTCCAAACCACGAATGCGTTAATGAAATTAAATGGATTTATTTGAAGGCGAATTGATGGACTAAAAGTACTTTAATACGTCTTGTGCAATTTGAAATGACAGTAATTTGGATTGTCTGGCAGGGAGTTTTAGCCCATTTATAGGGGAGACTATGTCGAAATGTTTGTAGATCTTTCTTTGTGAGGGCAACTGACTATTAGGTAATTTATTTTATATTACAACTATTGGATCTTTGCAGTCAAATTGAAATAGTATAGTTTGTTAAATTTTGTTTCAGTAGAAAAGGGCGTTAGAATATGAAATACGAATTTATTTTAAGGCGAATTGATAGATTTAAAGTCAATGACCAACATTGTAGTATTTTTTGTAATTGGCAAAATCTATAATGCTAAAAAAGTGGCAAAATCTGCTACAAGGAAAAACATTAATTTTGTAAGGTGCATTGGTAGAATATCACATCATTGTGAATGTGGATCTTGTTATACGGTGTGAATGTGGAGCCCAAATATATATAATTTCCCGTACTTTTCGTATACTTGTACTTTGAAAATTATAGGGTCTCTTGACAATATGTAGTGTGGCAAATGTCATTACAACTTCATATAAACCCTGTTTGGATTGGTTGACAGGGAGTTTTAGTCTATTTTGTGGATTGGTTGGCAGGGAGTTTTAGTCTATTTTTTTGGGAGACTCTGTCCAAATTTTCTAAAAATTTCGTTGGGAGTTTTAGGCTATTCCTATCGTCATTTATAGCATATTTCATACCTGTTTTCAATTTTTTCATAAACATCTGGATCGAAATTAGTCTATTTAATAGTTCCAATTTCGACCTAGAGTCCATCCTCTTTCATTTGTTTGGACCATTGGACTATTAATTCTAATTTATTGTCTCCAAAATAGGGATTCATTTCACAGACATGTCTGTAGAAAGACCTCTGCGAGTAAACCTATACTGTGGAGGAGAAATACATTACGAGGGTGACTTTGTTTGTTATTTGCCTCGTACTTCCAACCGGACATTCACTTTGAGGCATAAAATTGGATATGGGGAGTTGGTTGACAGGATTTACCACTATATTGGGGTCGATAAATGGATGCTCAAGCTGAAATTGTTTCTCGTCAATCGTTGGAGAGTTCCAAATATACTGTTTTCGCAGTGGTGGATGATGAAACTCTTGATGTAATGTACGATCTTTGGATTGAAAGAGTTTCATACATGGCGGAGATTTATATCGAGAAGGAAGAAATCGTCCAAATGCCTGTAGTTAATAGCGTATTCACTGGACCAATAGGTAATGTTGGTCCAATGATGTCACTTGTACATGCATTCATGGATCCAACAAAGTTTAATTTCGGTTCTAGTTCAGTCGTTCCAGAGACTTCATCGGCATCTCACTATATGCATGATGATCGATCTATGGATTCATTAGAATCAAGGCTCACATCAGGGTCCATGGGTGCCCAGGAATATTTTCATGGCCTGGATTCGATTTCAAGTTTTGGAGATCCAGGGCCATCATGCCATATTTCTCCACATGGGATCGAGTCTAACCCTGGTCAAGATTGTCGCAGTTCAGCTGAAGATGATGTATATGCTAGTGGGCATGATAGGCTCCTTGCCTCTGAAGAAGATGATCCGGAAGAAGATGACCCGAAAGTTGATGCGGAAGAGGTTGAAGAGTCGAAGTCGCAAGATATGTCTGGTAGTGACTCGGATGATGAGCATGAAGGTGGGGGTTTAAGAGTAAACCTCGATACCCAACAAAGGTTTGTTGGGTATCGGGTTGCCAACATAGAATACAGAGATATCAGACGCAATAGCACAGCTGGCAGCTCTGCATATGTTCCAAGAGGAATGATATTTTTCTCCGATCTTGGAAGTATAGATGATGATGATATAGAAGAGGAAGATGGATTAGAGCGTATTGTCACATTCAGTGAGGAGAATAATAATATACGTCTCCATATGAGATTTGAGAGTAAGCAGCAGCTCAGCCGGACAGTTAGGATGTGATCCATCAATCATAATAGGAAGTTCAGAGTTATTGAGAGTAAGAGTAACACATGGTTTGCTAAATACAAATCATCAATTGAAAGAATTCATTCCACTTCAACCGCGCCATCGTATCCACTATGCGACTGGTGTGTTAGAGCCGTAAAGAAAAAGACTCATGGAATGTGACAAATTATAAAATGGGTCAATGACCATAATTGCTTGGGCGACATGATTAGAAATAACAATACAAGTCTGACGGCTTCCGTTATTTCAAGGCACATACTCCGTAGCATTGAAGATGATCCTGGATTAAAGGTCAAGAACATACTAAGTTTTGTTAAAGAAAATTTGAAGGTTGATGTGTCTTACAAAAAAGCCTGGTATGCCAGACGTAAAGCAATTGAGCTTGTGTTTGGATCTTGGGAGGCGAATTTTGCCGAACTACCATAGTTCTCGATGCCCTGGTGCAATCCAATCTAGGCACCATGGTGGAGTGGTCACATCATTCGGATAGTTCGGATTGAGTTAAGATTTTTAAATATGTATTCTAAACCTTTGGACCGGCTATTGAAGCATTCCACATGTGCAGGCCGGTTATATGCGTTGATGGCACTCATTTGCGTGACGAATACAAGGGCAAAATCCTTGTTACAGTCACTCAAGATGCGAACAACAAGATTCTGCCAATTGCTTATGCCATAGTGGATGAGGAGACGATTTCCAGTTGGTCGTGGTTCATGGAACAATTAAGATATAATGTGGCACTTGATCGACATCCTATCTGTGTCATTTTCGATCGCCACAATGGTATCATTTATACCATGACACACTTTGACTATTGGGAGGAACCCTTGGCCTACCATAAATTTTGCCTGCGACATGTTAGGAGTAATTTGATAACACACTTCAAAGGTTTACACCTTAAAAAGTTATGTTAGGCAATGGGAAGGGCAAGACAATTACGCAAGTGGCGGATGTTCAGAAGAGAACTACGAAGCATGTTTCCAGATGGTTGGAATTATCTGTCTGCCATTAGTCCAGAAAAAAAGGTGACTAACACACGACGATGGCCGTCGTTAGGGTATTCTAACTACCAATCTATCCGAAAGTTATAATAATATCTTGCGCGGGGCACGCCATTTGCCAATTCGTGCATGCATTGACATGACATTTCATCGGACAGTTGCGTTATTTAAGACGAGAAGGGAAGATGTTTCACATTGTCGCATTCTTTTTCCCCCAAAGATATGGTGGCATTTTATGAATGTTGAGCTGAAGGCAGGCGCCCACAGAGCCATTGAGTTCGATGGCCCATCAGGCATATACAAGGTTATCACAGGCCAGCGTGTTGATGGTAAAGGAGGCAATACGCCAACCATCAGGTTTTTTGATAAGACATGCTCTTGTGGAAAGTGACAGAATTACAGGCTTCCTTGTTCACACGCTTTGGCGGTGTGCAGGAATAGAGGTGACAATCCGGAATTGCTTGTGGATCAGCAGTTTATAAAAATGAGGTGGGCCGTGCAGTATTCAGGGAAGTTTAACCCACTGCCGCATCAAGATACTTGGCTCTATCTTGGGTGGGAACTGCATGCAGACAGGAGCAAATTTGTTGCACGTCGGGTAGGGCGGGTTCGAGCTAGCAGAATTCAGAATGAGATGGATGAAAGGGATTCAGACGAACCAAGAAGATGTCGAAATTGTCATCAGACGGGTCACAATAGGAGAAATTGTACGAATTATAGGTCTTGATTTGATCGAATTTCTAGAAATTAGAAACTCATGTCAGTGCACTCGAGTTTGGCGTAGGGTTCATTCTAGTTCATTTGTGTTCGATTCAGGATTTATTTTAAACAATTACATTAGTGACTTTCATTGTTCATTTGTCAAATGCATGTTTCGTTCTTGACTATGATAAGTATTGAATTAACCAGTTTAAACGTGCAGCCCAACAGTTTTATTCATTTATTGCTAAATCCCCTATCCATTGATTTGTTGACATATCTGTTAAAGGAATGCTTGGATGGTGTGTTATATGTGTTAATGCTCTTGCATATGCAGGATATGGTATTTTGATGTTTGATTGACAGGAAGTTATGGCCGCTTTATAGGGGAGACTCTGTCAAATTTTTTTTAAAACTTTTAAAATATGACTACAAACAGATTGCTACAGTATATGAATACATAGATGGATAACAAATGTTTCTAAAAAAAATAACTGATAGGCATGAAGTTTTAGTCGATTTATAAGGGATATATGGTCAAAATTTTCTCAAAAAAAAGTCTTGAGTGCGATTTATAGGTCAAAATTATATACACAAACTTTTGAGTTTTCCTTATGCATAACTATTGAATTTAATTGATGCAGATATTTATTTGGGACTATGGCCGACACTCCTATCCCTGCAGGCCTACATCCAGAACCATGCGTGCACGACATTATATCGGCGGAAACTGCACACCGGGCACATTCCATTTTTCACGGACATATTGAGGGCAATCAGTTAGATGTCAGACGGTGTAACAAAGGATTTTGGGAGCATACACCTATTCCTGATCGGGTTTGTCATTATATTGCCTTGGCTGGATTTGAGGGGGTGCTTGAGAGTGGATATCAGATGGTTGATCATTCTTTGATCACAAGTTTAATGGAGAGATGGCGGACCGAGACGCATATATTCTATTTACCGGTTGGAGAGGCTACCGTGACATTACAGGATGTAGAGGTGTTGTGGGGGTTGCACATCGATGGTCCACCGATTATAGAGATAGACACATACCGCAGCATTCAGGAGTGGGGAGCCATTTGTGAGGAGCTCATTGGATTTTCTCCTGCAGTTGGATACTTTAATGGACAAAGGCTAAAATTGGGATGTTTAACAAAAGCCTTGGATATAGAGTTGCCATCCAATACTTCAGATGTCGAATGTAGGCAGCATGCGCGCATCTATCTCTTACTGATATTAGGTGGACATTTATTGTCCGATAAGTCCGTCAACAAAGTCCCTTTGTTGTAACTTCCATTACTGCGGGACTTGAAAACTGTTGGGCAATATAGTTGGGGTAGTACGTATTTGGCGACTCTCTATCGGTCACTTTGTGATACCACGAATCCTGCCAAATCGGCTATTGCCGGTCCATTAGTTTAGTTACAGGTACATTGCACCCAATAATGATATGTCTTGGGTTTTTTACATATTATCATTTTACAATTTTAACATTGATTCTAATTTTCTAACAGATCTGGATTTGGGAACATATACCAACCATGCGTCCGGACCGAATCGTGCCGTTGGAGCATTACCCTGGTCCATATGGAGCTAAGTGCGCGTTTCGCCCTTATTTCGGTTGTTTTAATGACATTTGTTATCGAAACAACTTTAATTTGTTCTAAACAGGTTCCTACTTTATTAAATATATGTGGAATAATGACTTGGACGTACATAGAGTTGTTAGGCATATTGTGCCCGCATTCCGAGATCAGTTGACAGGCCTGCGTCCTGAAGAGGTATTGTACATATGTCCGGACAATAGAAATATTTGAAAATCGTGCCAGTAGTCTTGTCATAATATTTCTTGTCAACTGAAAGCATAAGTTTGTCAGATTGCACTTTGTAAATGGAAATTGAGTTTGTTGGTAGGGAGTTAACCTCCAGTTATAGGGGAGAATCTGCCGAAATTTTTTTAGAACTTCAAAAAATTTTTAATTGACCGGAGACTAGCACTTTTTTCATGAAATTGTCCAATTTGAATATTGGAAAGTTTTATTATTTCTTAATAGAAAAAATGAAACAACTTTGATTTTATATTATTTTCAGTTCATATGGCAGCCATATTCGGAGGACGTTCTCGCTTCTCTCCCTGCGTATTATACTGCAGGTCGGGACATTTGGAGATCCGTAACGTATCTTATTTGTTGGGATGTAGTTGAGTCGCACCTCCCTCATCGGGTTATGCGGCAGTTTGGGTTTCATCAGTCCCTGCCTGATATGAGGTTGACAGATAATCAGGCAGCTCTACATTCTCTAGATCGTCATGGTAGGGCGATTCAAGACTGGAGCACCACGCATAGACAATATATTGATCTTTGGACTGATCGACGTGTGCATGTACAAGATGGCACTGTAATTGAAGATACTACATATCCATCGGATGAGTATGTTCAGTGGTATCGGGAGCGGACAGTGATTTATATTTCAAATCCGAGTTGATTTCCCGCTTTCCCAGAGGGCTTTCAGGGTGATAGCGCTAGGGCACAATATCTTGTAAGTTTATTTCCAACCCACTTTTAATAATCACTTTGAGTTTGCTCACTTTTTAAACTATTTTTTACCACAGTATCTCCTTCTTATTCTTATATTTGTTTCTCCAGAGCGATGCCATGTCTCGCATGTATTTCATGGCACAGGACTCTCTTGCAGTTAGTGATGAACAACACAGCAGATATTTTCAAGAGTTGAGAGACTTTGCATTCACATCTTTGCATCATGTAGGAGAGTCACGCCGACTTGCATTTCGCCCTCCACACGTACCACAGGAGATTTCACTATATGCTGATCCATGTCGTGTTCAGCGAACTCTTAGAAATACCCACGGAAGTCAGCATGGCGGTGGACGACGTCGTAGACTCCGATCACCAGAACCAGCCATACAAACTGGATTTCATGGAGGTTCGATGGCTACTGAGGACCAAGCTGGTGCATCTACTGTTGTCACACCTCAGACCGAAGTCATGCATGAGAGAGGTGTATCGATTAGGCATTCTAGATCCCCTTTGACTTTTCTAGAGTTTACGCCCAATAGAGACTCACATCGGCATACTTCTGAGCAATGTGAAGGAGGTGAAGGCACAAGCACTCAAATTCAAGATGCTACACTGTTGACACATATTACCCAAGTCCATACAACAGTGCCAAACCAACCACGTCGAAGTCAAAGAATACCCAAACCAACAACATGTGGTACTCATGGAAAACTTGGGCACCATTGATGGCACGCTACTTATATCGTTATTGTATAAATAACTTAACTTATGGATTGCATACTTTTTTGGTAATATTTTGTATATATTCTAAAATTTCACGAATATGAGTGGAACAATGTCATCACGCGTATCTTATTTCTCACTTTATATGAGTACTCTTTTAGACAAAATAAAAAAAAATGGCTACATATGTAAACCAAAAAAGGTAAACTATACTAACCGCTCCTCTAGTTCATACACGGTAAGTTAGTTACATGTCGGAACTTCACCAAAAAAAATTAAACATACTATTTATAATATATTTATAAATTGTTATTTTTTACCTTTTGTTATTCATAGTTTCCCCATTAAATATAGGGAACAAACTTTAATATTCTCATATGGGCAAGTTAAAAATAAGATTCCAATTTTGTTCATGAAAATTAAACCCTAACTTATTAACAATTTAATTTTATTTTATATTGACCTTGAAAATAAAGAAGCAAGATGTGTAGTTATTTCTTTAGTATAGTTGTATTATAATAAAAGTATTGGCTCACCACATGGTGGATTGGCTCGGAAGTTTCGACCCATGGGGAGAAAATCGCTCCCTAATGTTCTAAAATGATTCAATTTTTTTGAGTCGAGCCAATGACTATAAACGAAACCGCTTGTTGGGAGGCAACCCAATAATAATATTGTAGTTGTGTTTTTATGTGTTTCTTACATTTTGGTGTGATTTAATTGACTAATTAGATATATTTCACTTGTTTGCAGGCGGTACCGGAGTTTCATCATTATTTTGGAGGTACAATTGAGGAACAAGTGTAAAAATGGAGGTTTTCTTACCAATTTGTGTTTTAAGTGTTTAGAATTCCCAAGTATACATACAATGTTGCATTTTCAGTATATTCAAGTGAGTTTTGGTGATAACATGTTTATACATGCTCATGGACTCATTTGATGTGCATGTAATGCCCAAAAGTGCCATTTTTGTGTAAAAATGTAAAAATGATCAAAGAACATCACCCCTCGATTTGCAATGTAGATGTGTTTGATGTGTTTTAAGAGATTGAATATTGTACTTTTGGTATATTACAAGTGCGTGGAAGGTTAGAATTGATAAAACGTTTTTCCAACGTGTGTTTTGGAATTGGCTGAAAAAAGGGAGAAAAAGTTTGAAAAATTGCAGTTCCTGCAATTAGTGCAGAGAAATACAGATCCGAGCTCGGATCCAAAAATTTTCATATATATCCGAGGGTTTGTCTGTGCTTCTGGCGGTGCGGATCCGAACCATGTCGGATACGAGGGCTTTCAGTAACGAACCGAGCTCGGATCGGTTCGCGGATATAACAGAACCGAAGCCTCGTTTCTGCACTTTTCAAAATTTTCTTCCCTCTTTTCACCTAACCCTAACCCTCTCGCTCTAATCTTCCATTTCATCTGTTTATTCCCTAATCTTTCACTTCAAAATCATTTTCCAACATCTTGTGATCATAAACCCTCAAAGATTGCATTTGAAAAACATCAATTTTGGGGGATTTCAAGTGTTAAAACCGAAAGGAGGGCCGAATTGAAATCTTCAAATTTGGAGCGAATTTGGACTGTTTTCTTCCTCATTTTTGCAACAATATCTTCTTCTATCATCACTCTACACATTTGAGGTAACAATTTGAAACTTCCTTTGAGATTTTATATTTCCTATTTTTGCATTTTTCCAGTTTTTGGGCATATTGTGATAAATGCATATTTGTTGGAATTTCTTGTTATAAATGTGCTACATTGTACTAGAATATGTTGTTACTACTATTTTATACTTAGTATGGAAAAAGTTGTGGATTTGGTGATATTTTTGGTATATTTTTTTAATTTATTAGGCTAATGGCAATTTGGTTCTTTAGGCTTGTGAATGTTGGTTTCCATTGAATATATAAACTTGTTTTGAGGAGTATAAGTCACTGTTGTACCAATTAAAAATGATATGCGATTAATAGAACCAATTCCATTGGGTAAAAGAGTGTGTTTATAATTAAGTTTAGCACATTCAATTTTTTTTTTTACTTGAAATCTCTTATCTCTTTGAATTCAATTGCAATTGTTTTGGTAAATTTGGAGCTCATTCGTATGCACTTTATTAAGAATGGGTATAGCCAATTGTGATGTGATTCGTGGATAAAGTTATGAATATATCGGCATGTTCATT
The DNA here is from genome assembly GCF_036785885.1 of Coffea arabica. Classification (NCBI taxonomy): domain Eukaryota; kingdom Viridiplantae; phylum Streptophyta; class Magnoliopsida; order Gentianales; family Rubiaceae; genus Coffea; species Coffea arabica. Next base: position 7,791,496 of record NC_092325.1, on the reverse strand, counting down.
CTTGAAATAATGGTTGAGGTTCAAATGATCGAACTCTTTGATGAGATTCTACCTAAAAATATGCATTTGAGTTTGAAATGAGCTAAGTAGGATCTTTGGTTGTTTTTTTGGTACATGTTGGTAGGGAGTTTAGCCCTTTTATAAGGGGAAACTCTGCTGAAATTTTCTTAAATTCTATGTGAGCAAGTTTATATTGTTCTAATGAACGTTCATCTTGTTTTTATATAAGAACTATGGCTCGCACAAGAAGGGCTCGTATTCGTACTCCTACACCATCTTCAAGCGAGGAACGCACTCCCTCACATGAAGAGTCGCCTGAGGAAGAATCTCCTTCGCCTGAGCTACCACCTCGGTCTCGCCGGAAAACCGCATCCACTAGCCGCGACGAGACGCTTCCAGATTATGACACCACTAGATTCACGTCACTCGAGAATCAACAGTGGTACGAAACAGGCTTAGATAAGGAAATTATCATTGAAAAGCACCTGACACCAGAGGTGGATACGCACTACCACATCTCTACGGCATTCAAGAGACTCGGATGGGAGAACATCCTTCAATTGCCCAAGCACTACTACCCGAACCTGGTCCGGGAGTTCTACGCCAATGTAGAAAACAAACAGAGTCATAGTGGTAACCTCATCGTCTCCTGGGTTCGAGGAAAGAGAGTGGCTCTTAACCGGGATACAGTCGCCAAAATCGGCAAACTCAAAGACGAAGGAGTGGATGTTAAATTGACTAAGGAATTCAAGGCACGCGACCCTTGGCAGGTGGGAGAAGCGGTAGCACGTCTAAAGGGTCAATATAGAGAGCGAGAAAGTTCAAAGAAGCTCACCGTATATGTCGACTCCTTCGAGCATATGTACCACTTGATCTTCTATCTCTTCGCCTTCAATGCGGTACCCAAGAGGAGTAGAAAACGGGAGCTCCGCAATAGTGACATCTACTTCTTGGATAAGATGATGCATGGTGTGGGTGGGCAGTTGATTGGTATTCCTTTGCCCAGCATCATCATCAGTTACATGCGGACCACAACTCGCATGAGGGCTGGCGAGACTTGCTTTGGATTCCCTTGACTGCTATCCCTCATTTTTGAGAAGCTCAAGGTTTCTCTTGGAACCGAGCGAGCCATTGTCACTAGGTCCGCCTACGAGGTCAGTGCCTTGATACTCAAATCCTTGAGTATCTCTACAGATTTTGGAGCTGCTCTGGTTCGAGACACTGGAGAAGCTTTGACTTCTGCTCAGCCCCCACCTCACACTCAGCAGGAACCAGAAGTTCAAGAGACATGGGCACAGCAGACTCTTCCTCCACCCGTTTCACGACCACCACCTCCGCTGCGATCCAAGTGGCAAGAGCTCCTCAATGCCATCTGCTGTATGGAGACATGGGTCGTCGAGCGCATTGACCAGACCGAGAGGATGATGACAGAGCGACTCGACAGACATGATCGTCGTCTTCGTGGATCGAGGATCATTTTCATATCCGCCGGTCACCTACTCCGACGCCTCAGCAGGAAGAGGGGCATATTGGTACATCACAGGGTCCTCATGAAAATGAGGAGGCAGTAGACCCTCGTTCTGAGCAGCCATGAAGATCTTTAGCTGATTACATCTTTTGTTGCTATATTTTTCTTTTATTGTGTTCGGTTTAAACATTGTAGTTTTCATATTGAATTCTTTTGTGCTACTCATGGTTTTTTGTACTCTTTTGCTTCATTGTGAACAGAATTTGGATGATCGTGAGGATTAATGGCTTCAAATTGAATCACCACTTATTTTGAGGGAAGTTTCAGTTTCTATTACCTTCTTCACAATGAGGACATTGTTAAATTTAAGTGTGGGGGAGGGATTACTTTATCTTATGGGGATTGTGTCTTGAAATGCATGATTTGAGTTGTCATGTTAGAATTTTATTTGGAAATGTTGTATTGTGATTAATTTTCTTGAAATTGAGGTTGTTGACAGGGAGTTTTGTCCATTTTATGGGGAAACTCTATAAAAAATTTTTAAAATATTTTCCAATATTTCAAATTAATGGCCAAAATGTTCAATTCTGTGAAATTGTGAGTGGATTAAATGAGTGGATTAATGCATTAATTTTGTGAAATTGTGAAGGATATCGATATATGAATTTCATGCACGAGTTGAAAGAAGTGTAAGGATTGTCCAGAGAATAAAATACACAAGAAATTAGGAACAAAAATGAAGGAAAAAGGAAAGAAGCGAAAAAACTGGAAATTTAATGGCACGAATCCGAGCTCGGATCCGTGAGACCAAAGAGAGATCCGATCCCTCGTCTGTACTTCTGGAGGAGTGTATCCGAGATCAGAAGATCCGACCCCGGATCCATCATGGGAAGTCCTCGGATCCTAAAGATCCGAGCTCGGATCTATATTCAACCCTCGGATCTGTTTCTCTCTTCAGCAAGTGGCACAGCCGTTTTCCTTTACCTTTCTCACAACTTTTTCAGCTATTTTGAGGGACAGAAATCGGTGGCACATGCTTCTGCAACAAAAGAGAAGACCAAATGAGTTGTAGACAAAAGAAAACATCATATCTTTGGTTCAGCTACTGACTACATTAGAGATAGCACTCAGGGTTTGAGGCTTTTAGGATTCAGGGTTTTAGGGTTTTAGAGATCAAGATTTAGTGTTTTAGGAGAATAGCACTTTCGGGTTTAGGGTTGTAGGATTTTAGTTTGACAATAGTGTGCGTTGATTAGAACTTTAGATTTTTAATTAAAATAGTAATCCTATCGTGCCGCAAAAATATTTTTTAATGGATTTTAATAAACTCAACAACCTTGATTTAATGATTTAGGGTTTACAAGGATTTGGTTTCTAAGATTTACGATTTAGTGTTTTACGGCTTTAGCACTTAGGGTTTTAGGATTTTTGCATGACAATAAATTTGCCTTGATTATCGCTTTATTTTTTTAATCAAAATAGTAATCCTGCCAATAATTGTAAAAGGTAAAACACGCAAGATTTAATCGCTAGATATTTGATTTAATTTTTTTTTCTTTTCCTTTTCAACTGCCAAACAAATAACATGCACTTCATAAAAATAACTTATATAATTTTTTTAAATAACATTGCGTTATGAAATTTCTAAAATTACAGTTGAAATTGTAACAGATATTAATGACTATTAACTATTACATTCTTATAACTAATATTCATCGGTGTCAACAAATAAATACGATTCATTAATAACAAAGGAAAATTAGAATTTGATAAAAAAATTTATTTGATAAAAAAGGAAAAAAAGTTAGTATTTTTTTCATAAAATATAGTCAACACCTTACATGTTAACAATTTCATTCTATTTTTACATTGATATATGAACTAGAAAGAACTATGCATGTGTATTTTTTCCACCATTTAAATGTATTATAATAAAATAACGTATTTTCAACCTTACAATTACCAATTTTTTTTAATATAAAAGAAATATGATTTTTTTTAGAGCACATATTTGATGACTTTAGGCACGTGCAAGTTTTAAAATAAAAAAAAAATTTATTCCTCTGCTAATTACATATTTTTAAATAACATTTCTCTAACATTTCTCCGAAATATAAGATTTTAGTAGAGTTTTTAAAATAAGATTTTACTACCGACAGCATTTTAGTAAAGGCAAATTCTACAAAACAAACAACATTTACAGTTAATTTTACATTTTTTTGGGAGCTCGTAAATTTCATTTAAAATTTTTTTTCTAGCAAGTTTGAATTTAATTTTCTGAAAGTCATACTTATAAATGCGAAATCTAACAAAAAAATTAAATACAATTTTTGGAGGTCAAATTTATCAAATGCGAGCTATTTGAAGAATTTAAAAAAAAAACATTTAGGAGCTCGCATTTAGCTCTTACTATTTTCTGGAAAAAATTTTCTAGCTCCCAAAAAAAAAGCAAAAAAATTTCAATTATACTTAAGCAAGTTGAGCTCGCATTCGCGATTGCGGAATGCGAGCTCAATAGAGCTCTCTACTGAGCTCGCATTTCGCGAATGTGAGCTCTGCTGAGCTCGCATTCCCCGAATGCGAAGACCCCCCCTACGGAATACCTCACCAAAATCACCCCTTTTGTAGAATTTTTTTAAAATTCATCACAAAATTGGAAATTTCTCCTTCAACTCCCTATTTCCAAAATCAGCTTTTTGGATATGGCAAAGCTTCATGGTTATTAGGGACTTTTTGGAAAAGAGAATTAGGAAAAAGATGGGCAATGGAAAGCACATTGATATATAGGAGGATCATTGGATACCATTTAATGAGACAGGAAAGATTTCTACTAGGAAACCAGAGGAATGCACCATTGAAAAAGTTGCAATTTTGATAGAGAATTTTAGGTGGAAGAAACAATTGATAAATCAATTGTCCTGCCAAGAAGATGCCAAATTAATTATGCAAACACCAATAATTTATCTGGTAGGGAAGACTGTGCATATTGGAAGCATTCAATTAATGGAATCTAGTCGATGCAATTAGGATATAAAGCAAGCATGAAAAATGACATGAACAAGGGGAGAGGGAATCAGAATGAAGCAGGAATGAGCAGAAGCAAAAACAAGCATAACTAAAAATTTAGAAAAGATTGTGGGTATGAAAACCAGGCACAAACTAAAACATTTCTTGCAGAAATGCCTTACAAGTACTCTGCCTACTAATGAGCCAATCTACAAAAGAATACAAAAGGGCTTTTCATGAGGTAAACACGATGGCAATGAGATAAAAATTCAAGAACATATGATTTTTTTTTTTTTGGTCTAGTGGCTATGAAAATATGGAAATTCACTTCAATCCATTGGGATGGGCGTGTTGAGAAAAGATGAAATTTTTGGGACTAGTAGTAGGAATGGCAACAAGGCAAGGGCGATGGCAACGGGGCGAGGTTGGGGCCTCATCCCCGACCCGTTGAACACTAATTCCCCCCCTCCCACCCCGCTTCCCCTACGGGGCTAATAAAAATTTGTCATATTTTATTATAGTCAAATTTTAGCAAATAATCAAATTCGAAAATATCAATACATTACCAAGTTATTATCCATTGTAATTTCACAATTGAAATCCATAAAAACTATCAAACAAAAGTTATTTGAATATAATCCAATATGATGAAACAAATACAACTAAAGTAGTCAAATTTTTACTTTTAACACAAATACAATTACTAAGTCATTATTGTATTTTTTTGAGAAAAAAAGTGTTATTGTGTTCGGTATAATTAGGAATCTATTAGTAGACATGTATAATTATTAGTACAATGGATAATATTAATTATATTACATATACTAATATCCATTATATTATACATATAATATCATTATCATAAGTTTGTAACTAATTAAATTAAATGTTATATATGTGTGAGGACCCGAAAAATTTCTTATTTTTATTGAATATTAATGGTTTAATTAAGTATTAATCCACCTGTTTTTCCCAAATAATTTATTACGACCATTTTAAATCCATTCGTATGGAATAATGTCTTCATTATGCTTTTAAAACGTCCCGTTAACAACTTCAATTTTCGGAGGATTGTTTGAGTGAGAAATAATGAACACGAGTGTTTCAAGGTGATATTGTATTCGAGAGTATGATTATCCTGGGGAAATTAAGAACGGACAATAGCAGATTAAGAAAAGTTAATCGAGAATTAAAGGTGAATAAGTTCTAAGTGAGCATATACTACTCACGCGTGGATAGTTTTCCAAAAGACGCATGGATACAAATTTATTGGAGATTTGAGTAGTTAATACTCGACTCATGTGAGGACTCGTAAAACTCCTATTAAAACCCTAATTTGAGCTTATTTAATTATTTACTTGTTCATTTATTCCGAGTATTATTTTCTAGACCTATTGAACCTAATTACGTGGAAATATAGTTTCGTTATATTTTTAAAGTGACTTGTTTCAAGAATTAATTTCCTGGAGTACGTTTAATAAAAATAGTGAATAGTGCTTGGAGATTTTATCCGCGTAGTAGCACAATAAGTTTGGAATATTGGAGACTTGTACTATGGTCCTAAAATAGGTAATCTTATGAATAAATACTCAAGTGATAGTTAGTAGTGCAATCGTTATAAGAAATTCTCGGAAGTTTCGCGTTATAGCGTTAAAATTGACGGTACGGATTTTCACACGCGCAACTTTATTTGAGGGACTTTAGACCCTTATTTCGAAACAATTAAGAGTGAATAATATTTACATGAATATATATGCATTGGAGGTTTAGTGCATTAGTGAACCAAACGCGCGAGAAATCGAGCCAAAAACGTGCCAAACGAGCCCTAATGAGAGTTGACTAATGGGTGATTTATGGCCACAAGTTAGTATCTTCCCTTGGAAGCTTAAGAAAAGTCTGATCACTCTCTCTCTTCCTCTCAAGACAGCCGGCCAACACCCTCCTCTCTCTAACTCCATTACTTCAAATTTTCAGCTCACAAATCTCACTCAAAACCACCCCAAATCATCTCCAAATTCAACCAAACTTGCACCACACTTAGCTTGATACTTGAGGAGCCTTTTGAGCTGCAAACAAGGGCTGGAAATCACGGTTTTTCTGGAGCAATAGAGGGCCGAAAATTCTGCTTGAACACCCAACCAAAGTAAGTGATGATCCACTCTTGGAAACTTGAAGTTTGGAAGCTATCTTACCTTGTTAAGTTCATGCATGCACTTGGTTAGCTTGTGTATGGTGTAAAAATGTGATTGTGGGCTCTTTGAATTCCCACACTTGGGTTGTTGTTGCTGATTTGATGATTGATGGTGATTATATTGTTGGTTTAGTGGTTATAATGATGCATTAGTGGTGGGTAATTAGTAGAAACTTCATTGGGTGTAAGAAGCAAAAACTTCTGATTTTGCCCTTGCCATGTTCGGCCATTTTGAGGCCAAATTTTAATGGTCTAACAGCTTGAATTGGATGTTTATAGGATGTATTTGATGTGTGAAAAATTTCATTGAAAAATATTGAGGTTTGATTGAGCAAATGAATTTTTCTTGAGAAACTAGCAAATCTGGAAAACTGTTCGCGTATGATTCTGACCAGTGGTAGTATTTTGGCTATAACTCTGTTCTCGGATGTCGAAATCATGTGCCGTTGGTGGCGTTGGAAACTAGACATTCCTGGCTTTAATTTGGTATATAATGCATGTTCTGATTCTTTTCGAGCAAGCCGAACCAAATGTTTTAAGTTCGCTGTCCTGTTGCTCTGTTCATCTGGAATGAAGTGTTCAGGCAGCAACTTGATGCCAGATTTTGAACCAGATGGGTGCCGAATTTGGAAACGATTTCTTCTGTGATATTTTAACCCTATGAATGTATTTTCCAACGGCGTAAGCCATGCTCGATTTCGAGTTATATTGACTGAGTTGTGACTGAAACAAGTGGACTGCTCTGTTTTGGAAAAACCCTAATGTTGGACTGGTTTGGAACAAGATCTTGGAGTGAACCTGTTAATTGATGTTCTTGATACTAAACACTTACCAAAGGCATTATGGATGTTTCTTGGGCCTTTATTTCACAAATGAACCATGATTATATAGTTTGCTTGATTAAACGTTTTGAATTGGGTAATGAAAGTCTCAAGGCAGATTGCCTTATAATTTTCCTGAACTTTGGTTGACTAATTAACTATCTTACCGAAGGTATTTTTCCCTGAAATTTGATAGAACGGTACCTTTCATATGGGAGTAAAATACTGCCAATTTTGGTACCAATCCAAGTTCGTTTCGATACCCAATTAAATTCCTCATGTTGGAGGTTCAAATCTGGAAATTCTTCTCCAGTCTTGAATTTCCCAAACTTCGGGCTACCGTATCTCGGTACTCGAAACTCCGATTCTTGATCCGCTTGTTTTGTTATAAACCTTGCTCGCAACTATAATTGAGTGACAAATTTCAGAGGCTGGTTTGCAACGTGTGAATCGTGCCGAATTTTCAAAGTTGGCCGAAATCCAACTTAATTCTGCCTTGTAAACCAATCCTGCATCTTCAAGCTCATTTTTGAACACTTTCCACTTTGATTCATGAAAAAGTGTCTTCTAGGAACTTATAGTACTTTCTAAGAGGTTTCCAACGGTATAAAGTTTTCCAATTCTCGACTTATGCCGAGCGAGTTACGATTTTTCAAAGATTAATCATAAAACTGAAAATTTTCCAATCTCAAAGAAATAGAGTTTTTCAAGAACTCTTTATTCTTTTAATATTCTTAAACGTTTTGCTCACGATTTTCATGATAAAAACTCAACTAATATTGTACATAATAAAAGACAAGTTGAACCTCGATTTACGTGTAATTGAGGTTCCTTTTTGCGAAATAATCCTTAGATTGTACTAGTGTACAATCTTCTTGATAAGTGGGTTAATTGTGTGATTATCCACTGTTAATTGCCAGGCGCACAAGGAGACCTTCAAGAGGATCTCACAGTGGACACTTGAACTCCCCAGAAAATAATTCTTATTGAATTGCTCGGTGAGTGTCAAGTGTGTGAATTTTGATACTTGCTTATTGTGGTAATTGTTGGAAGTTTTAAAAATAAGAGCGGGTACGTACTTTATCGCACTCGTTCTAATTTCAAATGAATGAATGAAATGTATTGAATGAATGAATGAAATGAAATGTTATGTCGTCAATGCATGTGTCGTTGGAGTGAACCTCCTCGACTTTCTAATGAATGAGGGACGCCCAAACTCATAGGCCGACCTTGGACTCGAGCCGGCAATGGGCTTGGTCGGGGACTGGGGCGAGCCATGAGATACATATAAGCTCGACCTAATGAGAGGTCCTGCTTGGCATACTCGTAGAGTATCGCCTCATAATAGACTTGTGGGCCCTTGGGGTGTACGGTGGACGGAGGGAAGTAAGTGGTGATCTACGGAAATGAAAATACCGACCTGGTTGACAGGAGGGTCAACGCGGGAAGGTATACGAATGTTATCGGCAGAGCAAGTGGAATTTAGCTCCTGAGAGCTACTATATCCTTGAATTGTTTCTGATTACTTTTCCTGTTTGAATGATTGATTATTGAAAAGACGTGATTTTATTTATTGAATTTGGGATTGATATTTGACAAAGTGCTTGCATGTGTGTTCTTGGCCTCACGAGCGTTTAGCTCACCCTATAGTTTTGTTTTCCTTAACAGGACTGGATCTTGGAGAAATATGGAGAAACCATCCGTTGTACTTTTGTTAAGACTCCTGTTATATATTTTGACTAGGCCCTGGTTTGGGTTGTACTTTTGGAAATTGTAAACTTGAAAAGTTTGGGCCCTGACGTGTACTTTGAATTTAAGTCGTGTTATGATTACCCGATGTACTGGTTATACATTAAGCGACTTGTTAAGCTTGAACGCTTCCGCATTATTGTATTCATGTTGCTCTCATCGAAGTGTTTAGTTCGGTTTTAAATTGAATGGAATTGCTTGAGTCCTGGCGAGAGTTGGGCAGGCGTCCGCGGATACCCTTTGGTCCGCCTTAGGGAGATGTGGGGCGTCACAATATGTATATATAATTATATACATATATATATATTAATTTTTTTAATGGGTGACAGGGCGGTATACCCCCGCCCCTTGCCACATTTCTAAACGGGGGAAAAAAATTCCCCCCGCCCCATTAGACCCTTTTGGGCACCCACTCCAATTGCCATCCCTAACTAGCATGATGGGGTAATGGCCAGTAGAAATAGGATAGAAGGTAATGAGCATATAGCCTTGATTGTGAATACTCTATAGGCAATCTGGAAAGATTGAAACAATTTTCATTTCCATAGGAAAAATTTTGTTCAAATAATATGTAGAGTCTGGGGGGAATGGAATGAGTACAAGAAGATGAAGGATGGCAAGAACCAGAAAGAAACAGAAAGCAAAGACTAGCTGACAATCAATATTAAAATAGCTGCGGAAAGAACGAAGGCATGCAATAGAATAGGAACAGGGATCATAGGAACCAATTGGAGAGGGAAACTTCTAACTGGATGGGCACTCCAGAAAGCAAAGATGGATCTACAGAACTGGAAGCAACTGAAGCAATTAAGTGTGCTATAATTAAAGCTATGAAACAAAATTGGTACAAAGTCAAAATCCTTAGTGAAAACATTTAATAGGTTGTTGAACTCAGAAACTCCAATGATAGCTAATTGAAGATATTTTGGCATTTCAATAGAATTTCCAAGTTATCTCCTTTGGTGTTGGAAGAAAAGAAGATCTTAGAATAATTATAGAGTTAGCAAAATTTGCCACTAAATTATCAGTACATAATGTTTACTGGATACATAGCTTTCCAATGTGACTTGTAAATATGATCTAGAGGCTTGTCCCTAGATGACTATATGGACCCTTGTCCAGTATTTACTTGTAAACATAGTGAAATGAAAATTTTCTACTGTTTTGACAAAAAAATTATAGAAAAATGTGGTAAGTAGGTGCAGAATATAAATTCAATTCTTAGGCTTCATTATGCTATGCTCGAGAGCATCCATTTCAACTCTTCGAGTACACGTCTTGTTTCTACTCATTTCTGCTCTTCTTTTGACACCCAAGTTTTCAGTCATAACAAATGGTTGGAAAAAACCTAAATAATATGCACTACTATTATCTCGTTCATTCATAGATAATTTCCAAAATTTTAAATCTAATATCTCATTCTCCAATAGGATTCATAGACCTTTTTCATGAGATTGGATGCAAGCACCGATCAAAGCAATTATAAATTATGTCAAAAAGTTACAAGACAATATTCCTCACTCTATGGCTTCTCGCCAATGAGTTTTTGCAAATCTTATATAACAGCAGATAAATAAGAATGTCCAAAAAAAAAATTCATCCACAACTTATGCAACCAGCAGAAGCAAAAGGATCAAGATTGGTGTTTGAAGGTGTACTAAAATGTCAATGAAGCATATTAAATAGATTTGAACATGCATTACAAACAATGTTCACCATATCGCCTGAGTTCGAGATGACTCGAGCGATATGTAACTGGAACGGACCTTCTCAGTATGATATCAACATATGATTCGTCTATGGAACTATTTTGGATATGACTGGACCTGACTTAGCCAATATTGATCGAGTCAATTCAAATTAATTACATATCGACCGAAACTCACCGAGTTACACTATTTTGAATCAAAAATCAAATAAAAGTTGAATATTTGGTATTTTCTATTTTTAGATATTTTTTTAGAATTTTTAAAAACTCTTATGTGTTGTAATGTACGCATCATCCTATTTAGGGGTGGCAATTTTTGACACGACCTGAAAACACGACACGAATCTAACACGAAATTAATGGGTTTGGGTTGAGATTTCGGGAATTCGGGTTAGAATCGGGTTGGACCCGATGAACCCGAAAAGAAACACATGTCGATTTCGGGTCAACCCGTGGTGACCCGATATGACCCGTTTACGAATTAAAAATAATTTAATAAACATAAAAATAATTCTATCTAACTAAACTAAGTTATTCTTTTTTTCAAAGGCATTAATTACTTAATCTTAAATGAATTTATTTAATTTGTGTGAAGTTAAAATTATTATATTTGGACAAATAATATATTATATTATTTTTTACTTTTATACTGTTTTAATTTAGTTTATATTTTATTTGGGATAAAACACTTTTATGGTGTTTAATTTATTTTAGATTTGGTTTGGAATTATTTATTTAAATTTTTATTACTTGATTATGTAATTAGTTTTGTGAGAAATTGATTTTATTAGAAATTACAGTGATAAATTAATAAATTAAAATTAAGTTTCGGGTCATTTCGGGTCGACCAGCCAACCTGAAATTTTCGGGTTCGGGTCAGCATACCTGACCCGGCACTGGTTGGCGGGTCGGATTCGGGTCAACAGATTTTCTGACGGGTTGACCCGAACCCGACCCGCAAACCTGATTTGGACCCGAATTGCCACCCCTAATCCTATTTACAGTGGACATTCTGCGACTGATATGGAGCAATCATGACCATAATGTGACCACAACCACAAGGACAAACCATGACTATAAAAGCTCTGTCCATCCAAGGGATCCTGTGCTAATATGTTTCCAAGTGATATTTTCATTAGAAAAGCACTTGCTATTAGATTGCACTTTCAAAATCAAGGACACTGCATGCAGAGATAAATAGCCCTTCTGAATAGCATTACCTAATAAAAGGTTAGCTTCTATCAGCATCTGGGAGCAGATCAAAGTAGGAATCAAGCACATATGTAGAACCTTGTGTACAAATTAATCGTCAAGATGATAATATAATCCAGCAGACTTCTACTTCCCGTCCTTAGTTGAATCCAACTTGTTGATTCTTGGATGGTAATTACTTGGATCCGTTCTAAAACTAATGTCAAGATACTTCATAAGTGCAACACAACACAATCGTAAACAATAAGATTGGATGATAGAAGGAAAAAAAGAAAGAAATCATGCCAAATCAGAGCTTTCAACAAGTATACAGCAACTTTCAAATATCCTACAGACCTATCCATGCTTCCTAGGAAAATGGAGGATTGCGACCCTTTCACTCACATATTTCTTCCTTAAAATTTTCTTGGTTTGGAAAAGGGTTAGGTGGTTGGGTTAATGATCTAGAGTTAAAGCATGAAGCAAGAAGTACATAAAACAGAAAATGGAGGTTTACAAACTACTTTATATTTTCCCTTTTACTTTATTTTATCCTTCCCTCTTGTCACTTTTAAGATTTTTTTAAACAATATTAGCAACTAATTAATTGTAAACTCTAAGTTTTGTATCTATATCTAAATACATTTATTTTTTAGATCATGAATGTCGTAGTACAAGCAACAAACTACAACGATCTACAAAAGAATTAAATATAGGAATTGGTAATTAACCAATCAATCATCATGAAAATTAACAAATAAAGAACTTCTGACAAAATAAAAGAATGAGCAATTAAAAAATTAAGAAAGCCAAACCTCTGTAAAATAAAATATATGTTGTGTGCGTTACAAAGCACATTTAACTTGAAAAATAAATTATCCAGGCACATCCTTAAGATTAAGGTTTGTGATTAATCAATTATTAATAATAATTACATATATTTCTTAGTAGTGGCAAGAGAGAATGGGATAAGAATAAGGAAAATACTCTAAGAGTGAAGAAATAAAAGGAAAAAAATAAATATAAATAAACTATCAAAGGGTATTTAATGCTTAAACATGAATTAGGATATAAAATTAAGTATAAGATTCATTGGGGAGAAAGCAAAGTGGTTTTAGAATCATGGTTCATAGCAGTAAATTGCAATTTTTAATTTAAAGGTGCGTACTCATTTTAGTCATTTTATCCAACCGTTATTTTGGCGATGAATAAAAGGGACAAAGTGCTTAACAAATAGGGATAATTTCAGAAACCTCCGCTGAGGTTTCTGACATTTACACTCACCTTCCCTGTGGTTTGAACAATTACACTAACCTCCCCTGAAGTTACTAATCCTTTACAAATTCAGTCCAAATGATTAAAATATTATTTTAGAGAGTGAAATTAGAATTTTGTACCTGATTTGCCCTTTGTGCTACATGTCCAATGAATGACAAAGTATTACAAATTAATTAATAATTAATAAACTTTAAGGAGCGTAGTTTATAGGCAAATACGTATTACTTATTTAAAGTACCAGCTCTTTACGGGTGTTTTACTTTCAAACATTTACTTTATTACAAATATTTATTCTCAAATACAGATTTGTATTTACTCTCAAATATTTAATTTTGTTAAACAAAAAACCTACCAGTTTTTCTTCTGTAGAAATATTAATATAACACTTTTTCAATTTTAGTTATAAATATTTATGTATTTAGCATAAATTAAATGACTCAGGATAAAATACTCATAAAGAGCTAATACTTTACACATGTAATTGATGAAAATCATAAAAAATTAATACTTTATGGGCCATTTCTTTTTTTAAAAAATATTTAATTTATATTAAATAGATAACCTACTGATTTTCTTTTTGCGAGAATATTACTGCAACACTTTTTAATTTTTAATTACAAACATTAATATATTTATCATAAATTAAATATTTGAAAATAAAATATCTGTAAACGTCAGAAACCTCAGGGGAGGTGAGTGTAAATGTCAGAAACCTCAGGGGAGGTTTCTGAAATTATCCCTAACAAATGAAGTTAAGGGCCCAAAGCTGTTTCAGGCCAAACGTTAAGGGGGGGATATACAGCAATTAACTATATAAAGAAAGTTACTTTTCTCTGTTAAAAGCCTAAAACAGAGTAGTAGGATTGGAAAGGCGAGTAAACTATCCAATTTCGGAAGTCTTCATAAAGGACCACCAACTAAATAATAAATATGTATAAATCCAGCTAAACACCATTACTGATCCACCACCTACTCTCCAATTATTCAAATCTTTACAATATATTTTTTCTTCAATTACATTTGAAGATTTGTTCTACTTGCCTTATTTCTATATTCCACATTCCAGTTTTCAAATGAAATTTCAGTTTCATTGGCATGAAATATTAATAATCATCCTATTGGCTGTAATGTGTTGACTTTTCACCGCCAAAATATCCCCACATATACCCAGCTTCGCCACCCTAAAGCCTTGTCTAGCACAATCTACCTAGAGAGAGTAGCCATGAAGATTTTCTGATGTTTTGATCAGAACCCAGATGAGGAAAATTGGGTTTTTGCAATTAAATTGAATTAAAATCCAAATTCCTTGGTGGGTTTTCTTGGAAAGGTATTAATATTTGCAAAAATGGCCTCTTGGAACAGTCCCATCAAAGATATGGCAAATTACAAGCCAGTTTTTCTGACCATCTACGCCACTGTGGTGGTAGGAGTAGTGGTGTCTTCTTTCTATGTTTTCTCGGCAGTTTACAGCTCCTCGCCATCGTCTTCCTCCTCTTCCTCTTCCTCCCTGTGGTTCAGTCCAGGTACATTTGGGGTTTAAGAAAGGTTTATTTTTTCAATTCATATTTTAAGTTCTTAATGATTTTCAAGGCTGTGTCAATTAGCATTTTGTTGTTTTTAGTTGTTGTTTGATAAAGTTTCTGTCTTTTTGGATTTTGGTTTAATTGATGAATTGGAGGGAAATCTGCTTTTCTTTTGGCCCTTTTGCTATCATGGTCTGTGATACTTCATTGGATTTCTGTGTTAAAAGCTCGTTTATTGCAATGTCGTCAACCATTGGATGATCAAGGACTATATTTCTGAGATTGGCTGATAATGTGGCTATAACATCATGATGTCTAGTACTTCCAACACAATTATATGAACTTTACATTGGTGTAACTTTATGCATGTGGATTACATTTTTTTTTATCGGATATTTCAAAAGTTCATGGTTGATTGTAACCTCCCACACATCCCCCCCCCCACCCCGGGCAGGGTGGGGTGGAGGGGGAAGCATGCTAATACTATTGCTTGCTGTATTGGAGAACTGCTTTTCCCTTTCTCTTTTCTAGAGAAGATTTGGTATGATATTCTTTAGGTTCCTGAAAACTTTTAGTTAAGACTCAAGTAACTAATATACCAAGAAGAGGAAGATATGCAAAAGACTGGGTTTCGAATTGTACATTTAAAATGTTCATGCATCTTATGGTTAACCATATGGATTGTTGATGTGGGATGTCATGTTGTTAGATGGTGTACAACTCCCCTAACAGTCCTAAAAAGCAATTTAGTATTGCAATAAGCAGATTACAGTTTAATACAAAAGTTTAAAAAAAATGCAGATTTCATGCAAGTTTGTGTATCTACTATATGTTATTTGACTTTAATATCTAGATGTTATTTCTGCTAAGCTGTTAATTCATGCCTGAATTTTTCCCAATCTAGTATCTTATTTTACTTGCCTTTTCTCCAGTCCAAAACCAGGTATCAAATTCTTCTCATGTAACTGTTGTGAATGTGTCTCTGGGTTCCACCTCCCAAACACAAAGCAAATCGATGAAGCCTATTTGGGAGGCCCCCCCTTCTGGTTCTAAGATGCCACCTCTTAAAACCTTTAGATTGACCAAGGAACTGGTTCAGCAAAGGGTGAAGGATAATGTTATAATAGTCACCTTTGGTAACTATGCTTTCATGGATTTCATCCTCACATGGGTAAAGCACTTGACAGATTTAGGTGTCGATAACCTTCTTGTGGGTAAGTGATAGTTGTCTTCTCATAGAGCTGGAGAAAGAGGTCAAGAAACAGTGACGTAATTGTTCAAAAACAACTCAATTGTGATGCAGGTGCCATGGACACAAAACTGGTTGAGGCTCTTTACTGGAAAGGTGTACCAGTTTTTGATATGGGTAGTCATATGAGCACAGTAGATGTTGGATGGGGTTCAAAAGCATTTCACAAGATGGGAAGGCAGAAGGTTATTCTGATAGATGCCATTCTTCCTATGGGTTTTGAAGTACTAATGTGCGATACAGACATGGTCTGGTTGAAGGTAACCTTTCTTGCTCAACTACTTGTTTGCCTGATCAAGTAAAGTTGTCATCTTTAGACTGATCCCATTTGGCTTGAAAAATGATCTGGTACTGTAAGTCCTGTTGCACCTTTTATGAGCTGGGTAAAGAGGCAGAATTAGTAACTTGAATTTGTCAATCTACTGCTCCAATTGGCTGGCTTCACAAAGGATGCCAGAAGAGAGTGAGAGAGGAAAGAAGGAAAGGAGGGATGGATGCCAGTCAAGTATGTCCAACTGTGACATAGTCATGTAGAATTAATCAGCTGTTTCTCAAAATTTTAAAATTCATAAGTAATTTCAGTAAAGTGAAGGAGGGAAGGGATATTGTTGGTTGGGTGTGCAAATCCTTCTAATGCAGTGGTGTGCAATGGACATAAGATGGTGCGATTCTACTTTTTTATTCTACCATTGAATGTAAAAAGACCAACCATAGACACCAAGTCTGTAGACCTATGTTATTCTATTTGTCAGATATTGAGTACTTCTCAAGATCTCCAAGAGGGAGGAGGGACAATGGGGAGGGTACCATGAATCTGACAGTAGTGTTTATCTTTATTGATGGATTGTGAATTCACAATATTTAGAATCTTGAGCAGCCGAGAGTTATGGGATTGCTGTGTTTGTGTGTGTGTGTGTGTGTGTGTGAGAGAGAGAGAGAGAGAGAGAGAGATCATAAAACAATGTTTTAGAGATTTAGAAGAAAATTATCATTTGTGTATTACTGGTTAAGTATGACCTTTAACAATGAGAAAATATGAATTTGTTAGTCCCTTTCACTAGTCCCTACTAAGAAAGCAAGATACCAATACAGAGAAGGGTGATTGAACATTGATAATGGAGAGTAATGTCATGCAGATTTTTTTATTTCAAGCGCTTGAATCTCAAACTGTCTTCCATCCTTAAAATAATTTTTTTTTTATATAGGGAACTTGGTAATTACATGTTCCATCTTGTCCCCCCCCCCCCCCCCCCCCCAAAAAAAAACCAAAAAAAAAAACTTTGAAGGTACTTTTTTGGCCTTCTAAAGGTATACCAAAATCTGTTTTGACTTTTGATCTGCATGCCTAATTTTCACCTTTTCTTTGTTGCACTTTCTCAATTTCTGTGTAATAGAATCCGCTGCCTTATCTAGCACGTTTCCCTGAAGCTGATATCTTGACCTCAACTGATCAAGTTGCACCAACAGTTGTTGATGACAGTTTGGACATCTGGCAACAAGGTAAACTTTGAAGGAAGTTACTTCCCTGCTATTTTCTTTTTATACAGTTGCTAATGACTAGATTTTCTTGCTTGATAGTTTTGTAAGAATATGAAATTATCTTGCTATGTTATCACTTATTTTAGGTCAATAATGGATGAACATGCTGCTTTTTTGTTGCAAATACTGAATTCTTAAGTGCTGATATGAAGTTGAATTTTCTGCAACTCACATGATGGCTTGAAGTGTCTTGCTGAAAATTTTATATTATGCTTGAAATATCTCCTTAATCTTGTGTTCTTGTCCATATAGTTGGATCTGCTCTAAAAAAAATGAAAATTTTAAATTTCCTGAATTTATCAATGGTACTTGATTTAGTTCTGTAATAACGCTTCAAAACTTTAAATCCTTTAATGGAGTTAGTTTGACTTAAACTAATTTTGGATTAGTAGTTAAATTTCATAAATGCTGGTATCACAATAGTTTCACATTTCCAATCTGTTGCCTTGCTGTTAATACTGGGGGAATGTGGCAGCCCTTTTCCTGGCCAAAGTGGATTGTGGTTATTCATTTCTGCATTGACTATTTTTAAATAGGTCCTGCTCATTTGCTTGAACCTAAACCTCATGCATCTCCTTTCAGCATGCAGGATATTAATCTATCCATAATGTTGTTTTCTTAATCAGTGAATTTAATTATGTGAAGTGAAATTTTACTGTCCTTTGCATTAGGGACGGGGGGGAGGTGTATTCTGTAAATGCATGCAATCTGATTGGTAACCATCTTGTTTGAGCCTTTAAGATGAATAATAATGATTGATTATTGATTCAACTAGGACCTGTATTATGAATTTGAAGCAATGAGGTGAATAGAAAAATTTGCTTGACTATTTTCCAACAAGGTTCCCTGCTGGAAACAGTCATCAAACCTGACCATCTTAAGTCGCGCCTCTGTTCTTATGGGCAAATGAATCCTCTTTGGTGGGTTAATAATTGATTTCAAGGTCCTATTGAGTATAATCAACCTTCTTTTGCCTGTAAGAATGTATTTTAAATGTTATCCTGACAAGATTTACGATTTTAAGTCTAAATGTGCACTTCGGTTGAAAATCAATCCGTGGAGTAACTTGTCAGGATATATTTTTGTCCAGGATCTGATGCATACTATCAACTATTGTGCGTCTGCCAAGACCAGCCTCTTGAAACAGTTTCGTTTGAATTAGCTATTTTTTAGGGTGTTTTTGAAATATTTTACTGTAGCAGTGTATATGAAACACTTTTACCATAAATATGTTTTTTGTGATGTTTTTGGAGGGGTTTTTGGAATATATTTTGGGGTAACGTTTAAAATTAAAATATTTTTATGGTACCTTTTAAAAATTAATACTACCACCCACAACCACCACCCCCTCCCTCTTCCTTCTCCTCCTCCTCCCTCTTCCCTTCCCTCTTCCTCCTCCCTCTTCCCCTTCCACCTACCTCCTCCCCTTCCCTTCCCTCCATCCCCCCTGCCCCCTCGATCTGGTCTAAACCAAATTGAGGTGGGGAAGGGGAAGGAGAAGAGGAGAGGAGGAAGAGGGCCCTCTCCTCCCCCCTTTGATCTGGTGGAGGAGGAAGAGGGAAGGGGAAGATGGGAGGAGAAAGAGGGAAGGAAAGGGAGGAGGAAGAGGGAGGGGGTGGTGGCGGCTGTGGTGGGTGGTGGCGGCGGTGGTGGGTGGTGGTGGCGGTGATAGGTGGAAAATATTGTAAAATTTATTTTTTTAATTTTTTATGTATATTTGTAAGTTGTTTTGATATATTGTATGGATGATATTTTTTTGAGTTGTTTTTGTTTGTGTATTACTGTAGCATTGTATTTAAAAAACTAGTTTTTGAAAAATGGGCCAAAATGGACATATTTCATTTTTGTCTAAGATTATTGGTCTAGAGCAAATGGAACTTAATGAGGGCTTTTTATTCGTGCTGCTGTTTTACGCATAAAAATAAGGTTATAAGGGAAACTTTATTTAGTTTAAAGCATAAGTTGCTGTTCTGGAAGAGTGCAAATTGGGAAGCTGGGTATCAGCTGAATATAACTTAGTCTGCTAGTTGTCATGGCTGAAACAAGCTATACCATGTAAACCTGTACTTAGTCATTTGACTTTAGAGAATGAATATCTGACAACTTGATCATGCATGTGGATAATTTGCGCTTCTACTAGTCTTACAAGACTGGCATCTGATGAGACACTTCTCTCTGAATTTGTATTCCCACAGTTAAAACTAAAGGACAAGTATCACAAAACCATAATAGTGTCAATGACACCAATAATTACCCCACACAATGATTCACCGGAACTGGCTAGAGTGCATTTTTAATGCTGATATGAAGGTATTCATGCAATTTTAATCCTCAGAAGCATGCTTCCTGTTCTACTATTGGACCTGCACAAACCAGCTAATTAGAACTTCACCATTGAGTTGTAAAACATCAGTTCTTAAGTTTGATTTTTTTCACATTCAATTAAGTTTCTTTTCTTTTCTCTCTGATATATTTCAGGATCAGATAGCTGTGCTTGATTTTCATATAGAATTTAGAAAAATGCTGAAGAACAAAGATATTCGAATATAACTAATAAAACATTACTCTTATGCTGCCATTTTACACATGAAATGCCTTTTCTTGCGTAGTTGGTGCTGCATATAACATTGGTATATTCCACTGGCGGCCATCCAATTCTACAAAAAAATTGGCAAGAGAATGGAAAGAATTGCTTCTCGCTAATGATGATGTATGGGATCAGAATGGTTTCAATGATCTTGTCAGGAGGCAGCTAGGACCACCTGTTGATGAAGAAAGTGGACTGGCCTATGCTTATGATGGAAGCATCAAGCTAGGTCTTCTCCCTGCAAGTATTTTTTGCAGTGGCCATACTTATTTTGTCCAGGTAAGCCCCTGAAATGATGCTATGTTTCTGCTTCTCAACTTCTGATTTTGTCGCGCAGGTAATAATCGGGTAAACATCTTTGGCCAACTTAGGATCTTATTTTTCATTTCATAAAACTATTCTTAGGTCTAAAGTTTCTTGTGCCCCTATGCTAATTTACAGGCAATGTATCAACAACTCAGACTGGAGCCTTATGCTGTACATACCACATTCCAATATGCTGGTACTGAGGGAAAGCGTCATAGGCTACGAGAAGCAATGGTTTTCTATGATCCACCAGATTACTACAATGTATCAGGTTTTTTTCTTCTAAATGTTGAAAAACCTATCTGCATGGATTTCCTTCTGATAAATGGCTTGTGGTGATTATCGTGTCTCTTATGTTCATTCTGTATACATAAATGGATGTGTGTGTAGCTTTCTTGTGAGTGTGTTAATCTTTCCTTTAAGGGGCATCATATTTTCAATTCCTTGTCCTGGGTCGCAACCACTATCCAATTTAAGATAACAAGTTTACAAAGAGTTTTTGGGACCCTCTTGTTTCTATCATCACCATATTTGTCTATTTGCAGCCCAAGTGCTTCTCCTTCTGGAATGAGCTATTTCTTTTAGGGAACGTGTAAATTTAAGTTGCTCTGTTGTTATATATTTCTTCTGCCGTGGTTACCGAAACAAGTACATGCGGTATGGACGCTACATAGCCACGTCTTAGAGTTACATAAATTATCATATTTCAAGTGGAAGTACTGGCTATTATCTTTCAGAACATGAGATGACCTCGCCAGAACCTGAGTATAATACCGGAAAAGATGCCTATAATTTAAAGGTTTTGAATCTTTAAAGAGCTATTAGATGAATAGTTTTCACTCTCAACATTGATAATTTGGATATCATGTCACATCTGAGAAAACCAATACTAAAACGAGTATGTAATTTTTGTATCGATGGTCTTCACTTGTGTATCAATTGGAAGTTTTTACTTCGTTTATTGTGAAAATAATGAAAACTTTAGACTAGGTTATCTATGCTCAACTCATGTACAGCTGGCATGTATAAATTCTCACCCCATCCAATCTTTTGCTATTTAAATTCATACATTATTTTAAGCAGATCCTAAACAATGAAGTGTTTTTCCTTGGTGGATTGTTAGATCTGATATAATTGTTAATTGTGACGATCCTGCTGTCTTAAGTTTGATATTACTGTTCCAAAAATGTCTTGTGGAGATGTAAAATGAACAAAGAACTTGAAGTCCGTGCAGATTTCAGCAAAGTCCACGACTGCTGCTGAACAACCCTGTTCAAATATACCTGTTATTACTATATTATCCAAAGTTGCAATAAAGTTGTTAAAGAATTTCTTGAAAGATCTGCAACTAATCCTGAGCCTATGCAAGATAGCGTACACTGTGTACCTTTCTGACCCCTGAACTATCTACTACTTTGTGACATCATTTCTTTCTTCACACTTCAATATGTTTTGATTCTTGGGGGAAAGTCCTTTTCTTTTTCTATTTGTTATTTCTGTTCCTTGGTATTTATTTACGCTTCCATTGGACTAGGTTCTTTCCATGTTAACTTGGTTCAATCAACAATTCAAGAACCCAGGAAATGTAACAACAGACCTAGAGTCTCAAAGAGAGAGCAATGAATTGGAAATTCATTTCATGTTTAACTGTGGCAAAGGGGGACATACGTTCTCTGATACTTCTTATTCATCTTTTGTTTTACTCAGTCAGAGGTTTTGAATTTTCTATGAGCTTAATCTAGCCAATGGATACACACATGAAGAGTATAGAGACATTTTCTCTAGATTCAAGGTTGAACTTCTTTGCTTGTATTCTATTGTGTTTGGACTAGTTACCTATCTCCAGTGGTGTTTGTTGAATATCTTTGGTATTTGTAGCTTTCTTTTTCCCAGTCATTTTCTTGCTGGTATAAGGCTGAGTTTGTAATGTTTTTGAGAATCTTATGCAGGAGGGTTCTTGACATTCAAACCTTCTATACCCAAGAGCTTGTTGCTAGATGGAGAACATAATGTTGAATCACACTTTGCTCTTGTAAATTACCAAGTATGTCCCTATTAACATTTTTTTTTTTTGGTTTTAATTACCTTGTCATGTCTTCTCATGTTTCATTCTTATATACATTTATGCAGATAAAACAAATAAGGACTGCCCTTGCTGTTGCTTCATTTCTGAATCGTACATTGGTAAGAATCCTTTCCTCTTTAACCCAGTCTAAAATTTTGTACTTTGAAGATGTAAATCTTTTAGAGTAAATCTTATATACACTGATAGTGTATACATTATCATGGTTGGATGCACGACACATTTACAAAATTTGGGTTTCAAATTCAAATTCGGATTATGTGTCGTGCATCCAATGGTGAAAGTGTATACACTGTTAGTGTATAAAAGATTAAACCAATCTTTTATACTCTGAGTAAAAAATTCTCTACTAGGATGCCCAGCTTGATGCGCAATGAGTACTAATAAAATTATGAAGGCCTTTTGAATGGACAGCTAGCAAAAAAAAATAGAAGTAAAAAAATAAGGGAAACCCAATCTAAGACAATGTACTTCTAAGGTGTTAATCTTTTAAACCCTGACAGTGAAAAAGGTTGTTTACTAAGAGTCCCTGCTTGATGTGACATAAGCACTAATTGGATTGTCAAGGGCTCTTTATGAATGCAAGTCTGCTCATGATAGTTCTCATACCGTCGGTCTGTGAAAGCTTAATCTTGTTTATGTAACATTATTAAATTACCTTGGAAGTTGATTGTCCGTATGGAATCTAAGATGCAGCATTATTTTCATGTCTTGATCTCTCTTTGTTCTTATTTGTGATTTTAGGTAATGCCTCCGCTCTGGTGCAGGTTGGATAGGTTATGGTTTGGACATCCTGGAATTTTGCAAGGCAGTATGACGAAACAACCTTTTATCTGTCCTTTGGATCATGTATTTGAGGTACTAAATGCTTTTAGGACTAATTTGCCTCAGAAGAATTATAATAAAGACGCTCTTCAAACCAGTTTGGTTGCTTAGTTAATTGGTTCATACCTATGCTAACCGAAAGAAATAGGATGGCATTGCAGGTAGGGGAATGAAAAATTATGTCCTGTCTTCTTGCAAGTGATGTACTTGGTATAAGACTATCTAGCAATTGGCCTTAGAAGTAATTCACATTTGCAATTGGCTATGGTTTCCCTATGTATTTACTAAGTAGTGCTTATTTGATACGCTGATAATGATAGGTTCTTTCCAGGAGTCCATTCTATGGTCGAGTAATAATAATGGACTCTTAATGTTTCTGAAGTTTCATTACTGAGTTGAGGCTGCTGCTTTTTATCACAATACTTTTCAAGGAGCCTTGTTTTTTTCTCATAAAGTCAATTTCCTGTAGAGAAGCTCTAAAGTATGTAAAAAGTACCACCTCATGATGCAGGTGGAATCATCTTAAGTATCTTGTCTCACAATAGGTTTGCGAGTATAATCTTTTGTTCAATGCATCTATAATTTCCTATGAACTGTGTTCAGTTTCGGTTAATTCCTTGTAAAATTTCATTCAGGTTAACACAATGTTGAAGGAATTGCCAGAGGACGAATTTGGACCACCGATCAGAATTAGGGAATATTCTTTATTTGATAATCCATCAATGCCCAAGAAGGTTTCCCTTTGAGCTGCCAAACAACAGCTTTATGACTTTGCATCTCTGGTGACATCTCAGTGACAAACTCTGATTATGCCTTTTTTTTTTCCCAGGTGAAAGAATCATGGCTTGATGTAAATCTTTGTCAAGAGGGGTCACGAGGTTGTGAAGTTTCGAACAGTACAAGTCAAGCTGGAATTCTCAAATTTCCAAAGCGTAGTTCTGAAGAAACGGTATGATTTCTGCACTAGACTTCAAATCTATTTAGTGGATTCCAGAACTTCTACTGTTTCATATGTAATAGTTATTCAACTTGTTTTTCAGAATTTTTTCTCCGTGAAGGTTTGGATATTGCTGATTGTTGGCATTTTATCCATCAACAGATTTAATTATCTGCATTAGTGCAAATACCAGTAAACAGAAATCTGGTGAAATTACTTGTGGTGACCATTAAAATGGCATCTTTAAGTTTGCAGTAGCTTTGCTACTAACAACCATCAACCATTCTTGCCAGAGATGGTCTATTCGATAGCAGTTTAAGGGAAATAGGACAAATATCATGGTTGATTCATTGAAAATGGGCTAGGGGTTGTTTGACAACTCTATTAGGTGCCCAAATGAACAGATACAGAATTCTTTTATTTAACCTATTTGATAACAAAATCTGCCTACATGAATATGCCAAGCACCAATTAACCTGTGTTATTTCCTTCAGCTTATCTCAATCCTTATTGTTTTCAGCATCAGTTATTCATATTTTAGAAAACACACGTATGGTGGGCTATACCCAGACAAACAAACTGGAATCCATTCCATTTCTTTCATCTATCTTGGGGTATTATCTTTTGCATTATCAGTTCTATGTATTTTATATCTGCCAATCCATCAGACTTTGAAGATCTGTTACTGACCAACATTAAAACTTGGTTGTTTCAATCAGTACAAGACTGTATTCTCATCATTCAAAGATGTTGAAGTCATCCAGTTCTCATCGATGCAAGATGCCTTCTCAGGCTTCACCGACAAGGTTATATCTCTCTCTCTCTTCACTTGTGTTTGTATGTAATACATACGCTTGCCTGTATGTGTGTTAAGTCTCTGCACATTTCAAGCTTTCTAGGAATTTATATCTATTTTGTAAAGGCACTAACTGTAATAAACCAATGATCAGTCAATGGAGGACAAATTCAGGAAGCGTGTGAAGATATATACAGGTATATGGTGTTGTGTGGAAAATCATACTCCGGGTCACATATTCTATGACATCTATTGGGATGAAAAACCTGATTGGAAACCTAAACCGCCTCAAACGCCGGAGGAAGATCATCCACCTGTTTAACACCTCTCACCGGTTATCTTGATGTTGGTCCACTGCTGAAGTAACTTGAGCAGAGCAGCAGGAGGAAATGCTAGAGCTATTCTCATAACTGTAGCTGCATTATTAGAGCTGTATGCATACCAGACATGTAAGTTCATATCTATAGATCTACAAGGCTGGCTAGCTGATCTCTGGGATAGCATAGTTTGTAATTTGTATTACGTATACACGTACAAAAGAGTTTTGGTGGTTGTCCAATTGGAAAAAAGGCAAATAAAAGGTTAAATACCCTTGTCGAAAAATAGTTGTTGCTAATCTCTTAGCAGCACCAATACAAGTGTAGGGAAAATAATCTGAAAGTCTTTTCTGTGGGGGGAAAAAGGAAGAGGCTTGATACTCCCTCCGTCCCACTTTGATAGTCTTGTTTTCCTTTTTTGTCTGTCCCAAATTGCAGTCCACTTTCCAATTGAAGAATGTAGTTGTATTTTCATTTTCCTAAAATACCCTTATTCAATACAAGTTGTTGTTGCTATAAACCTACCATATTTAATAAGAGTTGATTCTTTTTTTACCATCAATTCAAGTTTCCATAAAGTTATACTCTATTTAATGTGAGGGTATTTTAGGAAAATAGCAATCTAAATTTACTTTTCCAACAAAGTTAACTACTTTTTCTTAAACTGTGTGAAAAAAGAAACAGGACTATCAAAGTGGGACGGAGGGAGTATTTAAATTTGGGCCTCCTAGTTTTCCTTTCCTTTTTTTTTCTGTTGGGAAAAAGGAGCAGCTAGACTCCCGATGAGTCCCAACTTAGTTAAAACGTGGTACGATAAATGAACAACTTACCAGCTTATAAAAAAAAACAACAGAATGACATTCACTTTAGTTTATGCAACGGGTTCTTGTACAACATTTCACGGAGAAGATCCAGAAAGAAATTCCTAATTGCACAGATGTTTCTACAAAGGACTTTGTTTAGATGCTAGGCTCGAGAATATACATTTCAAACTCTCGAATTGGATAAAAATGTTATTAGCAGGTGCAGATTATAAATTTAGTTTCTTAAGCTTTATTTAGACGTTAGGCTCAACCGCTCAAGAATATCCATTCCAAACTCTACCAAGTGCACAAGTCTTATTTCTACTCTTCTTCTAACACCCCAAATTTCTAGCCAGAACAAATGGCTGGGGAAATCTAAATAAAGTACTTGCTATAATCTCTCTCATTCTCAGATAATAACCAAAAATTTTGAAACAAAAACCTTTACCATGACCCCAGCAGTAGTTCAAAATCTAATATCTCATTCTCCAGCAGGATTCATACACCCTTTCATGAAATTGGATGCAGACACTAACCAAAGCGATTATAAATTATGTCAAAAAGCCACAATACAATATCCCTCATCCCATAGCTTCTCTCCAATGGGTGTTCTCATATCATTTACTACAACAGCAGATAAGCCGGAATATCCAAAAAAAAAAAAAAAAATTTTACTCCAAAGCCTATTTCAACCAGCAGAGGCAAAAGGAGGCAGACTCGTATTTAAAGGTGTAATAAAAAGTAAATGAAGCATATTAAATGGACTCGAGCAGGCAGTACAAAAGCTCTGTCCATCCAACGGGCCCCATGCTTATATGCTTCCAAGTGATGTCTTCATCAGAAAAGCACTTGCTATTAGATTGCACTTTCAAAATCAAAGGACAGTGCATGCAGAGATAAATAGCCCTTCTGAGTAGCGTCACCCAATAAAAGGTCACCTTCTATCAGCATCTGGGAGCATATCAAAGTAGGAATCAAGCACATGTGCAGAACCGTGTACAAATTAATCGTCAAGATAATAATAGGATCCAGCAGACTTCTGCTCCCTGTCCTTAGTTGAATCCAGCTTGTTGATTCTTGGACGGTAATTAGTCGGATCCCTTCTAAATGTAATGTCAAGGTGCTGCGTAACCCAACAAAATCGTAAACGAAAAGATTGGATGATAACAGAAGAAAGAAAGAAATGCCAGAACAAAACTTTAACAATTGTACAGCAACTTTCAAATATCCTACAGATGTATCCATGTTTCGTAGAAAAATAGAGGATTGCGACTTTTTTACTCACATATTTCTTCCTTTATATTTTCTTGGTTTCGAAAAGGGTTAGGTGGTTGGTTTAATGATCCAGAGTTAAAGCATGAAGGAAGAAGTACATAAAACAGAATAAGGACACCTAATGGATAAGAAGTACATGAAACAGAATAAGGAGGCTTACAGATAAGAACAAGTTCATTCCAGTCAACAATGACTGAGGTGAATTAGCAACACAATCTATGGAAGGCCTTCCCTCATAGACAATGACACGATCTGCTAGGTATGTTGCCATTATGAAGTCATGCTCAACCACAAATGCTGTCTTCTTCGCATGAAGTATGAACCTCTTTATGACTTTTGAAGCAACAATACGTTGCTCGGAGTCAAGATATGCACTCGGTTCATCAATGAGATATATATCAGCAGGCTGCATAAGTGAGCAAACATGAAAATTCATATTAAAAAGAAAAAGAAAACAAATAAAACTACATCTGCAAGACTTCTTATAGATAGCAGTTGAGGGTCATGAAATTTCATTCAGGTCCTTAGTTCCAGTTGCATTGCAAGCAAACTGCTAGCAAAGCTATAGGACAAAGCATTTCCATTATTTCAGTAATAGAAACAATCAGATCAAAATTCCATTTACTTAAAGAATAAGTTCCATTATCCAAAAATGATTGTAGCTACTAGTTCTCATGGTTATAACCTCTATTTAAGCCAATCTGTTCCACTGTGCAGCATGCTAATGCATCTTTTGCAACGACCTTTTTTGAGATAGATTTGGTTTATATCACTGCTGCACTTTCAACACTTGCCCTTTGATTCATTGTAACAATTGCACGCACTTTGTAATCATCGACCTCTCTAGGCTACTAAACATACTTTTTATGAACTTTTCGCCCTTTTGCTGCCTCAACCAGTTTACATCTCTAGTCATCTCCATCCCTATGTACCACACATTATCTAGTATATTTAAGTTTTTTTTTTTAAGTGTAGGTGGGAGGTCTCGAACCCGGGACCTCTCTCTCACACTCACTCACTCCCTTCCCCCCAAAGTATAGTTAAAATTAACCTACTAAAAAACTGCTTGGTATTCGTTTTTCATAATAAAGTGCCACTATGCTATATAAGCTCAAGTTTTTGGAAATCAGACACGCCTGCTGCAGCCCAGCAAATTTCACCAATAAATAGAACAGGGCACACAAATTACATTTTAAAAAAATGAAAAAGCAGCAGACACTTGCAACTATTGCTTAATCTACATCTAAAAACAATTTGACCTCCAAGATCCATAGACAAGATTAGGCCTTTCCAAGGCAATCAATGCAGAACTAATAACAAAACTACAGTTTCACAAAAGTTGAACGACAGAAGCTAAATTTTAACAAGAAATTGACTTGAAAACTTGGATACAAAAGCATTCTTTGTCCAATAAACAAAGAACATTGTACTATTTTCATTGTTTTTAACCAAGCAAGTTGCAGCCTGCATCAAGTTGCCACCATCTCAGGGTATAGACATCCTAATCCAACACATGTACTTCAAGCCGTCAATCACATTAAATCAATTGGTCATTTGTTGAAGGTAATTTAACCACAAGATTAAATCCATCTCAATTGTCCAGATTCCAAATCTACCAAACTACAAATGCCTTGCTCATTTGCAGCATACAATGCAAATTAACAAAGAAACAAAAAAAGATGCACATAAAAGCATTTACAACATCACTCAGCAGAAGTTCAAGACAATCTAGATTAATTTATCCATTAAAAGCAGGTTAGATTTTAAGGGGCAAAAGACAATGGACAAAAGAAGAAAATGAAGTGGAAATATATGAAACCTTCAAATCAGCTTCAAAAGAATAACTTTAGCTCCATATGTTAGAAAAGGAACAATGAATAGGAGAAACAAAATGCGAAACCAAGTTGGAATAACACCATCATCCAGAAAACTTACCTTCCCAAGGCAAAGAGCTAGGGCAACTCTTTGTAACTCTCCACCAGAGAGATTTACAACTTCTTGATCCATTAATTGCTCAATTTGGAGAGGCTTCATGACATCTGATACAAACTGAGGATGAATGTACGAATCACGAATTTTTGAATGTAGCAAGTGCCTCACGGTATTCTGAAATTTAGGGCTGATCTTCTGAGGCTTGTAAGAAACATTAAACTCAGGGATCTCCACATCAGAACCCTCCACGGTATCAGGCTTTAGTAAACCAGCCTGCCATTTCAACATGTAAGATCAGCCTTCAGTGAGTAAGTAGAGTTAAACATTTGAGAAATGGAGAAACTATTAAAATAAAACATACCAGCATGCGGATGAATGTTGTCTTTCCAGTCCCATTTTCACCAAGCATTACAATAATCTGAGAATCAGTAAATTCGCCCTCAATCACCTTAAGCTTAAAATTACCCTGAGTTTTACTCATAGTTGGGTATTTATATCGTGCGTAGGTCTCAATCTCCTCAGCACTTTCCTGTGGAGTCTCAGCTACCTGGTAGAAATGTACACCAAATTAGCATCCTGCTCTTTACTGAAAATGCCGTGCTAGGTCAGTTACATTTACCTTAAAAGTGAGAGATTCATCCCTGAACCGTAGATTTTCCGTGGGGACAAATCCAGCCAAAAATATATTAATTCCTTCTCGTACTGAGAATGGAAGAGTCACAACACCATATGCACCAGGTTTCCCATATAGACAGCAGATGAAGTCTGATAAGTAATCCAGAACACTGAGATCATGCTCTACAACGATCACATAGCTGTAAAGTAGGGTTCAATGGTGTCAGTACCTCTTATGCTATGTAACTAACCTCTGACTCTGAAGGCAAGTAGAAACAGCATAAACATTTTACCTGTTAGGTCGGAGCAAAGATCGAACAACTTGGGCAGCCTTAAGCCTCTGTTTAACATCAAGGTAACTAGAGGGTTCATCAAACATATATATTTCTGCATTCTGTATGGCAACAACTGCAATGGCAAATCTTTGAAGCTCTCCACCAGATAAATCTCCCACATTACGGTCCAACACTTGATTCAGCTCAAGATCCTCACAGAGATCTTGTTTCATATCTCTTTCATCTTTTTGATCAAGCACTTGACCAACATTACCTTGGACTGCCTTTGGAATATGGTCAACATACTGGGGTTTGATTATTGCCTAATAAAGGAGGGAACAAAAAAGATTAAAACAAAAGGCCTTATCAAAAGATAAAGCACTAATTATCATATGAGAGTAACGACATGTTAGATTAGAGAGTAAATTTAACCCAGACAAATAAGCCACTAATTTAAATCAATTGTTCGCATTTGAAACATTTTCACAATTTTGGCTGGACATATCATACTTTGAAAATTTTAAGCACAGGAAGTCCACTTAATGCCCTTAACTGCAAGTGACCAACATATGTAATCTCCAGGATGCTAAGCTAATCAAGCAGCCAAGAGCAATGAAACTAACTATTTCATCTCCAAAGAAACTGAGTCTTGGTTCTACCCTAATAACCTATCATCAGGTCATTTAAAACATTCTACACAATTAAGCCACATATCCACCATGATAAACAAACACAACAGATGGGATACACAAAACAGATTCAGGAATAACAAGTATAAATCATAGCCAATCTTTCACTCAGGAATACCTACCCACCAAAGCAGATAGA
The DNA here is from genome assembly GCF_036785885.1 of Coffea arabica. Lineage (NCBI taxonomy): Eukaryota > Viridiplantae > Streptophyta > Magnoliopsida > Gentianales > Rubiaceae > Coffea > Coffea arabica. The sequence continues at coordinate 7,760,194 of NC_092325.1, read as the reverse complement.
ATGTTTATCCACATAACCATAAACATATGTAATTCCAAGGTCAGAATGTCTCTATTGACCATAAAAATTAATTTAAAGATGCTTATACAACGTAATACAAGCAGATAAACCATCAGATGACCAACATAACCAAAGTGCACCAAATAGTCATCACAAACTACTATGACTGAATCTCTTTTTTTTTTTTTTTTGGGGGGGGGGGGGGGGGGGGGTTGGAGAGTGTGGGTGGGTCATGTCACAAATGGAATGGTCATCCACAGCAATGAGTCAAAGCATTTAAACCAATGGACCTTTAAGTTATCTTCCAGAATACGAGTAAAATAATTCTGGAGTTCAGATCCTCGGAAGTAGGTCAAGATCTCTTGCCAATCAGGTGGATTCTGCAACAGAAATAGATGAAACTCATCATCAAAGAATCCAACAAAAAGAGTAAATAAAGTCAGATAATAGCCAAAACAATTACATTAAAGCGCCCCAAATTAGGTTTCAACTTCCCAGCCAGAACTTTGAGGGCTGTTGATTTCCCAATGCCATTTGTTCCAACCAGGCCAAGAACCTGACCAGGTCTTGGGACTGGTAGCCTGTAACATGTACACTTGGGTGAAACCAATTTACAACCCTGACCAAAAATGCTTTCCACATAAAACCATACAGAATCACTTGATGTAAATGACAGGTAAAAAAAATGAAAACAAGCAAGAGTCAAAAAATTCACAGTAAACAGATGAAGAAACTTGAAACCGATTTTCAAATCATTTACTGAAAAAGGAAAAGCCACTCTAAAATTCTGCATCTAGTCAAGACTAGAGTTGGACTCAATGATGCTTAACCTTGATACTTGAGACGTAAGAAAGCTCAGAAAGAAGAAACTCCAAATTCTAGTCACCAATACCTCTTCAACCAATATCAGAATGACCAAGAAATTTACTATTAAATCTAAACGTCAAACGGATTAGGAGATACTGTCTAAACATGCCAAATGAGCTAAGAATTTATAGGTTCCACATGATTGCTTATCTAATGTCTTGAAAACACCAATAAACTGACCTGTGCAACTTGAAAGTGTTTGGACCATAACGATGTGTTGTATCTTTATCCAAGTCTTTTGGCAAATTGATAATCTGAATTGCTTCAAATGGGCATTTCTGAATCACAAATGAGACATTGGTCAGCAAGACTAATCTTAATGTGCACCATCAAGCTATAAAATACTATGAATATATGCTACATCATACACACCTTAACGCAAATACCGCAGCCAATACACAACTCTTCTGAGATGAAAGCGATCTTAGATGCAGGAGTCACCTCAATACAAAGTTTCCCTGGCAGTTGCACAAAGAAATGTGTCAAAACGCATATGCTTGAATTCCAACATGTACATTACTACAGTAAACTCCTCTACCAAAAAAAAAAGATAGTAGACAGAAACAAAACCTCAACAGAAAAGAATAAAACAAGAGATAGCATGCAGTGAATCAAAGTCAATGAGAAAATAGATAAAGATCTGTGTTCACTTTTAATAGTTTGATGTTCACAAGCTTCCAGTGCTATTAGAATAAGAACAATTCAATCAAATTGACAATTTATAAGATAATGTTGTCTGCATATGGCATAAAATCAACCAAAAGGCAACAACAAAACATGTATAGTCTTCCGTAGAAACTTGGTATTCCAATGAAAACAAAATGAAGCTAACAAATGTTCAACATGTACACAAACATGTCCCATTAATTCTCACATCTAAATGAGGTTGAATTGGTCAAAGAATCTGACAGACAGCTAGTACCTACATTTTATGTTCTAAGGCTTAAGATATTGTTAGCTTCACCAAAGGACACGAAGGGTGATAATTCGTTAGAGCTAAAATAGAATGGAAAATCGAATTTTGTTCCCAATTGAATTAATAGAGATATTGCCCTCCATGACTTCTCTAAAGTATTGCACTTAACTTTATGCATCAAAGATCTACTAGATTAATTACCTCATAACACCTAAAAACATTTTCATTACAGAATCAACATTAAATTGAACCAAATAAAGTGAAAGACAAGGACCTGATTCATGGATTCCAATGCCAAATTAATAAAACTCTTTTCTGGGAGTTCAAATTCTGCAACAAATCACTTAAACCAGCTCCCAAGATTGCATAATGCGTATGCATTTGATATAACACATGGAAGTATCCATCTCTAATGGTGTCAGTCTGAAGAATGCTATATTCTAATATCTTTTAATGTACTTTGTCCCCATGCTCCAAATCCCACACAAACATCAAAACTATTTCGTCATTTCTGGGGTCTCCAGAAGTCATTAATCCAGCACCAATTGATTCAAGTTCCACAAATTTAATAGCTCCACTAAAATTTTCATCTTGCCCTCCATCAAGAAGAAACACCAGCTTAATTCCCGCAATCATACATCCACTCATTACAATCTCACGCAAAATAAACGTTGTAAACCCAAATTTCACTCCTCACGCGATAAATATACAACACCAAAAAAATGTTGGAAACAAAAAAGTCAAATTACTATTGAAAATTCGAAAAGAAATTATCTACGAAACCAAAAAAAATTACCAGTTTTGACGACGGGACAGCTCTTCTTGCACTCCTGACGGCACTTCTTCGGCTTACACTTGTCGGAGCTCACAATAGCTATACGTGTCAACCTCTGATCCGACATCTCTCTCTCCTTTTGCTTTTTCTACTACCTGCGGAAAAAGCCCAATTCAACAAAACAAACCAAACCCTAGAAAAAAAATTCAAAATCAAATGCTTAACACGGCAAAATTAGTTGGAAAAAGAAATCAGCACCTCAGATGGATTGATTGATTGATCGCTTGTAGAACTGGGGAAACTTAGGAAAAATTGGGGAAATTTGGAGAGAGGCGTGTGCTGGGAACGAGTAAGATGATTATAAATATCTGAAAAAATAATGGGAAGATAAAAAAGGGGCAGCCGGAATTTAACCTGAAATTTGAGAGAGAAGGAAACGCGTGTTATTTACGTTGGGAGCCCGCACAAGGCAGCAGTGGAGGAAATGCTGCTAGCTAGGGTTCTAGTACACAATGAAAGAGAAATATTTTTGGAAATTGCTAATTTGGATGTGGATTTTGTGGGCTTTTATGTTTTGGATTAGACTGGGGGTTCTACTGTAATGCGGTTTTTCAATCGAATCGGTTTACCTTTTTTTTTTTAATTGTGAATTTTTGTTTTTGAAACAAAATGTATATATGCATTTGATAAGATTTGCACATTGGATTTTTATTTAAATATATATAGATTTCATCACTTGTTTAGTTTGTATTTGATAATTAAATTTTTTTTAATAAACTTTTTTTTTATTTTGCAATTAATCCTTTTAACTTTTAAACTGACAATATTTGATCAGTTAAAAAATTACTTTGTTTTTAAACAAAAAATAATTAAAAAAATAATGCTATATTTTTTAAAACAAGTGATGTAAATTTTGTTTTATACTTGACTATATTATTTATTTATTTAAAAGAACTATAAAATTAAATTAAATCTTCTTTTAATATCTATATATTTAATATATATCTTTCTAAGTATAATAATTAGTATCTAAAAGCATTTTATTATATAATAAAATTACTATTTTATATTTATAAATATTAAATTAATACTCTCCGGTTGAATTAGTGACCCACTGACCCAGTCTCTCTACCGAATTTCTTATTGAAATTGGGATTTGGAGGTTTGTGAGTTTGCTATTCCTTTTTTTATTTGTAGTACTTTTTTATTTTTTTTTTCTAACAGATGAAGAATGAAATTTAAGAAGGGAGGAAGAGACAAGGAAGCAGTGGATTTTAGTTATTATTTCCTTTGTATTACTTTGATAGTTTGATTTTTTTTTTCTCACACAATTTAAGAAAAATTAGTTAACTTTATTAGAAAAGTAAATCTAGCCTATTATTTAACATGAACGGGGCCTAGTATCAAAGTAGAACAGAGGGAGTAAATGATCAATATGGAGTTGTAAGAGATGATTTGATTTTGAGTATTTAAGAATTAGAAGAATCCAAGGCCTAATATTTTCACAAAATAATAATCTGAATAAGATTGAATTCTCCCACACAACTGGTGTAAGATTTATTTATGCCAAGGCATCTTGAATATGTGACACAAGTTGAAAGAGTAATTTGGGAATTAAATAGGAATTAGGTACCATATAACTAGACTTATTCAGGTAATCTTTTTTTGCTTAATGTAAGTAAAATTTCTCCTGGTAATAATTGTTAACAATAAAATAGAATGTTGACCGAAGGGAATTACAAAGATGAACACTTCAAACCAATCCCTTTTTTATTCCTTTGTGTGTTTTGTATGTAGGACTTCCTTTTTTTCATAACTAAGCATGAACAAGTTAAGCAATTCATTAAGGTTTACAAAAAAAATCTGAACCAACCGTAAGAGTACAAGATAATTGGAACCATTCATAAGCTACTTTTCACTGGCTGCCCCATTGAAGCCATTCGGAAACCTAGAAGGGTACCTAATCCTACAAGTATACAAATGCAATTTCCATACTAATAGTTTTTTTTTCACTTCTTAATCTTAAGCTATTGTTGTCATTCGATATCTTTTTTTTTATTATTTTATGAAGTTGTCCTACCCACCCATATATTTTCTTCAAAAAAGAAGAAAACGGAAGAAGTTAATTTCACACCATTGCATCTTATATCTATACCCTTGATGCATCGATAACCTTGTTAATAGATACCATGAGTATTAAAACTTGAATAAGGTGTGGATTTAGGTTTAAAAATTTTTGTGGGGGTGGGGGTTGGGGAGGGGGGGAACTCACCATTCTTATATATGACTGTATTAGTTGACTTTTGTTGATTTTTTTTTTTTATCAAAATGTATCACGTACCTTATCAATAATTATTTTCTTTTTTTTTCAATAAATAATTACTTGAACATTTTAGTTGTACCCTCAAGTCTCAACATAACAATTTCTCTCTTTTAGTTCTCGAATGACAGGGATAATTATGACTACAAACTTTTCTTTCTTTCTTTTTTTTTTTTTTTTTTGGCTTGAAGGGTACTGAAAAGGCTATCTAATGTGGATAAGCATGTCAATAGGCCTGTCAACGGGTCGGGTCTAGACCCGGATCCGGACCGGATCCGTGAAATTATTGTGGGTATGGGTAGGGATTTAATTCCGTTTTCCGGATCCGGATCCGTTTTGTCAAACAAAAAAACGGGTCGGATACGGAATATAGTATTTCGGCCCGTATTAGACCCGGATCCGGATATAAATGAATTAATAATTTTAAATATATATATTTATCAATATAATTTGATTAGAGTGATGTATTTTAATAAAGTTAATTTGATTTCTTTTCTTATTTGGTTTTTTCTTTGCATTAGTTAAAAATTAGTTTACAAATATATTTTTTTTTCATTTTTATTAGAAATTATAAATTTTGCTAAATTTGTTCGGGTAGACCCGGATCCGGGACCCGCCGGACCCGTCGGATCCGGATCCGGAACATAGAATAAAAGACCCGTCGGGTAAACGGGTCGGGTCCGGGTCCGGCATAGTAATTCGGGTCCGGGTCCGGAATAATGAATTCCGGCCCGGACCCGACCCGTTGACAGCCCTACATGTCAATGGGTAGAGTCTGGGTTGAATCCCTTTAATTCAGATCTAGACCTATTTAATTTAATTAGACTTAGACCCAGATCCAAACCTTTTTGGATATGAAAAAGTAAGTCCATACCCAGACCCTTATGGATCTGAGTATCCAATGGACATCTATGAATATTTTCTGAAAATACTAAAGTAAAATGTATTAAAAATATATAGAGTTCATAAATAATATAATACCATCCAATTTTTGTTTTCAAATAATAAAATTAACATTCAACAAATTGAATGCAATATTTTGAACACAAAAAAAGAATTATTATTGACTACTTCTATATATTTTTAAAGATTCAACTGCATCCATATCAATATTTCATTTGTTTGTCTTTGTCTTTTCTCTTTTTTTTGAAAAAGTTTGTGCCAATTACAATGACAACTATGATTAGTTTTTAAAAAAGAAAACAACCATAACATATATATAAATATTTAGTCTTATTAAAAAAATGTAATTTTGTATCTGTTTTTCTTATTTAAACCTCAATGTTGGCAGATGTCTCGCAATCCAGCACTAAAATAGTGAATGAGATAAAAATCATTTGATTAAGAACCGATGGGAAATAATTAATAGAATAAGAGGATTTATAAACACTTACACATTTTTTCTTTGATTCAATCAAATCACCAGTAGTCACTAATGTTTCAACCACATCTGGAAGCAATTTGACATGAGTCTCATCAATTACCCAACCACCAACACTAAATACAGATTCTAATACCATAAAATCTTACTGTATTCAATCCAATAGCCATAAAATATTATATTATTATATAAATTTTCTAATATATATTATTTAATTAAATATATATGGGTCTGAGTAAGATCTAGTATGAATTTGGATTTGGATATGGATTCTAGAAAACCAGACCATACCCAAACCCACGACTCTCTCATAGGGTCTGAGTCTGGATAGGGTATGGATTTGAGAAATTAAATCGAAACCCTATCCAAATATATTGAGTCCGAATTGGATTTGGATAAGATCCGACCCATTGACATACCTAAATATGGATGTCAAGTATGGAAATCTAATTCTGGCTTCAACCCCAAGCCATCTCTTTGACCAAAATTGTTTTGGACAAGAAAATGTTGATAGGATCAAAATCGTTTTGGACAAGAAACAATTGATAGAATTGAAGTTGGTTGTAGGCTGGAATAGAATTTGGAATTTTCATCTTGCGTCTTTTGAACTATTTTCAATGTTTTGAAAACCGGATCGAACCTACTGGTTTGATTGGTTGAATCATGACTAGTCATGTCTTTGGTTGCTATTAAAGTTGACTTGTTATATTACAAAAATTATTAGAACATATTGACCCGTTGAACCATGCTATTTTATTTTTTTTCCATAATTTTTAAAACCAAACTTAAAGTCTTGAAAAATGAAAACTTATTTGTCTAACTTTTCTTTTTAACCTTAATTTCTAAAGACTCCTTCTTTGGATTGCAATTTTTTATATAAAAAGAATTTATATTTTCCATAAACACATTTTTCAATCATTTTTTTTATCTCATGCACATCAAATAATTACAGTACAATTTTTTTTTAAAAAAAAAGCTTCTAAAAATAGCAATCCAAACCCTTAATCTCTTCTCCAATTCTCTTTCTTCTTGTTTCAAATCAACAATCCGAATTCTCTATGGCATCGGCTTCCTAACTATGGAGCTTCTCAACTTCAATTCTCTATTTTTTTTTCTTGCAAAAGATTGGATTAATCTCACAAGTCTCAACTCTCAAGACATTATCCATGTCAGTTTCACCTTTTCTTTCATTTTTTTTCGTTTATTACTTGGTGTTTGACAATTTGTATGATTCTTGAGGTTTGCAATTTTTACTTTTATTGTTCGATTTTTCCTTGAAGGGCACTTTGCCTATTTCAGATTTTTTTTCTCATTTTTTGGTCGGTAGAGAATTTGAGTGCCGTGTGAGAAAATCATTGCAGAAAGCTAATGAACTTCATGAACTATTCTGTCGAAAAGCTCAGGATTCAATTCCTATTTGTGGTATTGTATATGTACTTCACTTCTGTAGATTATGTAACTGAAAAATTCTTGAAGTACTTTGCACTAAAATAAATAATTTATTCGGACTGCTCTTATCCATTAGGAGTATTCAAGAACAATAATATTTAATGAAGCCGAGACCGACAAACATGCTGGCTGGGGACGCTACTTAGTGGATTTTCCAATATCTTACCATTTTTCTTTAAAGAAAAAAAGAAATAAGGGTCTAATTAACTAAGAATGCACACTTTTTCAGTGCATTAATTTGTATAACTAGTGCATTGCTACGTATATATGTCACTGCAATAAAAAGAGAGAAATTTATTTGGTTTTGTAGGATAATTATTACTGTAATTGTGTGCATTTTATTGCCATTGTAGGATAAATACTTAAGTGGGAGCTTTTGGAGCTTTTATATTGTTCTTTGTTGGTTCTAGTACTCAAGACAATTGGACATGTAATTTGGATAACTTTAATGTTACTATTATGTTCTTGGGGTTTTAGTATTTTTGAGTTTTATTGGATTTTGTTTAAACTCAGAAAATGGTGGTGTTTTTGGGTAAGATTTAAGATTATTTTTTTGATAGGTGCACTTGAGATCAATTATTTATTTGATTTTACAATTTAAAATTTTAATATATGAAAGTCAAGTTATTTGGAAATATTTGACTTTTTGTTAATTGATGTCTTGAATTAGCCCATGAAATTTCTTATTCTATGCATCGGACCGGTTCGACCGATCAAACCATGATCCGATCACTTCACCGATTCAATTAACCATTCATATTTCAAACCATTGGTTTTCATGGGCACTGCATTTTGTGAAATTGGTTTTTGTCAGGAAACTTCAGTTTAAAAACCATTATTATATATTCATTATTACTTTAAATAGTTAACATTTGCTATTTTTACTCTGCAAACTTTTTCCGTCAACATTTTATAGATATTAACACTTGATAATACAAGAGCTAATTACAAAAAACACACCTACCCTCAACTCTTTCTGTGTAGCATGTTAACCACAAAGGGAAGCTAGCTTCCCATTCAATGTCATTAATACTCAGTTACCAAGCCAATGGTACTTCTTGGTATTGATATTAGTTATCCCGGAATGCTTCACCTTGCCTAACTGATGTTTGCCTCTATTTTGCCTTTGCGCATAACTTTAGATTGTTTCCAACAAATCAAATGAAACAGAATAACAAGAAGGTTTTCTTTTTCGTAGCGTATTATATACAAACCACGTACCAAAACAAAGGTGCAAGGAAATCGTACGCATGAAACAAATGATGATACATTTACACCATCCACAAGCCCTCTGTTACTGTAACTTGGATGTAGAATGAAACACAAGATGTAGCTAATAATTCAGACTACTATTTATCTAATGTACTCAAATCTGTTAAAGGAGGACAGGTTAGCTCCCATTAATTAGACATTGAAGCTAACAAAAGCATATTATACTTTAAGAAACACGGTAAGATGCACCTAAGCATGCACATGTGCCAGGATGCATCATTTGTCCATTTATTTGCAAAACTAAAGATTACAGAAGGCAATCAGAATCTATAAGCCCAATTACACGATCAGACTTACTTCCACTTCTTGAACTTCCCTCCTCCGAACATTCCATGCTTTCCATGCTTGCCATGCTTGAATTTTCCATGGCCAAACATTCCATGCTTTCCATGCTTGCCATGCTTGAATTTTCCATGTCCATAGTGACCCCCAGGAACATGGCCGCCATGTGCGTAGCCACCATGTCCACCATGCCCCATATGAGAACCATGGGCCAGATGAGACGCGCCATAAGCTGCTGCTGCAGCTGCAGCACCTCCAGCAAGCAATGCCCCCATGCCAGGTCCATGCCCTGAAAGCACATGAGAAAACAAGTTGGCTACAACATGGAATAGGAAATGAAGCAACTTTCCATCTTTGTAGAGAAAAACCTTGACAATGTCCGGCACTTAAAGCTTTCAGTATCCTAGTGAACAAATATATTACTTGCCTAAAACATGCCGTTAGTCTACTTGCAAAAATGCACAGCATTGATCATCAGAGAAGTTCATTACACGTACCTAAGCCTAGCCAAAAACTTCTCATCATCTCTTTTTTATGGACATTCTGTGGAACCTAGTCAAGCTTAGACATACATAAGCATAAAATAAAAATTCACCCCCTAGGAGGCCTTTTTTATTTTGTTATTTTTTTAATGCACCCAGTAGGAAGCTTGCCCGTCATACACACACACACACAGAAAATATAGTTCAGAGTAGAACGTAATATATAACCACTCCCTCCAGACTTTTCCATCTCAAATTTGGAAAAAAAAAATGTAAAATAAAAAAAAGATTTTGGACAAATTACTGGTTGGATGTATAATTCAGACAAATCAGAAAGAGCCAATTCCAAAATATCAATTCAGGTAAGGCTATCAAGTGAGCAAATCTGAAAATTTTAAAAAATTGAAGTTACAGCCGATTCAGACAAGAAAAAGGCATCATTAGCAAGCATTCAATGTAAAACCATGATAACCATGGAAAGTCATGTTCAAGGCCCATCAACTGTGAAAAAACCAATCTTGAGCATTTAACGATCTACACAACACAATAAATCGCTTTAATCTTCAGTTGACAGAGGCCTAAATGGCACGTCCAGATATACTTAAATCCCAAAATTCAAGTTCCTGCAACAGTCAGTTACCAAATTAAGCTGCACAGAAGCACATCTCAAAGGCAGCAGAAAGAACACAGGACTAATAAGCCATTTAGCTTCTAAAAATCTGTTAAAGTTACTCTTTATTTCCCTTCCCTGTTGTTTTACTCACCAAACACTTATGCCTAGGGCTAGAAATGTTCAGGAGAAGGCAGGAACATTATATTTAGGAAAAGACTGCCTTTAAAATCTTTAAAATAACAGAGTATACTCTTAGTAGCAACTCTACCTGAGTGATGTGGAGCTGATGGTCCTCCAGCATAACCTGATGGAGGGTAGCCTTGGGGAGGGTATCCAGATGGTGGGTACCCCTGAGGAGGATATCCTGCTGGTGGATACCCTTGAGCTGGAGGATAACCACCATGTGGAGGATAAGCACCTGGTGGAGGAGGATATTGACCTGGGGGATAATGACCATGAGAAAATAGCCCTTTCTCATGGTCATCATGCTTGTCCTTTCCGCCTCCCATTTTTCTTCAAACTTCAACTTCTAGCACCTAAAGGAGAAGACAACACACACTAATCAAATGAAAGGATAAATGTCTTAAGAAGACTGCTAAAGATAACAAATCAGATACTGTTCTGATGCATTTAAGTGAAATTACTAAAGTATCATGGCCGGTATCAGCCAAAAATCAGCAAGTAGAACTCACTATCACCCAAAAAAAAAAAAAAATCAAGAACATACTCCACTTCTCAGGTGCAGAGACATTAGTCATTTCAGAAGTATGTTTATGTTATCAATTTGCTAACTACATAAACCATTTAACCAACATCTAATAGTCTGATAAACCCATGAATACATACAGGAGTTATCCTAAAGTATGTGAAGGACATTTAATGGAAAAAAAATCACCAGAATTAATCTGATGCTAGAACACTGCCATATTGAATAAAAAACTCAAACATGCATTTCACATGCATCTCCAGCACACTGTACAGGATGGGCATACCATCAAGATAAAATGAGTGAAAGCAACAGCATAGAGCTGCCAGTCAGGCATATAAAATACAATAACAGGCATAATCATCCATAAAAGTGCAATTGATACTAGTGTTCATCTGAGCAAATTATTAAAAAAAAAGCCTCAAATGATCAACGCCACGATACAATTGACCCATGTATCACTGGCGCATCCATGGAGAAGCAGCACAAAGATTTTTTCAAATGAACAACTTTTAGCTCCCTAGACTTGTCTACCAAAGAATATTGCATCAAAATATTTTCTAAAAGTCATGAAACAAAAGCGTCTGCGGCCAAAATTATTGGAAGCATAACTTAGGTACAATCAAATCTAGGTATAACAAAATTAAGAACACCAATGTAAACAGACAACACATTTGTGTTTATACTTGTCGGCAACAGTGTATCACTATATTCCAATGAACCCACTGCATTGACTGGAGAAGGCCTTAAACTTTATGATTTATGCTCAGTAGCATCAGAAAAGGTTAACTATTATATATAAATCCAACCACAATTATTAAACAAATCAAAGACTCCAAATAAGATAAAAGGACAAAATATAATCTATCTGACTCTGTCTCATACCCCCTCCCCCCCGGAACCCAAAGGTGATTAGGACAGTCGAAATCACATCCCAAAAAGATATCCCAAGAACATGAAGAAAGGAAAATCAAACAATGCAAAGATAACAAGAAAGGCAGACGCCAAAAGCCTTCAAGATAACTCAATAACTGATCTAGAAATCAGTTAATTCAGCACATGGGATCAGATTACAGCTTGGATCCAAGCAAACCAACGTATCATCATTCCCTTCATCAAAATGAATACTAATTTAAGAAAACAAGAAATTCAACTGCAAAGCTTTTGGCTTAATCACTTTTTCTTTTCTGATAAATACTGCCTTTCCTGAAAACACCCAAAACCAAGTCTACCCTCCGCATACCAGATCAACATGCATAAGAAACACACAACTAAACCGGCAATAAAACCATTTCCTCACAACCCCGAGAAACAAAATGAAGATGAAAGCCAACCAAAGTTTTCCTATTCAATTAGAACGGATTAAAGCTAATTATCTGCCCAGCCATTAAGAATCAACTGGATCACAAATCACAGACGATCACAATCACATAATTGTGTAACATACGTCAAAACATTAAAATGGAAAACAATTTCCATCACAAGAAAATTCAACAATTCCCCATTCCAATTAAAAAAACACACACATTCCATTCATCTCCCATAACTCCAAACCAATCCAAAAAAAATGATGAAATTCAAAATCAAAATGTTAATCAGAAACTACAAAAGCATCAATCTGAATGATCATTCCAAAAAATTCAATCTAAACAAAATTTATCTTTCATGTGTGGGAAGATAAAAGGGGTGGAGAGAAGGCGGGCGAGAGCTTACCAGTTCTTGTTTTTCTTGCAAAGGATGAAACAAACTCGTGAGTTTGCGGTGATTGTACGAAAGAATCAGAGGAGCGGATATATAAAGGTGGAGGAATATATATTGGATTTATTTACTTGTTGATATAATTAATATTTTTAAATAGTTTTTAAATATTATTAAGCCTTTTTATTCCAAATAAATAAAATATTATTTGGTATTGGGACGCAGTTGACAAGGAATTGTGGATATTGAGGAGATATTTATCAAAATATCGAGTTAAATGCAGATTCCACGCGTTACTTAGACGCGTAAATGACGTGTGCAGGACCGCGCTTTTCCTTATTCCTATCTAAATCGGACGTTTCCAACCGCCAGCCCAACTACCAAAGCATTAAGGCTGGTGGGGCAGAAGATCAAACTTTGCCTCCTAAGAATCGTCATAATATGTGATTTGCTTGAAAAAAATTCATACAGAGTATATAATGCTTTGATTTGATGGTTTCTTTTCGAATTATTTTTGAATCTTTTTAAATTCTTTCTCTCTCCGTAATATAGAATAATATAAAAAACTTGAATTGGAACTGGCGGTTTAGGACCAGTTCAAACCATCTAAAAAATATTTTGCTACCTAAACCTGTTTAGCCAGTTTAAAGTTCAATATCAATAGTTAACATCTAATACCAACAGTTCCAATTCTAATCCAACAACCCATTGTCCCATTCTATTCGTAAGTCTAGACTCTATAACTTATCTAAATCCAAAATCAATCCAATCTAATCAATAATGAGGTATTTTTTTTATATAAAATTTGCATCATTTTTCTTTTTCTTTGCATATGATAATACAATAAAGTTTTTTTTTCTACATTCAATGTCATATTTTCTTAGAATCAATTTTATAACAATAAGTGTTTAAGTATAACTAAAAGAATTGGAATCGTAATCGAAGGAAATCGGAACCATAACTGGAATAAAATCGAAACCAAAATCAAATCGGAACTAAAGGTTCAAGAACCATAATCATAACCATCCCTATAAGTGATGGTTAGGTTCCACTTTTGAAAAAAGCTGAAATTGTCAATTTTTAAACTAGAACGATGGTTCTAGAACCGTGACGATATCTACCACTAGGTCGAAAATCACTAGTGGGCTTTTTGGATACAAATTTTATTTGAAAAAAATGCTTACATCATACACATATTTTTCTATCAGTTTTTTATATTTTCAACCAGCTTTTTATATCACATACATCACATTATAAAAAAATAATATTTTTATCTAAATAATATTTTCAAATAATCTCCTATCCAAACACATTTATTTTGATAGAAATTTGTTTGTAAAAAAAAAAACTATTTACATTATAGACATATTTTTCAGTCACCTTTTTATATTCCAAACAACTTTTTCAATCCCACATGCATCGTATCATAAATAAATGCTACATTATTATTCTATATAATATTTTCAATGATCTACTATCCAAACATTGAATTGATTAGGAAGTTGTCCCCTTGTACGCAATTTAGTTCTTTATTCTTCATGAAATAAAGTGATTTTTTTGTGCAAAAAAAAAAAAGGTAGAGTTGAAAGATTGAGTGATAAAAGAGAAGAGATGAATATATCATATTGTTTAAACCATTGACATTTCTTTTTAGCTATTTTAGAAAACTCTTGTAGTATAGATTATGTTAGATTTTCAAAAATTTCTACAAATAATTGTACTAGTACTTGAAATTTGATTGGAGACAGAATGTCCTTTAAATTCTATGTTACGAGGGAAGGGGTTGAAAATGGATGAGAGCGCACAAAACTAGCGTTTTGAAAATTAGACTGAATTAGTTAGTTTGATTGGTCGAATGGTGAATCAGTTATGACACTGGTCTGATTCACTAGTCAACCCACAAATCAATTGAACTAGACAAACTCCATCAAGAGTTGGTTGAATCAGTTAAAAAGCGGGCTTTTGAATCAATTCATACTAATTTTTTTTCAAATTTTAAAGTCATTCAATGTACATAATAAATATAAAAAAGAAAAACATTTGAACCAGGCAAAATCGGTTGAACCGATTTGATCATGAACCAGAAGTTCATTCGGTTTTGTAAATGGTCTGAATTTAAAAACATTGCACAAAACCATTCCAAACTCACAAAAAGAAATTGAAAACAATCTGTAACAAGAGATATAAAGCCAGATTGTAGGCAAGTGATACACCCAATGTTAACTCTAAAAGATCTTTATTAACAAAATACTTAGTTTTTCTTTTCATTTACATACCAAAAGTGAGTTATATAAAAGTTTTGCACTATCTTCCCCAGCACAGTTTAACAGTTAAGGTGCATTAATCAGGGAATCATGAAAACTTCGGTCCAAGAGTCAAACTTTTTTCCTTTTTGTTTCTTTCTTTCTTTCCTTGTAAGGTTTAGAGTGCCACTTGAACCGATGAATTTTACACCATCTAAACTTCCTGCGAGAGTCGCATGGCTTCCTAAGATAAAACTACAAGACAAAAAAGTTATCACAAGACCTGTACTTGGATCAACACCAAAATTGCTTCCAAAGACAGCAAGAAAGGAAAAGGTATCACATGACTCGTACTTATAACAACACGTTTAAGCTCCAAGACTTAGAATTTTTGTCCTCCAAAACCACAACTTTCCCCGTTAATTTTCATCCCTAGCGATCCATCCCTTGTCAAATGGCCAAATTCATGTCAATTTTCTTTAATTCCCATATTTTTCTGCCTTCTTCCTTGAGGGCATGTTAGCTAATCAGAAACTTGACTGACTTCAAGTAATTGTCTAATATTAAGTCAATATACACAACACTCTAGGGTGGTGGATTTTTGCAGGTGCATTTGGACAATGCAAAGATGAAAGATCCAGTAGTGTTGCAAGGGGTTCTCCATCGTCACTGTCGATCTTCCCCGGCTACATTGTTCTTAGTCATTCTGTGCATTGTTGCTTTCGTCTTGGCACGCTTGCTGGACTCCAGTGTAATTGTTATTTTAACTATTTTGTTTCCTCACTATTCATCTATTTCTCCATGCTTAAATTTCAATCATGTGGACTGCATCTCACACAGAGTGGGTATTTATCAAATTTTCCAGTTTTCAACCCTAAAATTTCTTGGTTTGTTTTATATCATTTTTTCAAAAGAAATTTAATTTTTATGACATTTTAAGATTTCACATGATTGTTAGAATAAGTATTCTAAAATTGAATTTGTTTAGCAGAAGTGGAAGTAAGATTGTATCAATTTTTCTTGAAAATCCGTCCACTGGTCCATAAAAAGAATACCTCTATTTTACGTGCTTCCAATGTACCACTGTCTCAAATGTTTCAATATACTGAGAAGTGATTAGTTGAATTTGGGAGTGGCTAAATTCACACCCCTTCATTTTGAATCTACACTTTTCATTTCTTGATGACTTGTGTTATTAGCATTTAATTAATACACACTATGAATTTAAACCTTCCCTCTATATATACATACATATATATATATATATATATATAGACACACACTATCTAAATCCACGCTCCTAATACATTAATATCTTGTTCCATGAGCATTGATCACTTATATTATTAGTATCAAAAGTTGTACCAAGTATGAATTTAAGATACATAGAGGGGTGTGAATTTAGCCCCTCCATATATATATATATATATATATATATATATATATATATTGTATTATTGTATTCTATATTCAAACGCCTTTTTATTTTACATAAATCACACCACAAAAATGCGGCAATATTGTTCTGAAAGTAGATTTTCAAATAATTTTTAATCCAAATACACAACTCAAATGTGAGTGTTAATGTAAAATCTTAGGAATTTGTCCAATGAAACTCAAAGATCACACTCAACTTGGGACTGTATCAGTATTCACTAATCATACCAAAACCAGTTCCATCAAATTAATAAGAAGTTTTCATATGATAGCTGTCCGTGAATCTCCAAATAATACTCAAGTCACCTTAAAAAATACGAACATCCCATGCATAAATATAAACTGATAATACTTCACTTTACTGATATACATTTGTAAGTCATAAAAATCGCTGCTAATTACTATTCTTTGTTTTTTCCTTTGACTTCTAATGTTTTGCATCTCGTAATCTGAACATACATTTCAGTCAAATTTTCCAGGAAATTACTCGCCAAAATCAATATTCGCTGGCATCACATTTCCTAAATACCCTCTTCTTCGTGATCCTTGGAAAAATCCCAAGAGGAATCCCATTGAAATCCCGATGACTTGCTCACACACTAACAGTACTGTACAAATTACTTGCCCCACAAGCTACTATCCACTAAAGTTTTCAAAATCAGACGAAAATTTAGATTCAGACCTAGACCCAGACCCAGATGCAGCAATGCAACCCACCTGCCCTGATTACTTCCGTTGGATCCACGAAGATCTTTGGCCATGGAGGGAGACAGGAATCACATTAGGCATGGTGGAGGCAGCTAAAAGAACAGCTAGCTTCCGACTGGTAGTAGTTAATGGGACAGTTTACGTGGAGACTTACCGGAGGTCATTTCAGACTCGAGATGTTTTCACGCAATGGGGAGTTTTACAGTTACTACGGTTGTACCCGGGTAGATTACCTGATTTGGATATGATATTCAGCTGCGCCGACCAGCCGACTGTGGTAAAACAGTTTTATCCCAATCCAAATGCCTCGGCTCCACCAGCCCTGTTTAGCTATGATGGAGATGATGCCACCTTTGACATTGTTTTTCCGGATTGGTCATTTTGGGGATGGTAAGCATTTTCATTGTTAATTAAGTTCGATGACTTCCTTGGCTCGAGGAGATGTATTAAGTTGCTTTTGAATTTGTTACAAAAGTTAAAGACAAACTTCTTTCAAATTAAAGTGGTTAATGATGAAGGAAGGGCAAGGTTAAGGGTTGGATTTGGTTATAATAATAGTGTCCTAATTTTTACACGTTCTACAAAATAGGTTATAATAACACGATTGAAAATTCATAATCTATCGAACAAGTATTCGTTCGAGACAGATTATGACTGATAATCATTTTGTTCTATCATAATGGCCTGTTTAAGTTACAGTTTTAGAAATGAAAAGTCGTAAGAGTTACTTGATATAACGAGATTAATTTATGTTCATAACTATACATGGAAAGTATGACAACATTAGTACAAGGGATTTACTAATTATGGACCTAGCAATCCACTTACATATTCTGTCTTTGTCAAGGGTGTAAAAAAGTCTAATCAAATCTAACACCATAATATTCAAGTTTGTTTGATTATTTTAACGAGTTTGAAATTTGTTCAAACTTGATTTGTTTTTTGGCTAAATCGAGTTTGATCAAGTTTTTTTTTTTATCAAATTTAAATATTATCGAATATAAAATATTGTTCAATTTTGACTTGATTAGTTGGTGAGCCAAATTTGAATGATCTCTTACTAAACTAAGTTTTATTCGAGTATCAAATAATTTGGTTCATTTTTCAATTTTGTTCTTTGTTTGGTAATGACATGTAAAAGAAACGAGACATGTTATTATATATATATAGAGGCTCTTTGTATATATTTTACCTATATATATTTTATATATTTTTCAATAGCTAGGCCTGAAATTGCTATAAAGCCATGGGAGCAATTGTCGAAGGACTTGAAAGAAGGGAACGAGCGGATGCAATGGGTGGACAAGGAGCCGCAGGCATATTGGAAGGGCAACGCTAAACTTACGCTTTCAAGGAAGGATTTGCTTAGGTGCAATGTTTCGGGCAAACAAGACTGGAATGCTCGCATCTACCAACAGGTGTAGCTAACCTCTCTTTTTTTGAGGCAATGATAGATGCACAATAAGACGCTTTTGATTTTTTCTTTTTATTTCTAATAGGTCATGTACGCATATGATAAGAAATTTTATTTCTTTCGTCTTACTAAAAATGTCATATTTTTCATTTTAAAATATTTGAAAATGTTTGTCATATTGAGAAAATCAAGATACTTTTTTTATCTCTCCTTCCAATATAGTCTCTCCCTTTGATTATATGTATGTTATCATTTAAATTCAAATTTTAAATCTGTAGGGATAAAATTAGAAAGATAAACACAAATATTGCAATCAAATCATTATTTTTAAAATGTTAAATTCTCGAAACATGATAAAATAATTAGGACGGAGGGAATAATACAGACTTGTCTATGTGAACTGTGTTTTAGAAGAATAAGACCTCACAAAGGGGTTCAGGTGGAGTCTAGTAGCAACTGCACCGTGCAATGACAGTCCCAATTTGGTCTGTTGATCTCAAATCAGATTTTGATTATTGGCCTAGGTTGAGTCGGACTCCTTCGGACCAATTTGGGGCTGTTCATTGCATGGTGCAGCTGCAAAAGCAATGGTAGGTATCAAAATCCTATTATGTGAGACATAATATACATGGATTACGTCCATATCAAAACCTGCAGATTGAGAAGGGTACCATATCGATTTTTTTTTTTTTGGGGGTTTCTTATCCTTCCTTGTATAGTAAAAGACTGTAATATTCTTTTGGGCTGGAGGTGTAGATGTACAGCAATGTTATGCAATTATAGGATCATGAGAACAACAATTGATATATTTTTTTTGACAATAATAAAAGTACAAGAACAATAATCCCATCCTTTTTTTTCTCTCTATAATAAAAAGAACACGAGCCGGTGAAACCCTAACTTAGTGGCCAAAAATTAGAACTTCTAGGTTTAAGTTTATGTTAACGTTGTGGATTGCTTCTAATTGTACGCTAATGCTAATTCCACTATTTGTGTGTTAATTTGTGGTAGTGTTGAGTTGTAATTTCTCCCACTATTTTGGGTTTCTCTTATAATCTTATCAAAAGATAAAAGTAATCATATTATAATAACAAGAACACAAGCACAAAAACCCACTTTTTGTTTTTGTTTTTTGTTTAAATCCTAGCCTTAATAATACAAGTAGAAAAATCTATATGTACGATGAGACAACTAACTTACAAACTTGTGAAGTTAGAAACCAAGACTTTTTAACCACACAAATCAATCAAACTTAACTTTAATTTACCACTAAATCAAAGGTCCTTAGCGTACATTACCCTATTAGGTTGGAATATATCATAGCCTAGCTCATTTGACTTACCAATAGACCATGGACTCCCAAGTATTGAAAGTAAGTTTTACCTAATTTAATCACCTTCACAAGCTTTTCATCTTAGGGTCTGTTTGTTTCAATGTAGAATATTTTCCCTAAGAAAACATTTTCAATGAAAATTCTTTCCTGGAAAATATCTAATTTTCCCTTCATTTTCTGGTGTTTGGTGCAATTTTAAGAAAATGTTCTAAAAAAAATTAAAATCCTCCAACGATAATATCGTTCCGGATTTCTCTTTTGCTAATTGCTACTACTAATTATCATTATCTCTACCCACCTCATTAGCCACCACAAACAATCCCCAATCCAAATCCTTTCAAATCTCAAAAAATAAATCAAAGACCAGAACCAAGAATTCACAATCTCCCCAAGCCAGTTGAGTGCCATTGTAATAAAAAGTTTAAATTATATGCCTACCGCTGATTGAACCATTATAAGAAATTAGCAATTGAAATTTGATGTTTATTGTATTAACTCTTCTTCTAAAAATGTTCCTCCTGCCTCCATTGGCTTCACTTTTCTTCCTTTCTCCAAAACTTCTCAATGCAAGCCCAATCTAGATCTAGAGTTGTATAATCCATAAATGTGTTTGTGTGGCGCAAGAGAACGGAACAGTAGAGAGGAACATGAGAAAGAGGAGAGCTCGAAGAGGTGCAAAGTTGTGGGATTTGCAGAAGCAAGTGCAGGAACATAGCCCTTGATTTGATCTCTGTGGTATAGTGCTTGATGGCTTTGTACAATAGCCAAGTGCCGAGGAAACTGATAAGTCGCGATAGTTGTCGGAAATTAACTTCCGTATCTTAATTCCGGAAGTTATTTTACACCAAGTTATGTAAAAGATTTTCTACCAGAAAAAATTTTCCTGACCTCTTTTGAAGCCAAACACCAGAAATTGAAGAAAATATTTTCTGGAAAAGATTTTCAGTCCAAACAAACAGACCCTTAATGTTAATCTAATTAATTCTCTTACTTTACTCCTTTAATTCATGATCATTTAGCAAAAGCAACCAGTTGAATCGGAGGCACAAAACCAAACTCTCATAACTTATTGTTAATTAGCAGGACTGGCACGGTGAAGAACGACAAGATTTCAAAAACTCCAACTTAGCCAACCAATGCATTCACAGGTATAGAACAAGTAAATTATCTTGCATTATATTTATTTTTGCTTCACCTGCATTGTGCTTTGATGAATCAACTTTGATTTGATTCCAACCTTTGCATGAATGACACAGATTTAAGATTTATATTGAAGGATTTGGGTGGTCCGTTAGTCAAAAGTACATTCTTGCTTGTGATTCTGTTACTTTAATGGTCAAGCCACGTTACTACGAATTCTTCTCAAGAAGTTTGATGCCTTTGCAACACTATTGGCCCATAAGAGATATAAACAAGTGCAGATCAATCAAACATGCTGTTGAATGGGGCAATAACCATCAGGAAGAGGTAATAAATTGATCATGTACGTAGTACCACTTTCAGCTTTCAATTGAAGATTAATTAATTGAGAAATTGTTTTGCACTATGCACGGTAACAATTTTTGCGATATCATACACGTGAGATGAAAAGGTAACTAAAGCAATTGTTTAGAGAGGATTATAATTTTTTTTCCTGAATAGAAAGTTAAATAGAACAAAATTTTCGATGCCGGCAAGAAATTTTACTTTTATCAATTAAGATCTTGCTTCACATCACAGGCACAGGCCATTGGCAAAGCAGCAAGTAGATTTGTTCAAGAGGAGCTGCAAATGAAATATGTGTATGATTACATGTTTCACCTCTTGAAAGAGTATGCTAAGCTTCTAAAGTACAAGCCAAGTACTCCTCCAAATGCAATTGAAGTTTGTTCAGAATCAATGGCCTGCCCAGCTGATGGATTGGTGATGAAGTATATGATGGACTCAGTTGTTACAAGTCCCTCTATTGAAGCTCCATGCACCATGCCTCCTCCTTATGATCCTGCTACATTTCATTCAATTTTGGAGAGAAAAGAAAGCAGAATAAGGCAAGTGGAGACTTTGGAAGAACAGTACTGGAATGGTCAAAACAATCACAAGTAGTTAGTACAGGCTAAGGTGTTTTTCTTATTCTGGTTTGTCATTTCTATGCAAATGTCTACAGGATTGAGTTGATAGCTTAATTTTACCATAGGGTATACAAGCCAAGCATGTCTTGAAAATGTTTAAACGAGTTTGAGATCAAATTCAAGTACATACATTTTTTGTGGAACTAATCTTTGAACATAGCAGCATTGTAGCTCGATTTCCCATGAATACACTCCTTTCCATTTCTAGTAAAGGATAAGGTACAACCTTACTTAACTCCACCAATACATATATATACACACATAATCATAATTATACACACCTAGTGTATTTATGTCTATATTTTCAATTTAAATACACTTATTCGAAATGTTAAAACCTGAACTGCCCTCTTAAGGAGTCCTCCTTGCCCACCCATTCGCTAAACCAATTTATTATTACAACTATTAAATGTGAAAGAAAAATATATATTAAATGGAATAAATGAGTAAGGTGTGAGATGTAAGTTGGGAAAAGAACAAACTTCAGTTCAATGTTGGGGCCATTTTTTATTTTTTTTTTGAAGAAACTTATCTTTATTGAATCATAAGAAAGTCACACGTAGCAAGAAGCAACATAGAGACACGGCTATGGAGCCCTCCTACGGAAGCCAGGGAACCCTAATCTATCCTGTCGGATATCCCTGCGGACCAGCAGGGGAAGCGCTGCAAAGGAATCAAACAATGTTGCGGTCATTTAGAATCTAACTTTTGACCTAAAGTTTTTCTTTTTTCTTCGAACATTTTTTATGGATAAAAATTTTTCACTTTTGCTATAATCATGGGATGCCTTTGTCAAAAAAAAAAAATTAAGAATACATTATAACATGGTATGAATACAAAGTTGGATAATTAATTGTTAGTCTTCTAAATTTGAAGAACTTAAAGCAACTCGAGAGTTTGTTATCTATAATTTTATTTTTATTTATTTTTTTATTCAAAAAGATATTCCAAACTTCATAAGGACAGGCGGGGCTTGACAATCAAATCACAAATCTCACGATCACTAATATTCTTCTCTTTTAATACCTGTATTACCTAACAAGCTTAATCAAATTTTGACTCAAAATAAGGTGGGCTTATAGTATCATGTATTTATTATCCATGTCACTGACAGGATGTCAAGCCTGTACAATAATAAATACCTGCTCAAATAAAATACAAATTCTGTATATAGCGGTAAGCAGGGTCAAATCCACAGGGACTGGGGATAATTTAATTTCTTCTCAAGTTCTAGATATAGGGGGTTTTTGAAAATGAGAGTAACTAAATTACTTGGAATAAATTAAAATAAAATAAAATAACTACAACTCAAATAACTAATTATCACAATAAAATAATAATGGACGAACTCTAGCCAAGAGACAACTTCGGAGATGGTTCACTTAATTCGATCACAGATGCAAGGATTATTCCAGTTACTATCTGATAAATTAGTTATAGTTGTCATACACGCGATAAACAACCAACTCTTCCTCAATTTGTCGATAGCCAAGGCACGACCGTTGACTATTTCTTTAATCAGGAAACAACCCTAGGTACGATCATAGAAGTTCAATTCCCTAATTGCATGAATAATTAGAAGAGCCTAATTCTAACCAATCAACACGCTACGAGGGTCTCTTTAAGTTAGTCTGTCTATCTCCCTGACACAAACCCAATCATGCCAGTTGCCACCAGTTTAGAATAATTAAACAATTACGGATTTAACTACCCTAATTGGCTTCAGGTTATTGAATTAATCTAGAATCCGGGCCCTGGATAATCGAATAATAAAACAACCATATGAACATAAAGCAGAAGATAGACGAATACCAGAAAATAATAGGAAAGCTAAAATCGATTAGATCTCACAATTTAAGTCGAACCAAATCCTCCATTGTTCTTGACTAGAAGAAGGGATTTAGTTCATCCCTATTGAGAAGAACCCACGCAAGATCGTCACAATACTTCTGGCGTACATACGAACCAAAGAAAACGCATGAATCAGGAAAAGAAAGAAAACTAAATTGTCTCTAAAAACTAAGCTACCAACCCTCTGTACGTTTCTCCCTTTTTAAAGCCAAAAGAAAGTCTAATGCTATCTCTAGTGGTCCTTGCCGAAATTGAGAGTCCAATTCCCTTTCATAAGCCTTTGTACGTTTCTTTTCCAAGAGTCCAAATGACTCATGCTTCTTATCCGTGGTCCCCGCCGAAATTGAGAGTCCAAGTACTCAAAAGAAAGCTCTGCCAAATTCCTTGTATTATGTTTTCTCTTGGTAGGAGGACTCTTAGTCAGCAAAAAAGGGGAATGGAAGTCCGGTTCTTCTCAGCAATGTGGGCCAGGTCTGTGGAGTATTTAGAAGTCTCCATTTTCTCCGAAAAATACCTCCTTTTTTGTAATTTTCTGCTTCATTCCCTGAAATTAAGTCCAGATACCGAATATAAGTAAATATTAATAATTAAAACAATATTTGGCAAGGACAAAGGGGAAATTAATAATAAAATAATCAACAATTAACACCCTATCAATTCCCCCACATCTGAACCATGCTTGCCCTCAAGCATGAGAACAGCAATTGAACACCAAAATTTGACAATGGCTGTTGCTCCAACTACCGTATTGCCAAGATACACAGAAAAACATATATCAAACTTCACAAGTTAAGATCCAAGAAAAATCACCCCGGTTAGCTTCCCAACCACCAACTCCACCAATTTAAAGCAAACTAATCTAAGAAAAAGGAATGGTTGCTTACATTTATCAGCAAATGGTCCAACTATTAACCAAAATCTCGACATTAAGATCACGAACCGACAAGCTGACTTATTCACATACTAACACAATCTTTATTTTATTTTTTTTTCTTTTTGTTTTGTTTTTGTTTTTTTTTTTTTTAGTAACAAAGATTTAGTCTATAGCCCTTAGAGTCTTTTGACGCGAACTCTAACATTTGACAGATGGAGGAGCCCGGTTACTCAGCTCCAATCGCTATGCGACCACGCACTCATAGCAATTACTACATTTTGACGCGAGAATCGACACTTTAGGTGAAAATCCCCGGTTACTCAGTAGTAATAACTAGTGGAGTACAGTCAACTCTTATTTACAACCATATAGCACAATAACTAAAAATAACACAAAAATAACAGCAGCCGGCCTCAAATTTCCAAACATGGAGAACTAAAATTAATAATTGGACCAATTCACATGAAAAATGCCAACAATCATTCTTTATGCCTAGAAAAGTTAACCAAAAATTGGAAAAGTTAAGCAATTATTGATATTCACCAGAGAGACGTTCTTGAACTCAACTCCATTAACTTGATACCTTTTTATTACTAAAACTCGGCAATATCAGAATTAGAGACAAAAATCCAACATCAAACTTGGTATTCAAATAAGAACTGACCACTAGGGAAAAAAAAGAAAAAAAAAGAAAAGAAAATAAACGAAAAGAAGATAAATATCAAACTAAAAACAAAGGAAAAACACCTAAAAATCGAAGATTGAAAATATTAGCACCACAACTGATCCCCCCCACACCTAAATCACACATTGCCCTCAATGTGACAAATAAACAGTAATAGCAAGGCGAAAGGCAACGGTACTTCCCTGAAATCATCAAAATAGGGGCGGGTCGGGCGGGAACTGAGGAGCAAGACCTGCATGGTGCATAAATGCTGCCAAATTCTGCGCCATGTGAGATTCTAAGTGTCTTAGACCTAGAAGATGACCATGGCCTCACCATTGGTTATAAAGATCACTCCAATTGACAAGAGACAACAATGGCCAACAAATAATGGAAACAGGAAATTCAAAGCAATAACAATTGAAAAGCCAACCCCATGAACAAAATGCACAATTCAATCACCCACAGGTTTTACAAATATCCTAACACTGATAGCAAATGCAATCAATAAGCACCTGTGGGCCCAATTTGGTCAAATGCAGAATCAAGGCAACCCAAAAGCGCAGCAAGTACTTCAATGAACTAAGTAACTGAAATCTCTTGCCCGAAAACTCCCAAACAAGGGAATTAGACCCAAATATTGCCCGATTGGACACAATCAACAAATGTCAGCAATTAGACACAATTCCACCCAAAATCTCAACAACTATCTCCAATTGGATAGTCAATTGCACAACTCAACCAACCAAAAGTTCTAGCAACTCATATCAGAATTGGAGCAACAACTTAATCACAAGAACTTGAATTTTCAAACAAGCAAGCATCTCCAAATGTAAGCAACAACTATAGTCAAAAGACCCCACCAGTACCACTGGTGGGCACACAAGGAAGAATTAAATCAAATATGATCGATCGATGGCAGGAGCGCCCAAATTCAATCAACAACAAGTAATCCAGACAAACAAAAGCAAAAGAGAAACACAAGAAAAGGGGCCAGATATCGATCAAACAAAAGCCATTGCCCACCGTGAATAGAAAAACACTAAAAAGCAAAAGGTACTGGTAAACCACAGAGGGAAGAAGGGACCGGACACCGTTGGTGGCAGCGGGACTGAGCGCTTTGGGCAGCCCGGTAGCGTTTAGGGCAAGCCGTGGGAGGAAGGAAAAGTCGTGTGATGGAGCAAGAGGCTGCTGCAGACGTGGGAGCGAGCTGGGAGGTCGCGGCGCGCGAGTTTTGTGGATGGACGTGAGGGGATCTGGGGTGGTCGAGCGCAGGTGGAGTGAGGTGGAGACGCGCGGTTGCTGGAGTGCGACGTGGGCTAGTGGCGGCGCTGGTGTTGCTCTGGTGCTGCGGTGAGGGCGGCGCGCGAGGAAGGGGAGTGCGGCGGCGGAGCGGCGTGTGGCTCGGGTCTCGGTTGAAGAAGAAAAGAAAAGAAGAAGAAGAAGGAAGCGGGGAAGAAGAGGAAGAAAAGGGAAAGAAGAAAGAAAGGAAAGAAAGAAAGAGAAAAAAAAAAGAAAAAAAAACAAGAAAAGAAAAAAGAGAATAAAATATTTTTGGGGGTTTTTTTTTCACTGTTGTTTTTCAAAATTTTTTTTCCGAATTTAAATTTTCAAAATCTGAATTTTTGAAAAAAAAAAAAAGAAGAGAAAAAATGTTTTTTTTGAATTTTTTTTTCAATGTGAATTTTTAAAATTTTTTTTGAATTCATTTTTGGGTCGTCAAACACCGCGTGGACACGCTAAGATTGGTAAACGTCCACTGATCTTAGGAGTCACAAACACTGCATAGGCTGGCCAAGATTGCACTTCCAGGTCACAGTGAAGAAAAATATCAAGACCGATTACTACCCAAATGAGAAACAACAAAACGAAAGAATTGAACAACGAAAAACAATAAAACCAATATTTGGGTTGCCTCCCAAAAAGCGCCTTTTTTTAATGTCTTTGGCTAGATATTGTCATCTTTGCTCAGGGAGGATAGAATCTTGTGGCTCGTTTCAATGCTTCATCCTTTATATAGTCCTGATAACCCTCGTAAATAGAGTAATTTTTGAGCACACGAGTTACGGTTTTCCATGGACTAGTAGATGGCGCCAAATAATCAAGTAGTGATCTCAATTCTTCATCCACTCCTCCATCAAGAGCACTCAACGGTTCAAGATATTTGACCATAGCTATTCTTAACTTATTTCTGCTATGATACTCAAAAACTTCCGGTATAACAAAATCAATCTCATTAACAGAAATAATAGAGTAAGAGTTAGGAAAATGCGAGTTAGGGAATGGAGGTGGTGTCACCACATTTGATGATTCTTCACTGGATTCTTTCACTTGAATGGGTTGCGGTTGGGGTTCCATTTCTTCCTTTTCGGCTTCTTTTTCAACTGCTTCTGTAGATCTATCATTTTGACACTCTTGCATCTCCTCATCACTAG
Organism: Coffea arabica; assembly: GCF_036785885.1. Lineage (NCBI taxonomy): Eukaryota > Viridiplantae > Streptophyta > Magnoliopsida > Gentianales > Rubiaceae > Coffea > Coffea arabica. The sequence goes on along the minus strand of NC_092325.1, from coordinate 7,732,366 downwards.
TCAAGCAAATTGCACTCTCATTTTCTTCAAAATCAACAATGGTTTTCGAGGGCAATCCTTCAATTTGAGAAACCAATCGATTTATTCTGGATGTCAATAGACATATTTGGTCTGCCAGATTACTCATTGCATCCTTCATCATCCTATTTCTCATTTGTGTCTCCTGTTGGAATTGATATGTATTAGTAGCTATTGATTCAACTATTTCTTCAAGAGACATACCTGACATAGATGATGATTCTTGAGATTCATACTGCTGAAAATTCATTGGCCCTATTGTATAATTATAACTGGAGTTATCCCACCATCTTTGATCATGAAAGGGAAAGCACTATAGTAATGCAGTTACGAGGCAGTTACCAGAAAAGATCTAAGCAAGAAAGGCTGAAAGGACTGGATTTCAAAAAGCCCAACATTGCTGCAAAAAGGAATGCCCAGCAAGTGAGGTGAAAGACTAACCCTTACAGCTAAATCTTCTTATTAATGTAATGTCTATAAGAAGAAGGTGAAATCCTACTCTTTCTTACCTCACAGACAAGCTAAGTGTTCTCACTAAGAAGATTAGGCCTTCGGGAGGAGCGAAGCCACTCTATCGGGTGATAAGTAGCAGAGTGAGCACAGAGAATGTAGTAAAGAGAGAGGGCACCAGAGAACCCGCACGTGGGAATGCCTAGTCACCTCCCGGGCATACCATCCACAGAGGGAAGGTCAGTGCGAATCCCTTAAACAACAAGTTCTTCTTCTTCTTGTGAAGTCATCAATTCAGATACCCGTTTGGATTAGGATTATACTACGTTTGAGACCAGAGTGAAAAATCTCCATAATTATTGAGTGAGACACTCAGATTATCTTGATATTCGGGCACATACCGGTTGAATGATCCCTGGCATAACAAATTTTACAGGTTGCAGCAGCCATTCTTTCTCTGATAGAGTTTAGTGCCTCTGAATATGCAAACTTAGCAAAAAAAACAAGCCTCATTGCCTTCCCTGGAAACAAAATCCAGTCTATCACCAAAATACGGAGTGTTAGAATCCATAAACTATATAAAAAAATAAGTGAAAAATAAATAAAAAAATAAAAACAAGATGAACTCAAAAAGAAACAAATTAATCTGGCACCAGTCCCCGGCAACGGCGCCAAAAATTGACAGGATGTCAAGCCTGTGCAATAATAAATACCTGCTCAAATAAAATACAAATTCTGTATATAGCGGTAAGTAGGGTCAAATCCACAGAGATTGGGGATAATTTAATTTCTTCTCAAGTTCCAGATATGGGGGTTTTTGAAAATGAGAGTAACTAAATTACTTGGAATAAATTAAAATAAAATAAAATAACTACAACTCAAATAACTAATTATCACAATAAAAATAATAATGGACGAACTCTAACCAAGAGACAACTTCGGAGATGGTTCACTTAATTCGATCACAGATGCAAGGATTATTCCAGTTACTATCTGATAAATTAGATATAGTTGTCATACACGCGATAAACAACCAACTCTTCCTCAATTTGTCGATAGCCAAGGTACGACCGTTGACTATTTCTCTAATCAGGAAACAACCCTAGGTACGACCATAGAAGTTCAATTCCCTAATTGCATGAATAATTAGAAGAGCCTAATTCTAACCAATCAACACGCTACGAGGGTCTCTTTAAGTTAGCTTGTCTATCTCCCTGACACAAATCCAATCATGCCAGTTGCCACCAATTTAGAATAATTAAACAATTACGGATTTAACTACCCTAATTGGCTTCAGGTTATTGAATTAATCTAGAATCCGGGCCCTAGATAATCGAATAATAAAACAACCATATAAACATAAAGCAGAAGATAGACGAATACCAGAAAATAATAGGAAAACTAAAATCGATTAGATCTCACAATTTAAGTCGAACCAAATCCTCCATTGTTCTTGACTAGAAGAAGGGGTTTAGTTCATCCCTATTGAGGAGAACCCACGCAAGATCGTCACAATACTTCTGGTGTACATACGAACCAAAGAAAACGCATGAATCAGGAAAAGAAAGAAAACTAAATTGTCTCTAAAAACTAAGCTACCAACCCTCTGTACGTTTCTCCCTTTTTAAAGCCAAAAGAAAGTCTAATGCTATCTCTAGTGATCCCCGTTGAAATTGAGAGTCCAATTCCCTTTCACAAGCCTTTGTACGTTTCTTTTCCAAGAGTCCAAATGACTCATGCTTCTTATCCGTGGTCCCCGCCGAAATTGAGATTCCAAGTACTCAAAAGAAAGCTCTGCCAAATTCCTTGTATTATGTTTTCTCTTGGTAGGAGGACTCTTAGTCAGCAAAAAAGGGGAATGGAAGTCCGGTTCTTCTCAGCAATGTGGGCCAGGTCTGTGGAGTATTTAGAAGTCTCCATTTTCTCCGGAAAATACCTCCTTTTTGTAGTTTTCTGCTTCATTCCCTGAAATTAAGTCCAGATACCGAATATAAGTAAATATTAATAATTAAAACAATATTTGGCAAGGACAAAGGGAAAATTAATAATAAAATAATCAACAATTAACACCCTATCAGTCGCCAAACAAAAATTCTGATTTCGTCTCCTGTTTAACGGGTATACAATAGCACCTGTAACCATACCACATTAGATTTTTGTTAAAAGTAGACATTCATCAATACTTTCTTTTTTCCTCATGGTGAGTGTTTGATTCCTAATGTCCTTTTTTTTAAACAAGGGGTACATGTTTTTGTTATTGATATGTTTTGGAAACATAAACAAGGGATACATATTAAAAGGGTTAATCATATTTTATCCCCTTAAAAAATACCTCATTTATCAGTTTACCCCCTAACATTTAATTTTGCTCACTTAACCCCCTTTAGAACAAAATTGCTCTTGCATTATTTTGACTTTCCATTTATCTTGTTTTCCTTTCTTTTATTTCTTTTTCTCTTTCTTCTTTATTTAATTCTTCCTCTTTCCCACAAAAATCTTCACCTTAATAATTGAAATTAAAAAAGATGAATTACAGAAATCTATTTTCTCCTTAAATGATTAAAAAAATTTAAATCATTTTCCTAAAATACAATTTTTTTAGCCTTTTAATTCTTTAATTTTGGATTTTCCTCTTTCCTTTCTAGTTTCTCATTTCCAAGAAAATATCTTAAGATGAAATTGTGACCTGATTAATAATCATCAGTTGAAATTTGTGACACGTGACATCATACAAAAAATCAAAATTAGTTTTTGATAGCTTTTAAACTTTCACCCAAAAATATGCAATTACAAACTCAAAACAAAAATTTTCATTGAAATGAAATTTCTATTGGGAAGAATGAAAGACTAAAGAAAGAGAAAAGAAATAAAAGAAAGGAAAACAATTTCATCTTATGATATTTTCTTGAGAATAAAATGAGAAACTAGAAAGGAAAGAGGAAAACCCAAAATTAAAAGTATTGAAAGGCTAAAAAAATTGTATTTTAGAAAAGTGATTTCAATATTTTTTTAATTATTTAAGGAGAAGATAGATCTCTGCAATTTCTCTTTTTAATTTCAATTATTAAGGTGAAGATTTTTGTGGGAAAGAAGAAGAATTAAATAAAGAAGAAAGAGAAAAAGAAATAAAAGAAAGGAAAACAAGGTAAATGAAAAGTCAAAATAATGCAAGGGCAATTTTGTCCTAAAGGGAGTTAAGTGAGCAAAATTAAATGTTAGGGAGGTAAACTGAGAAATGGGGTATTTTTTAAGAGGGTAAAATGTGATTAACCCTATTTAAAATGACCACCGGTTATTAAGTGCGGTTCGATTGATCAGCAGCCAAGGGAACAGCTGAATAACCAAAACACTTAAAACTCTTCAGTGCTGAAATCCATGAAAGCCTGAATTTATCCGGCAAATGAAAACAGATCATGAGATGCTTAGATAATACTTATTGTTGGGAAGCACTCTAACAAAGCGTAGATATAAAATGCATGCATTGGTTCTCAACGTGCATGTCCACCATGGCCTGAGCCGCCACCTCCATAGCCGCCACCAGAACCACCTCCGTATCCACCTCCTGCTCCTCCACCACTGCCATATCCACCTCCACTAGCTGCTCCTCCTCCATAACCTCCTCCAGCACCTCCACCATGTCCACCTCCAGCTCCATAACCGCCACCCTTACCACCTCCTTCACCTCCACCATAACCTCCACCACTACCACCACCGGCTCCACCACCTACACCACCCCCCCTTTCCATAGCCTTCACCACCCTCACCTCCTCCACCGTAACCGCCTCCAGCTCCAGCACCGCCACCCTTTCCATAGCCTCCACCTTCACCACCTCCAGCTCCTGCACCGCCACCCTTTCCATAACCACCTCCACCTCCAGCACCACCTTCCTTTCCATAGCCACCTCCGCTCTCACCTCCCCCACCATAACCACCTCCTGCTCCAGCACCGCCACCCTTTCCATAACCACCCCTACTCCTACACCGCCGCCCTTTCCATAACCACCTCCACCTCCAGCACCACCTCCCTTTCCATAGCCACCTCCGCCTTCACCTCCTCCACCATAACCACCCCAGCTCCTGCACCGCCACCCTTTCCATAGCCTCCTCCACCATAACCACCCCCTGCACCTGCACCGCCACCGTGGCCATAACCAGTCCCACCACCAGCTCCATAACCACCACCAATACCATGGCCAAAGCCACCCCCTCCTGTAACACCACCTGAGCCCTCGTTGTAGCCTCCTCCTCCAAAAGTGAGGAGTGATCGGCATTCACAACATATTGTTATGCCCAATAAAACGAAGAAGACAAAACTGAGAACTTTGTGAGTAGCCATGATGTTTAGAATGTTTCTGACTTGTGAGTGTGATTCCTAATGTCCTTATTGATACGTTTGTCCTCCTATATGCCAAGATGCTACCTTTTTTAGCACGAAAACATTCACCACAAGAAGGAAAAAAATATTCAACTTACCTTTGTACAAAAATCTTATTCATTAGGTTTTGTTAACATTATTATATAAGCGTACAATAACCACGGCACAATCGCACAAAAATCCAATCGTAACTCTGCCTGGAGTCGGTCTTGGGGGCAAATGCTGATGATGTCGACTTGCAGGCTTCCCTTGGTTGCCGTCTCAGCTCCTAGAGGGTCCTCTAGCCCTCATCGTTGTCCTCCAGCAGTGTTTCTAGCAGCCAGAAAACTCTCTTCTTCCACTAGTACAACCTTGATCAGTTTCCCCTTTCCATCAGCTGTCCATGGATTAGCAATCAAGGAGATTCCAATTACATCCTCATCATCATGCTTCAAAGATATCGTTACACGTGAAGCTTTCACTTTGGCTCGGTGTTACTCAAGTACTGCAACCACCAACCACGAGATAACTGATAATTCACAGATTAAAAATATGGCACGAGAAGGAATAGTAAGGGCTTGGGCTGGGGCTGTAATGGTTGGCATTGAAATTACAAGGGCTTTGCAAAGGTTTTGCAAAACCTTTGCAGAACGGACAGGCGCACCAGTGTTAAACCGTGACCAGTCTCAGAGGAATAGGCTTGTCTCATTGGAAAAAAAAAATTTGCAAAAGGGTTGTTGGTCAAGAAACTGCTGTCAAATCTGTAGCTGATGCTATCAGGCGTTCAAGTGTTGGCTTGTCTGACCCTAATCGGCCAATTGCAAGTTTTATGTTCTTAGGTCCTTCAGGTGTTGGTAAAACTTAGCTCGCAAACATTAGCAACTCAAAGAACCCTAAATTGGTGCGGATAGATATGAGTGAATACATGGAAAAATATCAAGTCAGTCGATTAATTGGTGCCCCACCAGGGTACATTGGTTTTGAAGAAGGCGGACAGCTCACTGATGCAGTCCGCAGGAGTCCTCACTCAATTGTGCTTTTTGATGAAATTGAGAAGGCAGTTCCTGACGTTTTCAACATGTGCGGGAAAAACAGTTAGTTTCAAAAATACCATAATCATCATGACTTCGAATATTGCTTCTCAGTATATTTTGGAAACTCTTAGCAACAAGGAGGAAGGCAGGGAGGACACATATGAGGTAATGAAGAATAAAGCAATTGAGATGGCTGGAAAAATATTTCAGCCAGAGTTTATGAATCGAATTGACGAGTACATTGTTTTCCAACCTTTAGATTCTAAGCATCTCATCAAAATTGTCAAACGATAGATAGATCGTGTTAAAGAAAGGCTTAAGAAAAAGAAAATTGACGTGCATTGCACTTTGGAAGGGGTAAATCTTTTGGGTACATTGGGTTTTGACCAAAACTTTGGTGCTCGGCCTGTGAAGAGGGTGATCCAGAAGCTGGTTTAGAGTGAAATTGCAATGGAAATTTTAAGAGGAGATATTACAGAGGGAGATTCTGTTATTGTTGATGCTGATGAATCCCTAGGTGCCCAAGATCTTGCACCCCAAAATAGATTGCTGATAAAGAATATGGAATGATATTTGTGTGCATATCCAAGATCTGCCCTGGATATGTTAATTAAATATGTATGTTCTGTTACCCAATTTGAAACATTAGGGTGGCTGGTTATGGAATTGAACTGATGTCTTAAAGTAATGTTTTTTCAGCACACACATTTTTTGTTTGAAAAGAAACTAAGTACATTTTTTTGTCAGGGCTATGTTTGGTTAGCATTATTTACAAATAAATAAATGGAGTTGTAAAATTGATTGGTTCGTATTTTGTTAAATTACAATTGCAGAGACAAGATTATTGTAATTTTATATGTTCAAACTGACACATAGATTGTTAATACTTTAATACTTCACTAGATGATAGGTTTGAAAAAAGTCATCAACTGCTGCATTGCATAAGAAAAATCAATAGTTATTACTTAAGTTAGTAACTAATACTAATTAAAAAAAGGTACTCCTAACGCCTATTGGAAATCGTCACGTGTTTAAGGAGGTAAATGATCATGTTTAAGGAGGTGGCCATCACTTAATTTGGGGTTAATCACAAAATGTCAGCCTAAGGTTTAACTAGTTTTGCACTTTACTCTTAACATTATTTTTTTCTCACTTTACCTTCCTAACGGTTAGTTACCTCTAATATTGTTTAACGGGTTAATCACATTTTTTTCCTCTTAAAGAATACCTCATTTCTCAGTTTACCCTCTAATCTTTAATTTTATTCACTTAACCCCCTTTAGGACAAAATTGCCCTTACATTATTTTGACTTTTCATTTACCTTGTTTTTCTTTCTTTTATTTCTTTTTCTCTTTCTTCTTTATTTAATTCTTCCTCTTTCCCATAAAAATCTTCACCTTAATGATTGAAATTAAAAAAGAGGAATTGCAGAAATCTATCTTCTCCTTAAATGATTAAAAAAATATTCAACTCACTTTCCTAAAATACAATTTTTTAGCCTTTCAATTCTTTTAATTTTGAATTTTTCTCTTTCCTTTCTAGTTTCTCATTTTATTCCCAAGAAAATATCTTAAGATGAAATTGTGACCTGATTAATAATCATCAATTGAAATTTGTGACACATGGCATCATACAAAAAATCAAAATTAGTTTTTCATGTCTTTTAAATCTTCACCCAGATATATGCAACTACGAACTCAAAACAAAAATTTTCGTTGAAATGAAATTTCTATTGGGAAGGATGAAAGAGAGAAGAAAGAGAAAAAGAAATAAAAGAAAGGAAAACAATTTCATCTTATGATATTTTCTTGAGAATAAAATGAGAAACTAGAAAAGAAAGAGAAAATTCCAAAATTAAAAGAATTGAAAGGCTAAAAAAATTGTATTTTAAGAAAGTGAGTTGAATATTTTTTTAATCATTTAAAGAGAAGATAGATCTATGCAATTCCTCTTTTTTAATTTCAATCATTAAAGTCAAGATTTTTGTGGGAAAGAGGAAGAATTAAATAAAGAAAAAAGAGAAAAAGAAATAAAAGAAAGAAAAACAAGGTAAATGAAAAGTCAAAATAATGTAAGGGCAATTTTGTCCTAAAGGGGGTTAAGTAAGCAAAATTAAAGGTTAGGAGGTAAACTGAGAAATGAGGTATTCTTTAACGGGATAAAATGTGATTAACCCGTCACAAAGACATTGATACCCCTATGTGTTAATCGCAATAAATCCCCTTAAGGTATAACCATTTTGCACTTTACCATCTAACATCATTTTCTTTTAATTTGTCTATTTATCCCTAAAATCATTAGTTAACTCTAATATTTTGTATCACTACAGATAAATAATGTTTAAAAAAATTAATATACCTACCATAATAATAATAATTAGAGAAAAATGCAGTTTTGATACCTAAACTTTGACACATGAGCAGTTTTATTCCCCAAATTTTGGACAAAAACAAATGTGGTACCCGAACTTTCAAATTTTGAGCATATTAAGTATCCTTAACAATTTTTTCCCAAATTGCTACCAGAAAAAGTCATATGATAGTCACGTGTCCGGCCACTATTGTATAAAAAAAAGGTCAAATGCCATTCTAATACTAAGTATTAAGTTCAAGGACTAATAACATAATAAAGAAAAAATCCAAGGATCACATAGCATCTGTTTCGTCTCTCTTGCTTCGCTCTCCAATAAGAAACCCAGGAACCGACAGAAATCTCATCTTTGCCAAGACTTCGAAAAAGAAGAAATGGGTTGTCATGGAGCAGCTGACAAGCAAATCAAGTAATAAATGGAAGCGTGAAGATAGCAAAGAAGAAGGCGTGATCTAGGAAGAAGAAAGAAACCAAGGCGTGAATCAAGGACCACGCCTTTACTGGAAACCAACTCTGCAACCACGCGAAGGAAGCCATTGAAGTTCTGCAACAACTTTCAGTTTCGTGTAACCAAATTCACAGCCACTTGGCCACTTGGCCACTTGGACAAATGCGATTAGAGGACCAGATGTTAGTTATAGATTGATAGTTATAAATAGGGAATTAAGGGAACGTAGCAGGCAGCAATTTGTCTTGTAATTCAACAGAAGTGAGCATCAAATCTCATTCTGCTTTTTCCTTCTTAAAATTTCCTTCATTCTCTTTCACCTTCTTATTGTTCCCGCCATTTCTGTATTCTTTTACAGATTAATAAAAGCCATTACTGAGCTCCATTCTTAGCTCGTTTTGTGTTTGAATTAATTTCATTTGCGTTCTGATTGTGATTTCGATTCCGAGAGCCAACATTCCTAATTAGCTCAAGTCTGGTACCATTACAGTGGTATCAGAGCTAACTACGAGCCATTGGGATGACGAAAGCACAGGAGGAGCTGATAAGGAAGGACCTGACTGAGCTAGGGAGTGTTGTGAGGACGTTTGCTAACAAAAACGATGGATTGGAACAGGCGGTCAGGGCGATAGAGTATAGGCAGGAAGGCACGGAGAAGGCCATTAAAAACCTGGACCAGAAGTACGAGAGCATGATGTCAATGATGGCTCAAATGATGGCCAAATTGAACGAACCTGGGAGAAGGGATGAGGGAAGCAGTTCTGGGAATGAACAGAGGAAGGATCTGAGGAGGGAAAAAACTGAGAGGCAGGATCTTAGGGGGGGAACTAAGTTACCTAAGATTGATTTCCCTATGTTTGATGGGGATAATCCTAGGGAATGGGTTAGGAGAGCCAACAAGTACTTCCAGATCCAGGGAGTAGCTGAGGAGGTGAAGTCTGACTTGGCTCAACTTCACTTCAGAGATAAGGCGGACATCTGGTTCCATGGGATGTACCATGGTAGGGAGTTTGTCGATTGGGAGGAATTGTCCTTGGCAGTATGTGGAAGATTTGGAGGAGGCTCACCAGAGGAGACCATCGAGGAATTCAACAAACTCACGCAAACAGGGAGTGTTGCTGAATATCTGGAAAGATTCGAGCTACTAAAATCACTGGTAATGCCTATACTTCCTGGACAGACTGATTCATACTATAAATCCTGTTTTTTGAGTGGACTGAAGAGTGAAATCGTGAATATGGTAAAAATGGCTAAACCACACACCTTAACAGACACTATAGAAGTTGCCAAGTTACAGGAGAAAAATTTGGAGGCCATCAGAAGAGTACAGAAACCTATAACACAGAAATATTCCAGCCCACAGCCAACCATTGGGCAGGGATTTCCATCCCAGACCAAACCTAAATGGACTAATGACAACTCCAGAAGGATAGGGAATGCTTTCCAAAAGGGGGACAGGCCGGGGGGACATGTAGCAGACCAGTATAAGAAAATTACTCCCTCAGAATTCAGTTATAGGAGGGAGAAAGGGCTGTGTTTCAAATGTGCAGAACCTTACACTTTAGGCCATGTTTGCAAACTAGCTCAGATGCAGTATATCTTGGTAGAGGAACCTGGGGGGTGGATGATCACCATGAGGGAATGGGAGAGGTAGTAGAGGAGTTTTGTGATTGCCTTGAGGGAGAGGTAAGTCAGGAGCTCTTAGAAGTGTCCATTCATGCTCTGGCAGGAGGAACTGAACACAAAACTTTTAAAGTGAAAGGCAATATAGGGGGTAAAGAAGTTTTGATGTTGATAGATAGCGGAAGCACACACTGCTTCCTGGATGAAAGGCTAGCTACTCATCTGCAACTGCAGGTAACTGGTACTCCTTTGGTGGTTAAGGTAGCTAATGGGGAGAGATTGGGGTCCAGACAGCTCAATAAGCCACTAGAATGGGAGATCCAGGGACATAAATTTCAACATCACTTTAATACTCTAAGATTAGGGAGCTGTGATGCAGTATTAGGAGTGGACTGGTTGGCTAAATTTAGTCCTATCGAGTTTGACTTCCGGGGCCTAAACATGAGGTTCCACAGAGGGAAGGAGCTGATAGAATTAAGGGGAGAAACTGGGAAGATCACACTCAAGGCTATCAAAGGGAGTAGGCTGGCCAAATGGAGGAGGAAACAGGAATATGGAATCACTGCTCAACTGTATTTAGTGGAGGAAGGGCAGGTTGACTCGCAGGGGATTCCAGCAGAGGTGAATGGAGTACTGGAGCAATACAGGGATGTGTTTCCTGAACCACAAGGGCTACCCCCCACCAGAAGCCATGACCATGGGATTCCTCTGAAGGAGGGAGCCAAACCTTTCCAGATTAGGCCATACAGGTGTCCTTATGTGCAGAAATCAGAAATAGAGCAACTGGTGAGAGAAATGCTGCAGATGGGAATAATCCAGCCTAGTAATAGCTCTTTTGCTTCCCCAGTATTACTAGTCAAGAAGAAATATGGCAGTTGGAGGTTCTGTGTGGACTACAGGCAGCTCAATGAGCTCACTGTGAAGGACAAATTTCCAATGCCCCTGATTGATGAACTGATGGATGAGCTGAGAGGAGCCAGATTCTTCACAAAAATTGACTTAAAGTCAGGATATCACCAAATCCGAGTCAGGGTGGAGGATAGGCATAAGACTGCCTTCAGGACTCACCAGGGATTATATGAATTCAAAGTCATGCCATTTGGTTTGACTAATGCCCCGGCAACCTTTCAGAGTTTAATGAACCAGATTTTCAGTGAGCAGTTGAGAAGACATGTTATAGTGTTCTTCGATGACATTCTGGTATATAGCTCATCCCTGGAAGACCATCTGAGGCACGTGGAGGAGACACTGAGCATCCTTAGACAACATCAGCTATATGCTAACAGAGGTAAGTGCTCTTTTGCACAAACACAAATAGAATATTTGGGACACATTATCACTGCAGAAGGAGTAATGGCTGACCCAAGGAAGGTGGACAGCATGGTGAACTGGCCCAAACCTAGAAATGTCAAGCAGCTGAAAGGGTTCTTGGGGCTGACTGGTTATTATAGGAAGTTTGTTAAAGGATATGGATCAGTAGCTAAGCCACTCACCAACCTTCTGAAGAAAGGGGGATTTCACTGGGATGGGGAAGCTGAAGAAGCATTCCAGAAACTTAAGATGGCCATGTGTAGCACTCCTGTTTTGGCATTACCAGACTTCAGCAAACCTTTTGTTATAGAAACTGATGCTTGCTATGGAGGTTTAGGAGCAGTGCTAATGCAGGATAGAAGGCCTATTGCATATTTAAGTCAGAGTTTGGGACTCAAAAATTTGGGATTATCTATCTATGAGAAAGAACTCCTGGCTCTTGTAACAGCAGTCACCAAGTGGAGACATTACTTGGAAGGACACCATTTCATCATCAAGACAGACCATCAAAGTCTCAAATACTTGTTGGAGCAGAGAATCACTACCCCTCTCCAACAGAAGTGGCTGACCAAGCTACTAGGACTGAGCTACGAAATACAGTACAGAAAGGGCAAGGAGAATGTAGCTGCTGATGCTTTGTCTAGAAGGACTGATACAGAAGAAGGTGAACTTGTTGAGCTATCTTGTATCACTCCTGAATGGATGAAAGAGGTGATGGACAGTTACCAGGAGGATGAACAGATGCAGAAGCTGATCAGTGAATTATTACTCGCACCTGGTTCCAGACCAGAATATTCTTACCAGGATGGGGTGGCCAGGTATAAGGGAAGGATAGTCATAGGGGCCAAGGGGGGAATTAGAGGAAAGATCATCCATGCCCTGCACAACTCCCAGCTAGGAGGACATTCTGGAGTCCAAGCTAGTTACTACAGGGCCAAACAGCTGTTTTACTGGCCTGGAATGTACAAGGAGATCAGGGATACTGTACTACAATGTGATACTTGTAGGAAGTGCAAAGATGAACGTACAGCATACCCTGGCCTACTACAACCCCTCCCTATTCCTCACTACTCTTGGAGCCATATTACCATGGACTTCATTGAAGGACTGCCCAGCTCAGAAAGGAAGAATACTATCATGGTGATAGTGGACAGATTCACCAAATATGCCCACTTCATCAGTTTGGTACACCCCTTTGATGCCCCTACTGTGGCCAGGATCTTTCTAGATCAAGTCTACAAGCTGCATGGAATGCCTTTAAGCATGTTGTCTGACAGGGATAGAATTTTCACCAGTCAATTTTGGACAGAATTGTTCACCTTACTGGGAACAGAGTTACAGCTGAGCACTGCATATCATCCCCAAACTGATGGTCAAACGGAGAGAGTGAATCAAGTATTGGAGATGTACCTGAGGTGCATGACACATCTAGAGCCTAAGAAATGGAATGATTGGCTATCCCTTGCTGAATGGTGGTATAACACCACTTACCACACTGCCATTCATATGAGCCCCTTCGAGGCACTATATGGAATCCCACCACCACAAACAGGAACTTCACCTGCTGAAGCCACTTGGGAAGATGCAGAGGAGATAGGACGAAAATTTCCTGGGTTTCAATCTTGAGGACAAGATTCAATCGAAGGGGGAACTATTGTCATGGAGCAGCTGACAAGCAAATCAAGTAATAAATGGAAGCGTGAAGATAGCAAAGAAGAAGGCGTGATCTAGGAAGAAGAAAGAAACCAAGGCGTGAATCAAGGACCACGCCTTTACTGGAAACCAACTCTGCAACCACGCGAAGGAAGCCATTGAAGTTCTGCAACAACTTTCAGTTTCGTGTAACCAAATTCACAGCCACTTGGCCACTTGGCCACTTGGACAAATGCGATTGGAGGACCAGATGTTAGTTATAGATTGATAGTTATAAATAGGGAATTAAGGGAACGTAGCAGGCAGCAATTTGTCTTGTAATTCAACAGAAGTGAGCATCAAATCTCATTCTGCTTTTTCCTTCTTAAAATTTCCTTCATTCTCTTTCACCTTCTTATTGTTCCCGCCATTTCTGTATTCTTTTACAGATTAATAAAAGCCATTACTGAGCTCCATTCTTAGCTCGTTTTGTGTTTGAATTAATTTCATTTGCGTTCTGATTGTGATTTCGATTCCGAGAGCCAACATTCCTAATTAGCTCAAGTCTGGTACCATTACATGGGTATTGATTTCAAAGCTGGCGGCAAAGTTAAGAAGACTAAGCGTATCGCCCCCAAATCTGATGACATCTATCTCAAGCTCCTTGTCAAGTTGTACCGATTTTTGGTGAGGAGGACAGGGAGCAGGTTCAATGCTATGCTGCTGAAGAGGTTGTTCATGAGTAAGATCGATAAGCCTCCTCTGTCACTCTCCAGGCTTGTCAAGTTCATGGAAGGAAAGGAGGACAAAATTGCAGTGCTTGTTGGAACCATATGTTAGGTCCAAGGGTAGGAAATTTGAGAGAGCTAGGGGAAGAAGAAATAGCAGAGGCTTTAGAGTTTGAAGGGGGATGTCTCCTTGTTTTGGTGGTGCTATCTATAGCCGAACTGGCAATTTTTGCAAGACAATTTTGTCATACTTCATGTTTTGGAAACAATCAGTTAGCTTTTCTGTTGTTACCTTATTGTTGAATTAGAAATTCTGAACATGCGTCAATGTTTTCTTTTTTCTTTAATCCCATTCTTGTTTTCTAGCATCCACCTCAACCAAGCAATAGAGAACAAAAACGGCACACTTAAAATTCCTTTGTACTGTGATGGAGTTTCACGCCTTGCTAAAAGATTTGTTTAGCCACTGCATGGAAATTGTTATCAATGTTGAAGTGAGTTGAATTGGCATGATCCAGAGAAGTTAAGTGCGGTGAAAATGAGGAGATACTGGATTTGGGAATTCTGCTGCATGTTGGCATATCGTCGGCTGCAAGACTGATTTTTGGAGCCAACTTGATTTTTGTTGAAGTTCGGTTTCTGGGTTTCTTATTGGAGAGCGAAGCAACAGAGACGAAACAGATGCTATGTGATGCTTTCTTCTTCTTTTATTTTTAAATTGACTCGTGTGATCTTATTTAGTTCTTGAATTTTTTCTTTATTATGTTATTAGTCCTTAAACTTAATACTTAATATTACAATGGCATTTGACATTTTTTTTAGCCTTTTTTTTATATAATAGTGGCTGGACATGTGTCACCTGATTTTTTCCGGTAGTAATTTTGGAAAAAATCATCAAGGGTACTTACTGTACTCAAAATTTGAAAGTTCGGGTATCACATTTATTTTCGTCCAAAATTTGGGGACTAAAACCGCTCATGTGTCAAAGTTTAGATACCAAAATTGTATTTTTCCCTAAAAATTATTATATGTTTATGAATATAGGTCCTGTTAAATTTTATCCCCATAATTACATGTTTTCTAGATAAAGAAAGATATCTCGCTTATCTCACGTAATAAGGGAAAAATATTAGTGCATAACTAAACTATGAAAATATTATTAAAGGTCTATAGATGGATTTGTTTGGGTTGGAGATTATTTGGAAATTTTTGCTTAGAATAATTGCACTTTTTGCAATTTGATATTTGTGAGATAAAAAAGTAATTGAAATAAAAAAAAAAAGATGATCAATAAACATGTTGAGATGCAATAAAAAAATTTTAAGAAAAAGTTTAGCAATCCAAATAAATTTTAATAGCATCTAAGCATGGTGTATTAAAAGAATAACTCTGAAAATTTTGAACTTCAAATCAACCATGTTTATCTTTTTTTAGAGTACTAACAAAAATAAGAGTATGCTTCCTTATAAAAAAAATTAGCTACCAAAAGAAAAACTTAGCCGTATGCACATTCCTAAAGAGAAACTGACAATATTCTGATCATTTTTAAACTTTTAAAAGTATTTTCACATTTTAATTTGTAATAACAAATTTTTTTCCCATTAGTGAGTCAAATTAGCTAGACATTCTCCTCAATCTAAAGAAAAGTGAATTTATGGAATAAAATTTAACTAGGATCATATATACAAAATTATTATTTTTTTATTATTATTTTTTAGATATCAATTGCCCCGAGTGTTATCAAATATTGAGGTTGACTAATGATTTCACTAACAAATAAACAAATTGATAAAAAATGAAGTTAGGGAATACAACGCAAAACAAGTTATATTTTAAGGAATTTACTGTAGTTAACTCTTAAAAGTATAAATATCCTTTTGACATCACCATTACACAATGTTAGAATTGATTAACGGACTGCGGAATAAAGTGAAAAAAAAAATAATGTTTGGAGACGAAGTGTAAATGTGACTATACGTTGGGGGAATTTTTTGTGATTAACCCTTATTTTGTATGTGTGAAGTCGGATGTCGTTAGAGTATGATTTGTTTCAGTTAATAAATTCTAACTAATTAATTAATCTCTTAACAAAAGAATAATAATGAATCTTATTCGGGTGGCAATTATTAAATCCCCTAATCCAGTAGTTCCCCGCAATTGTCCCCTAAACCCCACCTGCCACCTGTCCTAAACCGACATGTGCACAAGTACGGCTATGCCTACCCACTTCTAATCCTCTTAAATTCAAAATCTTCTGTGTCGACTCACAAAATTCAAACGTCTCCTTTCCGTCCTTCCTCTCTGTCTCCAGTCATTCATCTTCCTTCGTATCCATCCATCAAGATCGTTGTTCAAGGCAGAGATCAAGAATGGTGGTGTCAAAGAAGGGTGCTTTAGCGTACGAGGAAAGGCGGCATGAGAGATTGGAGCAAAACAAGAAGAAACTGGAGCAGCTCAATCTCACCAAGCTCTCTCAAGCCCTCCACTCCACCATTAGCCCCAAGCCCTCTCCTGTATTTCTCCTCTCTCTGTCCTCTATCCAACGATTTTTCTTGATCGTTTTCTTAATCCGAGTAATGGGTTTTTTTTGTTGTTTCTCTTTTGACACTTATTCGCGATTGCAAACAGATGAAGAAGGTGAAGCCGAAGGTGGCTCGACAGCCTGTGGACCCTTCTACTATCCGACGGTCTAGTCGCGTCGCAGACAAGCCTCCCCCTAACTACAAGGAGGTTTGTTTTTTCCTCTATTTGAACTAATCACGAATGGTTATAAAACAATTTAAAATGTGATTATAGTAGTACTTTTCTGGAGTAGATGCTGATCTTGTGGATTAACAAAGTACTTGTCTCTGGATGTTATTGTTGTCATCACTGTTCATTTATTTGATTTTTCAGTGTCATATTTGTAAGAGTGATTTATTTTTTTCCAAATTCGCTAAAAGGTTAGTGCTTAATGCGCTTTCATTGATGGAATCTACCATTTTCTTGCGTGTTAACAACTTGAAATTGGTCTTACTTGTAAGTGTTAAATAAATAATTTGATTTTCAGTGTCATTTGTAAGAGTGATTTGATATGTGGATTCTTCCGATTTCTACTTGTTCTGTCATAGATGTTACATTGATAAGTCTCCCTCCAACTACAAGGAGGCTAATTTTCCCGTCGTTCAATTAATCAGAAACAGCCACAAACAATGTTAAACACCATCCTTAGTATAAATTCTGGAATGGGTGCCAATTTTGTGGTTGAACGAGCCATTTGTCTCTCAAAGTTATCATTGGTATTAGTATAATGTATCTGATGTTTTGGTGCCATTTTGTAAGATTTATTTGCTTTTCCAGTTGTGCAACAAGAGAAGTGTCTTAAGACACTTTGATAGACGAAGTCTTCCATATTTTCCAGGATGCTCTGTTGTGAATTT
This sequence comes from Coffea arabica, assembly GCF_036785885.1. Classification (NCBI taxonomy): domain Eukaryota; kingdom Viridiplantae; phylum Streptophyta; class Magnoliopsida; order Gentianales; family Rubiaceae; genus Coffea; species Coffea arabica. The sequence goes on along the minus strand of NC_092325.1, from coordinate 7,714,978 downwards.
GCGATCACTGTAGTAATGCTAGAGAGCTTGCATCAATAATGTAGCTATTTGGTTCTTTGGCAGGTTCCAATTGAACCTTTGGGAAGGCCTAGAAGGTTTGAGTTTTTAACCACAGCTTCCCTGAATTCTTAAATTCTGTGATTTACTAAGTAGTATTACATACTAATATAAACCTCATTTATTGATTGCTGATCCTATATTGCATTTGGATGCTCAGCTATCGCTATTCGCGAAGGGATTTGTCAAATAGAGTTTATGCTTCAGACGAAGATAGAGAGTATGCTCACGAGAGAGCAGAGGTGTTACAATCAGGTTTAGATTCTAAAATCCCAAGCTTTGTTAAGCCTATGCTTCAATCACATGTTACCGGTGGTTTTTGGCTGGTAAGTTTGAAAACCAGATATCTAATTGCAATTTGTCCATGGTGATGCATCAATAATTGAGGAAAAGATTAACTTGGCTTAATCCTAACAGGGACTTCCAGTCCAATTTTGCAAGACATACCTTCCAAAGCGTGATGAAACTGTTACCTTGGTTGATGAGCAAGAAGAGGAGTATCCCACCAAGTACCTCGCTGTGAAAACCGGGCTTAGTGGTGGATGGAGGGGTTTCTCCATTGAACATGAATTGGTTGATGGGGATGCCCTGGTTTTCCAATTAATTGAGCCTACAAAGTTTAAGGTACATTTCTCTCAATCTTGGGGCTCATGTATGCGATGACTTGAATACATTGTAGCATGACAAAGTGACACCCAAGCAAAGCTCAAATGTTTAATAAAAAGTGAAATTTTCTATTGCTATGATATTGCATGTAAATCGCATGGACTTGCGACAACATCATAGAATTCCTATTGCTCATTACTCTTCTTTTTTGCCACAAGTTGGTAGGGTTGAAAGATGAATCAAACTATTTGATACTTGAATCGAGTTTGGCTTGGTAAGAGTTTATTTGAGCTTGGTTCGCTAACAAGTTAAACCAAACTTGAATAGCATTTCATGTTCAATAACTTTCAATTTCAATAGAAAGCTCATTGAAACTTGGTTCGGCAAATAAACAGGCCAAACTTAAACAAAATTTCAAGTTTGTTAAAATAATCACACAAGCTGGAATACTATTGTATTCGGTTTGATTAGACTCGTTTACACCCTTATAAGTTGGTAGCTTGGTACATGTGGTGAAACTAGCAATCATGACCATGTTAAAATTTTTTGTATGTTTAATTCTTACCAATTCCAGCTGAGATTCGTATGTCTTGTCCTGTATTCATGATTAACTGACTGGGCATGCAGGTCTACATTATAAGGGTAAATCAAGCTGAAGACAGCAGCAACTGATGGAATTAGCAAATAGCATTTGCCTTTTGCTGCAGTTCCAAACTAATTCGGCAAGCAAGCAAAAGCTCCTTCCTGCCATGTTGTAATTGGGAGGTTCATGCTATTTTTGCCAGTGATTGTGGTTTAACTCTTTACTCTATGTACATGAGCAGGCTAGTTTGACAATTAAATTGAAAATTATTTGGATGCTATAATTTAACCACTAAAATCTCTTTTCAGTTTTCTTTTTAGATGAATGAATATGCTCACCATGTTACTCATTGCTAATTTCTCATATCCTAATTAAACAATTTAAACTAGGATCATATCCTAATTAAACTATTTTCTTAGTGTTGCCTAGAGGAGATAAAAAAAAGCATATAAGAAAGGAAAAGAAGGGAGACGTCACAATGAGGATTAATATCTACACATGCACCCTTTTCTCCTCCTTTGTAATTCTTGCTTTTCATTAACTGTGAGGTGTTTTAACTAGGGTTATAAATGAGTTGAATCGAGTTGAACTTTGGTTTAATTGAGTTGAATCTTGATTTAATTTTATCGAACTCGAGTTCGAGCTCAAGTCAAATTCATGTCGAATTGAGCTCAAGCTCGAATTTAAAAAAAAATATTTTATTTTTAAAAAAAATGAATAAAATAGTAATTTTTAACAAATAATAAAATATTATGGATATATATATATATAATTTCACTATTAAAATAAAAATAACACACACACACACACATATAATTGAGTCAGCTAGTGAGTTAAAGATTTGAATATTTTTTAACTTGAATTCGATTTGATTAGCTCGAATTTGACTCGAGTTTGATATTGACGAAATTCGAGTCAAGTTTTAACTCGAAGTGTTCGCGAGCAGTTCAACTCGTGTGCAACTCTAGTCTAAACCTTCAGTGAAGTATCTTCCAGATGCCCAAATCCAATACCTGTGTTGAACCGTGCCAAGCACCAATGGTGGCAATATTTGGTGTCGATTTGTTATTCCTTTGATACCAATTTTGTGACAAAAATTGGCGAGCTAAAATTCCGCGTGCTAATGGTTTAATCCACCTCAACGCAAATGTTTCTTTGAAGAATGGCTTTCGTTGAACACTATCTTCGTCTGGCATGTATTTGATTCGAGACTTTGTGAGGAGCGGGTCACAATGGCAGGCATGTTTGATTCTAGTTGGTCAGAATGGATCGAATTTGAGACGAAATCAGGTTTCGCACTTTGCACAATTGAAAAAAAAAATTTCTCACACCGCTCTTTACAACTCTTCCAAAAACAAAAACAACAAAATTCTTGAGGTTTTGTACTAAGGAAAGCAAGAGGAGTTGGCCACCACCTTTAGTGTGGGGTGGGAGGTCAAGGGTTCAACCCTTGCTCCCATCAAAAAATTGCCACTTAATGTGGCCTTGCTCAAGATCCATATGGGTGCTGTGCACCCACATGGTCCGATGGTGGTTTAGTCCCCATCGGTTCCCCGTGACCCTGTTGGGTCCCTCCCCTAGTATAGGCTAGATTAGGCTTAGGAGTAGGTGTAGATGTAGACTTTGACAAGTGACAAAAAAAAAAAAAAAAAAAGGAAAGCAAGAGGATGATGGTGGGCTTTAGATGTTACCTACCGAGCAGTTTTAACTGCACAACGAGGATGCAAGTAAAACTTGCATTCTTTGCACGGTAGAAAAAGTAAACACATGCTACATCTTAAATCATCTCTATGGTAAAGTCTATCGCTAAGGGATTGGATTTTCTAGGATCACGACCTCACGAATTGAATTCTGTCCAATTTAAACCGATTAGCGTAAATTTCATAATTTTTTATGCAAGTAAACTTCAAACACGTGAAAAGAATGTGTAATTTCATGTTGGAATTCAAGAGGCAGCTGAATTAATGTGCTTTGTCCTCTCTAATATAAATTGGATTTGGTAGGGCAAACACAAGAACTAAAGACGCAAGGGGCAAAATTTAGAGATGTATAATATTTGGGAGGGCAGAGTTCTTAGTTTGGAAGAAAAATGAGTGGGTCAAAATCCAATTTTGTTAAAGTGATAACAAACTATTTACTACTGGCAACTACTGAAGACAAGTCAAAATCTTAGTGGACAATTGAGTTGATTTTAATTAAGTCAAATAAATAGCATTTGGACTGTAATATTGAATCACTTTGTTGGCTCCTAAATCGCCTGAGTCAGATTAGTCTTCACTGTTAGATAAAGCAATGTTACAGATTAATAGAGGTGTCAAAATTAGTGATTTTGACGCGTTTGAGTTGGTTAAAATGAGTAATGGATATAAGCGAGTCAACCCATTTATACCTATTTAATTAGATAGGTATAAATAAGTAAGTCAAAAAATAAATTGGGTAACCCAATTACTCATTTATAACCCATTTATTTTAACTTTTTGTAAACTCATTTAAATTCATTTTTGCAAACTAAATTATCAATTTATATCACCCTTTGCACCCATAATTAGCTTTAAATATTTACTTATAATGTTCAATAAGCCTAATTACCATTTTTTTCTATTCGTATTCTATGTCACAAAATTACATACTATTTAATAATTGAATAATAAGAATATAAAAATTTGAACTAAGTACTATAAAAGTTAACATAAAAACTTAATCCAAAAATTTTGAGCCCTTAGAATTTTTGTTTTGTGTGTAAATTTAAAATTTCATTTTGGAAAGGTAGGAAAAGAGGCTAAAATTTTTCATAAATTGGTAATACTGAAAAATGAGCAAGTTAACAAACTAAGATAAAATAAAATGATAAGATAAAACTAACAAATAATAATAATGAAACAAAAGTATTTAACATCATGACAAAATGAAGAATCTGAAAAAAGAAAAAATGGGTGGGGGAAGAGAGGAGGCTGTGAGGAATACAATTTAAAATGTGTTAATTGGATTTGATAGGTTATCCAATAATACTCATTTATTAAATGAATATTATTGGGTAACCCATTTATATCCATATGTAAAAACTTAATATACCCATATCCATATATTCATGGATGAATAATTGAATATGGGTAAATTTAATTAAGCGAACTTATTTGCCACTTATACCGATTAAATATCTAGCTGATGGCAAAACTACCAACTACCAATGCATTGTAAATAAATGGCCAGTAAATGTTCTACTAGGGACTGTGGAGTTGGGGGGCTTGGACTCAAATTTGGGAGTTTGGTATTTTTCTGTGCTAATGTAAACTTGAAAATTCAACAAGAAATCCAGAAGAAAGCAGGCATGACAATTTGAATCAAAATCTAAGAGATGCAGCATGGTGGCTTCTACCACAACATAACCACATCTTAGTCTAACTCTGCCTTCCTCCTAAAGCTCGGCAATTTCGCACGTTTGTCCTGTTATTGCACTTTTTTATATTTTGTGGTGTCCGTTTATATAATTTTATTGTACTCATAAATTTTATTTGTATACATCATATCACTATATCAAATACACCCGTCTCCATATGTGTACACTTACATTGTACATGAAGTACACCAACTGCACCTAACCGGATCTAAGTCATTAGTACCTACCCCATTCCCCATCTTACTATCTCAGTATTGTATGCATTTTTATAGTGCTACTCGGTCAATTCTAAAATGTATTGCATTTATTCATTCATAACCAAATCGAATATATATATATATATATATATATATATTGTCGTAACAATAATATTTTTATAATCTAATCTATTCTAATCTAGAGGGAGGGGGAGTCGACGGAAGTTAAATCACTATCGAAAAAAGCCACCGAAACAGTCACATGTAGTGACAAATTAACGGAAAGTAAGGTTGAGACAAAGTCGACCCTTAACCTCTCACGCCACCGAGACTTGAGTTCTCGGTGGTGAGGGCTGGTGGCTGTAACCATATAGTATATGCTCTTTGAATAAAAGGGATAGAAGCAGCTGACAGCCTGATAGTCTTCGGAATCAGCATTACCAGCATGCATATAAGGGGGACTTTAAATTTCTTTTCTGTCGAGAAAAATCACACTTTTCGAGAGAGAATATTTATCTGAGAATTTATTCCTTTGACATCAATTTGTGACAATGTTGGCAAGCCAATTTCCCAAAGATAAAAATCCAATCCACTTCGGTATTATTAAAGCTAATCCCTGAATACGTGATTTCATGAATGAAAATGTGTTTCTCAGGAATGGCTTCGGTTGAACTTCAAATGTTTCAGAAGGGTCATTCGATTGAAGAAACTCAGATAGTGCCTCTGGCAATTCAGTGGCTGCTACTTGTTGAAAGATTCTGAAAGGGGATTCTGCCAATTCAGATATCGGGGCAGCTGGCAATTGATCAAATGGGAACGGGACTTCGGGTGGAAGATGCTCAGATGGGGATTCTGACAGTTCTATCAGGAACGGTGGTGGATGAAACTCGTTTATGGATTCTGTCCATTCGGATGGTGCAGATTCCCTCTCCATGCAATGCAATATCTGAAACAAATTTAAAAAAAATATATGTGAATCAGTAATATTCTGTGGATGTTAGATGAAGAACTCAACTGACAACCTGTAGTAAGGAGTTCAGGAATTAAAAAATCTTGTCATCAACTTCCTGGAAAGTGGAAAGTAACAGTGAGTTGTTCAATTTGTTGAATACCTCAGAAATCACACAATGAGTATGACCGACAAAATGGCAGTCTTTGCAGTAATACGTAGGATCATCGAGGTCTCTTAGTTTCTCACAAGCATTGCAAATTTGCAATAGAACTCCTCATCACTATCTTCATCTGGAATGTCTTTGGTCCGAGATTTTATGAGCACGAGTGGATCACAATGGCAATCATGTTTGATTCTAGTCGGTAAGAATGGATAACAGTTGAGATGAATTCCAAATTCGCACTGTACACAATGAAAGTAATTCTTCTCACACATCTCTATGCAAGTCTTGCAGGAAATGAAGGAAAGATCTTGAGGTTATCGTAGCAAGTAAAATTTGCATTCTTGGCAGGCATAGTAGAAAAAATAATCAATTGTTGCTAAACATGCGCGAAACCTTAGATCACGTTGACAATAAAAACTTCGACCGACTGATTGGGTATTTTCAATTAGTTTCAGATGATGTAATGGGTGAATAGAGTGGGTAATCTCCTGCGGGAGTTCAGTACAAGATTTGTCTAGCAAAATACCACATTGCAGGCAAACAAAGATGAAATTCGAATCCGATATGGATGATCCACATCCAGAGCAATAAAATTTAGATTTCTTTATGTCATCACATTGAATCAGGGGATGACAGTGGGATGAGTCGCTGTGATCATCAGATTCAGAGTTTCTGGTGGTGGGAAGTAAAGTAGCACAATCAAGGTCTAAAGAAAGTTGACACCGTGAACAGTGGAATACTGCAGTACGAGTCCTACAACAGGCATTGCATTTGAATTCTTTTCGAAGAATCACCAAAGGATGCTCCATGTGAAATGCATGTATGATTTCAGGTGGAAGAGCACATGATTCGTGCAACAAATTTTTGCAATGAAGACAAACACATATCTTTTGCATCGGAGAGAAAAGACTATGGCAAAAAGAACAGGGAAGTTTAAAGTCATCATCAACATAGCTGGTGTTAACTTTGTTACAAACAAACAAGGGATGGTGATGGCTGTTTTGGGCTGTTTGAGCTTCATATTTGTTGCTCGGTTTCAGCTGAATGCACGAGAAGCCGAGGGTGAACTTACAATGAGAGCAATGGTAGATATAACTTGAAGTAGTATCAATACCACAAGCATAGCACTGAAGTTTCCAATCATCATCATCAGAAGGTTCTTGTACAGCTGCTACTTCTTGGAGACAAAGAACATGCTGCGGATGAAAGGGATGGCTTAATTCTTGCGGTAATTCGGCACAAGATTTATGGACGAAGAATCCACACTCTTTACAACCATATATTGGAGAAATTTCCCTTCCAGAGATCTTGTGAACTTTTGAAACTGTGTCTACTTTCCTGCACAAGTGACAGGCAGTTGAACACTTGAACTCCATGGACTCTTTTTGTACTGATAATAATCTACACTTTTGTACAGCTTGAGCTGGTGATGGTGGCTAAAATGATTTATCAGTTTTTTTTCAACCATTTTTTTGTTCAGGATTTTAGGCAATGGTCATTAGGTTGTGTAAGTTTAGGCAAATATATGATGAAATTCTGAGCTCAGAGGGTTGAACTAGTATGCTATCTACATACAGTAAGGAGTGAGCCCACAGGAATTAGATCAATATGTTGATTGGAAAAGCAGTCAAGTTATACCCTTTATCAAATTGTGTAGATATTTTTGTATATCAAATTGGCTGATGGTCCATATTTATATATCACTTTGTGTGAATTTTTGAGCATGCAAAATAATGACTTTAGATCATAGCAAAGACTAATGTGTACATTGATTGTGCAGATTGCACCTATTACCAATCAAAGTATCCCTTGCTTCTGAGTTTTGCATTCTTATTTCAACCACACTTGGAATCACGGTTCGAAGATCCGGCTGAGACCGAGACGACTCGGCTGATGTGGAACAGTCCAAGCTACGACTGCGACCGCGACCGCGACTTTGAACCATGCTTGGAATGTGATTTTGTTTAGTTTAGCTTTTGGTTTAGCTTCAAGTTGGATATGATGCAGTCCACATTGAAATCATCTTTAAACAAGGGAAACTTGAATGATTCTCCTATTTGAACATCATTCCTGGCAGAATTGCTTCTTCCCTTGTACTTCTATTTCAAAAAAGTGCTTAATATTTTAACGTATAAACTTTTGCATAGTTTCTTTTTAAGTTCTTTTCAATCTTTTCCTTATTTGCAAGCTTCTTACTTGTATTTTTGTTTATCCTCTCTAATTCATTTTTATTTGAAAATTTACCTTGTAAGTAATTGAGGTACATAGATACAAGTCACCTCCATTCTATACAAGAAATCCTCGGGATTATTTCCAATTTGCAGCATAAATGCTTTCATCTATTTTTCACATAGCACCCTTACCTTTTATTTTGAACAATTTGTACAAAAATGTATGAAAATATTGCAAAATTACCCCAATTGTTCACCCTATTAATATAAGTAGAAGGAATATATGATTTCACTTATTTTCTTGATTGGAAGCTATGTTACTTGGACTCGGCAACCGAATTCTGTCAACATATCTACTCCCGCATGGAATGAAGAGTTAGACATGGATATGACAGGGTAAAGTGAAAGAATCCGAGTAATGTAGACTATGGTCAATTTTTACAGTTGAGAAAGAAAGTTGCATGATTTAGACATGATCATTGTTCATATACGTTCATTATTAGTTTGTAAAATTGTTGGCCCTGTTTGGATTAGCTTTTTTGGGGTGTTTTTGAAAAATTTTGCTGTAATAGAGTTTTTAGACTATATTTTGGGATATTTAAGAGTAGAAAAGTTTCTAGAATATCTTAAGATAAACTCGCGATTTTAAGTGCAATGCATTTCTCAGAAAAAATTTTTTTTGAAAGAAACTTTTAAGTGCAATGCATTTAAATAAAAGTTTGAACTTCATTGCGTGATTTTTTTTAAAAAAAAAAAAAAAAAACCAATGTGACGTGAGAATTGTGAAAACTTACCCGGGAGTAGTCCAATTGCTCCAAGGGAAAAAGCTAAATATACGCTTCTCCAATCTAAATTTACACCTTGGACAAGATTTATGGTAATTAGGGTAAGACCCTAATAATAATAAAAAAATGACCACAGAAATAATAATGAAAATTAGCAAAGCACCGGAAGAGGAAAAAATTTACCCCTCGTTCAAGATTTACTGTTATTAGGATATGACCCTAATAATGAAAAAATGACCACAAAAATAATAATGAAAATTAACAAAGTACAAGAAAAGGAAAGCAAAATTCACTGGTACATAGAAGAGTACAAAATTTAATCGTACCAAAAACAAAAATACAAAATTTAGGAGAAAACTCCGAAAACCAAAGGAGACAGATACTACGCAACTGTAGAAAGCTAAAATGACGTAGAAAATGTTTCACTGACCCAACTTTTTTTTTTTTTTCCCCTTTTTGAGTGCTTCGCATGCATCCCAATCCTCAATGAAGCAGCAATTTCAGTAAATTATGAAACCAAATTGCAGCTAGAATTTCGAGGATGAAGATCTGCTGCCAAACAATCAGTTCATCCAAATCATGCAAGAGATATTTCTTTTTTCCGACAACGGTAACATTTATATAATCTAATTTATTCTATTCTAAAGGGAGGGGAGCATGCAAGAGGTCATTTTTTTTCTGATAACAATAACATTTGTATAATTTAATCTATTCTATTCTAGAGAAAGAGAAGCCTAAACAAGTTGTGTTTCTAGAGGGAGGAAAACCTAAATAAACTGTATCAAAAGTTAACAGGTATACAAATCTTACTAGAGCAAAAAAGTACTCTAGTACATCTTTTGAATTTTTTTCACTACAAGTGAAATTTAAACCCCTTACATACAGCTAAAAGATAGACTAAATCCCTTTTTAGTGACCATTAAACCAAAACTCAGTAGTTGCAAGAGATCATGCTTTACAGCGATTGGTGTGGAGGATGGGCGTTCCCTCAATTCCACCACTCACAAAAAATCACCACATTGGCTTTGCGGCCAACGTACACAATTTCTTTTTTTTTTTTTTTTTGCCATTTTTCTCTAGCAAGAAAAGAGTCAGATTTGAAACATGTTCCATCATATATTCTTAGTGTTAGATAAAAACAAGTTACTTTGTAACCAGCAGCAAAACTACCAATTAATGCATAGTTCTTAGCCAATAAATGATATTCTAGGGACTTCGACTTGGGAAGGATTTGGGTTTTTGTGAAACAATGGCGTTTATAGAGAACAATGTCGTTAATTGATGCACTTGCAATCATAGCCGTTCATTGTATTATTCATTAAAAAAAAAAATTAAAAGATGCAAAACCATTCAGGCTGCAGCATAAAATAACTATGCTCCACAATAATTCAAAAGGGCTACTCCATTCATCAGGGAAAGGTCAAAAGGTAACCCAAGCCAACAAACCACAAAGATACAAACCCAACACCCAGGGTAAGAAGATACAAACCCATTCCCCCGGGAAAGGGGCTTCTTCAGAGAGAGAGGAGAGAGGTCTTGAGAAAGAAGCAAGCATCTTCTTGTCTACAGCTAAGTTACATTTCCAATCTCCATGATCAGCTCTTATGGTATCTAATGATATGTAATCTCAACAAAATATAACAACTTTTCCAACATGAATCATATCATTTGTGTGCTATATGAAGTATGGAGAAAATCTAGCTAGATAAATCAGCAAAACCTCAAAGTAGCTTCTAGTTCCTTCTCATCAGCACAATTATATCCCAGTTGGTAAGCCCGAGCTGAAACGCAACACATTTATGTTAGCAACAATTAGTATTGGACATTTTACGGATGAGAAAATACAATCATAAGGAAAAAAAAAAAAAAGAATCGAACCAAATCGCCCAGACCCCCAAAATGGCTCTGCTTCATCTGTCACACCACCTTGTTGCAGTTCCTATAAATTAAGCAGAAAAAACAAAAAGAAAAGTAAAATAAGCATCGCCTGGGAAGATAATAAACTAGAAATCCATCTACCAGAGACACCATCTTAGCAACTGAGGGAGACAATGGTCCAGTGACGCAATATCCGAAACTGGGGGGGGGGGGGGGGGGGGTCTACCCCCAGTTTGACTTTGTCACAACCTTTTTCTTACCACTTTACACCCTTGTTACTTACTTAGCCAATGGCATTCTTGTTGCAACAGTTAACTTGTAGAAGAAAAACTTAAAGGTAAATCATTGATCATTTGGTTTAGCTGTTAGCGTGACATCTTTTTTAAGTCCATGCATTTGAGGAAAGTGAAGCAAATAACTGCAAGCAGTAAAAGTTAGAAAATAAAACTAAAAACGAAACAAAAGGAAAATTGCTTACAGCATCTGGTTCCATTTCAGATGGAGAGAGTAATCTGTCAAAACATCTGCCAGAGATGGTACAAACAAGAAGCTCATTTGCAGGATCAGCAACAACTTCTTTGCAAGTATCGTCACACACTGCATAATCGCATAAAAATCTTAAAGAACTAATTGGCTCCCTGATTATTCCAAATCCAAGAATCACATAACCACTTAACAAGTAGAACTCTTTAATAGATTTGCCATCTTACCATGTACATTTCCAGTCTTCTCACAAACAAAAACATCTCCAATTTGATAATAGGTACATGTTTCCCCAGAGCAAGCATGATTTACAACCACCTTATCAGTCAGGCCTCTACTACTCTTCCATGTAGAAACTTGATCAGTGACAGTCTTGTCAATGATTATCCGATCATCAAGCACCTATAGATCAAACACCAAATGGTAGTTGAAGTTATTGCGTCTGTTTAGAAACAACTCAAGCAGCCCAAATTGAAAATCAAGTACCAAGGATATCATTTAGTCAAGATCATACCATGCCGAACAAAGCCCTCTCTCAAAAACAAAGTCATGTAAGCAAAAGTATTCAATGCCGTTTAGAGGAGAACCACATAGAAGTAGATTTATCTGGAAGAAAAGCTAGACCAAATAGGCGAAACAATAATACTAGGAACAATGTCCAAGATTCTCTAGATTAACAAGGTATTCAAGGAAGAAAGTTCGTCTTTGCATAAATGCAAAGCTCAATTTTTTTCCCTCTTTCAATATTTTTCTCCTGTATTTTCAGTTAAAAAAATAAATGTACTCCAATATAGAAGATTCTCTTCAGTCATAAAAATAAATGTACTCCAATATAGAATATTCTCTTTTATATTTTAATTTTTTAAATTGTAGGATATGGGCAATAGGATCATTAGCTTAAGACTTCTAAGGTATTGCAGATACCATCATGCTGAAATATATTAGAAATGCATCTATCCAGCAAAAGGGTAAATCCTTCTAGAGAAACAACCATAGCTTCAACTTCTTAACAATAAAATTCTTATTCAAATAAGAAAATAAACAAACAAAAAGAAAGAACGCACGGAGAGATGTAGAGTACAAATTTGTTCATCAAATCAGTTCAACTATCTCCTGTCCAAGCCAACAATTCAAGGAGAGTAATCCCTTTATACCTGGGAAGGAGGAGGTGCTTGGCTTCTTTTCGCTGCCTGCATTTGTATGTAATACTCTTTAAATTCAGATGGGCAGTTCCTAACTAACTCCACCATGTCCTCTTCATCTCGCTGGAAAAACACAAAAAAAAAAAAAAGATAAAATAAAAGTTCACATTTAAGATGCTTTTGTACATCTAATCATTTATAGTTTTGTAAAGAAGTGTAACAATGCCTATCATGTTATGCATCCTGCAGCTACAAATAAATGCTATTGCAAACAAACTATCAAAGTACTTTAAGCGAACTACCGCCTATAGCAAATTCTTCAGTATAACTATTCCTTTTAAAGCAATGAACTAACATTTTAGACCAAACAGCAAATAGCCTCCGACTAACCAACATAATGAGGTAGCCTTGACAAGCTCATATAGAACAACAGTAAAATTGATTTTGTGTCAGAACACACCTGAATGTAAAGCTTTTTCCAGGCAAATTCTCGCAACTTCTTGGGTGGCAAAAGACCCCACCGCATGCAATACCTACAAAAATCCATGTACAATCAATCAAGCATTAACTTCTCTTGAAAACAGATATACATGTGAATAAAATTATAGCTAGTCCTGACTATTATAAGCTCATCCTAAACTCATAAACACACATAGAAATAAGGCTGTTAAATCTCAACCAAACAGAAAGAATCTGGAGAAGTTTGGCAAAACCAACCAATAATCACACTCCACATACAGAATGGAAGTACTCACAGGCGGCGCCACAAGGACTCATCAGAAGCAGCAAGATTGAGGAATCTACACACCAAAGAACATGCAACAAGATCCTGCATCCAATTGCCACAAAACAAATAACTTCCTTACTGAGCAAGGAAAAGAAATATAAGATAGAACAGGTGCACATACTACAAGTACCTCAGAGGAGAGAAACTTAAGAATGTGACGGAACAACTCAGGAGGAACTTTACTCAAATCCCCTGTCTCCACCCTTCAAGGCACCGGTCTGCTCTCACTACTACTTCCACTATTATTAACATCTGTAGCAGTTCCAATCTTCTTAGAAGGCAACGATGCAGCTACCAACTCATGTGATGACAAAAATTGGCATGATGACAATATCATGGACTGCCCCTCATTATGATTATCAACTTCCTCAATTCTCCTTTTCTTTAGTTCTCTTTCTTCTCCCTCCTTTTCGTCATCCTCACAACTAATACCACCCTCCTCAATCAGCATTTTGTTTACTTGCTTCTCCTCCTCCTCCTCATTCTCCTCCTCCTCCTTCCTCATCTCCACCTCTTCACTAATGTCATCCTCCTCAATTAGCTTTCTTATCGCATCACTCTCCTCTTCTACCTCATCACTATAGTCATCCTCCACAACCAGCATTCTCTTTACAACTCCATCATCATCCTCTTCCTCAAGCTTCTCTTCCCTCTTTTCATCCTCCTGAAAATAGATCAATGAGTCAACCATGACAAATACCCATGTAACCTCACACTTAACACACACAAGGATGCGTGTCTTGTTATTAGAAGTCCAAAATCATAGACTTTAACCGCATAAATTTTCACTTAAATCACATAAATCTTCATTCGGCCGAAAAAATATAACATTTACTCTTCAAAGTTAACAGTAGCAAGAGAAAATCGATCAAAAACATGATGCATATCATATTGCTTCACTAACCTACTATAACGACTAAAAAGTCTATTGCTTTACGTGACACAACGAAATAACACCGAAATTAACAATTATGACACAAGCTTCAACTATTCTCTCTTTTTTTTTTCTATAACTTCAAGAACATATACTAACCTTTTTTTTCCTGCAGGCAAATGATAAAAATCCAATTTTGTTAAACTTTTTATTGTTCTAAAATCTACTATTGAAAAATTGATTTTTCCAACCAAAAAAAAAAAAGAAGTAAAAAAAAAAATTGCAAACAAGCTTCACTATTTTCAGACATTGTAGCCGCTGCAGAGGGCAAAACCTCAAAATTCATTTTGACAGTGAAATTTTTTTTTTTTAAAAAAGTTGTCAAATAAAATTAAGCAGGCTCGCCAAAAAAAATTCCTGAATGAGATAATTGCAATCATTTAGCAAATAATCTTATCCGATCGATAGGAAAATTAAGCTGAAATATTCTCCATCCGTACCTTCAATACAGCAAAAATACCAAACAAGCCCTAATTAACCCATTCTATAATTATCTTAAAATTCAAAAATAACAGCACTTTCATAAACTTAAGAAATTTCACACCAATATAAGCATAAATTTAACTACCTGATCGGAGAATTCGGAGAGGACTTCCGATTCGAGGAAGCGAGCAAGGCTTTCATCTTCGTCGTCTAAAGGAGCCATGCACGTAATATAAATTTGATTCAAAAACGAATAAAATATTTGTGACGTAGATACTTATACGGGGAAATGATCGGAGAATTGTCCCCGGCGACCGGAGATCAGCATCGGAAAATCCGGGCCTTCGGATGGAAAATTTTTAGGAAAAAGAAAGAAAGAGAAGAGAGACAGGAGATGCGAGATTGTAGGCCACGTGTTTGGCGGGTCGCGTGAGATCGCATTCGGGTCGGATAAAAGATCCGAAATTGTGGGGTCCGTTATGGTTCTTTTTCTTTTGTTGGGTCCGGTCGGTCCGGAGATATTTTTCCCCATTTATTTTCCAGAATAATAGGAGGAAAAATACCAATGGTGATATTGATAATTACTTCTTAATTCAAAAAATGATTGTTATTGTCCATTAAAAAAATCTTACAAATTTCAATGAGAGGACATTGGCTTTTGTTACAATCTAATTTTCGTAAAAAATTGTTTAGAGTTTTTCCTTCACTAAAAAAATTCTACTGTTTTTCTTCTTTAAAAATTCTAGAGTTTTTATGCAATGAAATAAATGTTCTTATATATTGGTTGTATAGAATATCAGAAAGTGAAATAAAAGATGGAATATTTCTTTTTTGTGGAAAACGATGCCAATACTCCCCCACATTTTGATATAGACCATTGGTGTTGTTTTTCCTTTTTTTTTTTTTGCTTAAATAAAATGTTAATACACCCAAAAACGAAACTTGTTATGGACTAAATACAGGAAAATGATAAAATGTTTACTTAGACACTCCAATTTTGTTTTGGAACTTGACTACCTCAAATGTATGTACACAACTTCAACAAGAAACTAGTTTTAACTACAAGCTAAACTTCTTTTCAACAAGCAAAAAGTAAATACGTTAGAATCCTATATGTTTTAGGGATAATTTCAGAAACCTCCCCTGAGGTTTTTGACATTTACACTTACCTCCCCTGTGGTTTGAACAATTACACTGACCTCTCCTGAGGTTACTAATCCTTTACAAATTCAGTCCAAATGATTAAAATATTATTTTAGAGAGTGAAATTAGAATTTTGTACCTGATTTGTCCTTTGTGCCACATGTCCAATGAATGGCAAAGTATTACAAATTAATTAACAATTAATAAACTTTAACGAGCGTAGTTTATAGACAAATACGTATTGCCTATTTAAAGTACCAGCTCTTTACATGAATTTTATTTTCAAACATTTACTTTATCACAAATATTTATTCTCAAATACAGATTTATATTTACTCTCAAATATTTAATTTTTATTAAATACAAAACCTACCAGTTTTTCTTCCGTAGAAATATTAATATAACATTTATTCAATTTCAATTACAAATATTTATGTATTTAACATAAATTAAATGATTCAGAATAAAATACTCATAAAGAACTAATACTTTACTCATGTAATGGATGAAAGCCATAAAAAATTAACATTTTATAGGCCATTTCTTTTTTTTTTTTTAATTTTAATTTATATTAAATAGATAACCTATCGATTTTCTTTTTACAAGAATATTATTGTAACACCTTTTAATTTTTAATTACAAATATTGATATATTTATTGTAAATTAAATATTTAAAAATAAAATACCTGTAAAGAGCCGGTACTTTAAATAAGTTATGCGTGTTTGCCTATAAACTACACTCCTTACTTAAATCAATAAACTACACTCCTTAACTTAAATCAATAAACTATACTCCTTACTTTAAATAGTGTAGTTTATAGGCAAATACGCATATTCTATTTAAAGTATCGGCTCTTTACAGATATTTTATTTTCAAATATTTAATTTATGATAAATATATTAACATTTGTAATTAAAAATTAAAAAGTGTTAAAGTAATATTCTTGCAAAAAAAATCAGTAGGTTATCTATTTAATATAAATTAAATATTTTTTAAAAAATAAATGGCCTCATAAACTATTAATTTTTTATGACTTTCATCCATTACATGAGTAAAGTATTGGCTTTTTATGGATATTTTATTCTGAATCATTTAATTTATGTTAAATACATAAATATTTATAACTAAAATTGAAAAAGTGTTATATTAATATTTCTACGGAAGAAAAACTGGTAGGTTTTGTGTTTAACAAAAATTAAATATTTGAGAGTAAATACAAATATGTATTTGAGAATAAATATTTGTGATAAAGTAAATGTTTGAAAGTAAAATACATGTAAAGAGCTGGTACTTTAAATAGGCAATACGTATTTGCCTATAAACTACGCTCCTTAAAGTTTATTAATTGTTAATTAATTTGTAATACTTTGTCATTCATTGGACATGTGGCACAAAGGACAAATCAGGTACAAAATTCTAATTTCACTCTCTAAAATAATATTTTAATCATTTGGACTAAATTTGTAAAGGATTAATGACCTCAGGGGAGGTCAATGTAATTGTTCAAACCACAGGGAAGGTAAGTGTAAATGTTAGAAACCTCAGGGGAGGTTTCTGAAATTATCCCTATGTTTTACTTTCAGTCCGACCCCTCTCTCAAGCTATCCCACCCTCTCTTAGGTTAAGTAAAAAGTATGCAACTTGCAACACATCTTTTGTTTCATTTCCTATACCACCTTCTCTCAGGCTAACAAGTATCATACTAACTTAACTCATCTTAATCCTTTTAAACCTTCAAAACCACAGTTAAATTCGATAAAAGCAAACTAACGATATTTATATTAAAAGATAGATAGGAAAAATAGCATTTTAATTATAAGTGTAAAAAAAGTAATGAGAGGGTTTAGGAAGAACTTAGGTAGCCGTTGTCTCCATCTCAGACGAACAGTGGCTTTTCCTTTTTCCATCTCCTCTACAAAAACTTCCCTGCAAAGTACTTTTCTAGTTTTTGGTTTATTTAACACTTCAAATATCAATTTGAAGTAGTTATTGAATTCAATAATATTGAAAATCGTAAGTTGTTGATATACTAGATTACCTTATAATGTGGTGATTCAGTATCGGGCTTTCCGGAGGGGAAGTATTTTTCAAGTGCTTCTAAGCAACGTTGGAGACAAGACGGCTATCATTGAAAGGAGGAGCTAGGAATTAAAAGCCCGAGGTAAGCCTCCTTTCGTCCTGGTTAAAAGAATTTAGCAAGGGACACGCTGACGTGAAGGGTTCGGCTCCATACTGGTACAATACTGAATTGGAGCTCTTAACTTCCTCTCTGTGAACAAACATGGAATAATTAGGCATTGCACACTTGTAGGCTGAAAGGGGCCCCTCCACTGAAAAGAAAGGCAAAGTTCGAAAATTTCTTCTGTTATAAGAATCATAGCAAATATGACGTTGAAACAGATGACTATTCTATTTTGTTGAACCTTGTAATCATTAGTGTAGTTTTGCTACTTATTTGTGTTGTTTAATTTATTAAATATAAATTTTTTGAGAGGTAAAATGTGTGTATTAATTATTTCTAACTTTTAATTATTTTTATTCTTTTATTAATACAACTTATATACATGCACATGCATAAAGGGGTATTTATGGAATAAAAGTTCCATCTCGCTCCTTAAAGTATTCTTTTAATGTTGCTTTTTCTAATTGTAGGGCTGTCAACGGTCCGGGTCTAGACCCGGACCCGGATTGGATCCGTCAAATTTATCCGGGTGTGGGTAGGGATTTAGTTCCGTTACCTGGACCCGGATCCGGATCCGTTTTGTCAAACAAAAAAACGGGTCGGATACGGAATATAGTATTCCGGCCCGTATTGGACCCGGATCCGGATATAAATAGATTAATAATTTAAAAACTATATATTTATTAATATAATTTTATTAGGATGATGTATTTGAGTAATCAATATAATTGGACCCGAATCCTAATCAATATAATTTGATTAGAGTGATGTATTTGAGTAAGGTTAATTTGATTTCTTTTCTTATTTGATTTTTTTTGTATTAGTTAGAAATTAGTTTATAAATATATGTTTTTTTTCTCATTTTTGTTAGAAATTATAAATTTTGTTAGTTTTTTTCAAATAGACCCGGATCCGGATCCGGGACCCGTCGGATCCGGGACCCGTCGGATCCGGATCCGGAACATAGAGTAAAAGACCCGTCGGGTAAAAGGGTCGGATCCAGATCCGATATAGTGTGCCGGGTCCGGGTCTGGAATAATGAATTCCGGTCCGGACCCGACCCGTTGACAGGCCTATCTAATTGGACTAATTTTGTTATCAAACCTTAATCTCAAGAGAGGTTTATATAATTTTGCAAATTTTATGGAATGCTAGTGAAATTGTTAGAAACCTCAAGAGAGGTTTCTGAAATTATCTCAATAAATAAACAAACATAATCAAATCAGGGTGACCACGCGGGGGGGGGGGGGGGGGGAATTGCCGCCGCTTCCCTCACAAAATTTTTAAAAGTCTTGTATTGCATATAGATAACCACCAGCAAAGGCTGAAGGCCACCACCTAGCTTGGTGGGGCAAAAATGCCATATTTAAGTGATTTGCTTCAAAAAAAATCCAGGCGGGTGTGTTGTGCACCCGTTTGATCCGGTGGTGGTTCAGTCCCCTCCAAATTATCCCTGGACCTCCTTAGGTCCGCCCCCTCCTCCTTAGTGTAGAATAAATTAGGTTATACAACTATTGTCGTCTTAAAAAAAAAAAATGTATTGCATATAGATATTTTGAATTTCCTAATTAAACCGCACCATTTCCCTCCAACGTTTTATCTATTTCCTGTACTTTTCTATGTATAATCTTCCATGATAAACCATTTCTTAAATCTGGCGTACGCAACTACCCTTGTTGAGAAACTCACCCACCACAATCAAGTGTGCAACCCGAGTCGACCAACGAATTAGTCAGGGCAAAGCCCTGGATACCGTAACAGGCAACAAAAAAAAAAAAAACCATTTCTTAGTCTCGTATTTCATATGATTAGCAAAATGTAAAAGATAGCTACTGCTTACTAGCAATAAAATAGAAGCACGTATTTATTTATTCAAAAAAAAAGCATAGAATTGTGAGTACATATTTATTTAGAAGAAACAAAAGCAATTATGTACGAGTATGAAATGAGAATATTTTGGCTAACAGTTTTTTTTGGTCTATTTTGTAGTCAAAACAAAACGATAGTACCAAAACTGGAAACTCAATCTTCAGTAAATTTCCGCAAAATTTCGTCAGCTATTGGGAATTCAGGAATTATATCCACTGGCACCTGAAAAATTGCAGAGAAGCATAAGATACACAATTTTTTAGCATTACAGGTTAAAGGCTTTTCCCAGGCACAGGAGGATAAATGCATCATCTCATCTATAAAGGAAGTGAGCCTGCTATAAAAACTCTACGATTACCATCCACCCCCCAAATTGAAAGCACTTTCACGGAAAAAGATTTATGCTTTTGCACACCAAAAAAAAAAAAAAAAAAATGAAAACCAGGTGCACCCAAAGTTAAAACTTTTATGAAAATCCACTTACTACTGAGAATGTCAACTATACCAATACTAACCTTTAAATCACCTTACTATCCCCACTAAAGCACACGGTGCAAAAACATCCAAACAAAGCTTAAACCATGTCATGTGTGCTTGAAGCAATTTATCATTGACAGCATACAGAAAGGGTAGGAAAAATTTAAGGGGATAATTATTCTTGATCCGGCAAGTGGATTCTTAATCCCCACATGGAAAGGACTGAGCAAAGATGGAAATCTATGTAGCAATTCTTTAAAGCTTTCTACTTCTATGCCAAACTGCAAAACCTTATTAGTAGTAAGCATATTTATACCTGAACGAGTTCCAACTTTCTCAATGCATCTTTAAGCGGTTGTGTCATCACACTGTATTTTTGAAGAATTATTCTGGCCATGTTTTTGTCACCTCTTGCTTGAATGGTAAGGATCTCCCTGCTTAAGCTCTCAACTACACCTTCAACCTTTTCAGAGACCCAACAAAAAAAATAAGAAGAAACTTTCCTGCACTAGTTCAATTACAATGAAGCAGTTCTTGGCAAGGAGTCTTTAGAAGTCCATACCTTGTCAAAATTAACAGAGAATGTTTCATCAGGATGTAAAACAATTGCGCCATTTTCAAACAGATAGTTGAACTGCAGTGCCTGCCCTTTCCTGATCAGATCAGCAGGAAGTGCAAAATATTGCAATTAGTCATTAGATAGTGGTGGATCATTAACATATAACGCCAATTTCAAAAGAAATTCCAATTAGGAAAAAAGAACAGAGAATCAAAAGTAGAGAATGATGCTGCAGCAGTGAAAAAGAAAAACATGGATAACAGATCAATGTGGGGAATTGAACAGCTTACCCATGAGCTTCCTCCAATCCAAAACGTACGGAGCGAAAACACCCAGCTAGGAAGGAAACATACATGGATTTGACCAAGCTCTTTGGAAGCAATTCCTGGTGAGCAATATCGAGAAAATCATAGACATTAAAGAAATGGCATCCACAGTGCACAATACATGATAAAAATGTGCATCATACCGAACTTGGACTATCCTAGACAATTAAATATATGGGAATAGCTGTACAACACTGTTCAGCATTAGACCTCTAAGAACACTCAAGAGAAGTTCATAAGCACCAATCAAGTAGGAAAGGACTCAGAATAACGTCAATTTGAATTTGTCTGTGAGGTCCAATCAAGACTACATATTCTTCACAATGATGGGCATAATGGACCATACAGATGGTGGTGCAGAAATCATCCTCGTATTTATAGAAGTCATTTTAGCACTGACAGACTCGCATAAATTTTCTAAACTCACTAGAATGCCATAGGGAAGGCATGAACTAAGCTGACTTATGTTCAAGATATTAGAAATTCATGTTATCATCTAAGGAGAAAAGCAAACATGCCCATTTGTGTCCTGCCATCAACTCAATAAATTGACATTCCCATGATCGCAGTCAAAGATGAGATTTAAAAAACAAATGAAACGGAACACAAGCTCGTAAACGTGCATTATCCTTTGGAATGTCAAAATTTTAAAATCAGAATGTTTTGAAGCTTTGACAATAGATGTCAGAGAGTAACCATTAACTACTTCACCTATACTATAAACATAGGGAAGGTAGTGTTGCTGTTAATGGCCCATTTCCATTTTTCTTAAAAGAGTTATGAGACTTCAATTTAAACTCTGAGTAGATCAACGTGTAAATGTACCTAATAAGGAAAAAGAAAAGAAGATAGTGAAACATTATACATGTAACCAACTGATTTGCAGAGTTGTTTGGCAAATGTTTTTAACCTATGAAGAACAAAAAAAAATAATAATAACAAACTGAAAATTTAACACCAATCTCCGGCAAACTCAACTGTAATGTAAGCCTGTAGGCTACATAGAACAAAGTAGAATACAACAGTCATAGTGAAAGTACCAATTAACATCTGATGAATTACTTCTTTTTAGGTCATGATATGAATTACTTACCTTGTCAATTAAAAACTTTAGGGCCCAAAGACCAACAATATCTGCTTTTGCTTCTTCCAATGCCGAATGAAGTTCTTGTAGCTCCTGTATTGAACAGATATGAAGGATGTTACCAACTCATCTTTTCTTTTTTGTTGTGTCTTAGGAGCCATTTTCACTCCAAATATGTTATCGAGGTTAAAAAATATCAGAAAAAAGGAAATTGAGGAGAGGAAAAAGAAAAGAATGACAAGTTTTCTAGATCAAAGACCGAATGCCTCTTTTGTGCATCTTTTCCATTTAAATAGAAAAACTCTGTACCTTCTCTCCTCCGTCAGAATATCTACCTCCCTAATGTATTAATTACATATATGCTAATATACATCTAATATAGTAGACCATAATCAGCTCTCCTTGATTAGTGCAATTAGTAGACTAGATCCCATAAGCAGCTGTTCTTGTCTTTTGCTAGCAGATCAGATCTCATAATCAGTTGCTGCCCATGACTTCCATAAGCAGCTGTTCTTGACTTTTACTTTTGCTAGCAGGCTGTCCTTGACTTCCATAAGCAGCTGTTCTTGACTTTTGCATTTAGTAGACCAGATCCCAACTACTGCCCTTGATATCCCCCCTCAAATTGATGCTGGTGGATCAAAAAGCATCAATTTGTCAACCAGAAAATTGTGTCTATGACGGGAGAGAGCTTTAGTAAATATATCAGCAGTTTGGAGATCAGTGGTAATATGAGGAAGAGAAATAACATGATCATCATATGCTTCACGGATAGAGTGACAATCAACTTCAATATGTTTTGTACGCTCATGGAATACAGGATTAGCAGCAATGTGAATAGCGCTAGTATTATCGGCATGAAGGGGAGTAGGTGCAAGTTGGGGAAACCCAAGCTCACCTAAGAGGCCTCGAAGCCAAATGATCTCAGAACATCCAGAGGACATAGCACGATACTCTGACTCAGTAGAGGATTTAGACACCCTATCTTGCTTTTTGCTTTTCCAAGAAATAAGAGAATTTCCAAGAAACATGCACCAACCAGTAATTGATCGTCTAGTATCTGAACACCCTGCCCAGTCAGCGTCGCTATAGGCTACCAAATGAATAGGAGAATTTTTGGAGAAGAAAAGACCACGAGAGGAAGTGCCTAGTAAATAGCGAATAATGCGACGAACAGCAGCTAGATGGAGATGCCTAGGCGTCTGCATAAATTGACTAACTTGGTGAACAGCAAATGAAATATCAGGCCGAGTAATAGTTAAATAGTTAAGACTTCCCACCAATTGCCGATAGAGAGAGGGATCTGAGAGAAAATCACCCTCATCACGGCGATATTTAACATTTACTTCCAAGGGAGTATCAACAGACCGACCATCTTGAAGACCTGCCAAAGCAATTAATTCCTGGATGTATTTATGTTGATGTAAGAAAATACCAGCTGAGGTAGAGTGCACTTCTAGGCCCAAAAAATATTGTAGAGGACCTAAATCTTTCATATGAAAAGAACGTTGAAGATGCTCTTGAAGTTGAGAGATTAATGCAGAGTCATTTCCTGTGATAACAATATCATCAACATAAACCAGAAGTAAAACCAGTCCCTTATCAGTCTTGCGAAGAAACAAAGAGGAGTCATACTGGCTCTGAACAAATGAGAAGCTAATAAGGGTAGAACGGAACTTATCAAACCAAGCCCGTGGAGCTTGTTTTAAGCCATAGAGTGAACGTTTTAGCTTACAAACATCAGAAGAAGATGTAAAAAATAACCCTGATGGTGGAGTCATATAAATATCTTCTTGAAGATCACCATGTAAAAAGGCATTCTTTACATCCATCTGTCGCAATGACCAGCCTGTAGAAGCAGCAATAGCTAGAACAAGTCTAACTGTTGTCATCTTTGCCACAGGAGCAAAGGTCTCCTCATAATGTACTCCATACTTTTGCCGATTACCAAGAGCTACTAATCGTGCCTTATACCTTTCAAGTGAGCCATCAGATCTCAATTTAACAGAAAATACCCATTTACAACCAATGGGTTTAACACCATCGGGACAAGGAACAAGATCCCAAGTATGATTCTCCTGAAGAGCTTGAAGTTCCTCATTCATAGCTTTCACCCAACATGCTTGTTTAGCTGCCTGTAAATAGGATGTAGGAACTGTAGTGTCAGTTATAGTGGCAGAAAAACCATACCGATCAGGCGGACGACTAAGACGTATTACGTTCAGCCACCCCATTCTGTTGAGGGGTATAAGGACATGATCGTTGAGATAAAATACCTCTCTGTTGCAAAAATGCTTGAAAGGCATGTGACATATATTCCCCGCCATTGTCAGAGCGTAAAACTTTAATGCAAGTAGAAAATTGTGTTTCTACATAAGCTACAAATTTCTTAAAAACAGCAAATACTTCAGCTTTAGTACGCAAAAAATATACCCATGTGAAACGACTATAGTCATCAATGAATGTCACAAAATATTTATATTGTGCATGTGAAACAACAGGAGTAATACCCCAAACATCACTATGAATGATCTCAAAACTTGTATTAGCATGACCACCATGACTAGGAAAAGGTAATATTTTACTTTTCCCTAGTCTACAAGTAGAACAATCAAAAGACAATTTATGATTAAAACACTGATCCTTGCTCCCCAGAAAATCATGCTTTATTAAATGAGATAAAATGACATTATTTGGATGACCCAATCGTTGATGCCATACTTCAACTTTATTGTCAACAACCATAGAAGCCAAAGACAAACTACTTGGAACTGAAAATTGCAAAGGAAATAGTCTGCCCACTTTAGGCCCCTTCGCGATCACCTTCCCCGACACCTGGTCCTGCACAAGACAACCATCACGAGAGAACCGTACATCACAGTTATTATCCACCATCTGACCAACAGAAATCAAACTAGTAGACAACCCTGGAGAGACAAATACATGACGAAAAGAAGGTCCAATATCACCAATGGCTGTAATTGGAAGATTACTGCCGTTAGCAATCTGAATATTTTGTGTACCAGTATATTGCCGTAGATTATGTAGTGATGCAGATGAACCAGTCATATGATTTGATGCTCCAGAATCAACTAACCAAGGAGTAGAAACAATTTTACCTTGACCTTGAAGTCCAAGAGTAGAAAATGCTGAAAGAATCATTTGTTGAACCATTTCTGGAGTAAGTGTTGTGGCTGTGGATGTAGAACCAATAGTGTTAGAGTCTTGGACAGCACCTTGAAAGGCTTGGACTCTTCGATTCTCAGGGCGTGTAGGACAGTCCTTGATAATGTGTCCAGTTTGCTTACAATAATTGCAAAATTTCTTTCCACAATTGCGTGCAATATGCCCAAGTTCCTTGCAACTATAGCACTGTACTTGTCCCTTTCCGCGATTCTTCCCTTGAGCAGCATAGGCAATATTGACAACTTCAGATATCTCCTTTGATGTACCTATGATAGTTTGTGTAGCCATTCTCTGTTCTTCTCGCAACAAGTCACCAAGACATACGTCTAAAGAAGGAACTGGGTTTCTATTTAACAATCCAGCTCTAATCGCCTCAAATTCAGGCCTCAGTTTCATTAGAAACTGGTCACGCTTACTATCTTCGTGAACCGCTTGAATACCGCCTAAGGCTTCGCTTGGTACCTTAGAATAGATTATACCAGAGTATTCACTCCATAAATTAAGAAATCCAGAATAATACTGCTCAATAGAGAGATTACCTTGGCTACATGTACTAATTTCCAATTCAAGCTGAAATCTTCTTGCTGTATTATCTTGATGATATACACGCTTCAAATGATCCCACATCTCCTTTGCTGTATTAAAGGAGCGTAAATTGTTCACCATATGAGCTTCAATAGATGCTAGAATCCAAGAAATAATTCTAGCATCCTTTGCCTCCCATTGACTAATTTCCTTTCCATCTCTAGGTGCTGTAGAAGACCCGTCAATATGACTCCAAAGCTCTTTGCCTTTTAGAAACATCCTAAATTGAAATTCCCATGCCGCATAATTTTTTCCAGTGAACTTGATGGACAAAGATTCTGTATGTATTTTTCCCAAAGATACAGAGTTTTTCCATAGACATTCTTTCAAAAAAAACAAAGATCTGAATTACAAGAAAAGCTGCCAACCACAATATGATTGACCCAAAAGGATATCTTGAAACCAAATGATTGATCAAAATAATCAACCCAAGAAGGATAACAACTCAGAAAGTTTGGAAAGGCTGAGAAATTCAAATAACTGGCTCTGATACCATGACAAGTTTTCTAGATCAAAGACCGAATGCCTCTTTTGTGCATCTTTTCCATTTAAATAGAAAAACTCTGTACCTTCTCTCCTCCGTCAGAATATCTACCTCCCTAATGTATTAATTACATATATGCTAATATACATCTAATATAGTAGACCATAATCAGCTCTCCTTGATTAGTGCAATTAGTAGACTAGATCCCATAAGCAGCTGTTCTTGTCTTTTGCTAGCAGATCAGATCTCATAATCAGTTGCTGCCCATGACTTCCATAAGCAGCTGTTCTTGACTTTTACTTTTGCTAGCAGGCTGTCCTTGACTTCCATAAGCAGCTGTTCTTGACTTTTGCATTTAGTAGACCAGATCCCAACTACTGCCCTTGATAAAGAAGACAACATGTCCTTCTTCAGTTAAAATCTTCCAAGTATAACACTGTAAATTAAAATGTGCCAGCAGATTGTCCTGCACGTTACTAAAAATATTTTTCTACGTGTAATTTGTCTCTAAACAACTCTGATTCAGTAGAATAAGTATCTTTTGAAGGGGCATTAAGAATATACTTAGACTACAGTATTTGCATATTGTAAAATGTGTAAGCTAGACTCTTTTATGCAGGCCTCCTTTACAAGAGAAGGCCTCCTTTACAAGAGAAAAACACAGGTTATTATAATATTAATATATATATATATATATATATATATATATTCTTCAACATTGCACACGAAAGGAACAACAGAATAGAGTCCATGATTGGTAGCATCATGGAGTGTATGAAACTAACCAGTCTAACTGTAGACTGCTTTCCATTTGGAAGTTTTATTGTGTGAGGTCCAATTCCATGGCAACATTCATGGCAAATTGTATGAGTGAAGAAAGAGTCAAAGTCTACAAATTCCCGTTGTTCCTTTGAAATACATACAGCAGCTATTGGCTGAAGAATAAGCTTGAACCTGTTTAAGGGAAGCAGGTTAAAAGCTTAACAAATTGCATGGTTGAAATGCCTTTCAAAGCCAATGAGGAACATTTATGCAAAGACATCTAATTAATTATTAGAGAACTTTAAAATGTTCCTATTTTTAGATAAAAAACCTAACTTTGCCTCAGAGACATTCTTGAGCATGACCATGGATGTCCCTCGATCATTTACAATGCGCTCGTCATTTGGAAGATTAAATGCAACAGTCTGGGGGCCCTTCACATCCTGCCAAAAGTAAAAATAACAATGATCAAGATATTTTTGGTGCTTTATTTTTCTAAAAGTTGAACAAAGCAAGTTTTCAACTACAGGAATAATCTAGAAACACCAACACACCTTCAAGGTGATCTTGATTTTGCAATTACAAAAAAATGCCAGGAGTCAAGTAGAAAAATCACTAAAACTAGAGGAGCAACCCTATGGACTTCAGTATTAGTTAAGCATTTAAATGCAACATGATTCCACATATTCGGCCTAGTTCAACAATAAGTTAGTTGCAGAATTGGGTACCTGTTCATTTTTTGTTGATAACTTTAATTAGCAAAAAACTTATGCCATTTAACATTGCTTTGGTCCGGAAAGGTGTTTCTTCAGCTGTTATAAATGCATTTCTTCTCAGGGACGACAAATACTTTTATGGTTTACTGAACGAAGATGGTTAATTGTAAACAGAGTTTCATATCACTGTGAAATTTGATATATTTAGTCTCCTACAAAAGGAAAGCCAACAACTTCAAAGGAGGGAAGGATGATACTCAAGAATTTGTCAGACGCAACATCGTTAACAGGTACATTAACCGTGAAGAATTGATTAGAATAGCATTCTGTTCATTTACCTTGGGAGTCAGAATATTATCAGAGCATGCACGCGTGCACTTTTAAGCCCAGCACTGGCACAGAGAGGAAACCTTGAATTTCTATATACTTTGGTTGGTAGAAAACATGTACAACCTATTTGATTATTTCGACCTCTTAGAATGAGTCCTATCAGTCAGGAAAACATCATCGTGTTTCATTCACTCCCTAAGTCAATAAACAGGAATCTCTCATTTTTAGTATGAAAGCTATTTACACTTGGCATTCTGATCTGATAGAAGATAATTATTACCTAAAAATATGCTCTGAAGATCTTTCTCCATTTGTATAAAAGAGGAATTGGCTTCCATAATAATCGCGATGAGCATTTATATACAGAATGGTTAACTATAGACCCTTAAAACTTACGCCAGAGTTATAAAGCAGCTGGATGACTCGAATAGGGGCAGCAATCACATCCTCTGACTTGTAAGCATCGTCCATTGGAAGGTTTTTCTCTAAGAACTAGTCAGTAAAAATTTGTGATAAGAAGACAGTGAAGGAGGTGGCAGAAAAAGCAAGGAACCAATGCTTGATAGAGGAAAACGTAAAATCAAGAAAACCTGTAACTGATCACCAAAGAGTTTAACTTGTTCTGTAGCTTTATCATCTCGAACTCCAATAAATGCCTCAAATGTTGCCTGAAGAGACTCAAAATGAGCTACAAGAACAAGGAAATGAAAAAATGCACTTTTGGTACCAATTGCATACATTCTGAGCGGTACAAACCAGTGTTTAAATGTTGGGTTGTGTGTTTCACTATTAACCTAAGATCAGATAGACAATCTATTCTGCTGCTCCTACAAAAGATGCTTGGATAATAATCAATTTCGGATACGCATGCTACTATTGAAAATATAAAAAGCATATCAAGATTCAAGTTGCATTTATCTGCAGATGCAGAAGATCAAGAGGAAGGCAGGTAATACTTCCAGTTTTCTCCAAGAATGTTTCCAAGAAAATGTGGAAAAGAAAATACTACTTTACATGTATTGACAATGCATTTCAGCTTTCCACTCATCTACTTCTGCGATTACATGTTTTAGCAGTAAAATAGTATCCATTATTCAAATGCTGTAAGTGTGGCCAAAGGCTGGCTGGGTCTCAGATGTCCAGAGAACCAAACAACAATGAATGTAATACTCTTTTAAGTAATAAATAAGCCTATTTCTCAGCACATGGTTTGTACTAAAAGTGATCGGCAGGAACAGGTTCCAAAGAACCAAAGACTATTCTCAAAATGTTCTTGTGGATGGTAACCACTAAGTGGATTTCAGTGATGTCATATGGAGAGTCCCTTCAAAGATTCAAAAGCAGCCAAACACGAGTGTGTAGTACCATATTTATAAATACAAACATAAACAAGTTATGCGTTCCAACCCAATACCCAATAAAGAAAGAATATAAGCAAGCAGAGGCAAAATGACATCCATGAAGTACCTTGTATCCAAAAAGTCCATCTTCATAAGTCTCGTATGGACCAATTGTAACATCCAATTTTGAGTCCTTGAATAAACATAGCATGCAGACATGTGAGCTTCTTGATGGCAAATAAAATCGATGCAAAAGACAATTTTATAATAGATGCTCTAAACCCCACACTTCTAGAGCAGAGAAATTCTGCAGTTACTATGATTTTTTTCATAGTCTCATTATAATTAACTGTTCTGTGTCCTTAGTTTCTTCCACTGTGTCAGATTACACATCCCCCCCAGAAGTCCAGAAGAACTAACCCTTGGTCCAACTACCCTGCATGTGCTCTTGACATATCATTATGACTAGATAAGCATCCATGCTAAATTCCTCAGACTCTCTAGCTCACACTCCCAAAATATTAAAACACTGAAGACAAGCTAAGACAATTCACGAATGCTTGCTATTTTAAGTACAACCAATATATCAACACCAAATCTCCTACCAACTAAAGGTGGATATTTAAGAAAACAGAATAAGAATGCTGTCTGAGGATCTAATGTGCAGAAGAACGCGATGCCCACATCAAATCATTTTTATGATGTTGATGCCAAAGTTAAATAAATGAAATTGAAAGTTCAGGATAACAGGGAGTGAATTCTGTGGGTAAGTCGAACACAGACATGCACAAGAAAATGTTATGAGAGGAACTAACAAGGAGACAAATGCGATGACAATGCTGAGTCATACTCGTGAGTTTGACATAATCTTAAATAAAAGAAATTGAAAATTTCAGGATTACAGGGAGAGAGGGCTGTTATTAAATCAAACACAGTCATTTTCAAGAAACAAGAAACCCATAAAATATGAATTCCTCTTAAGCACCCATTTTCACCAGATTGCTTCAATCGCTAAGTATTTAAATATTTCACTTATTTCATATTTATTTTCTAATAAACGAGGAAATTTTCTGGATGGAATTTTTCCATGGATTACAGTTATTCCACTGGAACCAAACCAACAGGCATAGCATGATAAGTTATAGAACAAGAAATGTTTAGCTTTCTTCCATATATTGTGTCAACATATTCAAGGTGAACTTCCCAAGAATGTATTACAACAACTCTGGATTTATCTACTTCCTCAACTCTGAAGATAAACCTACGGATCAACTCATCATCTAACGTTCTGACAAAATCAGTTTAATTTTGAACCTTAGCAGTTCACTTGAAACAAAGTCTGTTAATTGAAAGAACAGTACGCTAGTCAGCACAAACAAATAAAAAAAGTATATGATCAGAAAAACATGCACCTATTTATCTTCATTCATTTACATCTATATGAAAGTGCAACAACTACTAATGGTTCCAGATCGAAGATCACATAAATGATATATAACATAAGATCCAACTTTCATCAATAGAGTCTCTAAAAATTAATTTGTCTGTAAGTAATTGTTTATCCCCATTGTGTTTCAGTTTCACATAAGCACTCCTGTTGAAGTCATGTAAAAAAAATTAAACATCCTTTTAAGTTTGGATTTTGTCTTGGGGTTTGGATATAAAACTCAAAACTAATTGACAGTGCGTATCATTCAGTCAGACTTACATCCATAATAAGATTTAGATTATTAATTCAAACACAAAGGTCAAATATGTGAAGTGATTTATTCCTTTATAAATAGCATACAAAATCAACAAGTCATAACCATTATAATCCAAAATTCAACTGTCTTTTTTCTTCTATATTATATATCTAATCAACTTCGAGATACGAAAACTCAAAAGAAGAAGCCTTCTAATGGATAGTGATGCGTCTCTTAATTGTTTTACTTATTTCTTTAGATGAGTGGCTGGTATATCCTCCTAAAATATGGTACTCCAACACTAAACTTGGGAAAAGGATTCTCTCATAAGTTTACTCGTTGGTGGCAGAGGATGTCACCAAAATTGTAAGGGAAATTTGACAAAAGTAAATCCATAAAACCCGATAGCAGTATTCTATTCACACTGATAGAACTTCAATATCCTTTAAATATCAGCAGTCTTGAATATGTCAATCAGAATGTTCCCAACTGCAAGTAGTTAGTCATAGTAGGAAACTAACTAGAAACTCTTACAAAGGTAAATAGGGTTGATGTGCCGCACATCTAATTTACAGAGCACGAAATGATTGGCAATTACAGAATACTAACCAACTCCATCCAGGCAATATCTGAGTCATAGTAGTCATTTGAAAGGAAGGCATCAGCCTTTCCATGTAGAAGCCTCTTCAGACTGCACCAGCAAGAATTTGGTAATATGAACATCAGTAGTTGCAGTTGTCTACAATTTCTCTCTAAGAAATCACAGAAATCAAAAAAATAAAAATATAAAAAGGGAACCAGACGTAGGTGAGCTAGCCAGATCTCCCGCTTTTTGCAACAGATCAGCAGCTTTTCCAAGCAAGGACTTGTACTCTTTGGAGTAAGGGACAATATAAAGATCATGAGCATAATTGGTGCCAACCACTACATCAAGAGACTCAGCTTTATCCAGAAAAATTTCACTATGCCTTTTTATAACATTGAAAAAGCCAATTGCTTCCTTTTTCTGATCCTCTGAGAGACTGTTCTTCCACAATTCAAATTCCTAAGGCATGATAATATTTTGAACATTCAATTAAACAAATCAATGAAGAGCACGTTACACTGCTGAAGGTAGGTCGTCCAAGTGAAGCAGTTGGATGCAACATGTGCAACCATCTTTTTTTGGTCAAACAAAAATGTTCTCACTCCATACCTTTTTGTCCATATCTGGGGGGTAGAAATTTGCACCAGGTGGTTTCACAACAGGAAATGCTGTTCTATACTGGAGGCCTTTCCACCCTGCTACTGGCTTTGTAGCTTCAGGAAGCAGCTTAATAGCAGAGTCGGCAGTTGTCAAAAATGCCTTATTTTCATCAAGACAAGACCTGCAAGCACCAAAATATATTAGTCATCCAACAAATCAATTTTAAAACTATAACAGCAGTAAATATGTGTTAAAAAGACACTAGTTATGATATTTAGTTATTCATCCTAATGAGTTCCATAACTAAAGCAATTGAAACATGGATATTGTGCCAAAAGCCAGCCAGGAAAATTTAATGAGTTACTGATGGTGTCAAAAGAACACACCCACAGAAACAGCAAGTCGATGCAAGCTACAAATCCAACTAAAACCAGAAGTTACTTGGGCACCCAGAGATCTTTGCATCCAAGACATAGAGTATTAAGGGAGGTGTTTGAGCTAATGGTGACGTTCATGTCATAACAGTGATGATTATGGAATCCTCTATAAAATACAGAAGTAAAGACAACTAGACTACGTAAAAGGGAAGGGAAAGAAGATCACAAATTAAATATAACTTTCAGCATACCAGAAAGAATGTCTATATAGCTTGTATATGGAACTTAAGCTCGATTAAGGACCAGTTTTGAGATAGCAAAAGCACTAGTTGGACAAGTTCCAGGTTTGGAGCCTGACTTTATTACATTTGGGATAAACTAAACAGGCCCATGGCAAGCTGGATAAGCTGGTGTATCTTCTCAGTTGGTCTACAAGGCCTACAAACTTGATTGACTAATCGTCTTGCATGGAAAGATATCTCATTGTTGTCCACATGATCTCCTCGCATTTGGACCAATTAAATCAAATTCACCAACATATTAAGTCAATTCAATTCCACATTGAATATTTAAATATTCTTAGGGGTATAATGAGTTGGTGATGCATTAATGAGGTAATGAGCATTGTTAGTTTGCATACATGAGGTTTCCCCTTGCAAAGGCCATTAAAGTGTTGGTGACCTAGATGGTCTTTTAGGCATTTGAGAAACAATTCCAGGAAAGCAAGGGTGAAGCTTTTGTTATAGGGGGAGATTGGGAAGGACGCCTAAATGGGAAGGTAACATTCATGATGCAGCAGGATTTCTAGGTCTCAGAGAATTTGTGAATTGAATATTAACTTGATAGCTTTCCTGTACATACGGACGTGAAGAGAATCTAACAAACAAACAGGAGCATGTACAAAAAGAGTTACACGGCAAGACACATACCATGGAGATTTATTAACTTGATAATAATTCCACTTCAACTTGTCCAACTGACTTTTGTTAGCTTGTTCCTTTAGCCAATTTCTCAAGGATGGGTTGCTGTACCAAACCTGTTTATGAAGCAAAAGAAGGAAGAGGAAAAAGAACAAAATTCCAAGTAAGAGTCATACAAAAGTAGAAACAAATTAAGACAGAGGACCGATTCTCTAAGCACATCTTTACCATACATTTGATTTAAACTGATCAACTTTGCAATGCTCATTCCTAGATAAAAACAACAAGAGGCCCAACAGGTGAGTGGGCAGTAAAAGAACTGACAAGTAAATTCATTACATGCTGATCAGACAATCTATAATGCGCTCTTTTGTTGATCCCAAATATCTTCCACAAGTTATACCACAGTACTTAAGCTGTTCATGTTAATGTCTTCAAGTAAATTCATTACATACTGGTCAGACAAACTATAATGCGCTCTTTTGTTGATCCTAAATATCATCCACCATTTATACCAGAGTACTCAAGCTGTTCATGTTAATGTCTTTGAGATTCTTTAACGAATACAATAACTAACTCTTTACTAAAGTGACATCGAGTTGATTTATGAAGAAAAGAAGAAACATGATACTTCCAGCCAAAAAAATCTTTTTTTTTTTGGAGAAAAGGTAAAATTTAATTGAAGGCACTAAGGAAGTGCAACATCTTATAGAAGCAAACCAATGTACAATGACACATATGTGCTTGGCCAAAAAAATCAGTAAATAGGCAATCTCTTGGATAGTATTTATGAAGCAAAAGCTGACGGCTGTCGGAGAAAAACATTTTCAATTGTTCTATTGTTTATGAGTCTCCATGAAAACCCTGTTTTTCCTAACTCTAAAAAATGACCCAAAAAATGCACGAAGGTGAAGTAATTTGTGCACCAGGTAAGGATAACTAACATTTGGGAATATAACGTGTTCGACAAAAACACACAATACAAATCCAAATTGCTCCAAAATGTTTTGGTTTTAGTTCCTAAATCTTTTCAATTAGCTTCATGCAAAAGCTATTGACAATATAAAGCATTATGGTAGAAAGTAAAAGGAATTATAACCTTTTATCTTAGGTTTCTTAACTAGTTGTGGACAACCTTCTATGATAGGTTACTAGAAGTGAGCAATTTAATTCCACCCAATATGAACACTGAAAAATAGCTAATAATTAAACTATGGATAACTTGGTTTACACATTGGAAACAGAGAATGTGAGCATCTAGTGCAAACCGACTCGACTTTACTTGAATATGACTCCGACTTCCATCAAGCATTTTGAGCTCAATCTGCATTAGTGAAGTCAAGCTGACTTCCATTTAAACTCAAGCCAGATGCTTGGGAGAATGGTACCCATAATCTGAATGCTCTGGCCACTCCACTCATGTTGTGTTCTTTCCCTTAATTTCTATTCCTATAAGTCTATAACTTAAGACTATAAACTCAGACCTAACTCACAAAGAAACTTGAATATTTTAAAGTAAATTTTAGATAATCTCCTACTTCACAGACAGAGGAATACACTCAAGAAGATATAAAAAGATGGCGCAAATTGATGAAAAAGTGAGGATGACAGGGTCAAGCAAAAGATGAGTCAAATAAAGCTAATGTGTAGCATTTTTCAAATCTTTATCATTTTGCAAGGAACCATCATAATCTATTTCCATGTTGAAAATTGACCAGAATAAGTACATAAGTGCTTATGAATCTTTTTCAGAGGAACTAGTTCAATTAAAAATCAAAATCAGCACTGATATACTTGGTAATCTTTTCACAGAGAACCCAATCCCAACCTCCTCTTTTCCTGGTGAAACCTTGAAAGCAATAGTCGAAAAGAATGCCAAAACTTTTGAATGCAAATATTTGTTCATGTAACATTACTACATAAGACACTGGCATAAATAACAGCCATCTAAAGCTTTTTCTTCCCAACCTGAAGACAAAAAATGTCATCCATGATGGCTGCAGCCTTAATCAGTAATGCTAGAGCTTCTTTATCTGCACTTGTAAGCCCCGTTAACTGTACAAGAACAAAGAGAATACAATGTCACCAGTAAGTTTCTTTTTCACCTTTGAGATAAATACATTAAATAAGGTTTCCTGGTACCACAATCATGGCATTGTGCATATCATGAGGAAAAAAGAGTTCTGAGTAAAGCAACAAATAATGCACCATATCAGTAGAAACTGACGAAAAAGCTAAACTTGAAAAAGTTCAAGTAGGTCTAATAAAAAAAAGCATTATGCACTAATATATAGGTGTTGTCTTTGGAGCTAACTTTTTTTCAGTTCAGCTCAATTTAGGTCCATCTTTTATGTGATAATGCACAAAAGGAGATAAATGACCATTTCTCTGTCATGTTCATAATTCAAGCTCTGACAATCTCTCTTACTACTTGTGCCCAGAAGTAACATATCCAAAATTCAAGGGCCATCAGGATGAAAAAAATAGAACGACAAATTAATGCTTTGCCAACTGAGATTACCACCTTGACAAAAATCAATCACATGAGAGAATCAGACTGCTGAGAATGGTGGCAACTTTGTCTTTGTTGAGCTGAAAATGAACATAGTATCAATTTACATTGTTGTGTCTAATCTATAAGATTTTGGGAAACTAGATGTCATTTGTTTGAATACAATTCATCTCTGGTGACAAGCAACTGTAAAATTTTTTCATTCTTACAAGTATTTATTCCTCGAAAATTCATATTTAGAAGTTAGAACACACCAAGAAGCTGACAACATCCTCAAATAAACAATAGAGAATGGAAAAAAAAAAGAAAAAAAAATAAACAATAGTCCTTTTCCAATTAAAAGAGGAAACAAGAGAGTCAAAATCTCATTATCATAAAGATGGGACTCATTCATCTACATAAACCAGACCAGGTCAACATGATTACTGAAGGATTTTTTCTGAATCTGTGTGGCCATTCCTTGACTAGTGGAAAGAGTTTTGGCATCAAGGCACCTATTCTTAGTTGCTTCAAGAATATATTCGGATAGTTGAAAATATCATACATCTGTAGTCACAACACATGTGCAACTATAGTATAAAGAGAAAGAAATTAACTTCATTCAACAAGAACTTAATTCCATTGCACTTATAAAGGTCAAGCCTGGACATCACCACAACAAACAGATAGCTCATTCTTTAAAATATGCTTCAGTTTTCTTGATTTTTTCACCTCTAAAAGACAGACAAAACAAGGTGCACAATTAACAGACTGGAAATGAAAAATAACTTAAAATCCACTTAAATCTCACCTAGATATTGAATCTGTATCAATAAAAAAAAAAAAGTTAGTTAAGGGAAAAAAAGGACCTCTGCACTGAGGGAGATCTGAGCATAACGACTGAGCTGCTTTTCTAGTGTCAAACTCCGAGATTCCAGATTTTCTCTGTACCTACAAATATTCCAACAGCTCATGTTTGCAAAAGTAACCCATTGAATATTCAAAGCTCAACAGTAAATGAGCATTCTGAAATGCAGAAATGCTCGAATACAATTCCAAATATTTTTGTATAGGCAAACATATGTTTTATATTAGATTATGACAAGGCCGATGAGGCCTTGATCTAGCAGCTAAGGTTGAGGCCTCAGGATGTAGAGGCATTGGGTCAAATCCCCCCATCCCCTCCCCACTTCTTAAATCCCACTCCTCCCCTGCAGGGAAAAGTCAAAAAAAAAAATGAGAGAAGTTGCTTTTATTTTGCACAATGACTAAGCTGCATTTCTACTGTCAAACTCCACCCTTCCAGATTTTCTCTGTACCTAGACAGTACCCCAACAGCTTATAAATATAAAAAGAATCCTTGGGAAATATAAAGCCCTGCAGAGGAAACTAGTGTTCCCAAATGTAGTAATGGTGTGAAAAGTTTCCAAATATTTTTGTGTAGGCAAAACTAATGCTTTATTTTAGACTATAACCATGAGACAGCAACATATATTTTAATTTTAAAAGAGAAGGAAATATTGGCACGTCCACTCTTTCAACAGGCACATTACAAGAATTTTGAATATAGACATACATATGCACATTTATACATCAAAGTGCAAATATACATGTATCTATGTATACATGCACATATAACCATCTTAATTTTCACGTTTCTTACCATAATACAATGAGAATAACACATTCTTAACTTAATACATTGAGAAGCTAAACATAATATTATCATAAAAACAGAAAGGATCGAAAATTTTTACTTGACGAAATCATCCTTACTCTCTATGAATAACAAAACTAAATGGCTTCTTAGTGGATTCTATGGCTTTACAAGTATATTCTATAAATTCTGATTTCAAGTAGTTAATTTCTTTTAAAAATAAAACGTTCTTATTCAATTTAAATCTTTGCACAAGGGCATTGTATACTGTATGCACAGACAAATAAAAAGTTGAAATGCTTATAACAAGATTAGAGAGCCAATATCGCCATCTGTTTAAAAGACAAGAAAAATGTAGACAGTACCTTTTACAAACAGAATAACAGAATATGGAAGAGTGAAAATGAAATCATTGAGCAAACAATTCTCAAAAGGTCAAAACAAGTAGCAGAAGAAGCATACTTATCCATACAAAAGAAACAGGAAAGGAAAAACAAGAAGTGCAAGTATATGCCATTTATCTTTTCAGCATGCTTAAGCAAAATGCTGCCTGTTATTCAACTGGAAACTATTACATGCATACCTTTCACTAATTATTTCAAAGACTTGATGATATCCACCATTTACATCATATGGCACATAGTCAGGGTCTTCTTTAGCAAGCAAGTCTCTGTATTCCTCCACAGAGAGATATTTCACAGCTGAAACTTCGGATTCCTACAATGAACAATGAGACATTCTCTATTAGTGGTAGAGCTGCATGAATGAGTCAATACATATGAAATAGAAGTGAAAAAGCATGGACACATATTCACCATTTAAAGGAAACAGTGATCATGATAATTAATGTTACTGAAGATGAAACCTAACTGCAGATGTGTGTGTGTGTGTGAGAGAGAGAGAGAGTATGACAAGAATAGCAGAAACATTTCTGCATGCAATTCTTCCCCGCCCAACCCCACCTTCCTCTTGAGTATTCCTTCGGTTTGAGCTATATATACAACTATAATGTCATCTAAATGTATCAAAAGGAATTACATAACTAAGGATCTTTTACTATGCTCCCCCTCAAGCTAAGAAAAGATGTTATTCATATTCAGCTTGTTTAACAACTCCTGAAACCTTATCCTAGGTAGCTCCTTAGTCGATATATCAGCAAGTTGAATCCCACTTGAATATTGGGGAAGCACAATAACCGTGATACAAGCCTTTCACAAATAAATGGCTTACTCAATCTGTTTGATCCAGTAATTTTGCACTAGGTTGTTTCACAATACAAAGAGCAGCTCTATTGCCAGAATAACAGTTTATTGACTGTTCAAAATTCATTTCAGTTCCTAAAGCAGAATTGTCTTCCAATCATTTCCAAACACCTTGCTACATGGCTCTATACTTCACCCTTGCAGTGGAATGTGCACAAATGCATAGCATATTATCTCCAGTTCACAAGGTCTCCCTACAAAAGTACATAATAGTTCTTTCCAAACACAACATCCCTAAGCTTCAGTATGTAGCTCCTGTTGATTATGAAATATTAAATCTCTCTCCCTTAGATAAGTTATAGAGTTATGAGTAGGTGAATAACTTGATGGTTAAAACCTCTGACTATGCATGAGTTGAGAAACTGCACCAATTGCAAATTCTACAATATCCTCTTAACAGATACAAGTGCATGATAATAAATGACTATATCTGTAAGCATCAATGATTGTTACTGCATCAAACCAATTTAAATCTAAATGAAGCTATATTAGATTAATTGCAGCAGCTGGCCGAATTCCCTCCTATTCGAGAAATTAAGGGAATCTTACTTAATACAAATTAAAATGATATCTTTGACTTGCAACTTTGAACCCTTTAGATATACACCAGCAGCCTTTTTAATCTCAACTTCAACAGTGAGGCCTGTCCTCACCTCTTATTTGACTAAGACAATTCCTGTGACCATTGTATCACATCAATTATTAAGAGCAATCAGCTGTTGTTCTATAAGAAGAGCATGTCATGCATTTAACCGGATGGCAACAATTTTTTGTAGCTCCACATAAACATTCCCACCATCCTCTAGGAGATTTCTTTAATCCATAATAGGACTTCTTTACATATACACACATTGCATGCCACCACATATCCAGCAGGAAGATCCATTCCACAAATAAGAAATGCTTTTAAATTGTACAAATGTAGCTCCTATTCAAAAAGCTTCCAAACAGAAAAACCAGATTATGGTTTAGTTTTGCTACTAAAATAAGCATCTCTTTGTAGTACTTGCTTCTGATTTTATCCTTTTGCAATCAGCTGCCATAGTTCTCCAGAGATGAGTTCTCATAACATGATGATGTACACCTACTTGCTTCCAACGTACTTTGACCTTTGGCAGATCAACCCATTCCCAACTGCCATTTTTCCCTAAAAGTACTCCTCATCCACATCATTTGACTTCAACTTGCCTCACATCATTTGACATCAACTTGCCTCTTGTTAACTCGAAGGAGGTGATGCAAAGTAAAGGGTAACAAGGAGATGGCGGTCAATATAAATAAACAGGAAATTGGATGTTGAGAATACTTTTATAACACTTTTGCAATTATCATCAGATGGGTCACAAAAATTATAAGATTTAGTTGTAGTAATTTAAAGGAGAAATATCAGCATAACCACCTAATAAACTTCTCAAGAAGATGTAGTCATTATCTAAAATTATCAGCAACCTGTTCCTTTTTTAGTAGATCAGCAATTATCTCATGTTAGTCTGAGTAGTAGGCAGTGTATAGTAAATTCTAATACTATAATTCTCCTTGAAACTACAAGAAGGGAAATGATGAGAATATCCTGATTCTGAAACTGATAGCGATAAGTGGCAAAAGTCCACTAAGGTTTATAGGAGACGTGGGAAGGATATGTCGAATGCCCAGGCATTGATTTGGCATGCTTTTGATGACAAGGAACCAACTTGGGAGTTGGCCTGAATCCTATGGAGTTTATTTTCTGATTTCTGTCAGCAGTGGTATTTTGGTAATTTGAATTAGCTGCAGGAATTTTATGTTTACAGTAATTTTTTTTGTTTAGTAGTTATTCTTGGTAATTAGTAATTTGGTTGTTATAGGGAATAAGAAAGCTTAGCCTTCTAGCTTTCCAGTTATAATTCTATTCTAGTTAGGAATCTTAATTAGGATTGGAAAGGGATTTGTCCTAGTGTCTATAAATATCAACTTCTCCACAAAGAGAAGGCAGTTTTTTGGTCATTAATAAAATATTCCTGCAGACTTAACGTCTCCCTTAGGGCTGTGTGATGCATCCCAACTTTAGGTGTGAGGCCTAAAGATTCCTAGGAGTGATTCCTAGAACTACCAACCAGTTTTACCTTCTTAAGCATAATCTGCCAGCCTATTTCAAGTTGCTATTTTAAGTTTGGTGATAT
Source organism: Coffea arabica (assembly GCF_036785885.1). Classification (NCBI taxonomy): domain Eukaryota; kingdom Viridiplantae; phylum Streptophyta; class Magnoliopsida; order Gentianales; family Rubiaceae; genus Coffea; species Coffea arabica. The sequence goes on along the minus strand of NC_092325.1, from coordinate 7,673,638 downwards.
TCAATATATAAGCCCTTCTACAACGCTGTTGTGCCTACCAAGTGTTCGTGCTGCGTCAGAAACACAACAGAAATCTAAGTTGATGATTTACACCAACAGACTCCTCCCCACCCATGGATGCTTAATGTACCTTCAGCTCATAAAATCTTGACTACCAAGATGCCTACCACGATACCCACCTTGCCATCATACACCATGTGACTTTTCCTATTTTTCACAAAAGAGCCTCAATTGACCAACCGAAAGGACTGCATGACCATCTCCATCTTTTGTTGCACTAAAATTGGTGAGAAGTGGCAGTACAAAGGCAGGGTTGTAATCTCCCACTTAAGCCTCAAATAGCCCAGGTGTTTTATTGATTTGAATTTCAACTCCACCGACAAATTTATGCCAAAGCAATTTTCAGTCATTTTCTACAATTATAAATCTTGCAACTAAATATTACTACAGAAAACCATCAAAAAAGAAAATTCTATTGCACATGAAAAAGGTTCTATGTTGCGGGTGGCAAATACATTTCTTGAACTAATCCTCAACAAAAGCACAGTCAAGGTACATAAATTAGAATAATTTAGTTTAAGAACTTTATATTACAGTGACTTCTATACTGTTAGAACATTCATGGTAGGGAACTTAAAACAACAGAACATGTAACAGAAAAAGCAACTCTAAGACCAAGACACAGATTACAAGGCACAGCATGACATAATTTATTAATGTGATTATGCGATGATTATATGTATAAGTCGAAATGTTTTAAGTTGAGAACAAAAACAACACTTCCATCACAGTTATTTCAGGTCAAAAGGACAAAGATGAGATGAAAACTCATGTTTAGTTGTTCATAGAAGGTAGAGAATAGTTAAAAGACAATGTCAGACTCTTACCTGAAGAGTAAAAGCCTCCAAAGGAATTGGATCCAATGTCGTAACCACATATACATCATTAAATTCGTTGTTAATGAATGTACCACCATTTATCACACTGCACAAAAAAGTGGTGAGAATTCATGGTTTCCAGTAACAGGACATGAATATTGTATCAAGAAAATATATCATCCAGCTAAAACAAATTCCAAGAAGCTGTAGTTAGGTACTGGAGACAATATTTCTACAGAATCTATAAAATAAGGAGAGTAACCTGAAATTACTTACGGTTGAAATGGGAACTACACCTCAAAAACACATTCTTTTGGCACAAAAAATAGTCAAACTTTTATTGTTATTCTCGTACATTTTTTAAACCATGGATATCAAAATAGTCAGATTATGTAGACCTGTAATGGATATAACTGAAAAAAAAAAAAGAAGAAATCTGGGCCACGACGTGGAAGTTACTATGTTAGTATAGACACAAGTCTCAGGACAATAACTTCCATATCTTTCATGAAGACGGACACTGAATAACAGATACAAGAAAGCCCCATTTCTGTCTTTTCCTCTTGGTACTTGATTTTTCCCTCATTTTCTGTTTACCCCATTCCTTTTACCACGTACATTCCTTTGCTCCTATACTGATCCTAAAGCTACACATATCACATTCAGAGAATAATCAATCACAGAATAATAAATTATGCAACTGCAGATGTTTTAAGAACAAGAGCGTTTTTAATGGCATGAGGCTGGCATGGAAATAAACATGAAATGTGAAATAATTGACTTAAATTACTCATTACTAGTATGGAACATATAACAGGAGGATCCAAACATAATCACCACAAGCAGAGAAAAATATTCTGAACATTACTGGCAAGTTTTCATCTCATACTTATTTTTATTTCTGAAAAGAGGCACCTGTCTTTGTCAGATCATATATTAACACAATTAACAAAGATAGAACTTTTAGAAGCAAGTTTTCATCTCATACTTAATCTTTATTTCTGAATCTTTGTCAGATCATATATCAACACAATTAACAAAGATAGAACTTTTAGAAGCAGCAGGATGGGATGAAAATTAGAAAGGAAGAGCATCAATCACCAAAAGGAAAAGAAATGAGAGGACAAAAAATTGTTTTCCAGGAACCCTCATAACTAATAACTCAACAGAATGACATCAATATCTCTCTCATAAGCACACTCAAGTAAAGATTAGGCTGAATTGTTGTGGTTCTTTATCCTGATATTGATAAAGAGAAGAACAAGATTCATTCAATTTCACAGGCTCCACAATCAGAAAAACTTCCTCAACATGTATAGAGTTACACCTCTCAGACGTGTAAATAGGAGAACAGACTATGTACTTATGCTATACTTTACCTGGCAAACCCTAACTATGCCCTGAGCCAATCTTGATTTTCATCTTTTTTCTCTCTTACATGTTTCTTCAAAACACCTTGTGTCTCAATTTACAAATGTATAACTTACCAACAGAAATTTCAAAATGAAATGATTTGAAATAAGACAAGTTACAGTAAGTCAAAATCAAATCTAGTGTCCATACTTTCAACCAAGAGAAGAGAATTCAAACCGGAAAATTGCATAAATCTTGACACTGGATAAATTTCGATGATGCAAGAAAGACTTATTTGGATGAACAAAATAAGACTTAAGACTATCTAATAAGATGTATGTGCTAACCACTCTTGAAGGAAAACAAAAATCAATTCAAAGGCGTCCTTTGGAAGTAGTATCCCAAGCTCTTCATGAAGCTCCCTCCTGAGGCAAGCAAAACTTCTATATCAAGCTGAGGCCAACAGAAAAGAAATTTCAAACCAGAAGAGAAGAGTAAATAAAAAGGATCAGAAAAATCATATCAAAATCCTGGCCATTAAAAGAGTTAAATGCATGAAACACTTCATGCACTTACAAAATATGTAGGTGGTTATTACATACACATTTATAACTTGCCCATGCTCAAGTGGTAAATAGTACAACCAGAAAATTGCCTATATTAAAATGAGGTCTAGTATGCTATATCATTTTTCTATACTACTAGAGACCGCAAGCATCTTTTGTATATAGCTTTCGAATGCAGCCCACTCAAACTTCAGCATAGGTATAGGGATAGAGTTGAATCCCAGATAAATGCTCTCAAACAGTGCTAATCCGAAGTTGTTTGAAACAGGAGAAGAGGTTGGACAACCCACCAATTTTCAAATCCTACTATAAGGAAATAACTCAGTTTAAGAAACATCCACGATTGACTGTACATGCTTTGGCAGTCTTATGTTTGGCCCTTGGAGGAGTGCACTTAAAGCATTCCTGGTTGGAATTCTCCAATAAATTGTAATCTCTGTGGAAAAACAAGCTATAGATTCCAACCAAATTAGGCTTTAAACTTGTTCTCCTGATATTTTTAACAGCTTTGCTGCTAATACAAAAGTTCTCTAAAATAACACATTACCTAGTTGATTATTTTCTCATGTTTACTTTGATGTTGATCCTATAGCAACTTCTTTCTTTCATCAGATCTAAAATTAGCAGGTTACCCTCATACTCCAAAATGAAAAAACAAATGAATTAGTTATATTCCACATCAAGCACTTGAGCTGCAAATAACGTATGACTTAAAGTTGTCGAATGAGAACTCTAATTGTTTTATAAGATTTAATGGAAGATCATGTAGGTTGTCAAACATGTCAGTCAGAAAGTGGTGGATCCCAGACTCAGAGAATGAAAATGGGGAGTGACTATCTGGAATATAAAAGAGCCCATGTTAGGCCAGTTTTGTGCCAGTGTAGCAATAGAAACTCAGGGAAGCTTGGAATTAACATAAATTTCGATAAGTAGAATGAGTATTGTGTGTAGGCGCATGCCTATAGCATGAATATAAATTCATTAACATACATTGCTGAGACTAGGGAAGAATCGCCAGCAGATACATGACCAGCACTAGATATATCCCACAACCCAGGCCATGAATCCTTACAGTCAGCACGTTGTTGAAGAAGTAATTCATGAGTACTCTCGGAATATATCCACACATGAACAGCTCCATGGTAGTCCCCGTCTCTATGAACATCTCCCCTATGCAAGTAACAAAACCTTAATCCCAAGACATCAGAAAAGAATTATAAAAATTACAAATTCCTTGATCATTGTGTAAATTTAGACATCCTACTTCCTCTGTGCTTCCATTGGTAAATGCATGTATCTAAGAATCTCTTTGCGTACATATAGCCAGATAATGTGGAATAAGGATTTTGTTCGGTTGATTCAAATGTGTTCATAACAAGCTTCTGACAATCCGAAAGCAGTCAAAATGCCACTAAACTCCATCAGTACCTAACCAATACATTCTCACACTCAGGTGATGTAACCTATAACATAAACTTTAATGGCATGTTCTGGAGGATTGATGAGAAGTAATCCGCCCATATCATTCTACTACCACCAGCAATTCAAGTGCAAAACTAACGGATATGAATAAATAAAATTTCAGATTTACACGGAAAAAGAAACATGGTATTGTTTCCTGACCCAGAACTTAAGCAATAACAAATATTAAGTGCTAGATAATCTAAGAATAACTGTCCACAAATTTCACAAGAACCCTGCTACATACACACAATTATGTCTCCCTCTTCTTTGGTGCTTATAGTAAAGCATCGACAAAACCATGTCGTTCAGGAAATTAAAACAACTTAAAATAGCCATCAAAGACCTCCCTTGTCAAATATATTATCTCCCACTTCAAAAAACCAAAGACTCCATCATTTCTGCCCCATCAGAAATCCAAATACAGGAATATATGTGGTAGAGTAAACAATAACCAAGTTAACGTTACTCCAGCCATTAAACGCTAAGAACATCTAAAAGTTTTCCTTTTTGGCACTATCCAGCAACTTTATTACCATAATTTAAACAATTGCAATCAAAGTTTTCAGTTGATTTTCTTATTGTTATTTCACTTTTCTGATCTGCGATTTCCACAAAAGCCAATAAGTTCATTGAATTCTTGATTTCTTAGGATTCTTCACTTCTTTGTTGATATGAAGAGAGGGAGGAATTAATCACCTGGGTTTTGAAATGCCAGTTTTCTGACGAGTTTTAGTGAGGACATCAAGGTACTCTTCTTGTTTGAGTACCTCATGTTCTGCTCCTGCTGCAGCCATTACTTCTTTCTTTTCTTTTCTTGGAAAACGAAAGCTCCAATTGAAAATGAAAGCTCACTAAAGTCCAACTTTTGTGTCAAGGATGCACGTTGATAAGAATCAAATTCGCCGCGGGAGAATTGCAGCTTTGGTATCTAATATTTGGCCTATGTATCAACTTAGTCCTTAATATTTTGATTAAAGTCACTTTAGTCCCCAAACTTTGTGATTTTAAGACAGATTTCGAGTAACTAACAGAAATGAAAAAATGATTGATGATCAATCAACTGCTATTAGTCAACAACTTTGTTTTTACACTTTTGGTCTCAAATGTTTTAATTTTAAATCATTATATTTCCCTAAATTTTAAATAGTGATATTAAATGTTTTAGCATTCATTGAGATGCAAATTAGAATGATATAACATTAAATGGGTAACAAGAATGCTAATTAAACTTCCTTTTCTTCTTATTTTTATTTTTATTTATTTATTCATGCTAATAATATATCAAATGGTTATTTTTGTATATATTTAGTCTCAAATTTGCTATAATAAATGTATATTATTGTTTCTCACTATTCATAATTAATTGAAAATGAGTTTTATTATCTTTATTTCTAATAATAATTAAAACTTTATTAAATATCCCTTTAAATATAAGGAATGTATGCTTTTTGTAAATTAAGGTGATAAGCTTTTTGTAAATTAAGTTGCTTTCTTTTTAACATTAATAAGTTATCAATTGAGTTTGAAATGAAGTCAGCATTTTATACACATTATACGAACCATTAAATGATTATCAAGGTAAATAGATATTAAAATAAATGCTTTAAAACTACAATATTGAAATGTTAGATTTTAGGTGGCAAGAAAGACAACAAAAAATAAAAGATAATTTTCTTAAGAATTTTTAAAATTACTTCACATTAATGCTCACCATCTAATGCGAACCGATTCATCTTCATGTTCTCATCACCATTAGGGTGTGGCAATGGGGCGAGGGACACCTCCCCCAACCCCCGCCCCGTTACATTTTAATTCCCCCCGCCCCCGCCCCCGCCCCGTCCCCCCCCATCCCGCTTTCCCCGCGGGGGCACCTGTGGGGTTAAAAAAATTTTATTATATAATTTTATTATAATTAAATTTGAACAAATAATCAAGTACTAAAATATCAACGCATCGCCAAATTATTATTCATTGTAACTTCACAATTGAAACTCATAAAAATAATTAAACAAAGGTTATTTGAATACGATCTAATATGATAAAACAAATATAACTAAAATAATCAAGTTTTCACTTTTAATACAAATACAATCACTAAATTATTATTGTATTTTTTTAGAAAAAAGTGTTATTGTATTAAGTGTAGTTAGAAATTTAACATAAATGTATTAATAAATTTAGTATAAATAATTAATATTTTTTATTAATAGATATGTATAATTAGTAGTATAATTGATAATATCATTATGTATATATAATTATGTACATATATATTTTTTTCAAACAGGTGGCGGGGCGGGGACCCGCCCCAATGACCCCCTCGGATGCCCGCGGGTACCCGTCCCCGTTGTCATCCCTAATTACCATCACTAGTTTTTATAAGTAAAATGGGTATCTACAAAAATTTAAAGTGTACGTGTACAAGGCACAACAATTTTTGTAGTAGTAACTATAATAAAATTAGATTATAGGGATAAAACTTATGATAATAAACTTAGATTATAGGGAGAAAACTATTATTAACTTAGATTATTATAGTTACTTTTACAAAAATTAATACATATCTTGTACGCATAAGTCTCATATTCTTGTAGTTAGCCATTGCACTTATAAAAACTAGTGATGATAAGTATCAATATGAAGTGATTTAAAGAATTGTTAAGAAATCTATCCTTTTTTTTTCTTTTTTCTTGCCATAAAACTAAAAGTCCATATTATAGTTTTAAATCATTTATTTTAATATCTATGTATCTTGATAATCATTTAATAGATCATATAATATGTATAAAATGTCAACTTCATTTCAAACTCGATTGATAACCTATTAAAATTCCAAAAAAATATCAATTTAATTTATGAAAAGGATATATTTCTTATATTTAAAAGAGATAAATAATTAATTTTTTAATTATTATTAGAAAAATAAAACTTATTATGAATTAATTATTATAAGAAATAATAATATAAACATATTATACTAAATTTGAGACCACCTATGCAAAAGAAATAAACATATGATACATTATTAGAATGAATAAATAAAAAAAGAAGAAAAAGAAGTATAATTAGAATTTTTATTACCTACTTAACACTATTTTAGTCTAATTTGCATCTCAATTCATGCTAAAATCCTTAATATCACTATTTAAAATTTTAAAAACTATATAATGATTCAAAATCAAAATATTGGGAACCAAATGTGCAAAGTCAAAGTTTCTGCAATTTGATATTGCTGTTAGTCATTGTTCTATTTCTATTAATTGTCCTAAATCTGCATAAAATTACAAATTTTGAGGGCTAGATTTATTTTGAACGAAACATTAGGAACCAATTTGGCACACAAGCCAAATATTAGGGACTAGGACTATAATTCTCGCACATTTGGTTTGTATATAAAGTAGTCCTTATTGTTTTTAGGGTAAAATGCCAAAAACCCTTATGTAGTTTGCCAAATGTTCAATTTATCTCCCTTTGTATTTGAAATTCTACACTTTAACTCCTGTGTTTTCAACTAAATCGAAAATGAGACGAAAAATATCTAAACTAACCATTGAATGGAAAATGTCACAGTTGCCCTTGTATAAATGAATACATCAACGGAATGTTTTGTCATTTTGGCAATTCAAAGAATGGAGAGAGAGAGAGAGAGAGAGAGAGAGAGGGAGGGAGAGAGAGAGAGGGAGGGAGGGAGGGAGGTGAAGCTTTGGAGGAAACCGTAAGAAAACATAATGATAGCAAGATAATTGTGCAAGTTATTTATTAATATTCTATCTTAATTTTGGCCAAATATTATGCTAATTGATGTTAGAAAAGCAAGGTTTTAACATTTAACTTTGTTTATTACATTTATTTTGTCTTTCTTGCGAATGTGTTGGTGAATATTCAGATTGATTTTGATGTATTACCTCTGGTACGGGGGTTTTAAATCTAAATATTGAACTATTTTGTTCGGATATTTTTCTCATTAAAATCCTTTTCATAGGGTAAATTGATTATATGCTTTTTTCTATTCCAAAATGCATTTGGTATTTCTGCACATACTTCCCTTTTTATTATTTGTTCTAATTAAAAAAATTTTTTACACATACTTCCCTTTTTAATTGTTCTTCTATTTTTAAATATGATTTTTCTTCTTTAATATAATTTATTTGTTGTTTAACGTATTGAATAGTATTTATTGTTTTATAAATAGAAGAGGATTGTAATACTAGTAATTATTTTTGTTTTATTGGTGTTATAAATTTGAAAATTATAGTTTTTCCCATAATATTTACGTGAACTCCTTCACTATTTACAGCAAAAGGATATATTTGAATAAAAAAGGGTGTTCCTAGAATTACATCTATGTGAATATTTTTTACTACAATGAAATTACGTCTTATACAATAATTATTATTGCATATTGATCCCTTGGTAAATTTATATTTTACTTGTAATTTTTCTCCATTTGCAGCTCTTAATTCTTCATTTGTTCTCACAATATTTTGTTGGGATTAATCCTTCTTTTATGCAACTCTGATCTGCTCCACTATCTAATAAAGCTACAAACGTTTCTTTAAAATCTTCTATCATTGCAGTAACTAATACATACCATTTTTGAAATGTTATTTTTTCAATTGTATTTAAATATTGTTTTTCATCTGATGGGTTTTTCGAAATAACTATTTCATCTGTCTTAGATATAGAAGGTTGATCTATAGTTTTTATTAATGATATTCTTGCTTCAATTTCTAAGTCTTTTGTTTTTATTTCTAATATTTCATTTTGTAATTGTTTTACTTGTGTTTTTAGATTATTAATTTCTATTTGAAGATCTTTTGTAGTTTCTTTTCTTATGTTGTTCATATTTGGGCATTTATCTATTAGTTTTGAAATACTAAAAGGTTCTATTATTTTTGGCATTTTATCTTCTTGTAAAATTATATATTTTAATCTTTCTAAAAATTCGTTTTTAGTTTTAGGGTCATCTATGTTTTCTATAATATCTAATAAAAATTCTTTATCTTCCTTTTTTTTAATGACATTTATATATTTTGAGACCTTTGAACAATTACAATCTTCTTGTTCTTCTGAACTAGATAAATCATTATAATAGTCATCTTCCGTATTTTGTTCTTTTTCATTTATTAGTAGTGTTATTAACTTATTTTTTATTTCATCTTCCTCAGCACATATTTCATTTATTTTTTCTTTCAGTTTACATTTATCTACTTTATGCCCCATTCTTCCACATTTCCAACATACTCTTTTATTTTTTCGAAATTTTCTTTTGTATTTATTTTTATCATAATATTCATTATTAAAATTTTTCTATATTTTTTACTTCTTTTATCATTCTTCTTATTGCTTGATGATGGGGAGTTGATTCATTTAATTCCAAAGGTTTCATAGAATGATCCTACTTCTTTTCTTTCCGATCCATATTTTATTTGAAGTTTTAATTCAGAACATAAAGCTAATCCTTCCTTTTTGACAAAGAGCAAACAATTGTCCAATAAAAATATTTTCGAATGAAATTACTTCAATTCCCATTTCCTTTTGTAAATTTTTCATAATTTGTTGGGAGAATAAATTTGGTAATCCAGTTATAAATCTTTCTTTCCAAAATGAAGCATTACAATCTGGTCTTCTTAATGTGACAGCGCCACCTTCCCCTAAGGCGTACTAAACGGGTTAGCGGACTGCCTGCCCAACTCTCGCCAGAACTATCGAGCAGTTAAATGAAATCGAAAACGTTCAGGAAGGTAATAGCGCGCTCAAACGATTCGATGTCGCCAAATGGCAAAACGAAAATCGAAACCACAATGAATAGTGGTTGCCACGTCACCATCCAACCAGGAGCCAAACGAATACAGATATGGCCTTATAACTCGGGAAAACATTTCCAATCCAAATAGCATACATGAACAGGGTAAATAGTTTTATACACATACGTTTGTAATTTACGAAATAAAAGAAAATAATTAGATCAAAATACATTTAGGGTGAGCTTTGCAAAAATATATTAAAACTAGCTCGACTCGTGTTTCGAAACATCTTAGCCCCAAAAATGGTTCCCTGTAAGGAAAACAAAGATAACGGGAAGGGGGTGAGCTTACGCTCAATGAGGTACCAAAATAATAGCAAGTAAGAAACGTGGAACTTCATATTCAATTAATCACACATGCGAATCAAATAAAGAAATGAACAAACACCATAGACAGAAAGGATACGGGTGGCTCTCAGGAGCCAAATTCCCATTTGCTTCACCGAAACTTGATCGAAATAATAGTTGACACTCCGTCAACACTAAAAGAGTAACCAATACCGTAGACTCCACTTTCTCCGATTCTTTCCACCTCACATACCCCTACCGGGCCCGAACTCCAATCAGTTCAGAAATGGTAATACTCGAGTATACCGGAATTAAGGGTCTCAATACCCAAAGATCCCAAAACAGACTACCGTGGTTCGTTATCTAATCGATCAGACCCTTGCCGGTCCGACTCGAGTAACTAACCACAGGTGTTGAACTCAGAGGTCACAGAAAGGTCGTTGGATACCAGCTTCCAAACGACATCAGAACAGATACAGATACAGATACAGATAACATATACAGATACAGATACAGATACAGATACAGATAACAGATTCAGATTCGCACCAAAATTGGCATATGAACAGAGAAGAGAACGAGTGTGATAAAGTACACCCTCGTCTCCAACAAAATAAACAGATAGTTCAGACGTTCATATCACAGATTGCATGTACAGAAACCGAGTTAAACAACAAGTGAGGGGAGTGGTACACTCACCGATTCAAGTACGGGTGCTTCAAAAAATTTCACTTCAAACTGGCTTTAATCGTCGGCACCTCCTAGAACAATCAAGGCAAACACTTAAGACTCGACTCCAAGACCTAGTATGGAATTCGCAAGTGAGACTCGGTTACGAGCCATATGCCTAGTCAAAAGAACTATTAATGCAAAGCAAAGAGGTGACCTCGGAGTGAAAAGGTAACAATTAGTTCTAAAGGCATGAATAACCTCAAAACTCTACCTACAATGATTGACCAACTCCAAATTTGAAGTAGAAAACGAAAGTAAGGTTAATACTAGAAAAACAGGATTTTCCAGTTTCGCGCAACCCTATATGAAAAATCATATCTCAAGTTTTGTAAGTCCAAAATTAAAAGTTATACCGTTGGAAAATACATTCAAAGGGCTATAACTTGCTAGAAAACACCATGGTAAGATTCGGAACGCAAGTCAGTCGAATTCAAGCTGCAAGTTGCTGCTTTATCCAGTGGAAGACAGAACAGGTACAATATTTTAGTCAACTTTGAAAAATCACCATAAATTACACAGATAGAAACAGGGTCTAAAATTTACATGGTTTATAGCCCTATGAATCTAGTTTAAAGCACAATAAACAGAACTCAATTCTGACATTTCTACATCAAGATATAGCAAATCTCCCAAGACTGCGCAGAAGCTCCCGCGAAATTTTTGACAGCATTTCCCTTGTCTTTCTTTACTTTCCAACCAAACCTCAACACCCACAAATCACAAGCTATCAAACACCTTTAGTTAGAGCCACAATAAGGCTCGAATACGAGTCATAAACCGAGTCCACATATCACTAGAGTAAAATCATATGGAATGTATAAGTGCAAAATCAAATTAGGACATATGCGGAAACGGAGTTTGGGTTGGAAAACAAAAGACAGATTTGCTGTTGCTTAGCGGAATTAACACAACTGAAGCTATCCTCGTCGGATTGAGGTGTAATTTACACCGTTTCGAAGCTAAGAGAAAAGGATACAATGTTGAAGAAGGCCACTCAGTCCAGTTTGCAATATATAGAGGTCAAATTTACCCAAAACAACCCCAGATTTCCCAGTTCGAAATGTACTGTGGCAGTCCGGATTCATTCAGTCATATCTCAGCATATACAACTCCAATTCAAGTGATTCCAAAGACATTTGAAAGCTAAGACACAAGGCTATAAGTCTTAAGAAGACATCAACAACCAAATCAGTAGCATTCCTGGTCAAAACAACTAATTACAGAAGCTGATTAGCATGTTCGGGTAGAAACAGGGCAGCAGGGGTATTTTGATCTTTTCATAGGCTACGTTGCTCCGATTGAGCTGAAATTTTGCAGGAAACTATAAAACATCATTCTCTACAACTTTCATGTTTTGTGCTAAGGCTAGTTCAGCCTCTAACAAGGTGAAATAGTACCGGGCAGAAGGGAAAAAAATGGAAACCCTAATCTGGAAATTTTTGCTTCAAACCAGGAATTTTCCACTAATCATTACAACTATCATACCAAAGCTTCATTCTAACTCATACTAGACCATCATTCATGGCCACACCACATGAATCATATTAAAACAGAAAAATCATGAATAAATATAAAACTTCACCAACTTCAACCAAAATCAAGAAATCTTTCACCCAATCACACATTTAACCAACGCAAGTCATTAATTTGACATCATTAGAGAGAAAAGAGAGGTTCCTTAACCACTCACCTTAGCAACCAAGGAAAAGAGACAACTTAGCACCTTAGCCTTCCAAACCACTTCACTAATCACCTCACAATCACTAACTTAAGGGGTTTTATGGAGCAAATACAAGATTAATCGGTTGATTTGTTGGATTGAGCAAGATTGGAGACTAGAAAATTGAAAACTTTTCCTTCATTTTCCTTTGAAGATAGCCGGCCATGAGAAGCTTGAAATGAAGAGATTTTTGGTCAATTTTTGGTTTATTTGGTAAAATGGTGAATAGTGGTCAAAAGTAAGAATTAATCTCCAAGTGACACTTGTCACTTTCATTAAATGCATGGTTATCCTTTTGTCTCTCCACTCTCATCCATTTGGTAACCTCTAGTTATCTCTTAACACCTGCTAAAGTAAACCCGGTATCCAAAACTTAACCTAATTGGCCGAATTTTTTCGAACTTTCCGCACTAGCGGGTCCCACGTCCGATATACGCTCTTAATTTCTCAAAAACCAACCGATACTAGAAAAATCATCTAAAAACTATATTTACTCATAAAAATTATCTAGAAAATTTTTCCTAATAAAGAAATGCAGAAAAACATGCCATTAAATAGGATAAAACCCTAGAAAATGGAAAAATTTACGGGCTCTCACACTTAATACATTGGTTAGAAACATATCTTTATACCATCTAAAATCTGATAAAGTTGGACATATTAAATTTGTTAAAAATGCTTTATTAGCATTTAATTCTTCTTTTGGATTTCCTACAAAATACATGGCTAATGTTACTATTAAAAATTCTGCTGCATCTGATTGAGGTTGAATCTTTCCTTCTGTGTCCTCAACTTCTATTGTATGATTAAAAATTGCAAGTTTATCTTGGAGACTTAGAGTATTATCCCACCAATTTTTTAGTTGTCCTGTGAATCCGGATACTAATAAAGTTGCTGCGTTTCTTTCTTGAATATTTTTTAATTTATAAGCTAATCTTGCCATTCCCATTTCTTGGAGTGTGTTTAATATTTCATATCATATTTTTCCATCTATATTCCATTCATATATTGAATCTCCATCATATTTTGTAGTACGAAATTTTGATCTTTCTTCACATTGAATATCTGGAGGAGTTGGTCAAGAGTAATAATTTCTTGTATCAACTATTTTCCAATTTTTCCTATAATTCTTTCTTCGTTTTATTTTATTGATTTGATTATCTATTTCCTCTTTAAATTGTTGCTCTATTAGAGTTATTACTTCTATTTCTTCTTCTGAGGATTCAGATTCTTCTTCTGAGGATGCAGATGTTAATTGTTCATTAGTAATTCCACTATCTATTGTATTAATTCTTGGTGTATTAGTTAAGGATTGTAATGATTGTGATATTCTATTAAGTACAGTATTAGTTGGACTTATATTTTGTACTAACTCTTATCCACTATTTCTTGGAAGACTTCTGGGTTGAAAATGAGGTGCTGATATATCATTTGGAAAACTAGTTAAAGGTTTTGGAATATTGTCTACTTTAGTACTTAATACTTCAATATGTTAGAAGCATAAAGTGGTAACCTAGAAGTTAATACTTCTGATATATCAGTACAAGATAATCAAGGTTTTAAATCTAAATGTTAGATTTTAAGTGGCAAGAAAGACAACAAAAAATAAAAGATAATTATCTTAAGAATTTTTAAAATTACTTCACATTGATACTCAACATCACTAGTTTTTATAAGTAAAATGGGTATCTACAAAAATTTAAAGTGTACGTGTACAAGGCACAACAATTTTTGTAGTAGTAATTATTATAAAATTAGATTATAGGGAGAAAACTTATGATAATAAACTTAGATTATAGGGAGAAAACTATTATAAACTTAGATTATTATAGATACTTTTATAAAAATTATTACATGTCTTGTGCACATAAGTCTCATATTCTTGTAGTTGGTCATTGCACTTATAAAAACTAGTGATGATAAGTATCAATATGAAGTGACTTAAAGAATTGTTAAGAAATCTATCCGCTTTTTTCTTCTTTCTTGCCATAAAACTAAAAGTCCATATTATAGTTTTAAAGCATTTATTTTAATATCTATGTACCTTGATAATCATTTAATAGTTCATATAATGTGTATAAAATGTCAACTTCATTTCAAACTCAATTGATAACCTATTAAAATTCCAAAAAAAAATCAACTTAATTTACGAAAAGGATATATTTCTTATATTTAACAAAGATAATTAATTAAATTTTTTTTATTATTACAAAAATAAAAACTTATTATGAATTAATTATTATAAGAAATAATAATATCAACATATTATACTAAATTTGAGACCAACTATGCAAAAGAAATAAACATATGATACATTATTAGAATGAATAAATAAAAAAGAAGAAAAAGAAGTATAATTAGAATTTTTATTACCCATTTAGCAATATTTTTGCCTAATTTGCATCTCAATTCATGCTAAAATCCTTAATATCACTATTTAAAATTTAAAAAACTATATAATGATTCAAAATCAAAATATTGGGAACCAAATGTGCAATGTCAAAGTTTCTGCAATTTGATATTGCTGTTAGTCATTGTTCTATTTCTATTAATTGTCCTAAATCTGCATAAAATTACAAATTTTGAGGGCTAGATTTATTTTGAACGAAACATTAGGAACCAATTTGGCACACAAGCCAAATATCAGGGACTAGGACTATAATTCTCGCACATTTGGTTTGTATATAAAGTAGTCCTTATTGTTTTTAGGGTAAAATGCCAAAAACCCTTATGTAGTTTGCCAAATGTTCAATTTATCTCCCTTTGTATTTGAAATTCTACACTTTAACTACTGTGCTTTCAACTAAATCGAAAATGAGACGAAAAATATCTAAACTAACCATTGAATGGAAAATGTCACAGTTGCCCTTGTATAAATGAATACATCAACAGAATGTTTTGTCATTTTGGCAATTCAAAGAATGGAGAGAGAGAGAGAGGGAGGGAGGGAGGGAGGGAGGGAGGTGCAGCTTTGGAGGAAACCGTAAGAAAACATAATGATAGTGAGATAATTGTGCAAGTTATTTATTAATATTCTATCTTAATTTTGGCCAAATATTATGCTAATTGATGTTAGATAATCAAGGTTTTAACATTTAACTTTGTTTATTACATTTATTTTGTCTTTCTTGCGAATGTGTTGGTGAATATTTAGATTGATTTTGATGTATTACCTCTGGTACGAGGGTTTTAAATCTAAATATTGAACTATTTTGTTCAGATATTTTTCTCATTAAAATCCTTTTCATAGGGTAAATTGATTATATGCTTTTTTCTATTCCAAAATGCATTTGGTAATTCTGCACATACTTCCCTTTTTATTATTTGTTCTAATTAAAAAAAAATTTACACATACTTCCCTTTTTAATTGTTCTTCTATTTTTAAATATGATTTTTCTTCTTTAATATAATTTATTTGTTGTTTAACGTATTGAATAGTATTTATTGTTTTATAAATAGAAGAGGATTGTAATACTAGTAATTATTTTTGTTTTATTGGTGTTATAAATTTGAAAATTATAGTTTTTCCCATAATATTTACGTGAACTCCTTCACTATTTACAGCAAAAGGATATATTTGAATAAAAAAGGGTGTTCCTAGAATTACATCTATGTGAATATTTTTTACTACAATGAAATTACGTCTTATACAATAATTATTATTGCATATTGATCCCTTGGTAAATTATATTTTACTTGTAAATTTTCTCCATTTGCAGCTCTTAATTCTTCATTTGTTCTTTCATAATATTTTGTTGGGATTAATTCTTCTTTTATGCAACTCTGATCTGCTCCACTATCTAATAAAGCTACAAACGTTTCTTTAAAATCTTCTATCATTACTGTAACTAATGCATACCATTTTTGAAATGTTATTTTTTCAATTGTATTTAAATATTATTTTTCATCTGATGGATTTTTCGAAATAACTATTTCATCTGTCTTAGATATAGAAGGTTGATCTATAGTTTTTATTAATGATATTCTTGCTTCAATTTCTAAATCTTTTGTTTTTATTTCTAATATTTCATTTTGTAATTGTTTTACTTGTGTTTTTAGATTATTAATTTCTATTTGAAGATCTTTAGTAGTTTCTTTTCTTATGTTGTTCATATTTGGGCATTTATCTATTAGTTTTGAAATACTAAAAGGTTCTATTATTTTTGGCATTTTATCTTCTTGTAAAATTATATATTTTAATCTTTCTAAAAATTCGTTTTTAGTTTTAGGGTCATCTATTTTTTCTACAATATCTAATAAAAATTCTTTATCTTCCTTTTTTGTAATGACATTTATATATTTTGAGACCTTTGAACAATTACAATCTTCTTGTTCTTCTGAACTAGATAAATCGTTATAATAGTCATCTTCTGTATTTTGTTCCTTTTCATTTATTAGTAGTGTTATTAACTTATTTTTTATTTCATCTCCCTCAGCACATATTTCATTTATTTTTTCTTTCAGTTTACATTTATCTACTTTATGCCCCATTCTTCCATATTTCCAACATACTATTTTAGTTTTTCAAAATTTTCTTTTGTATTTATTTTTATCATAATATTCATTATTAAAATTTTTCTATATTTTTTTACTTCTTTTATCATTCTTCTTATTGCTTGATGATGGGGAGTTGATTCATTTAATTCCAAAGGTTTCACAGAATGATCCTACTTCTTTTCTTTCCGATCCATATTTTATTTGAAGTTTTAATTCAGAACATAAAGCTAATCCTTCCTTTTTGACAAAGAGCAAACAATTGTCCAATAAAAATATTTTCGAATGAAATTACTTCAATTCTCATTTCCTTTTGTAAATTTTTCATAATTTGTTGGGAGAATAAATTTAGTAATCCAGTTATAAATCTTTTTTTCCAAAATGAAGTATTACAATTTGGTTTTCTTAATACATTGGTTAAAAACATATCTTTATATCATCTAAAATTTGATAAAGTTGGTCATATTAAATTTGTTAAAAATGCTTTATTAGCATTTAATTCTTCTTTTGGATTTCCTACAAAGTTTCTGATTAATGGCAATTTGATATTACCATTAGTCATTGTTCTATTTCTATTAATTGTCCTAAATCTGCATAAAATTGCAAATTTTGAGGGCTAGATTTATTTTGAACGAAACATTAGGAACCAATTTGGCACACAAGCCAAATATCAAGGACCAGGACTATAATTCTCGCACATTTGGTTTGTATATAAAGTAATCCTTATTGTTTTTAGGGTAAAATGCCAAAAACTCTTATGTGGTTTGCTAAATGTTCAATTTATCCCCCTTTGATTTGAAATTCTACACTTTAACTCTATGTTTTCAACTAAACGGAAAGTGAGACAAAAAATATCTAAACTAACAATTGAATGGAAAATGTCATAGTTGCCCTTATATAAATGAATACATCAACGGAATGTTACGTCATTTTGGCAATTCAAAGAATAGAGAGAGAGAGAGAGAGAGGTGAAGCTTTGGAGGAAACCGTAGGAAGACATAATGATAGCAAGATAATTGTGCATATTATTTACTAATATTCTATCTTAATTTTCACCTAATATTATGTTAATTGATAGATTTTGCTTATATTTGATGTTTGTGTTGTTATAGGAATTTAGAGCAGAAAATGGCACTTCAAGTTAAAATTTTCAGAAGACTATTTGCTTCAAAACGTGCCCAAGCCAGAGATTGAGAAGTTGAAAATTGGAGATGGGACCCGGAAATTATCTCTGATATTTAGAATTATCTTTTGGATGTTTTGTTAAGAGTTTTATCAGAACAGGGAACTTGCTTAGTTAGTATTTTATTTTGGGATAAGTTAGTTTCATATAAGTTTTTGAAGTTGATTAGGAGAGAAAATAAAGGAAACAAATCAACTTACGATTGGAAATATTTTCTTGATAGGCTCCTTGGTGACTTGAAAAAAGGGAGAAGACTAGTAGTTGTTGGGCTTCTTTTCCATCTTTTGAAATAACATTTAGTAGTTTTTTTTTCAAATCTACCATTATGCCCAACTCCCTTTCTTCAAATGTGACTCCCGAACACTTTTCTCTGATTTTTGTAGATTTGGAGTCGTTTAAAAAAGATTTTTTTTTCTACTTTTTTCATTTAAAAATTCATTTTTAGGTGACTTGATACACCTTAACTCAATACCAAGTTGCGACTCCTATTTTTCATTAAAAACCCTTTTTAAACTATTATTTTGGGTCAAAATCGTCGCACTTTTAAGTCCCATTTAGACCCTTTTTTTTATTCATTTTCTAAAAAAATTCAAAAACTCATTTTTCAATAAAAAACAAACCAAAATTCATTTTTTATAAAACACGTTATACGTTATTTTTAAAAATGGGGCACGACAAGCCCATCACTAATAAAAAATGCAGGAACACAGGAACAACAAACATAATAGCCACCGCCTAATTCATCCAGAACCTATACTGCATGCTTGGAGTTTTTAAGTCTCCAGCTATACAATCTTTCATCATTATTCACCTTTTTAAACAGCAACCTACTGGAGAAGAAACATATCTAAGAACACATCAAACATCACAAAACTCAAAAACAAAAGGCCAAACTATGGAAGCTGTTTGATGAAATGCCTAAAAAAAATAAACTAGAAATATAGACGAAAGCTAAGTAAAATCACTCACGTACCTCAATTTGTCCTTGAAGATGAAGGCTGATGATGGCTTGAAAATGAAGAGTGAAGATGTCTCTGTCGGACTTGAAGATGGCATGAAGATGAAGGTGAAACCGAGAGTGAGAGAGAGTAAGCTGAGGAAGTAGGAAATCGCAGTGAGTCGAAGGCGGAGGAAGGAAGATGAGACAGTGAGTCAGGTGGTGGAGGCGGAGGAAGGAAGGTGAGAGACAGTGAGTCTTGAGAGTGAATGAGAGACGATGAGGAAGAGACGGTGGAAGAGTAACAAGAGTTAACAGAAGGGTTTTTGAAATTTCAATTGTTAGATGTATCATGTATCAGTATTATTGTTATTAACTTATTATGTTATATAATATATATTATATATGTATTGTAAAAAATTATTATATTATATATAAATATTATTAAACGAAATCAAAATCATAGTTCCGATTTCGAATTCCTATTTTGAATTCCCCAATTCGAAATTGGTAATTTCTGTTAAAGATATGCGATCTGGTATTATGGAAAGATTTGATATTATAAATATTAGGAAAGATTTGATTATAGTATCATATGATTATAGTATCATATATTAATTAGGTATCATATGATTATAGTATCATATATTAATTAGGTAGTAGGTTGATTTAGATTAGCATTATTTTAGGATCTAAATTAGATTACACTTGTGTATATATATTTGTATATTGTGTAGTCCAAAGATATATGAAAAAGAGTATTTTCTCTCTCTTTTTCTTAGTTTATATGGTATCAGAGCTTCAGGCTCTGTTATCAGTTTGTCTTTTGACGTGACCCTATTGAGTCACTTTTACGTCTTTCTTGTGTGAATAAACAACTATTGAGATATCAAGTGCACAACAATTTAATGGCAAATAAGCCACAAGCATGAAAGATAGATGACACACAATATTTAACGTGGTTCGGATCCACCATTGAATCTACATCTACGGAGAGAAACCCGTTCTTTATTATGAAAGAAAAATCCTATACAAGAATACAACTTGAACCCAAGATCAACCATTGTATACCATCTCTTATCTCCCAAGAACCCTCTCTCACACTCCATGTATAAGGCTACATGATGCCCTTGTGTGCCCTTGTGTGTATCTGTAGTATGCCAATCTACCTATTTATAGAGAACATTACTGCCAAAAAACCAAATAATAATTGAAAACCAATACTATTTCCTAAACTCATATAGAGTAAAAAATAACATCTAATTCTAGCTAAATAAGGCTTTACTTGACTACTATTTCAAGTAACTAAATCCAATTAGAAAACTAGTTACTTCCCACACCAAATAGGAATTTTGACTAAAAGAAATTAAGTCAATTTCCTAACAAATCTCCACTTTGTCAAAAATTTCTTTTAACAACTTTTTGCCTTCAACTACCAAATAATATAGTACCAAACTACACACTCGAATCAATACAGTCCTGACACCAAATTGATTCAATCGGCAAACGAACATGTATAGTTACCCTGAGTCCAACCTCCAATTGACTCGTGAGAAGGTGCCTCAATTCACCATCTCCCTTTGCAGGATTTCTTCTCACCACCACTTGCAATCCGAAATCTCCTTCTGTGAGCTCTAACTCTAACCATTGCGGCACCTAAGTCGTAAAATTACCATATTTCTTCTCATTCTCAGGACTGTCTTGCCATGTGTGATTTTCAAGACTCCACTTAAAATAAAAAACTCGTAACTTTCAGAGTCTTCTGGCACATGGAAATTATATTTCTTTATTTCTTTGGGACATGTGCTACACCACCCAAAGAATATAACCAAAATCTAAAATCCACCGAGATAAAGTATCAACCGTTGGAGGTGTGAGAAAATCTCCACCGATTCATGTCCAAAATCAAAATTGGACTCCACTTTTTACTTGACCCTTGAATTATCTACCTAGATTCACCGTCAAGTATTTTCATGCTTTTTGACTTTCCATCCTTCACCATCAATGCTTTTTGCCAAACCATTGAAACAAGGATACCACTCATTAAATTGTTCAATTGGTAACAGCTACCAATCCACTTGATCTCAATAGTTAACTAGGATCCAACTACGAACCTTGAGCAGCCCAGTCTCACAACCAAACTCTGATACCACTTGTTAGGATCCAAATGCGGAATAAACAACTATTGAGATATCAAGTGCACAACAATTTAATGACAAATAAGCCACAAGCATGAAAGATAGACGACACACAATATTTAACGTGGTTCGGTTCCATCATTGAGTCTACATCCACGGAGAGAAACCCGAATTGTCCATTAATTTTATTTAATAGAAATATGAATATTTACTCCTTTGACAACGGAGAAGACATAAACGTAACCATGAAGTAAACAAACAATCAGGGAAAAAAAGTAATTAAAGCAATCCGTGAACTATTACGTATAACTCAAACCCATGAATAAAAAGACAACACTAACAAAATCCTCAAAATCAAGAAACCCTCATCAAGGTTGGCGGAAGGCTGACGGGTCGTACTCAAGATGTCGATGAATCCTAAAAGCGCTTTTGTACCGTGCACCCTTCGCAGAATCAATATCTATGGGGTTCAGCCCTACATTAGTTGTTTTCTCAAATACATCAACTCCTTTGGTGATGACTTTACCTTCATAAGTGCGTCGAGAGTTCTTGATAACCTTCTTCATGATGTCGCAATCTTGGACACAACCGAGGAGCACGAATTCTCTCGCCATGATCTCTTCCTCCATTTCCCGTCTTTCTTTAGTTTTATCCGTTACGGATTTCAACACACCTAGATACTCTCCAATCTTTCCGGCACATCTGTTTAGTTCAGGCGTACTTCGGTGAGCCATAAAGGACGAACAAGGTAAATCAAACGAAACCGCAAAGAAATCAGAGGTAACTCAGACTTATATTTATTGATGAAAAAAACTCCGTGGGATGACACATTCCTGATAGCATCATTGTTCCGTCTTGTTCCCCTTTATAATTGCGAACTTGGATACAATCAATTATTTGTATTCTTGCCTTTTGCCACCCCTTTTGAAGCCTATTCATTTTTATAACACAATTCATGAACATCAGCTCCTCTTGCTCGACTTGAGGAGGTATTTCAACTTGTCGTTTCTGAGCAAAGAAATTGTTAGGATCCTAATGACAGATATATAACAGTTTGTCTTTTGACGTGACCCTATTAAGTCACTTTTAGGTCTTTCTTGTGTGAATTATAATGGCAAATATGAAAAGTAGTAGTAGAGAGATGAAAACAGTAATTTCTGATGTTATTCCTACAACATCAAAAATTACTGAACACAAATTGAGTGAAAAAATTTTTTGGATTGGAGTAAAACTATTCGGATATATCTGTGCAGCATCGATAGAGATGATCATCTCACTGATGACTCACCCGTTGATGGGGAAGAAAAGAAGGTTTGGCTAAGGGAAGATGTAAAACTATTTTTCAAATGGAGAGAACAAAGCATATCGAAATTGATTGCCACTTTATTCGTGAAAAAAATCTAGCAAAACTTGATCTCAACCAGTCATGTGAGAACTGGAGAACAGTTAACTGATATTTTCACTAAACTTCTAAATGGTCCAAGAATTGATTACATTTGTGGCAAGATGGGCATGATTAACATCTATGCTCCATCTTGAGGGGGAGTGTTGAAGATATGTGATCTGATATTATGAAAAGATTTAATATTGTAAATATTAGAAAAGATTTGATTATAATATCATATGATTATAGTATCATATATTAATTAGGTATCATATGATTATAGTATCATATATTAATTATGTAGTAGATTGATATAGATTAGCATTATTTTAAGATCTAAATTAGGTTACACTTATGTATATATATTTGTATACAGTGTAATCCAAAGATATATGAAGAAGAGTATTTTCTCCTTTTTGCTTAGTTTACAATTCCGATTTCGCAAAATATATTTTTGAATTCGACCCGATTTCGACCAATTCGAAATCGGAATTACCGAATTCACTTCCGAATTACCAAAATTTCGAATTCAATTCGAAATCAATCTTGAAATCGAAATTTTTCGACTTTGCACACCCCTAATTATTCTAGTTAGATTGTCATCATCCTTGGCAATTCAACAGTCAAATTGGAGCCAAATTCTTGTGTGTAGTTGTAAACATGTGTTCTTATCATATCTGCTTTCTTTACATAAAGTATAGACAACATACTTGGGTGACTAAACTACACTACATATATATATGTATGTGTATATATATATTGCATTTGTTTTATCAACAAAAGACAACAAACAAGAAAAAGAAAAAGAAATGGTTGAGATACACTTGTACTTTGATAGGATTTTTAGAAATGAGCCAAGCATAGTCTATGTAGGAGACTATAAGCTAGTTATATGGAAAGATAGAGATCCAAGTAAGCTGTTCATAGTTAGACTGTGTAGAATGTTTAAGGTAATGGACAAGGACAGAACTAGGGTCATTTTTTGGTGGTGTGTGCCTGATTTGGATATGGAGATTGGATTGCTACCAATTAGAGGGAATGATGACATTAATTTGATGAATAATTCCCATCTACATTTTCCCGCAAGGGTGATATACAGTGGAAGTGGGGACCAAGCATTTGAAGAGCCTTCCCACTATGGTGATAGGGTCAGCATATTGCAAAAAGAGGGTGTAGAGGCTAACTATACATGTGAAGAAACTGCGGATAAGGGGTTACAAAGATTATAGTTGGATCAAATATGGACAACAAAATAGGGGTTGCAGTGGACAAAGCAAGAAAATCAAAAAATGCTAAGCCTCATTGGTTAGATGAGGGACTTAAGACTATATAGGACGAAAATATTTTTGCTGTGATGCCACATAAGAATATGGCTGCCAAGCCAAAAATTGTCCTAACCTCAAAGTGCATGTGTTTGCTCTGAAAGATGATCTCAAAAGTCCAAAGAAAAAGGTTACAATTGACAAGCCTACTATTTAGTCTAGGGAAACAATAGCAGAATACTACTCTATATGTTCATACCTAAATGATAGTGGAAGTCATGTACAACAACAGATTGAAAAAGATGTTAAAGGCTTGAACAATGAAGTTAGAGTGGAAGCCAATTGGAATGAACTTGCAATCCCAGATAAGGAGCTGCTGGAGAGGACTGGTTCTGATAGTGAAGAGTTTTAAGAATATCTAGACTTATATCCAGAAGTTGAGCTTAAGAAACCTTAATTTTAACTTAAAGTGGGCCTTAATTTTATAGATTTCAGATTATTCAGGATGGCTTTGTTGGAATGGAATATAAGAGAGGGCTATGAAACGAAATGGATAAAAAATAACTCTTATAGAATAACAATTAGGTATGAAAAGGGGTTGATCATGGAGGATCCATGCAACAAAAGTTTAGGAGACTAGTACCTTCTAGATCAAGATTTTGAAGGGAGAGCATGTTTGCAGTAGAGAGTACAATAACAAACATGTTACAGCAAGGTACCTTAGCCAAAGATACCAATTTAAGGTTAGGGATGATCTTAAGTGTAACTTAATTGGTTTTCAAAATGATGTTAAAAGTGATTTAATGGTCATGTCACTTCATCTGACGTGTATAGAGCCAAAAGGAAGGCAAGAGAGAATATACAGGGATCAGAAATAGAGCAATACCATGATATTTGGCATTATGCAACCACTATCTCGAAGTATAATCCTGGTAGCACCGTCTAGATTCAAATAGACAAGCCTTCACCGGAATCTAGAGGTATATTTGAAAGAATGTACTTCTGTCTTGATGCTTCCAAGTAGGGATTCCTTGGTGGATATAGACCATTTATAGGTCTAGATGGATGCTTTTTAAAGAGTGCATTAGGTGGTCAATTACTATATGTCTTAGAGAGAGATGGTAATGACAATATGATTCCAATAATAAGAAAGATGCCTGAAAGACCAAAGAAGATACGGAGGAAAGCACTTGATGAACCAAATAAGGGTCAAGTATCAATTAAGAAAGGGCCTAACCATGCATTGCAACAGATGCTTCAAACTTGGACACAATTCAGGAAGTTACAAGAGTCCTATCCATCTAAATTCCAAATTTCATAGGGTATAATCTTTTTTATTCATGGCATATGTACTTCTTTATTAACACTTCAGAATCACAAGTTGCTAAACACTCTACTGCGAGCATTTCAGTACCATGACAAGAGGCAATGTTAAAACTAGCCCCTTAAGAAAAGCTTATTGATCATGCCAGTCCATCTAAATTAAAAGTTTCAAAGAGAAAGACATATACTCAATCAACATAGTCTAGCGTAAACTAGGTTACCACTCAGAAAAACGTTGCTTCTCAGGTATTATTCATGAACATTAGAGATAATACTTGAAACATGTGTCATGTTCTTAACAACCCTCTATTTTGCAACTTGCTGTGATGGTGGACTTGTTTCCAATACGGCTAGTGGATGAATTAGGCCTCCAATAGTTACAGACGTGCTGCATAAAATAAGGGCCAAGAGAACAAGAATAAAGTCATTCTCCTAAATTGTATGTATGTCTAATTTGTAGTTAGCTTGAGTTATGTAAACTGGCATATTTTGGTGACTGAGTTAGACTCAGATAGTGCAAATCTGGACAAATTACTTATTTTTCTGTTATTTTTTTAGGTGTTGAACCTGATGTAAACTGAAAATGATGTGTACTACTTTTGTATAGATGATCTAAATGGCTATTTTTGAATGAATAGAAGGATGGACAATATTTTGTAGCAATTTATTAATCTTTTTGTTAAATTGTTGATGGATATTATTTTGCAGCATTTCATTTCTCTTTTTTAAGTTATCTAGTTTCATTTGTCATAGCCATTTCATTTCTCTTTTTCACGTTCTTCAGTTTCATTTACCACAACAATTGATAAAAAAAAAGGGATATACCCTATATCAATTATAGTAGGGGTTCTACATTTAACCATAGCTATCTAAAAGACAATCGGATACTTTTCATTTCTACAAAGCAAAACATGAAATCATCATTCTACATATGGATATTCCTTACACTTTTCCTACCCTATTCATCATCTACTACCTAAACTAAGCAAAAGATTCACACATCAAATTCACATCTTGGACATCAACATCAAGAGTGAAAACACAAACCCCATTAGACAACAGCAAACCAGCAACTTCAAACTTTTCAATTCATTGTCCACTTTTTGCCATCTCGACATCATGCTAGCTTACATACTTGGTTGTTCTTCCTCTATTGGTTTTCCAATTCCAGCTTCCCACCTTAGCGACTCTTGACTAGTTGGGTTACACTAATACCAAAAGGCGCATTCATCTCTTTCACATACAAAATATAATATGCCTTTAGCTGATTTTTTTGATTCAATGATTTTTACCTTGGCCTTCCTTCCACAATCACATAACCTCTACTGATATTTCAAATCCTTATTTCTACTACCACTTCTATAACTTAAGAAAGACATCCCTGAAGACATCTCGAAATAATCAATATAGAGTTCTTACATCTGCTCCCAAATCGATTGCAGGCAATTCAAGGATCCAAAGTCACCAATTTTGCTTCTAATCTCCTGCCCAATTTAGGGTTTAGAGAAGAAGAGATTAAGAACATCACATTCTTTCAGGTCTTGATATACACACAGATGTACGTTTAACAACTAAAAATATTATTTTTTTGTTAGATATTATTTATCACAAGCAAAACTCATCAAAAGCGCATAACAGTCAAATATCATTAGTTTAGATGTTTCCTATCCCATTTCAATTTATTTGAAAATCACAAGGAGTTAAAGTGTAGATTTGTAAACAAGAGAGAAGTAAATTGAACATTCGCAAACCACAAAGGAGTTTTTGGTATTTTACCCTTATTTTTATCAAAAAAAAATGTGGTGATTGAACCTTTTAAATTTAGGCAAAGTAAGATGGTTAATGGATTTTTGAAAATGCTTATAGAATAGTCATGGGCAATCACATGGCCATCAATCAACTCATAGAACTAAATATTAGGCACTTGTTTTTGTTACTACAAAAAAAATACTAAATCATGACTAATTTTCTCTAGCAAGTTTGAAAAGTAAGAGAAGACAACACTAAAATCTCCAATAATCTTGTGATAGAATGGTCAGAGTTCAAGAAAGTTAGAAAGAATGATAATCAAGATTCAAGTACCAATCCTATGATAGAAAGCTAACAAGGACTTTAGTCGAGTATAGTGAATAAGCAAACATGACATGCCACTCAACAATGGTGACTCCAAGTCTGGTTTTGATTAAGTTGCTAAAAACTATACCATGTTATAGTTAGATAATTTACTTTAATTTCAATTTTGTCATTGGGCGGTAAAGAGCGTAGAAGGGAAAATAGTAGTAGAGGGCATGATTTCAATGGAGACAGAATTGGGAACCGTGTTTTCACAATTTCATTTGCACGAGTGAAGTTCCAATCAGTAGAGGAGAAGCTAGTGGAAGGGACACTTGGCGACATGATAGAAGGCCGTACAAAATTCTATAAGAAACTCTAACTATAAATAGGTAGTAGTGGTACATTTCCAGATCACGTAATTTTTGTGATTTATTATTTGGATTTTGCTCTTGTGAGTTAGACCTTTCCTTTTCCTCAAGTTTCCTTCCTCTTGAACACTTTCTTCCCTTCCTCTTAAACAACTCATATGGCAGATAGAAGGATATGAATTCTAGGATAAAATGTGTGCTCTCAAGTTGGGAGGAGGTGATATGGTGTTGGGGGTGGACTGTTTAGCCAAATATAGCTCCATGGAGTTTGAGTTCAAGAAGTTGAGCTTTACAAGGAAATCTAGATGAAGTTCAACTGAATTTAATCAAGGGAAGTAGGATGATAAAATAGATAAAGAAACAAGCATATGGCATTCTAGCTCATATCAACTCCATAGAATAAGGGGTGGAAGAACCAGCCAAAACACCTGAGGAAGTTCAAAAGGTATTGGGTTACTTTGAGGAAGTTTTTGCTGAACCAATTAGATTGTCTCCACCTATAAGACATGACCATCACATCCAACTTAAGAAGAGGGCCAAAGCTATTCAAATGAGGATCTATAAATGCCCTTATGTATAGAAGTCTAAAATTGAGAGATTAGTTAAGGAAATGCTGAAAACTGGTATTATCCAGCTTGGTTGTAGTCCATTTGCTTCCCTTATGCTATTAGTTAAGAAAAAGAATAGTAGTTGGAGATTTTACGGAGACTATAGGCAGTTGAATAAGCTAACAAATAAGGATAAATTCCTAATACCTCTTATTGATGAATTGATAGATGAGTTCACAGATCTAAGTACTTCACTAAGATAGACTTGAGGGCAAGTTACCATCAAATATGTATTAAGGTTGCGGATGAGTACAAAATTGCATTTAGAACTCATCAAGGACTGTATGAGTTCAAGGTAATGCCATTGGACTTACAAATGCTCCAACAACTTTCCAGTCTCTAATGAATAAGATGTTCAAGGATCGGTTAAAGAGGTTTGTGCTAGTGCTCTTTGATGACATTCTGGTGTATAGTTCTATACTAGAGGGTCATTAGGAGCATGTAAGAGAGGTGCGGATTATTTTGAAATAGAACCAACTGTTTGCTAAAAAGAGTAAGTGTGTCTTTGCTCAACCACAGGTGAAATATCTTGGTCGTGTAATCATCGGGAAAGGAGTGAAGGCAGATCCCAAGAAGGTGGAAGCAATGTTTAAATGGCCAAAATCAGTGGATGAGAAATATGTAACGACCCCACCTCCGCTTAGGGCATACCCAAGGATTTGACGGATCGCTTGTCCAACTCTTGTCAGGACTCACTCACTAACATTCTTGGAATAGTCTTTCATGCCTCTAGATTAACATAAAAGTTCCCAATTCAACCAAAAATTTCAACTTAACTTCAATCCAAAAGTGAAACATAGGGGTACATTACCAAAGATCTCAAATACATTTCATTTATAAAAGTACAAGTACATAACATTATACACACTAATTCACACTTACTTACTCCGGCCTCCACTCCTATAAGAAAAACAAAACTAAAGTAATAAACTAATAATCCAGTGAGGTTCCCAAACAAACAGTCAAGTAGGTAAAGTAAGGAAATATTATATTTAACACTTCACACACTTTGCACAGCAATAAGCAGTCATTCAAGAAATAAACATTCAATCATTAGAAGGATAGGAGCTCACTTGGAACCATTTACTCAGTCGCCGTCCATATCCCTTATACATCGGACATTTGAAAGCATTTAAAAGTGAAATCCTTTAGTGTTCATTTCATTCATTCATTTCAATCATTGTATTATATCTACTGGCCAATACTCTACCCGACTTCATGGTCATACTCGAGTATACCTAACACTATTCTAGGGTCACCAGTCGCCTAACCAAATCCGCTTCTGGCTCAAGTCGACTGGTAACGAAGGGCAAGGGCCCGGTTCAGCCAAAGGCTTACATTCATGCATAAATCATTTGATCATTGAAAATTCACATTTACTTAGGTCGAGTGCGACAATGTACATACTCATCCTTTGAAAATCCATTTAACAATCATTGAAAAGCATTTAACATTCAAGTAAACATTCACAACATTCCACATAGTCATTGGAAGCACAACATGCAAGGAACACTCCCTAATGATTATTGTTTATCTAAATCGGGTTCAGCCCTAGCTCTCTAGCCGGATTCAAAATCTGCGATCAAATGTCATATGACCAAATACAATCAAATAGGGTTTCAAAATCCAATCCCTCACTTGTGACTATCAATGGAAGATCATGTAAATCGAACTTATATAAATAGACTCATGAGATTTAGTAAACCTTACGCAAGATACATGCACACTCTTTTTTTTGTTTTTGAAAAAATATGATTAAAACCTTTGAATTTAAAACTTGACATATGCAACTAGAAATCATTTTTAAACAGGTCATTACGCTTCCTTGCAAAATGGATGGGTTTTAGCAAAATTCCAGTTTATATATCACCACCAAAGTGGACTCAAGCATCCCTAAACAAACTAAGTCCAAATCATCCAAAAATCATCCTTCTACTCTCACTTTCACTCGCTTATACTACAAGAAATGAAACGGGTAGCATTTCTCCTGTTTTTTTCTTACATTTTCCCTCCAATTTCAAAGCTAAATTTCATAATCAAACAGCCCCAAATAAGTCCACAAGTGATAAGATACAAGAGGTTCTTATTCTAGACCACAAAACCAACTAAATTAGCCATGTACCAATTATATCTTCATCATATACCTAAGTTTGAAATTTCACAACCTAAGTTGAAAATTGTAACTAAAGTTAGAAAATTCTATAACAAGGCTAAAACTTTATAATAAAATTGAAAATTCCCATGTTAAGACCTAAAAAGGTCATACAAAGCTGAAATGGTATCCCAAGGCTACAAATTAACATAGCAAAATTGGAA
The DNA here is from genome assembly GCF_036785885.1 of Coffea arabica. Classification (NCBI taxonomy): domain Eukaryota; kingdom Viridiplantae; phylum Streptophyta; class Magnoliopsida; order Gentianales; family Rubiaceae; genus Coffea; species Coffea arabica. The sequence goes on along the minus strand of NC_092325.1, from coordinate 7,642,763 downwards.
ATTAACTACAAGAGCTAGAAAAATCGGACAACCAAGCTAAAAATGCATATCCAACTAGAAATCTTAATATCAAAGCTACAGAAGTCCATATCAAGATTAGAAATTCTCATTTCATGGTTGGAAAAATCAAAATCAAAGTTGGAAAAAATCCACCAACTTCACAACCCATGAAATCTTCCACAAAACTTCCATATTCAAGTAATATATCCACTAAAATGTAAGATTAAAGGGAAAAAAGTAGTTCCTTGCCCAGAGTACCTTTAATCCCTAAGGAGAGTAGCAAAGCACAACCTTTTTTTTCCCAAAATCACTCCATATCAACCTCTTTCTTTTGAGTAAAGAAGTTTTATATCTTTTGAGTCTAGTATCTCTTAATGCTAAATATATTGGAGCATCTACTCCTAGATGGAATAAAGGTTTTACAGTAATTTGTATTAATCCTATATGAATATATCGATATCCTTTACTTAAGTATTTTTGAATTGTACTATGATTTAATAATGGAATTGATTGATATTCTTCTTGAATAGATATTGTTTCTTCATGGGTTTTAACTGATAATGCTGTTTTGAAATCTAAAGGGCCTATTCTATAAATATGTTCTATTTTTTCTTCTGGAATAGTCCAATCTGAATTATTTATAGGCATATGATATTCATAACTTTGTACTATATTAGCTTGTTTTGAATTAGATCCTATTTTAAATTGTCTAAGAAATGCAGCCATGTTTAATATTTAATTAAATTTTTTACCTAATCGGGAACAACCGAGCACTATGCCTGGAACACCCTATCCTGGACTTACCAACGGTCTTACAAGGCATCAAGTCTTACCAACGATTTTAGCAAAAGTTTAATAAATATATGTAAACATAAATGCATGAATTAGCAAATTCAAAATAAAAGCGTAATTCAAACCAAATAATAATAGTTCAAAATCTTAAATATGCAGGTGCATATAAATTTGGGTGTAGCTCTGATACCACTTCTACCCAGGCAATATAATATAAGCATGCAATAGTTTGCAATAAGGATATAAGCTTGTAATAAGCAAAAGATTTGGACTTACAATAAAATTTTGAACTTGAGTTACACACGGAAGCTTTGACAAATTGAATCTTCTTACAATTGCTTGAAGTCAAGGGTGGTTGAGAGTGGTTGAGATGAAGTTGAAAATAAGAGAGAGCGGTTGAGAGATTTTTTCTAAGGCTTTAAAAGAACTAGTCTGCTAATTTTCGCCGATGCCTTCATTCTGCAATTTTTCTCCAATTTATAGAGGCTCGGGACTTTGTTATTTGAATTTCATTTCATCTTCATTTGCATTTCATCTTCTTTTATTTTGTGGCCGACATCTTTTTTGAAATGATCAACTGCTTTTTCAAAAGTCGTTTGGATCTTGTCCGCATGGTCCTCCGAATGGATCAAAAGTTGATTCGGATGATTCTGCTGACTCGTCAATTTTGTCGGTTTCTTCTTTCTTATCTGACTTTTGTAAATAGTCCAGATATTCTTTGAGTAGTCTTGGATCTTGCATCATCTTTTTCATTAAAAAGTCGTTTGAAGTTGCCTCGGATACCATCTCGGTATCTTTTTCTTTCTTTATTGGAGTAGTGGTTGGCGTTGGGGCCGTAGTGGTTGGAGTTGGTGAGGACTTTGTTGTAGTAGGTACAAAAGTTGTTGGAGTAGATGTTGGTTTAGTCCATTTGAGTTTATCTCCGGTAGTTAGAAATCTGATGACATTTACTTGATCTCCAAATTCTTGATTGAATCCTGTCCACCATTTAATTTTGAATTCTCTGACTAATGACATTGGAAGTGGTTTTTCAAGCTCTTGATGAATTTTGAATTCTTTTTCAGTATTTTCTTCATCATCAAAATCTTCTTGTAAATATTTATGATTTATTTTATATGGTTTATTTATAACATTTATTTCTCCTTTCATTTGTGAATGGGTAGGTGAATATTCTGATTGATAATTGCTGTAAAACCTTTATTCCATCTAGAAGTAGATGCTCCAATATATTTAGCATTAAGAGATACTAGACTCAAAAGATATAAAACTTCTTTACTTTCTATGATTCAAACTAATGTTTGTAATGAACTCATATATTTTAACTGTGCTCCAAATTTTTCAATAGACTTAACAGACCCACATATTCTAAATTCAGTTATATTAGATATTCATTTACAAGGAAATGAATTTGAAAAACATACAAAGAATTTTGCAATAATATACAGAATATATTACAGACCTTTATCTTCACATTTAAATCCAAAATTTATAATGACTCCAACTCTTAAAGAAGAAACAACTTTATTACAAGTAGATGCAGATAAACCTACAACTTATACTCCAAAAAGATTAAAATGAAATGAAATAACCATACCAAGTGAATTTGAAATTAAGAATCCACAAATAGCAAGAAATATAGAACAAACTACTGCCGAAGATATTATAGAAAAGCCTGATGGAAATACTTTAATAAGATTTGCTTCATTAAGAGAAAGACTGTTTGAAATAATTTCATTTTTGGAGCAGAAACAACTAATCCATTTTTCTTAACTATTTTTAAAAATATACTTAAATGTTTAAAATGTTGTTCTATTGATTCTGAAAATATTAATACATCATCTATATATACTATACTGAATGAACTGTAAGGATTAAAAATATCATTCATTATATTTTGAAATTCTGATGGTGCATTTTTTAATCCAAATGGCATAACTTTCCATTCATAATATCCGAAAGGTGTTGTAAATGCTGTTTTATATCTGTCTTTTGGTTTTATTAGTATTTGCCAATATCCTGATTTTAAATCAAACTTTGAAAATATCTTGGCATTAAATAATCTGTTGAGTAAATCTTTTTTATTAGGAATAGGATATCTAATCCATTGTAATACTTTATTTAAAGGTTTATAATTTATTACTAATCTTGGAACTCCTATTTCTTTTTCAGCTTGATTCATAACATAAAATGCAGCACAACTCCAAGGTGATTTTGAAGGTATTATTAATCCTTTATCTATTAATGTTTTTATTTCCTTTTTACAAAATTCTAGTAGCTCAGAATTCATTTGTATTGGTCTAGCTATTGTTGAAATATTTTTTTCATTAAAATCCTTTTCATATGGTAATTCTATCATATGTTGTTTTCTATCCCAAAAAGTATTAGGAATATCTGCACAAATTTCTTTTTGTAATAATTCTTCTACTTCTAATATTCTTTTTTGTATTTTAATATCATTTAATTGTTCTTCAATTTTTAAATAAGATTTTTCCTCTTTAATATAATTTATTTGTTGTTGTACTTTAGTAATAGTATTTATTGTTTTTTCTATAGTATTTAAGTATTGATCTTCTTCCAAAATAACATTAATAGAAAACAATCAACCTTCAACTTCTAATGTTAAAAGGGATTCTCCCATATTTCAAAACAAAGAAAAAGATATCCAATCCAGAGGATATCAATACTTTGCCCAAACTAGCTATGGCATACAATGTATTCCAACTCATCAAATTCCTAAATATGACACTATACATATTCGAAAAAGCCCTTTTACTACTATTACTCCTCAAGAAAGAGCCTTTCTTATTCAAAGAGAGATTCAGAGAAATACCATTCGGATCAAAGTTATGAAAAGAATTGAGAGAAGTGAGGAATTTATTCAATATCACAGAGAACAAAATAAGCAATTATCTGACCAACTTAAAGATATTGTTTATTAATATTGCAGGATTATGGATTCAAAAGCAGGAAATTTCAGACCAAAGACTCCTCAAGATTATGAGATGAGTCTAACTCCTGTTACTCAAAACAGATTCCAACTCTTATCAGATTTTCCAGCACTGACTTATAGTCAAGCTGCTTGTACTCCAACTTCCTCTCAAATTAGACCACTTCAACAACTACCAAAATCCCCAGAAAAATCCACAGAAAATACCTATTTTACAAAGCCATTTACTCAACATATCACTTTGACCAAATTCCAAGAAGTACCTTTGTATTCTACACTCAATCAAATTACCCAAAAAATCTTTCCTCAAAAGAACTTTTGGCAACCAGATGATCCCTCAAAAAATTTGAATTATTATGAATTAATTCTTACAGATACTCAATCTGTAGAAATATTCCCCATTCCAAACAGAAAAAATCCAAATATGATTAGCCACTCAAAATGCATAATAAAGAAAGTTTGTTCTCCAAATGAATGGACTTCTCTTTATTCTAAAAAATCCTTTTCAGTAAGATTCATTCCAGATGGATTCACATATCAAGATTACAAAATTTTACCAATCAAGAATCAGAAACAGAATATTACAAGAATATTCTTGTAATCACTTTTTTAAAAGGTGAGGCTATTATATCTCCTTTGATATAATATTCCAGAAGAGGCTATTATTCCGAATATCAATATAAGGTGCTGAAATAATATTCCGAGAATCAAACTATATTATGAATTATTATGATAATATTCCAGAATATTACAAGAATATTCTTGTAATCACCTTTTTAAAAGGTGAGGCTATTATATCTCCTTGTCCTATATTAATTTTTACTTCTTGTAATGGGGGATGTATTGAGGTTAATATTTGATCATCTTTTAATTTCCATTTTTTATACAAATTAGTTTGAACATTTATTTGTGGTGTATTATAAACATTGTTTATTCCTAATTTTGATGTATAAAATGTTAACCATGTAAAGAAAGGAAAATCAAACTTTTGTTTATTTATTTCATTTTTCCATTCTATAATTAATTTTTCTTTATATTGTGATTCCAGTTGAAAAAATTAAATTCTTTTTTCAGTATTTTCTTCATCATCAAAATCTTCTTGTAAATATTTATGATTTATTTTATATGGTTTATTTATAACATTTATTTCTCCTTTCATTTGTGAATGGGTAGGTGAATATTCTGATTGATTTTGATTTATTACTTCTGGAACAGGGGTTTTATATTTAAAAGTTGAAGTATTTTCTACCGAAAAATTTATTTCAGTAGATTCATAATTAGAATGTCTAGCTGGTAACCATGAATAACTTGAACTAGTTTGAACATTTATTTGTGGTGTATTATAAACATTGTTTATTTCTAATTTTGATGTATAAAATGTTAACCATGTAAAGAAAGGAAAATCAAATTTTTGTTTATTTATTTCATTTTTCCATTCTATAATTAATTTTTCTTTATATTGTGATTCCAGTTGAAAAAACCAAATTCTTTTTTCAGTATTTTCTTCATCATCAAAATCTTCTTGTAAATATTTATGATTTATTTTATATGGTTTATTTATAACATTTATTTCTCCTTTCATTTGTGAATGGGTAGGTGAATATTCTGATTGATTTTGATTTATTACTTCTGGAACAGGAGTTTTATATTTAAAAGTTGAAGTATTTTCTACCGGAAAATTTATTTCAGCAGATTCATAATTAGAATGTCTAGCTGGTAACCATGAATAACTTGAACTAGGTCTTTCTCTTAATGAAGCAAATCTTATTAAAGTATTTTCATCAGACTTTTCTATAATATCTTCGGCAGTAGTTTGTTCTATATTTCTTGCTATTTGTGGATTCTTAATTTCAAATTCACTTGGTATGGTTATTTCATTCTATTTTAATCTTTTTTGGAGTATAAGTTGTAGGTTTATCTGCATCTACTTGTAATAAAGTTGTTTCTTCTTTAAGAGTTGGAGTCATTATAAATTTTGGATTTAAATGTGAAGATAAAGGTCTGTAATATATTCTGTATATTATTGCAAAATTCTTTGTATGTTTTTCAAATTCATTTCCTTGTAAATGAATATCTAATATAACTGAATTTAGAATATGTGGGTCTGTTAAGTCTATTGAAAAATTTGGAGCACAGTTAAAATATATGGGTCCATTACAAACATTAGTTTGAATCATAGAAGGTAAAGAAGTTTTATATCTTTTGAGTCTAGTATCTCTTAATGCTAAATATATTGGAGCATCTACTCCTAAATGGAATAAAGGTTTTACAGCAATTTGTATTAATCCTATATGAATATATCGATATCCTTTACTTAAATATTTTTGAATTGTACTATGATTTAATAATGGAATTGATTGATATTCTTCTTGAATAGATATTGTTTCTTCATGGGTTTTAACTGATAATGCTGTTTTGAAATCTAAAGGGCCTATTCTATAAATATGTTCTATTTTTTCTTTTGGAATAGTCCAATCTGAATTATTTATAGGCATATGATATTCATGACTTTGTACTATATTAGCTTGTTTTGAATTAGATCCTATTTTAAATTGTCTAAGAAATGCAGCCATGTTTAATATTTAATTAAATTTTTTACCTAATCGGGAACAACCGAGCACTATGCCTGGAACACCCTATCCTGGACTTACCAACGGTCTTACAAGGCATCAAGTCTTACCAACGATTTTAGCAAAAGTTTAATAAATATATGTAAACATAAATGCATGAATTAGCAAATTCAAAATAAAAGCGTAATTCAAACCAAATAATAATAGTTCAAAATCTTAAATATGCAGGTGCATATAAATTTGGGTGTGGCTCTGATACCACTTCTACCCAAACAATATAATATAAGCATTCAATAGTTTGCAATAAGGATATAAGCTTGTAATAAACAAAAGATTTGGACTTACAATAAAATTTTGAACTTGAGTTACACACGGAAGATTTGACAAATTGAATCTTCTTACAATTGCTTGAAGTCAAGAGTGGTTGAGAGTGGTTGAGATGAAGTTGAAAATAAGAGAGAGTGGTTGAGAGATTTTTTCTAAGGCTTTAAAAGAACTAGTCTGCTAATTTTCGCCGATGCCTTCATTCTGCAATCTTTCTTCAATTTATAGAGGCTCGGGACTTTGTCATTTGAATTTCAACTTCATCTCAACCACTCTCAACCACCCTTGACTTCAAGCAATTGTAAGAAGATTCAATTTGTCAAAACTTCCGTGTATAACTCAAGTTCAAAATTTTATTGTAAGTCCAAATCTTTTGCTTATTACAAGCTTATATCCTTATTGCAAACTATTGCATGCTTATATTATATTGAATTAATTTTTAGATATGTTTGAAATCCCATGAGCACATTAGGAGGTAGTATCTCTGGTTGTGGTCCAAACCATTTCCACCAGTGATTGAACCAAATTGGAAATTCTCTGCTGCAATTTTCTTTAAATGTGAAGAATCATGAGTGATTGAATGGTCTAAAAAGGAAGGCACGATACCATGCCATTTTGTAATCTTGATATGTGAATCCATCTGGAATGAATCTTACTGAAAAGGATTTTTTAGAATAAAGAGAAGTCCATTCATTTGGAGAACAAACTTTCTTTATTATGCATTTTGAGTGGCTAATCATATTTGGATTTTTTCTGTCTGGAATGGGGAATATTTCTACAGATTGAGTATCTGTAAGAATTAATTCTGCATTTTCTGATACAATATTTAAGTATTTAAGTATTATGAATTAATTCTGTTAATTTAGATATGTTCTGAAATATCAATGAATTTGGTTTGAATAAATCAGATTATTTCTATAGTATTTAAATCAGAATTAAGCGGATCTTTTAAGTATCAAATTATATACAAAATTATATGAATAGTCATGAATATTATCAAAGTCAGAATCAAATATTTCTGCTATTGGATACCACTTCTACCAGAATTAATTCATAATAATTCATAATATAGTGCTTATATTGCCTGCGTGCTGTAAGAATTAATTCATAATAATCCAAATTTTTTGAGGGATCATCTGGTTGCCAAAAGCACTTTTGAGGAAAGATTCTTTGGGTAATTTGATTGAGTGTAGAATACAAAGGTACTTCTTGGAATTTGGTCAAAGTGATATGTTGAGTAAATAGCTTTGTAAAATAGGTATTTTCTGTGGATTTTTCTGGGGATTTTGGTAGTTGTTGAAGTGGTCTAATTTGAGAGGAAGTTGGAGTACAAGCAGCTTGACTATAAGTCAGTGCTGGAAAATCTGATAAGAGTTGGAATCTGTTTTGAGTAACAGGAGTTAGACTCATCTCATAATCTTGAGGAGTCTTTGGTGTGGAATTTCCTGCTTTTGAATTCATAATCCTGCAATATTAATAAACAATATCTTTAAGTTGGTCAGATAATTGCTTATTTTGTTCTCTGTGATATTGAATAAATTCCTCACTTCTCTCAATTCTTTTCATAACTTTGATTCGAATGGTATTTCTCTGAATCTCTCTTAATGTTTTTATTTCCTTTTTATAAAATTCTAGTAGCTCAGAATTCATTTGTATTGGTCTAGCTTTTGTTGGAATATTTTTTTCATTAAAATCCTTTTCATATGGTAATTCTATCATATGTTGTTTTCTATCCCAAAAAGCATTAGGAATATCTGCACAAATTTCTTTTTGTAATAATTCTTCTACTTCTAATATTCTTTTTTGTATTTTAATATCATTTAATTATTCTTCAATTTTTAAATAAGATTTTTCCTCTTTAATATAATTTATTTGTTGTTGTACTTTAGTAATAGTATCTATTGTTTTATATATTGAAGATGTTTGTAATGTTTGTAATTCCTTTTGTCTTATGGGAGTTAAGAATTTAAAGGTAACAATTTTTCCCATTATATTTACTGAAATTCCTTCATTACTTACTGAAAATGGATATATTTGAATTAAAAAGGGTGTTCCTAATATTACATCATGATTTATATTATTTACAATTATAAAATTGTGTCTAATACAATATTCATTATTACATATTGATCCTTTGGTAAATTTATATTTTACTTCTAAATCTTCTCCATTTGCGGCCATTAGTTTTTCTTTTGTTCTTTCACAATATTTAGTGGGGATTATTCCTTCTTTAATACAACTTGTATCAGCTCCACTATCTATTAGAGTTACAAATGTTTCTTTGAAATCTTCTACTGTGATGGTTAATAAAGCAAACCATTTTTGAAAAGTCATTTTTTCTATAGTATTTAAGTATTGATCTTCTTTTACTGGGTTTTCTGCTATTGATATTTCGTTTGCTTTAACATTAGAAGTTGAAGGTTGATTGTTTTCTATTAATGTTATTTTGGCTTCTATTTCTAAGTCTTTTGTCTTTAACTCTATAATCTCTTGTTGTAATTGTTTTACTTGTATTTTAAGATTGTTAATTTCTGATTGAAGATCTTTAGTAGTTTCTTTTTTCATTATATTTATATTTGGATATTTATCTATTAATTTCGAAATGCTAAAGGGTTCTATTATCTTAGGCATTTTATCTTCTTGAATAATTAAGCTTTTTAATCTTTCTAAATATTCTTTTTTAGCTATTGGATCTTCAATTTTATCTATTATATCTAATAAAAATTCTTTATCTTCTTTTTTAGTTATAACATTTATATATTTTGGAGTACAATTGCAATCTTCTTCACTTTCAGAACTAGATATATCATCGTAATATTCGTTTTCAGAATGGTTATCTTGTTCAGTTATTAATAAATTTATTAACTTGTTTTTAATTTCTTCGTCGTTGGCACAGATTTCTGTAATTTTTTCTTTTAATTTACATCTGTTTGCTTTATGTCCTATTTTTCCACATTTATAACAAACAATTTTCTTTTTAATAAATTTTCTCTTCTTAGTTGGTTCATTTTCCTTAGGGTTTTTATATCTTATTTTTTTAGAATATTTTTTAACTTTCTTTTTGTATGCTGATGGTGACTTAATTCTTTTAATTCCAAATGCATCACAGAATGATCCTACTTCTTTTGTTTTTGATCCATATTTTATTTGTAATCTTAATTCTGAACATAACATTAATCCTTCTTTTTTCACAAAAGCAAATAATTGTCCAAAAGTAATATTCTCGAATGAAATGACATCTGTTCCCATTTCTTTTTGTAAATTATCCATTATTCTTTGTGAAAATAAACTTGGTAATCCTGTTATGAATCTTTCTTTCCAGAATGAAGCATTACAATCTGGTCTTCTTAATACATTTGTTAAAAACATATCTTTATATCATCTAAAATCTGATAATGTTGGACATCTTAAATTCGTTAAAAATGTTTTATTAGAATTTAATTCTTCTTTTAGATTTCCTACATAACTATTGTTACAATTAAAAATTCTGCAGCATCTGACTGTATTTGAATATTTCCTTGATCATCTTCTATTTCTTGTGTATGATCTAATATTGATAATTTATCTTGTAAAGTTAGTGCATTATCCCACCAATTTTTTAATTGTCCAGTAAATCTTGAGACTAATAATGTTGTAATATTTCTTTCTTGAATATTTTTAATTTTATAAGCTAATCTGGCCATTCACATTTCTTGCAAATTGTTTAATACTTCATATTCAGTTTTGCCATCTATATTCCATTCATATATTGAATCTCTATCATATTTCGTAGTTCTAAATTTTGATCTTTCTTTGTATTGAATATCTGGAGGGTTAGGTCTGGGATAATAATTTTTTGAACTTACCATCTTCCAATTATTTTTATTATTTTTTCTTTTTATTCTATTTATTTGATTTCCTTTTATTTCTTCAAATTGATTTTCTATTGGTAAAATTATATCTTCCTCTTCTGTTTCTGATTCTGTTGATTTTTCAGATAAATCTTCTATTTCTTCCGTTGAGTTTTCTTCTATTATTCTATCTAATGTATTTATTTTTGGAGTGGAAGGTTTAGATTCTGTAGTTAAGTTTTGTAGGGCTTGAGATATTTTATTTAATAAATTATCTGTAGTATTTATTTTTTGACTATTAATATTTTGTACTAAATCTTGCTCTTTTTCTCTTGTCAGGCTTCTAGGTTTAAAATGGAGTGCTGAAATATCATTTGGGAATTTTAATTCTGATTTATTTATTGTATCTATCTTAGTATTTAATACTTCCATATGTTGAGATATTGTATGAGGATTTGATTTGTATAATTATTTTGTTGATAAACTTTTTTAATATCATCTAAATTTACATTATTATTTGTACTTGATTCAGCTTCTCTACCCTTTTTAAAAGGTGAGGCTATTATATCTCTTTGTCCTATATTAATTTTTACTTCTTGTAATGGGGGATGTATTGAGGTTAATATTTGATCATCTTTTAGTTTTCATTTTTTATACAAATTAGTTTGAACATTTATTTATGGTGTATTATAAACATTGTTTATTCCTAATTTTGATGTATAAAATGTTAACCATGTAAAGAAAGGAAAATCAAACTTTTGTTTATTTATTTCATTTTTCCATTCTATAATTAATTTTTCTTTATATTGTGATTCCAGTTGAAAAAACCAAATTCTTTTTTCAGTATTTTCTTCATCATCAAAATCTTCTTGTAAATATTTATGATTTATTTTATATGGTTTATTTATAACATTTATTTCTCCTTTCATTTGTGAATGGGTAGGTGAATATTCTGATTGATTTTGATTTATTACTTCTGGAACAGGAGTTTTATATTTAAAAGTTGAAGTATTTTCTACCGGAAAATTTATTTCAGTAGATTCATAATTAGAATGTCTAGCTGGTAACCATGAATAACTTGAACTAGGTCTTTCTCTTAATGAAGCAAATCTTATTAAAGTATTTCCATCAGGCTTTTCTATAATATCTTCGGCAGTAGTTTGTTCTATATTTCTTGCTATTTGTGGATTCTTAATTTCAAATTCACTTGGTATGGTTATTTCATTCCATTTTAATCTTTTTGGAGTATAAGTTGTAGGTTTATCTGCATCTACTTGTAATAAAGTTGTTTCTTCTTTAAGAGTTGGAGTCATTATAAATTTTGGATTTAAATGTGAAGATAAAGGTCTGTAATATATTCGGTATATTATTGCAAAATTCTTTGTATGTTTTTCAAATTCATTTCCTTGTAAATGAATATCTAATATAACTGAATTTAGAATATGTGGGTCTGTTAAGTCTATTGAAAAATTTGGAGCACAGTTAAAATATATGGGTTCATTACAAACATTAGTTTGAATCATAGAAAGTAAAGAAGTTTTATATCTTTTGAGTCTAGTATCTCTTAATGCTAAATGTATTGGAGCATCTACTCCTAGATGGAATAAAGGTTTTACAGCAATTATCAATCAGAATATTCACCTACCCATTCACAAATGAAAGGAGAAATAAATGTTATAAATAAACCATATAAAATAAATCATAAATATTTACAAGAAGATTTTGATGATGAAGAAAATACTGAAAAAAGAATTCAAAATTCATCAAGAGCTTGAAAAACCACTTCCAATGTCATTAGTCAGAGAATTCAAAATTAAATGGTGGACAGGATTCAATCAAGAATTTGGAGATCAAGTAAATGTCATCAGATTTCTAACTACCGGAGATAAACTCAAATGGACTAAACCAACATCTACTCCAACAACTTTTGTACCTACTACAACAAAGTCCTCACCAACTCCAACCACTACGGCCCCAACGCCAACCACTACTCCAATAAAGAAAGAAAAAGATACCGAGATGGTATCCGAGGCAACTTCAAACGACTTTTTAATGAAAAAGATGATGCAAGATCCAAGGCTACTCAAAGAATATCTGGACTATTTACAAAAGTCAGATAAGAAAGAAGAAACCGACAAAATTGACGAGTCAGCAGAATCATCCGAATCAACTTTTGATCCATTCGGAGGACCATGCGGACAAGATCCAAACGACTTTTGAAAAAGCAGTTGATCATTTCAAAAAAGATGTCGGCCACAAAATAAAAGAAGATGAAATGCAAATGAAGATGAAATGAAATTCAAATGACAAAGTCCCGAGCCTCTATAAATTGAAGAATTGCAGAATGAAGGCATCGGCGAAAATTAGCAGACTAGTTCTTTTAAAGCCTTAGAAAAAATCTCTCAACCACTCTCTCTTATTTTCAACTTCATCTCAACCACTCTCAACCACCCTTGACTTCAAGCAATTGTAAGAAGATTCAATTTGTCAAAGCTTCCGTGTGTAACTCAAGTTCAAAATTTTATTGTAAGTCCAAATCTTTTGCTTATTACAAGCTTATATCCTTATTGCAAACTATTGCATGCTTATATTATATTGCTTGGGTAGAAGTGGTATCAGAGCCACACCCAAATTTATATGCACCTGCATATTTAAGATTTTGAACTATTATTATTTGATTTGAATTACGCTTTTATTTTGAATTTGCTAATTCATGCATTTATGTTTACATATTTTATTAAACTTTTGCTAAAATCGTTGGTAAGACTTGATGCCTTGTAAGACCGTTGGTAAGTCCAGGATAGGATGTTTCAGGCATAGTGCTCGGTTGTTCCCGATTAGGTAAAAAATTTAATTAAATATTAAACATGGCTGCATTTCTTAGACAATTTAAAATAGGATCTAATTCAAAACAAGCTAATATAGTACAAAGTCATGAATATCATATGCCTATAAATAATTCAGATTGGACTATTCCTTTACTTAAGTATTTTTGAATTGTACTATGATTTAATAATGGAATTGATTGATATTCTTCTTGAATAGATATTGTTTCTTCATGGTTTTAACTGATAATGCTGTTTTGAAATCTAAAGGGCCTATTCTATAAATATGTTCTATTTTTTCTTCTGGAATAGTCCAATCTGAATTATTTATAGGCATATGATATTCATGACTTTGTACTATATTAGCTTGTTTTGAATTAGATCCTATTTTAAATTGTCTAAGAAATGCAGCCATGTTTAATATTTAATTAAATTTTTTACCTAATCGGGAACAACCGAGCACTATGCCTGGAACATCATACCCTGGACTTACCAACGGTCTTACAAGGCATCAAGTCTTACCAACGATTTTAGCAAAAGTTTAATAAAATATGTAAATATAAATGCATGAATTAGCAAATTCAAAATAAAAGCGTAATTCAAACCAAATAATAATAGCTCAAAATCTTAAATATGCAGGTGCATATAAATTTGGGTGAGGCTCTGATAGCACTTCTACCCAAGCAATATAATATAAGCATGCAATAGTTTGCAATAAGGATATAAGCTTGTAATAAGCAAAAGATTTGGACTTACAATAAAATTTTGAACTTGAGTTACACACGGAAGCTTTGACAAATTGAATCTTCTTACAATTGCTTGAAGTCAAGGGTGGTTGAGAGTGGTTGAGATGAAGTTGAAAATAAGAGAGAGTGGTTGAGAGATTTTTTCTAAGGCTTTAAAAGAACTAGTCTGCTAATTTTCGCCGATGCTTTCATTCTGCAATCTTTCTTCAATTTATAGAGGCTCGGGACTTTGTCATTTGAATTTCATTTCATCTTCATTTGCATTTCATCTTCTTTTATTTTGTGGCCGACATCTTTTTTGAAATGATCAACTGCTTTTTCAAAAGTCGTTTGGATCTTGTCCGCATGGTCCTCCGAATGGATCAAAAGTTGATTCGGATGATTTTGCTGACTCGTCAATTTTGTCGGTTTCTTCTTTCTTATCTGACTTTTGTAAATAGTTCATATATTCTTTGAGTAGCCTTGGATCTTGCATCATCTTTTTCATTAAAAAGTCGTTTGAAGTTGCCTCGGATACCATCTCGGTATCTTTTTCTTTCTTTATTGGAGTAGTGGTTGGCGTTGGGACCGTAGTGGTTGGAGTTGGTGAGGACTTTGTTGTAGTAGGTACAAAAGTTGTTGGACTAGATGTTGGTTTAGTCCATTTGAGTTTATCTCCGGTAGTTAGAAATCTGATGACATTTACTTGATCTCCAAATTCTTGATTGAATCCTGTCCACCATTTAATTTTGAATTCTCTGACTAATGACATTGGAAGTGGTTTTTCAAGCTCTTGATGAATTTTGAAACTCCAGCAAAATATCCATGGAACTTTGAACTCATATAATGCTTCATTCTGGAAAGAAAGATTCATAACAGGATTACCAAATTTATTTTCACAAAAAATAATGGATAATTTACAAAAAGAAATGGGAACAGATGTCATTTCATTCGAGAATATTACTTTTGGACAATTATTTGCTTTTGTGAAAAAAGAAGGATTAATGTTATGTTCAAAATTAAGATTAACATTAATAGAAAACAATCAACCTTCAACTTCTAATGTTAAAACAAACGAAATATCAATAGCAGAAAGCCCAGTAAAAGAAGATCAATACTTAAATACTATAGAAAAAATGACTTTTCAAAAATGGTTTGCTTTAGTAACCATCACAGTAGAAGATTTCAAAGAAACATTTTTAACTCTAATAGATAGTGGAGCTGATACAAGTTGTATTAAAGAAGGAATAATCCCCACTAAATATTGTGAAAGAACAAAAGAAAAACTAATGGCCGCAAATGGAGAAGATTTAGAAGTAAAATATAAATTTACCAAAGGATCAATATGTAATAATGAATATTGTATTAGACACAATTTTATAATTGTAAATAATATAAATCATGATGTAATATTAGGAACACCCTTTTTAATTCAAATATATCCATTTTCAGTAAGTAATGAAGGCATTTCAGTAAATATAATGGGAAAAATTGTTACCTTTAAATTCTTAACTCCCATAAGACAAAAGGAATTACAAACATTACAAACATCTTCAATATATAAAACAATAAATACTATTACTAAAGTACAACAACAAATAAATTATATTAAAGAGGAAAAATCTTATTTAAAAATTGAAGAACAATTAAATGATATTAAAATACAAAAAAGAATATTAGAAGTAGAAGAATTATTACAAAAAGAAATTTGTGCAGATATTCCTAATGCTTTTTGGGATAGAAAACAACATATGATAGAATTACCATATGAAAAGGATTTTAATGAAAAAAATATTCCAACAAAAGCTAGACCAATACAAATGAATTCTGAGCTACTAGAATTTTGTAAAAAGGAAATAAAAACATTAATAGATAAAGGATTAATAATATCATTCTATTTCTTCCGTTGAGTTTTCTTCTATTATTCTATCTAATGTATTTATTTTTGGAGTGGAAGGTTTAGATTCTGTAGTTAAGTTTTGTAGGGCTTGAGATATTTTATTTAATAAATTATCTGTAGTATTTATTTTTTGACTATTAATATTTTGTACTAAATCTTGCTCTTTTTCTCTTGTCAGGCTTCTAGGTTTAAAATGGGGTGCTGAAATATCATTTGGGAATTTTAATTCTGATTTATTTATTGTATCTATCTTAGTATTTAATACTTCCATATGTTGAGATATTGTATGAAGGATTTGATTTGTATAATTATTTTGTTGATAAACTTTTTTAATATCATCTAAATTTACATTATTATTTGTACTTGATTCAGCTTCTCTACCCTTTTTAAAAGGTGAGACTATTATATCTCCTTGTCCTATATTAATTTTTACTTCTTGTAATGGGGGATGTATTGAGGTTAATATTTGATCATCTTTTAATTTCCATTTTTTATACAAATTAGTTTGAACATTTATTTGTGGTGTATCATAAACATTATAGAATGGAAAAATGAAATAAATAAACAAAAGTTTGATTTTCCTTTCTTTACATGGTTAACATTTTATACATCAAAATTAGGAATAAACAATGTTTATAATACACCACAAATAAATGTTCAAACTAATTTGTATAAAAAATGGAAATTAAAAGATGATCAAATATTAATCTCAATACATCCCCCATTACAAGAAATAAAAATTAATATAGGACAAGAAGATATAATAGTCTCACCTTTTAAAAAGGGTAGAGAAGCTGAATCAAGTACAAATAATAATGTAAATTTAGATGATATTAAAAAAGTTTATCAACAAAATAATTATACAAATCAAATCCTTCATACAATATCTCAACATATGGAAGTATTAAATACTAAGATAGATACAATAAATAAATCAGAATTAAAATTCCAAATGAATTATCATATTAAAAACCACAACCAGAGATACTACCTCCTAATGTGCTCATGGGATTTCAAACATATCTAAAAAGAGCAAGGGGGGAAGAATATACAAGACCAATTTTATTTCATATGGAGTTCAAAGTTCCATGGATATTTTGCTGGAGTTTCAAAATTCATCAAGAGCTTGAAAAACCACTTCCAATGTCATTAGTCAGAGAATTCAAAATTAAATGGTGGACAGGATTCAATCAAGAATTTGGAGATCAAGTAAATGTCATCAGATTTCTAACTACCGGAGATAAACTCAAATGGACTAAACCAACATCTACTCCAACAACTTTTGTACTTACTACAACAAAGTCCTCACCAACTCCAACCACTACGGCCCCAACGCCAACCACTACTCCAATAAAGAAAGAAAAAGATACCGAGATGGTATCCGAGGCAACTTCAAACGACTTTTTAATGAAAAAGATGATGCAAGATCCAAGGCTACTCAAAGAATATCTGGACTATTTACAAAAGTCAGATAAGAAAGAAGAAACCGACAAAATTGACGAGTCAGCAGAATCATCCGAATCAACTTTTGATCCATTCGGAGGACCATGCGGACAAGATCCAAACGACTTTTGAAAAAGCAGTTGATCATTTCAAAAAAGATGTCGGCCACAAAATAAAAGAAGATGAAATGCAAATGAAGATGAAATGAAATTCAAATGACAAAGTCCCGAGCCTCTATAAATTGAAGAAAGATTGCAGAATGAAGGCATCGGCGAAAATTAGCAGACTAGTTCTTTTAAAGCCTTAGAAAAAATCTCTCAACCACTCTCTCTTATTTTCAACTTCATCTCAACCACTCTCAACCACCCTTGACTTCAAGCAATTGTAAGAAGATTCAATTTGTCAAAGCTTCCGTGTGTAACTCAAGTTCAAAATTTTATTGTAAGTCCAAATCTTTTGCTTATTACAAGCTTATATCCTTATTGCAAACTATTGCATGCTTATATTATACTATTGCATGCAAATTTATTATTTTTGACAAGCTTATATTGCATGCTTATTGCAAACTATTGGTTTTAAAAAGGGTAGAGAAGCTGAATCAAGTACAAATAATAATGTAAATTTAGATGATATTAAAAAAGTTTATCAACAAAATAATTATACAAATCAACTCTAAGTGGAACCAATAGCTGTTTTAGCTAAGAGGATAGTGAAGAGGAAGAATGCAATAGCAATACAGTGGCTTATCCAATGGTAGAATTGCCATCTTAAGGATGCTACTTGAGAATTTACTAAGAAGATTCAAGACATATTTCCTAATTTCCAGTCTTAAGGTCAAGACTTTTTCATGGAGGGGCAATGTCATGCTATAGCTAGATAATTTAATTTAATTTCAATTTTATCATTGGACAGTAAAAAGTGTGGAAGGGAAATTAGTAGTCAGAGACATAAATTTGATGAAGGCAAAGTTTGGGGACCACGTTTCCACAATTTCATTTGCATGTGTAAAGTTTCAATTGGTAGAGGAGAACTAGTAGAAGGGACACATGGTGGCATAACGGAGAGCCATACGAAATTCTGTTAATAAACTCTAGCTATAATAGGTAGTAGTAGTGCTAGTAGTGCATTTTTAGATCACACAATTTTTGTGGTTTATTATCCGAATTTTGCTCCTATAAGTTGGATCTTTCCTTTTCCCCAATTTTTCTTCCTCTTGAACACTTTCTCCCTTTTCCCCACCAGTTTTGAACTCGGTAATTTCTCTGTGGCTTGTTCATCTTAATGAAATAGTTCATTTCTCGGCTCTACTATTGATATTGTTAGATAATTGTTCATGTTAATTAATTAACTTTAAATCCGGCTCCTTACCATCACAGACTATAGTGGCAACATTATTTTTAACTCGGTCTATTACAAATCAATAAAGGGAGAAGTTTCAATTATGGGAACTTGTGCTATCAAAGCAGTCTCAGTCAGGGCCACAAAGGCAAATTAGGCATAAGTTTTTGTCCATCTCAAGGGTAAAATGGTAATTGATTAAGTCAATCAAGATTGTAAAGATCTACTTTCCCCATGTAGTTCTTGGTGCAATCAAATAGGTGCTGATACGTGGTCGATGATGAGTGATTAGGTATCGATAAGTAATAAAGCTGATGGTGATAGTTGGCAAAGGAAAGGATATGTACTGATACTTATGGCCTACAAATTAGGGATGTGGTGGTTACATGATCCCTAAAACATAGGAATGGGTGGTTACCACAACCACCACCCATGTCTTTAGTTGGTATGATTTACGCGAATAACATGAATACATGAAAGAGGAAGTGGTCTCATCCATATCATCAACAGAAGAGGTGGGTTTTTTATTTAGAAAACCACCACTTTTGGAGGGAAGAACACACCTGTAAACAGGAGAAGAAGCATCACAAGAAGGTCTGGCATACATCCCACATAAAAATGGCATTTTTTATAATCATGTTCTCTCTCAAAGTAGTTCTTTAAGGTTGCTTCCATTTAGAATTCTTAGGTTATTTTTAGGATTTTCAATTCCCTTTAGAAGTCAATCTCTGGTAGTTTCATGTTTATGTTTGATTTTTAATGTGACGACTGGAAAATTCGCTCATATTTTCTTAAAATTCGCTCATATTTTGATTAAATTACTTTATAATATCTTTACTACTCATTTACTTCCTCAATAATTGTAAGAAATAATAGAATTAAGAGTTTTGCCCTTAGTTTTATTGTTAGCGTAAATTAGGGTTTTTACATATTTTAGTAGTGTGATTAATTGTAGAGGTGTGTGTACTAAATTTGGTGGATAAGAATAAGTATTAAGTAAGAGAAAGTGTGTGATTAGAAGTGCTAATAATAAATTAGTGAATCATAAGTTAAAACACTAGTACGTTCGAGTTAGGGAAAAATGGCTTGAACCGCCGCGCACCGTTTGCTACCGATTGAATACACCACTTGAACACTATTTTATTATCTTAATCTCCTTGATATTAATTGAGAAAAATTAGCCCTAAATATCTCCTTATGACAGCAAAAAATTTGGACTAAAAGAAGAGAGAGAAAAGAAAATTTTGAGATTTAATCTTGTAGCGACATTTGGCGAAAATCCAACCAACTTTGATCAAACCAATTTCCTTCCATCTTATCACCAAATTGGCTTCATTTCTCCTTCATTCTTCTTCATGTTGGCCAAAACTAAGAGAGGGAAAAAGAGAGAAAAATAACTTCAACTCCAACATTGATTCTTCCTTGTTGAGTTGATATCACACAAACTAAACTGATTAAACTTATCTTTTGGTGTTTGAAAAGTTTGGTGTGGTGAAATTTTGGAAGAAATGGTTTGGTTTTCACTTACAAGAAGGCTTTGAGAAGGTACAAGTTCATCCACCTCTTGTCTTTAACTTAATCTAGCTAAAAATGCTATAGAAGCTTGTAATCTTGACATTGATAGTTGATTGTTTAGTTTTGATGGTGTAGTGGCATGTTTAGATAGGGTTTGCATCTTTTCAGTTTTGATTAGTGTTGTTTAACTACTAAATGATGTTATTAAGGTTGGAAATGGAACTTGTGAAGTAATTTTGGGCTTGAGTGTAATTTTGTTAGAGTAAAAGTTGAATTCCAGCATTTGGTAATGATTCTGCCTTATTTTTGGAACCAAACTGACCTGCATATTCGTCCATGATAAAGGCTAAATCAGTACTTCCTCAAAATATTAAAGTTGTAGGAATTTGAGTTAGGTTTCTACCTACAAAATTTCAACTCAATTGGAATGACTAAACTACCCCTAACTGCCCAAATGTCCCGTTTAACGGACAATTTTCTGTTTTCTCTGAGATTTCAAATTTTGGCTTTTCAAATGCAAGAACTGGGTGTCGATATCTTCATAGAAAATATAGGCCTATGTCTTAGTTTCGAAACGCCATAAAAGTTACCTCGATCCAATAGACCTAGCTTCAATTATGACCAAAACACCGAAGGATGACAAATCTGTCATGTATAAGTTCTTCTATAAATTGGTTTCCAGCTTTGATTTTTATGGTTTCATTGATAGAATTGACTTGTATTTGGATGATATTGAGCCTAGTTGAAAAGCTATTTTGTTAAACTTGCTTATGTGTTAAATTTGGGCTGAGTTGAGGAAACAATGAAGCCATAATTGGCTGGAAAATAGCTAAATACAAAGGGCATGCTGCCCAAATTTTCGCTCGAGGGTTAGACGAGTGAACTTGAGACTTGAGCGATGACTCGAGGTTAAATCGAATTTCGATTGTTTATGGTATTCGAGTTTTCTTTAGTAAGAGATACATAAGTTGAAATTTTTGTCGAAACTCGTATCCTTTTAAAAGTAAAAGTAGCGACCCTTAAAAAGACAATTTTCTCGAGTTTTTATACTGAGTGTGACTTCAAGAGTATAAATCACTTCCCTATCGAAACTAAAAGAGCGAGCATGAGTTTTCTAGAGTGATAAGCCATATGACCACTATTTAAACAAGTTTCATTTATTTGATTTTCTTGAAACGAAACTCTTATGTTTCGAACTCTAGAGAGTTTTGCATTCTTAAATGATATTTTATCGCAGATTTGTACTCTAACCAAGGAGTTGGACCTGAACGTGATTTTTGAAAAGCACTAGACCTTTGGTGAGTGCTTCCAAATATATGATTGAACTTGATACTTGATTTAAATTATTTTCCAATGTGATCGGATAAGATTTGCTTGGTTTGGTTGGGCAAGTGTGTACTTTATCGCACTTGACCAAACTCAACTAAACACTTGATATCTCATTCATACTTGTACAAGTAACTTAATTTGCATTGACCTATACTTGTGTTTGACTTGTAAGCGTTGAGCGGCAGCATGTACCACACTCGATTCGAGTTGGAGGTGCCTCTCATTTCCGTCTCCATACTTTTTCTCTTGACTAAGTCGATTGGTCATCGACTATGTTGACTATTTGGGAACCCAAACCCTACTGGCTAGTTAATCGAGTCGAGCCGACAAGGGTTTGGTCGATTAGATAATGAACCATGGGTCTCTTGTTTTGTCGAGTGGAGTGATACCTTCTCGACTAATCGGTATACTCGAGTATTACTACACTTGCTTATTTGAACGTTCGGGCCCGGTAAGGGGGTTGAATGGTGGACGGAGATTGGCATTAAGTGGGGCACTACTGGACTGGTTACTTTACTTGGAAGTTGATAGAGTGTCAACTACTACTTGATCAAGTTATGGTGAAGCAACGGGAATTTGGCTCTTGAGAGCCATCTGTATCCTTATACTTTGAAATGATTATTATTTATAGTGTTATTGTTTCTTTTCAAAAACTTTTCACTCGCTCATTTTGATATTTGCTATTTGAAGTGTTATTGCTTATTTTTATGAACTCTTATGCTCGCTACTTTGGCTTGTTATGCTCGCTACTTTGCTACTTTGATACTTGCACTTTGAATAATGGTTAACTTGCTATTTGGAATCTCACTAAGGTTTAACTCACTCTATTAGATTTATTTTTCTTATAGGGGGTACTAGCGAGGTGTGAGACTGGTACAGGCTAGCATAATCTAGTTTTTGAAATTTTGCGATTGTACTCGCGCTAGTGCTTGATTAGGGATGAATGTATCTGGAACTCATATCTTTTGATATATATGGGATTGTATGGATGATTGAAATAGAAATGAATGTATTTGTACGTTCCAAACTTGAAAACTGTTATTTCATTTACTCTTGAGGTTGTAACTTATTTTCTTGAAATGAGTGAGTGAGTCCTGACGAGAGTTGGGCAGGCGGTCCGCTAAACCTTGAGGTAAGCCTTAAGGGGTGATGGGGTCGTCACAGATGGTGTCAGAGCTCTTATCGAGCTCGTGCCAGAAAAGGGTTCTCGGACTGTAGGGATTGGTTTGTTAAAGGTGGAACAAATGTCTATTGTTGGGGATATTAGATATGTATATCGGGTAGGAATTTCAAAAGTGGTTGATTTTCTCTCGATACCAGCTAACTCGAGTGATGAATTATCATATTTTCGGATTCCTGTACCCGAGTATCAAAGAATGATACCTTTATGATAGGTCGATATCCCGAGTAATATTAGAATAAGTCAGGATGGCGAAAGCCAAGGCACGGGAATGCGAATAGTTTAGACTTGGGAGATATTGAAGATATTAGTGAGATTTGAGACCTTTATTATTCAAGTGTACATATCTAATTGTACTTTTTCGAGTTTTGATTAAGTGTGATGTTTGAGCAATGCCTGAGGTTAATGTCCCATAGAATATGTGAATTGCTGTGATATGTATATAAAGAAAGTATATTATTTTCAATGTGTTCTATTATTTTTTAATTTATAATTTAAAAATGCTTTTATTGAGTTTTATAGCTACTTTATTTTACTCATATCTATGTCATCTATTTTTCACAAGAGATATGGAGGGTAGGAGAAGTCGGGATCGTGAAACTAGCCGAGGACGTGGTTCTATCCGTGGCCATGGGACTCGACAAGCACAGGAACCGGTACAAGAATCGAGAGAGGAGAGAGGTGCAATGGTTGAGCCGCAACCTGGATCCCGAGTTGAAGGAAGGATCAGGTGGCAACGGCAATTCAGCAAATGACCAATATTCTTGCTCGACTGATAGAGCAGCAGGGTCAAACCTCTGTCAATCAATCTAGGAATCCTAATATGAGGCAAGATAGGACCCTAGAGAGATTCCAAAAGTTTTCTCCTCCTAAGTTTCTTGGAAGGCCGGACTCCGAAGTAGATGAGAGGTAGTTAGAGACGATGATCAATATTTTCGCTACTTTAAACTACACTGAGGATAGGCATGTGAATTTTGCTGTATTTCAGTTTGAGGGACCAGTTAGAACCTGGTGGAACGTGATAAGGGTTAAGTGAGAGAGAGAAGGTATAGCATAGACATGGTTGAATTTTGTACGGGAGTTTAATGAGAAGTATCTTCCACCGATAGTTCAGGAAAAGAGGGAGGATGATTTTATTAAACTCCGTCAGGGAACGCTCAGTGTATCTAAGCATGACACTCAGTTCATTAAACTATCAAAATTTACTCCCGAATTGATAGTTACCGAGCAAAGAAGAGTAAGAAGATTTGTACAAGAACTTAATATGAAAATACATGAGGCCCTAGTGGCGGCATAAATTAATACTTTTACGGAGGTTTTGGAGAAGGCTCAGAGAATAGAAATTGCCAGGACACAAGTAATGGTTTTTCATGCAAATAGGAGAGGTGCGCCTAATAGAAGTTAAGGGCAAGAACAAGCTGATCTAGGTATGCCACCCTCTAAGGTGGGTCGAGGAGATGGTGGAAAGAAAATTTTGGGGACACTTAAGGAAGTTAGTTCAAGAGAAGCTCCAGGTGGAAAGGGACAAGCAAGAGGTGCCTCGCAGGGAGGTCAGACCTCAGCCCTCGAGTATCTTGTGGGTACTGTGGAAAATCCAACCACACAGAAGATACTTGCTGGCGAAAAGGTCGAAAGTGCCTACGGTGCAGAAGTACTGAACACCAGATCACTAATTGTTCACTTGTTAGTGATGCCCAACCAACTGACCGATCAAACGCTAAACCGACCAATGTAGGAGGGACTAGGCTAAGGGTACCAGTTAGAGTGTACGCCTTGGACCAACGGCAGTACCTGAGCCATTGGAGGTAGTAGAAGGTACGATTCGTATTTTCTATTGTTTGGCTAAATTTTGGTTATGATGAGACTTAGAAACTAGAAACAGACATGTAAGAAAAAATACCTTGAGTTATTTATGAATAAATGTATGAATTTTGAAGTCGAAATTCTTTTAAGAGGGAGAGAATGTGACGAATGGAAAATTCGCTCATATTTTCTTAAAATTCCCTCTTATTTTGATTAAATTACTTTATAATATCTTTACTACTCATTTACTCCCTCAATAGTTGTAAGAAATAATAGAATTAAGAGTTTTGCCCTTAGTTTTATAGTTAGCATAAATTAGGATTTTCACATATTTTGGTAGTGCGATTAATTGTGGAGATGTGTGTACTAAATTTGGTGGATAAGAACAAGTATTAAATAAGAGAAAGTGTGTGATTAGAAGTGCTAATAATAAGTTAGTGAATCATAAGTTAAAACACTAGTACGCACGAGTTAGGAAAAAACGGCTTGAACTGCCGTGCACCGTTTACTACCGATTGAATACACCACTTGAACACTACTTTATTACCTTAATCTCCTTCATATTAATTGAGCAAAATCAGCCCTAAATATCTCCTTAAGACAGCTGAAAATTTGGACTAAAAGAAGAGAGAGAAAAGAAAATTTTGAGATTTAATCTTGTAGTGACACTTGGCGAAAATCCAACCAACTTTGACTAAACCAATTTCCTTCCTTCTTATCACCAAATTGACTTCATTTCTCCTTCATTCTTCTTTATGTTGGCCAAAACTAAGAGAGAGAAAAAGAGAGAAAAACAACTTCAACTCCAACCTTGATTCTTCATTGTTGAGTTGAAATCACACAGACTAAACCGATTAAACTTACTTTTTGGTGTTTGGAAAACTTGGTGTAGTGAAATTTTGGAATTACAAGAAGGTTTTGGGAAGGTTTAAGTTCATCCACCTCTTGTCTTCAACTTAATCTAGCTAAAAACGGTATAGAAGCTTGTAATCTTGGCATATGATGGTTGATTGCTTAGTTTTGATGGAGTAGTGGCATGTTTAGTTACGGTTTGCATCTTTTCAATTTTGATTAGTATTGTTTAACTACTAAATGATGTTATTAAGGTTGGAAATGGAACTTGTGAAGTGATTTTGGGCTTGAGTGTAACTTTGTTAGAGTTAAAGTTGAATTCCAGCATTTGGTAGTGATTCTGTCTTGTTTTTGAAACTAATCTGACCTGTATATTCGTCCATGATAAAGGCCAAATCAGTTCTTCCTCAAAACATGAAAGTTGTAGGGATTTGACTTAGTTTTCTACCTGAAAAATATCAACTCAATTGGAGCATTGTAACTTGTTAAATGACTAAAATACCTCTAACTGCTCAAATGTCCCGTTTAACCAACAACTTTCTGTTTTCTCTGAGATTTCAAATTTTGACATTTCAAATGCAAGAACTGGGTGTCGATGTCTTTATAGGAAATGTAGGTCTATGTTTTAGTTTCGAAACGCCATAAAAGTTACCTCGATCCAATAGACTTAGCTTCAATTATGACCAAAACACCGAAAGATGACAAATTTGTCATTTATAAGTTCTTCTATAAATTGGTTTCGAGCTTTGATTTTTATGGTTTCATTGCTAGAATTGACTGGTATTTGGATGATATTAACCCTAGTTGAAGAGCTATTTTGTTAAGCTTGCTTATGTGTTAAATTTGGGCTAAGTTGAGGAAAAAATGAAGGCATAAATGGCTGGAAAATAGCTAAATACAAAGGGCATGCTGCCCAAATTTTCGCTCGAGGGTTAGACGAGTGAACTTGAGACTTGAGCGACGACTCGAGGTTGAAGCGAATTTCGATTGTTTACGGTATTCGAGTTTTCTTTAGTAAGAAGTACATAAGCTGAAATTTTTGTCGAACCTCGTACCCTTTTAAAGGTAAAAGTAGCGACGCTTAAAAAGACGATTTTCTTGAGTTTTTATACTGAGTGTGACTTCAAGAGTATAAATCACTTCTCTATCGAAACTAAAAGAGCGAACATGAGTTTTCTAGAGTGATAAGCCACATGACCACTATTTAAACAAGTTTCATTTATTTGATTTTCTTAAAGCAAAACTCTTATGTTTTGAACTCTAGAGAGTTTTACATTCTTAAATGATATTTTATCGCAAATTTGGACTCCAACCAAGGAGTTGGACCTGAACATGATTTTTGAAAAGCACTAGACCTTTGGCGAGTGCTTCCAAATATATGATTGAATTTGATACTTGATTTAAATCCTTTACCAACGCGATCGGATAAGATTTGTTTGGTTTGGTCGGGCAAGTGTATACTTTATCGCGCTTGACCTAACTCAACTAAACACTTAATATCTCGTTCATGCTTGTACAAGTAATTTGATTTGCATTGACCTGTACTTGTGCTTGACTTGTAAGTATTGAGCGGCAGCATGTACCACACTCGATTCGAGTTAGATGTGCCTCTCATTCCCGTCTCCATACTTTTTCTCTTGACTAAGTCGATTGGTCATCGACTATGTTGATTACTTGGGAACCCAAACCTTACTGGTTAGTTAATCGAGCTAGTTAATCGAGTCTAGTCAGCAAGGACTTGGTCGATTAGATAATGAACCATAGGTCTCTTGTTTTGTCGAGTGGAGTGATACCTTCTCGACTAATTGGTATACTCGAGTATTACTACACGTGCTTATTTGAACGTTCGGGCCCGATAAGGGGGTTGAATGGTGGACGGAGATTGGCGTTAAGTGGGGCACTACTGGACAGGTTACTTTACTTGAAAGTTGATAGAGTGTCAACTACTACTTGATCAAGTTATGGTGAAGTAACGGGAATTTAGCTCTTGAGAGCCATCTGTATCTTTATACTTTGAAATGATTATTACTTGAGTGTTATTGTTTCTTTTCAAAAACTTTCCACTCGTTCATTTTGATATTTGTTATTTGAAGTGTTATTACTCACTTTTATGAACTCTTATGCTCGCTACTTTGACTTGTTATACTCGCAACTTTGCTACTTTGATACTTGCACTTTGAATAATGGTCAACTTGCTATTTGGAATCTCACTGAGTTTTACCTCACTCTATTAGATTCGTTTTCCTTACAGGGGGTACGAGCGAGGTGTGAGACTGGTACAGGCTAGCATAGTCTAGTTTTTGAAATTTTGCGATTGTACTCGCGCTAGTGCTCGATTAGGGTTGAATGTATCTGGAACTCATATCTTTTGATATATTTGGAATTGCATGAATGATTGAAATAGAAATGAATGTATTTGTACGTTCCAAACTTGGGAACTGTTATTTCATTTACTCTTGAAGTTGTAACTTATTTTCTTGAAATGAGTGAGTGAGTCCTGGTGAGAGTTGGACATGCGGTCCGCTAAACCCTAGGATAAGCCCTAAGGGGAGGTGGAGTCATCACACTTAAGCTAGATTCTGTATATGCTCTTAGAATTGCTAACAAATTTCCAAGTTAGTTTCATTTCACTTTTGAACTTTCATGTTAATTTTTGGCAAGTGTTCATCAAGTTGTTAACCTACATTAGTCACCTCTTCTTTGTTAGTCAATTGTCCCCATTTCTTCTTTTATCGATTGTGTTTGGCAAGAATTTAATTCCTTGAGACTTCTCGGAGCGGATGAATAGCAATTAGTCAAGGAGTTAGGTTCTTATCAGCACAAATTTTCTTTCCCTTCTTCTTGTTAAACACAAGTGGCATGCCATCAAATTATCAACTGTCGAAGTGGACGTGTATGATATCAGTATTGGTTCGTCAGTTGTGAACAGTAACAACTAACAAATTTGATGAACAATTTGATCAGCCGAGAGCAATATACATCAGAAAAAACTTTATTTCGAGCTTTCCATGGCTCCCAAAAAATAAATAAAGGAACTAACTGGACAAACTTACCAAAGATAAAAGCACTCGATGAATGTGACCACTAACCTTGAAGTTCGAGCACTATATGATTAGCTATAAAACCATCAAATCCCAATAAAGAAGCAAAGCTTCACCAAATCGATGAAGCAACATTAAACTCAGTAAACACAGTTAAGACTTCTTCTTTTCTATAATATAAACACTTAGAAGGAAGTTGAAGATCAAACTATACATCTGGAAAAGGAAGTAAGCAGTTAAGTAGTCTCCACATAGACACTGAAATTTTAAGGGGAGCCTTTTATTCCAAATCAACTTCGAAGAGATTTGGTGGAATCCTTGGATGCCTTACCAGATTCAAAGGCAAAGAAACTTTGAAACAACCATTCATCAAGTGTTTCCAAACCGTAAAATCCTTCCCTTATGCAAGGTGAAGTTGAGATTGAGAAATTTGAAAATTTTCAGATTCAGTTAGAGCAACTTCGACATCCTACAAGTTCCAAATTCCATTCATAAAAAGGTCCTTGAATACAGAAGGATGGGCGGATATGATGATGAGAAACCCCAGGCCTAGAAATATCTTTATACAGTGCTCAAAGCAAGACCGAATAGTAGCTAACCATTAATGGTGCATTTGTAGGCAATACGGTTTGGTAGAGAATTTTAGGTTGGGGTATTTTATTTTTATTACCAGAATAATGCAAATTTAATGGATTTTTGGATAGGAAAATTTCATTCTTATAACTCCTAAAATTATTGTAACACAATAAATGTAAGGGAAAATGACATGTTTCATCCCTCACATTTTGCAAAAATATTCTTTTTGTCCCTCACTTTTAAAATGAAGCAAATTCGTCCCTGATATTTAAAAATTAAAGCTATTACATCCCTGAACTTAATTTTCAATCTGAATCAAACCATCCAATAACCCAGTAATAAATTTCGGAAATAGAATTGATAGATCATTTGGTCAATTTCATCATATTGACATGACATTTATTAAATCAAATAAATAAAAATTATAAAATAAAAGGCCATTCTTTGTCTTGGAATAGTAGAGTTTTTTTTTTGGTAAATCTTTTCATGCACCGTTAGTATATCCGCTTGCGAATCTAGATGTGTATCATAAATATAAAATTTGGTGTTCAAATTTAAATTAAAATGATATGGCGATACATAAAACCGTCAATGTATACAATGATAATGTAGGAAAGATTAATCTTTCTTTTTTATATTGTAATTTTTTAATTTTAATTTTTAGGTTCATTAAATTTCACATGAATATCAAGTTGAGTTAACCAAATGATCTATCAATTACACTCCAAAATTTGTAATCAGGTTGATTGGTGGTTTGATTCAAATTGAAATTTGGGTTCAGGGATGTAATAATTTCAGTTTTTAAATGTCAAGGACGAAATTGCTTCATTTTAAAAGTGAGGGATGAAAAGAATATTTTTGTGAAATGTGAAGGATGAAACCGATCATTTTTCCTAAATGTAACTATAACAGCAAAAGGATATTTTGGACATCACAAAAAACAAAGAACAATTCCTACATGTACTCTTAACTTATTGACACTTATGGTCAGTGGCGGAGCTACTTTGAGTTGGACAATTAACCCTCTCAACTAAAAAATTACAAAATTGTAGAGAAAACTTCCAAAATTTTAATTTTTTAGAATTACCCCCCTTATATTTTTTCAACATTACTCTCTTCCTACAAATTATCCCCCTAAAAGGTCTAAAACAAGTTTAAATGTTTTTTATCTTGTACTTTGCAATCCAAATCATAATACAAGATTTCGAGTAAAATGTATCAATTTTTAAATCGAATATCAATTTTTTGGTGTCACTTCATTATCATATTTTTCATTGTAAAAAATGTAATTGCAAATAACATTTTCATATAACTATGATTTTAGTGCATTACCGACATCACTTTTTCTTTTACTCTTTTTATATTTTGGCTTCGTTGACCTTGGGCCCTAGCTTTGTCATTACTTATGGTACTTTTATTTAAAGTGTGGATGGATAGATAGATATAGTAGGAAAGCAAAGGTTGTTAATTACTTGATATACAAATGACAACCCAACCCTTGGAAAGTTATTTTTCTTGTGCTGGATAGAAGATATGGATTGTGTAAATAAGCAAATTGTTGTCATTTTTTTTACGATTCTAAATGAACTTGCTTTTATGTATGTAAAGGGTGGTGAATGATGTAATAATTTTGCATGACATGATCTAGAAATGTACCTAAAGGTATTGGGCTCTTATTCGCGTTTGTTGGAAAGCATGAATATGAATGATCTCACCATTGAAAGGCTTAAATTGAAGCAAAGAAAAGTGATATTAATAGCTTCTTGATAATATTATTTTTGTTGGCGATCAGTTGATTATCACAAATAGATGAAAAATGTGGAGCCCAATTGTGTCTATTTTTGCATGTTTAGATTGGTGCTGGTTAGGCAAGGATACGCCAATGTGGTTGTTTTTTTTATATAAAAGCAAATTTCATTAACGGATTTCAAATCGTGCTTGACAATTTGAAATTAGTGCTTGGTTCTAAGTTGAATGAACATCAATGTATTGCATTTAACATCTTCAAGTGGCACCACAAAACAGAGTTTATTTAATTTCGATACTCATGAACACACCAGGATATGATGATGATCAATTACGATCAATTTCTATAGATATTATTGCTCTAATGGTAAACCAAATGGAACGTGAAAGTTGGAAATGATAAAACAAATGACATACCTAAAAGTCCCTTTTGGGGTCAAGAAATTACAAATTTAACAATTAACCAACAATTCAATTGAATAGCATAATTGGTGAAATTAATTTAGGCTTGAAAATTAGCAATTTGACACTCAAAAAAAAAATAATGCATAGAATTCATAATGTATTTTTTTTTATTAGATCACGTTTCATTTGTATTATCTTACAATCCTTCCCATTTTACTATGAATTAATAATGTTATATTACCCGATCATAGCAAATTTATCTGAATTCTTTTTTTCCTTTTTTTTAATCCAAATTCACAGCATTACATTGAGAGAACACAACACTGCCCAGAATTCACAAAAGTACATCGGAACTCATTCTCTTAAGTTCATTCATGTATTTTATCACAAAAATCATCATAATATCTTAGAATTATGCTTAATTTACAAAACAAAAATCGACTTACTTGTATAGGTACTTGCAACCAAAGGCTGCCAACATAAGATCCCAGAGTAATTATTCACTTTTTCTTTCAATTTTCGTAAACCTTGAATCTTACACGAGATTCACTAGTATGTTTCAATTTCAAGGCATGAGAGCGCACATCTCTAATTATGGTGGGAATTGCCCAAAGAATTGGTTGATTGTTATTTGTCACTTGAGGCACTGGAAGGTTAAAATTTTCATAATTAGGTTAGGAGTTAGAGCAGATTATGTGAGATTTCAGAAACATCGAGGGTGCAGAGTAAATTTATAAGAAAGCTCAAGGGAGCTTTCTGAAAATATTCCATTAACTAATTCAAAGAATCGGTGACCCGGTTGGTTGGACTGGTTAAAATGGTAAAACAAAAAAACCGGCGCTCATTTGATTCAATCACTGGTCCAACCTTGAAAACAAAACTCAACTAGGGCCACAGACTAAGGCCTCATTTGGAGTTGTGATACTTTTGGTAGAAAAGCACTTTTAAATGTTAAAGTACTTTTAAAATGTTTGGTGAATATCATCCTATAAAATTAGGAATGGAACTCTTGGTGTTAAAATCATTTTTAACAAAAATTCAAATTTGGTGCTTTTACAGTAGCTTTTGTAATTTACAAAATTAAACATTAAACTTAATCATTTTATCCTATATTATGAACTAAATAAAGAGATAAATATATTCACAAATTTACAAATTACACATTATCTAATACAATAAGTATTTATTAAACTATGTCTCCAAACAATATATTTAAAAGCTATTAAACGCTTAATCAGCATTTTTATTAAAATTTCTATGGGAAAATACATTTCAATACGTTACTACAATTCCAAACGGACAGTAAGGACTTAATTCAAGTTCGATTTAATGAGTATGAGTTCAGAGAAGAATAAAATTTGATCAAATTATCAAAAGACTAAAGTCTCAAATATTTATTTATGTTTTAATAATGTGTATTACTTTTTTTTAAAAATATGTATATTTGTTATTTTATTATGTAGAATTTATACGCATTTCTAATTAAAATAATACTTAAAATTAAAGAATAAAAATCAAACTTTTGAATCAGACTTGAATATATCGAATATAAATTGAATCAAACTTGAACTCAAATTATAACAATCACATATTATATTGCTCCCTATAATTAGGGTCTAGTAGCAAATTACTCCCCGTATTTACAAAACTTATAAATTGCCCCCGTTGACTCAAATTTATGTTTCTAGCAACAAGATAAAGATGCACTCATTATGAAACATTATCAGATGATTCATTTTTTTTTATTTTTCCTTCCTCTTTTTTTCCTATTATGTGTAGATTTATTTTTCCTCTTCCTCCATATTGACTAAGATAATTTTGAGAATAGTGTACTAAAGAATTTCTTTTTGTGGTTCAACAGATACTATTGTTATCTTTAACATTGTGTAGTTATGTAAAATATTTAACTATCATAAATTAATATAAAAAAGAGAAAATGTGTATTTATTAAAAGTAACTTAAATAGTTTCTATTGTCCTTTAAAATTTTCTTTTTGTGCATTAATTGTTGATAAATGTTGACAATGCACTAGTAAGGTGTTTATGATACACTAATTGTTGCAAAATTAAAAATTGCCTAAAATACTATTACTAAATACATATATTTTAGTTTCTTATAGTAATTTATGATAGTTAACTATTATAAAGAAAAATAACTATTTATGTTGAGTGTCAAATAGATTGTTAATAAGCATAAAGAAAAAGAAAAGAACGA
The DNA here is from genome assembly GCF_036785885.1 of Coffea arabica. Lineage (NCBI taxonomy): Eukaryota > Viridiplantae > Streptophyta > Magnoliopsida > Gentianales > Rubiaceae > Coffea > Coffea arabica. The sequence goes on along the minus strand of NC_092325.1, from coordinate 7,609,408 downwards.
AGAAAAAGAGAAAAATAAGTAAAATATTTATGCCAAAATGTTTAATTTGTTAATAAAATAGAAATTACTTAGAATAAATATATATACCTTTTAATAATTAAAATTTTCATAAGAAATTCTTTAGCATATTTTTATCAAATTTTGTATTTCTTACTAACAATTGAGGAAGAAAAAGAAATTTAATTAATAATAAAGAAAACAACAAGAAGATTGAAAAAAAAGGACAAATGATCATTTGCAATATTCTAACAAGTAATTATCTTTTTGCAACCCAAATGCATTATCTTCGTGTTCAGGGAGCAATTTGTCGTCTCTCGCGTAAGAAATCAAAATTTTCTCTCTCTTGGGAATCGTGCCTATCTCCTTCCTTTGGAGTTTGAAATCCTTGTCTGAAACATTGCAAGCTTCCAAAAGACTAAATGATTACATTGAAGCCAACAATAAATCTGTTTAAGTTTCAGCTAAGTGCTCTGGTACTAAAAAATTAAATGGCTGTATTAAAGCAAAGCCAAAGATCTACCACCTTCAATGCTGATTGGCTAAAACCGTAAGGAGCAAAACAACAAGGAATCCCACTTTTCCTTGACTTCTACCCTGACTTCAGGTTAAATAGGTAATTTATATACTGTTACCTAAAAGATCTAGCTTGTTTGTGCATGTACTTCATTTAAAGCTTTTTTGATTTTCCAAAAAAAAAAAGTAGAAAATAAAAAATTTTAAGATAAGCTCTGTAGCTCCTAGATCTTTGTATTCTTGCTAGCTATGGTTTCTTTAGTAACCTAGACCTCTTTCTCTATTATTCTTGCTTCAAACTTAAGTAGATTAGAGAACATCTGGATATCCCTGCACAAAAAACTTGAACCCCTTGATCCCACTTGGTTAAAGCTGGTGTGGGATATTCCTCTAAGAATCACTTATAGGTATGCCATGGTAGATGAAATCACTGAAATCTTGCAAAATTTTGCTCTATCTAGCAAGGAGATGGGTGGCATAGAAATTGACCTAAGGGATGTTGGACCAAGTGTAAAAGAATGTGGGAAGAGTCTGGTGGAAAGAATAAAAAGAGAGAAGATTATCAATTTTGTTGGAGTTAATAACTTTGTCACCCTTGCTTGGGGATACCCAAAGGGACTAAGGGTACCAGAATTAGGTGTTAATATTTTCTAGTTTTTCATCCCAAGTGAGAGAGATAGAGATAGGATCTCCAAAGGAGGCCCATGGATTATTGATAACCAAATTCTAGTGGTGAGATCCGTTACAGATCCAGATATCGAACCTTCCCATACATTGGATATCTAAGGAAGTGGTGACGAAGACAACTTCAGTTTTTCAGGAAGCCAAAGATGTGATCATACCTCAAGGAGAGGGAAAGGAAAGTAGGCATATTAAAATTCTAGTAATGGTATATATTTCTTAACCCTCAGGTACTACTGTCAAAATGGAAGGAAAGGTGACATGGATAAGCCTCAGGGATGAAAGATGTCTAAATTTCTGCTACAATTGTTGTAGAATAGGACATAGTGAAAGAAATTGTTTTGAAATTGTACTAGTAAGAAAAGATCAGTTGGAAAATCAATTTGGACCATAGCTTAGAGCAGGAAGTGGAAAAGGGTCACCACAAAAAGAAATGAGAGGTCAATATTTTGCTCAAGTGTCCCCAAATAAACAGAGATGGGGATTCAAAGATGGGGAACTAATCCCAAGAACATGTGGGAGATAGTTGATGGAAACAAGGCATCAAAGCATAAATGAGCCAGCTAACGGGTTATTTGGACAAAATACTTCAAACATACTAGTAGGAAAAAGCAAAACAAGTAAAGAAAAGTCAAATGAGGATGAAGGTATTGACAGTAGAAACCATTAAAAAGGAAGAGAAAATCAAGAAGAGAAGGACTGAGAGGCTGTAAACTTGGAAGGGAATAAGGAAATAGAGCCAAAAAGGACTGTTGACCAAAGCATTAAGGATATGGAAGGGGAAAATATGCATGTGGAAGGGAATTTGGAGGTCCTAGTGGAAAAAGTAACCAGAAAACTTCCAAAAGGACCAGAAAATAATTAAAGTCACCGAACATCATCAGGAAACCACTAAAGAGATTCAGAATAGTGTGAGCACCATGAAAATCTCAGGGAAAAGGAAATTTCATTTAGTGGATGAAGTAATGATGGATGTTGAGGTGGCTGAGAGAATAGATAAAAAGAGCAAAAGGGAGTTAGTTCAAGAAAACTATGCAGAATTAGGACACGGGGAGGAGACCAGCCTGGGTCTCTAAAGGATAAATGAGAATTTTGGTATGGAATTATTCAAATACAGGGAGCCCCTTGACAATTCCCTAGTTGAAGGAGGCTTACAACCTCCTCTCTCCAAAACTAGTTTTCATATGAAACCTTTCATGGAAGAAGTGAGAAGATAGTTGAGGTATGAGGAAAGTGTAGTAGGTAAGTCCATGAATAAAGTTGGAGGTATGATTGTAACGTGGAACACTGATGTTAAAGTGATGGAGGTGCTTACTACTGCTTTTACTATAGAAGTCCACATTTTAGATACAAACAACAACATGGACAGGTGGTTCATTAGCATTAATGCCAATGATGATGACCAAATCAGGAGAAATCAATGGCAAGTTGTGGAAAGAAGAAAGGACCTATGGGGTACTAGGTGGATTATTGCAGGAGATTTCAATGATATTACTTCGAACGGGAAGAAATAGGATGGAAGGAGAAACAAAAAAGGAAGCTTTAGAGACTAGTAATTTCATAGATCAGAATGAATTGACAGACCTAGACTTTGAAGGCAATCCTTCGACATGGGGTAATCATTGGTCATAGGAAAGGGACATCAAACAAACATTGGATAGAGCTTTGGGAAGTAGTTCTTGGAGCCAAATGTTTGATAGAACTATAGTTAAGCACATCAAAAACTTTGGCTCAGATTATAACATGATTTTCCTAGACTCCAACCCCCAAAATGAGAAAAGGAAAAAAAGATTCCTATTTGATAGAAGATGGCTAACAAAAGAAGGCATTGAGCAAGTCATCAGAAAGGCTTGGGAAGAGGATCAGAATGGTTCAAGTATGTACAGAGTGAATAGGAAAATTGCAAACTGCAAAGTGGCTATTCTGATGTGGCGGAACAATTTCCAAGGATATGCAAGGCAAATGATAGAGAACACCAAAAAGCTACTGGAGGAACTCAAAATATTTGACCGCCAAGACAGAAAAGAAAGGACAAAGAAGTTGAAAATTCAGTTAAAAGAAGCCTACAGTGAGGAAGAACTCTTCTAGAACTAGAAATCTAGAGTCAAATGGTTAAAGGAAGGTGACAGGAACACCCATTTCTTCCACTCTTGTGTTAAAGGTAGAAGAAGGAGAAATATGCTTCAAAATACTTAAAGAGATGACAAGTCTTGGGCCAACACAGAAGAGGAAATAGGAGAGGAAGTGGGCAATTATTTTAAGAATCTTTTTTGCAGTAAGGGAGTGGAACTGTTGGACATGATTCTTGAAGGAATATCACAGACCATCACAAACTAAATGAACACAAACCTTACTAAGCCTGTCGGTGAGAAAAAGATGAGAAAGAAATAAAAGAAGCTTTGTTTTCCATGAATCCAAATAAATCACCTAGCCCTAATGGAATGACACCACTATTTTTTTCAGAAATTTTGGCACATTATTAAGTGTGATATTATTAAAGCTATAAAAATTTCTTCCACTCTAGCCACATGCTAAGAGAAGTGAACCATACCATAATTTCTCTAATCCCTAAGGTTGAGAATCCCACTGAGGTTAAGCAATTTAGACCAACAAGCCTATGCAATGTTATTTACAAGATCATCTCCAAAATCCTTGCAAACAGGCTAAAAAGAAGTTTTGAAAAACTGCATCAGTAAAAACCAAGCAGCTTTTGTGCCTGGTAGATAGATTTTGGACATATGATAATTTCTCATGAGTATATGCATTACCTCAAAAACAAAAGGCAGGGATCACAAGGTTTTATGGCTTTGAAATTAGATATATCAAAAGCTTATGACAGGGTGGAATGGAGTTACTTGAAAGAAATTATGGCAAAAATAGGGTTCTATGACAAATGGATCAATTGGATAATGGAGTGCATCTCAACGGTTTCTTTTCTTTCAACATAAATGGGGAATCCAAAGGACATGTGATTCCTACAAGGGGGGATCAGACATGGTGATCCTTTAGCATCTTACTAGCTCAAGCAGAGAGGAACCATCACTTGACTGGAATGAAGATCAGCAGAATTGGTTCTGCATTAACTCATCTTTTCGTTGCGGATGATTCTTTGATCTTTTGCAAGGCTAAAACTGTGACGACCCCACCTCCCCCTAAGGCATTTCAAGGGTTTGGCGGACCGCCTGTCCAACTCTCGTCAGAACTTACTTACGTAATCGAAATTTACCAAATATTAACCTCAACAATGAGAGTAATAACAATTACAACCTTAGATATATACAATCATGGACATCAAATGTCTATACAATCTCTAAATACAGTCAAGGAGTCAAGTTTACAAAATAAAACCAAACAAACCTGCTAGAGAGCTAAGGAGTGCCTACGCGAGTAACTAACAAAACTTAAACAAAAACTATGTCTTCTCTAATTTCCACTCTCACGTTCTTACTCCTGTAAGGAAAACAAATTCATGGAATGAGTGAGAAACCTAGTGAGGTTCCAAGAAAACATGCAAGCAAACTAGCAGGCATGATATAATGTATAGCAATGTACGTGACCAAATAGATCATGCAATAGTGTACGATAAGAAACACGTTCATGTCAAAAGATATACTCTATTCTCAGGAGCAGGTACCACGGCAGCTTGTCCAGGGTCCGTTGACTCTCTGTCAACCATGGCATTATAATGTCCGTAGATCACCACTAAACGTCAATCTCCGTCCACCAATCATCCCCCTACTGGGCCAGAACGCCAATCAAGTACCCAGGGTTCGTCAATCTTCTCGACCAAACCCTTGCCGACTCGATTCGACCAACTATCCCTGGATTTGGCTTATAGCTCCACATATTCAAGTATTCAAGATTTGGGTTTAAAGCCCCAAGTATTCAAGTATTTAGTAGTGGAGTCGTTGGCTATCATCCAACGCTTACGCAGGAAATGATTGGAGACATTAGCTATCACCTAACACTCCATATTCAAGCATGTCATTAGTTCAAGTCATGAATTCAAGTCACGAGTAAACAGGTTAGGAACTTTGTCGTTTACCTAAGGTTGCCCCGCTTACTCGACCACTCTAAGGCTGGTCTCAAGCAAGAGATCCAACGAGGGCTCAGTTCAGCTGTTACCGACCTATATTCATACATACGCATGAGTAATCTAAGTTTCCACTTAACCGACGTCTCGAATAAGGGTCCAAAGGCCCTGTTCAACCGCTACAAGAAGATATACAACCGGTCTACAATCATGCACATGTACATGCAAGTCCGCACGCAAGATCAAATATTTCAGGTTCATGGAGGTCGAGTGCATATGAGGACACACTCGCCTAGCTATGATCAAGTCACAAGTAAGCTCAGCGTGTCACATTTTCAAGCATTTCAAGTATTTCAAGTCAAGATACGAGTCATGTGTAAATCAAGTTATTTGTACATACATAAATGAGATATGAAGTATTTAGTCAAGTTAGGTTAAGTGCGATAATGTACACACTCGCCCATGAAATGACAAATGAAGTGCCTAGCAATTTCTAACAACAATGAGCATGGAACATGCAGTTAGAACACTTACTAGTTCAAACAGAGCAACGTTAAACGTTCGTCTCCGGGTTATTTGCGTATTCACTATCAAACCCTAAGAGCAACCAAGATAAAATATTATGGACCAACCATCCAAAACTTAGCTGAACGAAATTCACATGTTAGACTCAACTATGAGCCAAATTTCTCACTCAAAGCTGGAATTTTCCAACCACCACACAAACCATGAAATTTTCCATGAAATCTACCAAAATCAAACCTTAAATCCACTCATATGCAAGTAATAAAAGAAAACTTGGTTTCTTGATATAGTTACCTCCAAACCCTATGAAGAAATGCAACCAAAAGCTTCTTCCTCCACAAATCTCTCCACAAAAGCCTTTCTTCCTACCTTGATATCACTTTCTATGGATGGACTTGCAAGCTCAGGATGAAATTCCAAGGATCCAAGCAAGATTCAAGGTTAAAGATGAAGTTTCTTCCTCTCCTTTTCTCCCTCAAGAAGTCGGCCAAGAGAAGGGAAAGATGATAAGTTTTTTGGTCAATTTTTTTGTTAATTAAAAGCTAAAAATGGTCTTGGTCCAAGTCAAAGCTCCAAGGCTTGGTTGACAAGTGGCACTCCAAGGTTAATTCTCATCTATTTGTCTTCCAAATGCTAAATTATCTAACCAACCTCTAATTATCCCTTAACACTTTATAAAATAATATCTCTTTGCACAAAACTCCTCTTAATCTTCAAAAATTTATCGCACACACCTCACTAGTGGGTCCTACTTCCAAAATGCACTACGAACTTAACATGTACTAACATATAGAAGAAAAAGGTTTTAAAACTTGACTCACTTATAAAAATATTTAGGAAATTAAGGCAATAAGTAAAGGAAAGAAAATGTATTCAAAGAAATAAAATAAAATATAAAATAATTTTCGGATCCACACAAAAACCACTCAAACTGAAGAAGTAGTGGGAATCTTGAAGACATATGAACAAGGATCAGGATAGATGATCAATATAGACAAGTCATTAGTAATCTTCAACAAGAACATGGATCAGGAAAAGCAAAGAGAGATATGCAGAAGATTGGGGAATATACAAGTAGTAAATCAGGGGAAATACTTGGGGTTGCCTATGGTTATCACAAGAACCAAAGATCAAGTGTTTGGATTTATCAGAGAAAAGTGCCAAAAAACTGTAACCAACTGAAGAAACAAAATGCTAAGCCAAGCAGGGAAAGAGGTTTTACTGAAACCAATAACCATGGCAATCCCAACGTATGCAATGTCATATTTTAAACTTCTAGTCAAACTATACATAGAGATAAATGCAATGATGAAAAATTTCTGGAGGGGAGAGGGAGAAGGAAAAGGAAAAATCCACTGTGCTCCTAGAAAAAACTAACAACTGAGAAAGATGCTAGTGGACTAGGTTTTAAGGATCTCTAAAAATTCAATAAAGCTTTGTTGGGCAAATAGGTATGTAGACTTTTAACATGTCCAAACCTCCTGGTGAGCAAAGTGATGAAAGCTAAGTACTATCCAAAGGGTTCACCTCTAAGCTGCAAAGTTAAGTGCAATTCATCCTGGATATGGCAAAGTCTGATAGGAGCCAGAGATGAAGTAAATAGGGGGACTAGAAAGAAAATTGGAAATGGAAAAAGGTACAAAAATCTGGGAAGATGCATGGATACAGAACTGCAAGGGAGGAAAATTAAACTCTCCTAAGCCTCAAGGTTGTCAAATTAGCAAGGTGACTGAATTGATCTCAAATTTCAAATGGAATACAACACTAATCTTCAAGACCTTTAGTTCAGATGAAGCTAGGAAAATCCTCAGAATGGCTGTAAGCTTAGCTGGTAGACCTGATAGCTACTTTTGGAGCCATAGTAATACTAGACAACACACTGTCAAATCAGCATATGAAGCAATGACCAAGGAGGATAGACAGATGGAAAAAAAGAGATAGCAATAAGGGAGAGACAAGCAGTGCAAGTGAGAAAGAAAGAGCTTGGAAACAGCTATGGAAAATAAAGATCAAGCATAAACAAAAGTTGTTCATATGGAAGTGTCTGAATCATGCTTTGCCAGCAAGAGAAATAATCTTTAGAATAATCTTGAGAAGAACAAGAAAAGGAGATTTGATTTGCAAAAACTGTGGGGAGGATGTTGAGGCAGTGGAACATATCTCTTTTCAATGCAGAAAAGCAAGAATTATATGAAAAATGGCCCCCCTTCAATGGGATGGACTCAATGAACACACAGGAAATTTCAAAAGCTAGTGGCTAAAGCTGATGGAAGCAAGCAACGGAAAGGATGGCATAGACCACATAGCCTTGACAGTGAACATATTATGGCAAATTTAAAAAATTAGAAATGAAGAGGAGTTTGAAGACAAAGAAAGGCATCCTATGGAAGAATTCGAAAACAATCAAGGATTGGGAGGAATATAGCCAATTTCAACAAACAACAACTCAGATGAGCATCTTAGAAATAAAAACAGCTTTAGAACAAGAGCAAAATGTGGCACAAGGAGAGAACATGCTAATAATGTGCGGATGTAGGACATCATAAGGAAGGCCAAAATATGGGGATAGGGATCTTTGTAAAAAAACAACTTGAACTAGCTGCTTGCAACCTGGAAAATGAGGGAACGAAGCACTGGATCAATGGTACAAGACTACCTGCAGGCCATTATATTGGCCTTGAGCAAGGTCAAGGAACAAGTTTGGGAGATGATCAAGGTCCATACATCCTGTACCTGAGTTCTAAACCTGATACAGAAACAATCCTCAAATGATACCAGAATTGCTACACATCAGGAGGATATCAAGGACTTTAGCTCAATGTTTAGGAAATACTCATTTGATAGTCCGTCTTGTGAACTTAATAGACTAAGTACAAGATTGAATATACTTGCTCAAGATAAAACTTTTGATGAGGAATTCTTATATCCTCAGCGTCTTAGTTCACTTTTGTATAGCTCAATATGAGCCCTTGCTCACACAGTGTAATTTTAATCTTACCATCAATAATACTTTCTATCGCTTCCCCAACAAAAAAAAAAAGCAATTTGTCAATTTCAGAAATATAGGAAGCAATTTGCTACTAACACCTAATCACAAGAGAGCAATATGTAATTAAGTTAAGCCAATTACAAACTTGTATAGGATTCAAACTCAAAATTTCCAATCAAGTCTGACAGTTTAAAAATTCAACTCGATGTATTTCCAACCCTTACCCAGCACATAGGTACTTTGCCTCGCAATCTCACAACAAAAGTGGTGATTCCAGCCAAAGAATAGGGATGGCGGGCACCCACCCTATGAGAGACTAATGGGGCAGGGGTTGGGGGGAATTTTTTCCCTTCGACTAGAAACGTGGCTCCCCCCGCCACTTGTTAAAAAAATTAATTAATAAATAAATATATATGTATGTATGTATATAATTATATATATATATAATATTTAATTTAATTATTTACAAATTTATAATAATGATATTATTAGTTATATGTATTATATAATAGATATTAGTATATGTAATATAATTAATATTATCAATTATACTAATAATTATGCATAACTACTAATAGAAATTATTAATTAGTTATACTAAATTTACTAGTACATTTATACTAAATTCCTAATTACACTTAATACAATTACACTTTTTTCTCAAAAAAAATACAATAATGAATAATTAATTGTATGTGTCAAAAGTAAAAACATGACTATTTTAATTATATTTATTTCATTATATTGAATTATATTCAAATAATTTTTTTTATTATTTTTATGAATTTTTATTGTAAAATTACAATAGATAATAATTTGATCATGTATTGATATTTTAATACTTAATTATTTATTAAAATTTAATTATAATAAAATTATGACAAAATTTTATTGACCCCCGTCCTGTAAAGGCACCCATGGGGCAAGGGACGGGGACGAAAGGAATTAGTGGACAACACCGTTGCCTTTTCCTACCAAAGAATAATAAACAGACGTTCCATTCAAGTGCAAGCTTTAACCGGTTAGCCTTTAACTGGTGTTTTAAATGTCAGAAAAAAAGAAACTTCGAAAGAGTGCACACCTCATAATTTATCAATAAGAGAAGCCATTAACAGATGCCCAAAAAAAAATTCCCCAAAACTATCAGAACAGTGGAACATGTTTGCCGTACAGACCCTGCGCAACTTTTACGCCATCATCGAGATAACATAAAGAGAACATCTAATCTGTGCACCAGATTCACTATCCCTCGTCCAAAAAGACAACAGCAGGGAAAGAAAGAGACACAGAACAAAAGAGGATATGTTCTACTTCCTGAATTACAAATCTACCCGTCCACTAGAGAGACTATCTTTTCTAAGAAATGTTTATGCAGCCTTCTGGAAATGCTTGGAAAGCAGCTTCGCAATCTCAGTAAATCCAACTTTCTCCTTGCCTTCGAATATGGTCTTCAGCTTCTCATCACAGCAGATCTCTTTCTTGTTGTTTGGATTCTGTAATACAAGGAGACCACAACAAAGTCATGTACCATATTTTGAAGTAACCTTGAGGAAAGTTTCTAGTCTCATGCAATAAGAAATCGTGATTAACTATGAATATGCAACACAAACTAATTGCACAGATATTCTCCATGCAGATTTCAAAATTCTTCTTAAAATCTACTACTCAAGACAAACAATATAAAAGGCAGCATGACCACGAATTTCTGCAACAAGCATAGGTAATGAACTCCACCTTCTGTCATCTCAAGGGAAATTATACGCCAATCCATCAGTGTAGCAGTATTCTTGACACAGAAGTACAATAATTATCAAAATTAAACTAATTTTGCAAGCAGTAAAGAAACCAGAATGTCTATATCAAAGTCGCAGTGCAAAATTCCACATATACAAAATAAGATATGATAAAAATTGACACAAGACCAAGGGATCCAATTTCCCCTAGTGGCTCCAATACAGAAAATAGATGAATAAAAGAAAAGATGAACCAAGAAAAACAAACCATTCCAAATTAGAAAGAAGAAACAGGGAAGGAGAAATACTCACACAAGTAAGAATTATTCATTAGCCTGCAGAAGAATGTCAATGAAATCTTTTAATTACCTAGTCATTGTACAACATCAGTTTGGTTAGAAATTTGGGCACTACCACTTTAGACTCCACCAGATCAAATGCACAATAAACACGCATTCTATCAGCATTAGCCTTGCAAATTTATCACATCAATAACAGCAACAATGAACAGAAGCCCATAACTCAAAACCGTTCACACACCTTTCTATTAGTCTTCTATTCAAAGAATACCAGAAAAGAATAGGAAAGCAAATACAGAGACCACAAAAGTTTAAAGAGAAACTAGGATTCTCAGACATAAGAGGCTAAAAATTAGGGGTAGGACACTGGACAATAGGATAACTCAAATCCTAAAACAGCAATGGTTTCATTCACTCCTCATCCCCCTCCCTTCCCCAGAAAACAGAGCTTAAAACTTCCCTTCCTGTTTTATGGATAGCAATTATGCCTAGAGCCCTTGAATTTACAGTACTTAAATATACACATATGCATTTAAACAGACAAAAAGTAAATAGTTGCAAACTACCCAGGCACTTCTCTTATTATACTTTTTCTTCTTCTGTTCCCCGATACCCATACTCTATTGCTTCACAAGGACATCAACATCGTTGTATATTTGCCTTTACATTGACATTCTTAAAAGACAGAAATTCAAAAAGAAAATTTAAAAAAATCAGTCTCAATAGGACTACAATCATGATATCTCTGCACGTCTTTGTCCAGAGACATATTATTGCCTGATTCCGTACACAATCAACAACCAACAGAAGTTGAGCCAACGAACAAAAAAAGAAAATATAAAAAAAATTAGTGACAAATTAGAAGATAATGAGCAGATAAGTCAAACAATCATCTAAAATTTTTTATTAAAAAAATCCACTGGAATGGAAAAGCTACTCGTATTTTTTCATTAGACCTGAAGGTTTTTGGATTTGACGTAATCCCAGACTTTCCTGACGGCGTCATTGCGGGAAGTTTCCGGTGCGCCAACGAACTGGCGGAGAGCAGGGGAGACAGGCTGCTTCTTCAGGATGCCATTTCTGCGGCCAGGAGTTTTGGCAGCGGCGGATCCAGCAGTGGTGGAGGCGACGGAGGTCTTAGCGGCTGCCATGAGTGCTCTGCAGCGGTTTCCAAAAACCCCGGCGGTCGACGCCATAGCGGTTGCTCGATTTATCTCGCTTCGGTAATCGGAAAAACCCTAGAGAGAGAAGAAAGAGAGTGGAATGAGAGAGTGAGGGTACTAGGAGTCTGAGAGTGAAGAAGGCAGGCAGAGTGGAGGGAAAATATGAGAAAAGACAAAAGGGCGAGTCTTTCGGGCTTTTTTTAAACTGTTTTTCAGCTCTCAAATTTGTACTTATTAGCTAATTTTAACCTTTGAGAGTTTTTGCCCCAAAAAAAAAATTTTTTCTCGACAATTTTTTTTATTTACCTTTTTATTCATATATATCAAGTCGTTATAATTTACTTTTTTTATCTTATGTATATCAAGTCATTTTAATATATATATTTTTATAAAAGCTCTATGAATTTCACAATCCAAATGCGCTTTTGGTATTTTGTGTTGTTTTATTTCTTCCTTCGAATTTGCTTGATTTTTATTTTCTCTCTTTTGTTTTTGGTATTTTAAGAAAGAACTCTCATTTAAGGGAGTTATAATCGTGGACCTAACGATTGAGTGGCTTTAGGGGCCTGATGTTCACGGACTTGATAAGCTCCTCCTCATCAGTGAGGGTGTGGCAGATGTGGCATCGGTGTCCATAAGGGCAGTGATCACCGTTCAACACCATACGGCATACCTCAGTCTTGTGCGCAGCTCCTTAATTCCATGAGCAAATAGGCAGTTCTCTCCATAGGGACATTCCCCGGTCTCTTGCCATTTGTTACACAACTCAGTTTTGAACATTCCCTGATTGCAGACCTCCAGCTCAACAGTTTGCTTCTCCTTTTCCCTTCCTAGAACACACACCCTTTGCTGCACTCACACCATCGAACACGTTACCCAACAATCATACGATCAGCGCATTGGCTAGCGCTGGATGATGCTCATCCAAAACACCAGACATTTCCTAGAGCCCTTCGTTTTGCCTTTAGTGTAAAATATATTCCTGATTCATGCGACAAACTTGGCAATCCCCAGTCTCATAAAGAAAGTAGTGGGAAAGCATAGACAGAATAAATCTGAAATGGAAATTAGCATTTGATGAATTCTAAAGAAAATAAATCTGGAAAAAAAAGATTCACCTTTGTATTGCGATAACAATTCACTTAACCGATCAAAACAACACTCAGTAAGTTTTCATGTCTCTTAGCGAAGTCTAAACAGCTTCAGTAAAAAAACGAATTAACACATTGAGGAGTCAGGCCAAATGGTTTACAGATTCCCCTGTTTCTCGTCTTCTCTAGCCCCGTACCGCAAACTCATCTTGTCCAATCCATGCAACACTGAACTCATATCAGAACCCGGATTCTCACTGCTAATTTCTGATAGGAAAAGTTTTAATGGAGTAAGAAATATTATTTCAAGATATTTGTAAAAGCATTAATTATGCAAAGACCTGTTTTATAGTTAATTCTGGTTTAACTGCCTCTTCCAAGCTTCCGTATACTCCATTCCGACCCATTCTCAAAGCATTAATCTACAGCACAAAGAAAAGGAACGAAAAACACAACTTAACATTTTATTGAATAATAACTATTACAGCTATATCGACGCATTCCATTAACAAGAAAAAGAGCAATTGTTCCCCAATTCCAGCCAAAGAAGAACAAATAAACATATTGCAAGGTTACACTGAGTAATATCCACCGCAGCTATACCTAAGCCAAGCAGCAGCTGCATTAAAACAAAGAAGTAGCAGTAACATAAGGCATAACTACAGCAAGACTATCTATCAGGAATCATCGCCGTCCTCAGAAAATTCAATAGGAAAACAAGGGAAGGAAAAAGCACTGGCCAGAGAAAGCTAAGAAGAAGAATGAGAAATGGGAAAAACACACCTGGTAAAGAAGGCCAAGAAAAGAACGAGAGGAAACAAGACCGACAAAAGAATAAGAAAAAGTAGCAGCTCCCAAAACCCTGAAGCGGTGCGCACTGGGGACTCGCCGCCTAAATTGCCTAGATAGTTGAGGTAAAGAAAACCTCGAACAGAACCAAGAACAGAATGAGAGGAAATTGCTGACCGCCAAAATGTTCCCATTCAAGAGCCCCACGCGGAGAGAAGTGAATTTCCAGCAAAACCATTGCCATCCAATGGCAAAAGACCAAAACACCCCTCAAGCTCACAAACATCACAGTATAACCGGCCCACCAAACACTGTTCACAAGCTATTGATGCTTTATTTATGTACTAGTTTTTTAGCCCTTACGCATAGTTGAAACTCATTATTTTGCTGTTATGTTTGTGTGTTTTTTTTCTTTGTTAGATATAGTAGTCATGTGTGTGAGTGTGTGTTTTTTCCTAATTGCACAAATAAACACGACTTTGAAATCAGGTTATCTTACATTCTTAATATAGCATTAATTAGTAAGTAATGCCTAAAATTAGACAGAACTAAAAGGCATGATTATTTAACATTCTTAATGTAGCATTAATAAGTAATTAATGCCTACAATTAGGTAGAACTAAAAGGCATATGGCTATACATGTCTCCTAATCAAGATTTCATATTGGATCCTATTCTTTTTGTTGCAATTCAGATGATTGTTTGATTGATAGATTAAAAGTGTTCAAGAATTGAGGAAGCACCAATGGTTTCTTTGGATAGAACATCATCTATTGAAAATGATCCTGGACTCTCAATATTAAACAACTTTAAATTGCAAGGGTGAATATACATATTTTCTTATTTTTCTTTCTTTCTTCCCTTTTTTAGGCTGACTATCTCTTTTTTTTTTTGTGGAGATTTTGATAATTTGTATGGGAGGCAACACTTTATGTGGTAAGTACGAGTATGGAAGAAGCTCTTTGAATTTTCACTAAGATAATGGCTTAGATATATACAATATCTAATAATTTCTTGAGCTCAAAAATTTTCTTTTCTACTTTCTAGGTTCTTTGGATTTATAATTCTTAATTATTTAATGATTCTTTCTCTTACTTGGTTGATGATTTTTTTTTTTGGTAATCTGTATCATAAGCTGCAAAATTATAGGTTATTTTGTGTTCTTAAATCATGTGCTAAAATAGGTGAGTTTCACTTTTTCTTTTCTTTTTTAATAAAAGTGGTATTCAAAATCAAGAGATAGTTGGATACTTTAAATAGTGAATTCCAAATCAACTTGTGTTTAAGGATTGTTAGAATAAAATGCTAAAAAATAACTGGTGGAACTATTCTAGCAAATGGGGTGATAAACTCATGCTTAGGGTTAGAAAATATGTATTTATTGAATCATTTTTTCATGCTCGAAAGAAAAAAGTTGAGCCTACTGTAAAAGTTCAAAAACTATAATCCATTGCTTAAATTGCATTTTTTTATGACGAAAGTTTATCCTTTTGCAAAAAAAAAAAATGTTTACATGGGGATCCTTATATATATATATATATATATATATATATATATATATATATATTGCAAAACAGGTGGACCCTCTAATCATTTTAACTGAAGAAACAACCGGGCAACAGCTTGTAGAAAGTGCAAGGTTAATTCGCCCACTCACCACTAATCTTAATTTGTGAAGCGGTCTTAATTTCCATGCAATAAACTTCGCAAGCAGAGTTAATTTAATTTTTTTTTTGTTGGTAAGAGGAGTTAATTTTAATTTGATGGTCCTAATTTTAATGTAATATATTTCGTACAATTGGACAGTAACCACAAGCCAGTCTGATATCCATGAATTTTGCTCGCAAAAGGAAACGCACACCTGAAGAAGGAAATTAAACGCACACCAACCATTCCAAAAAATTTGTTACCCCACTAATAATACCAAATGCCCTCAAAGTTGGTGAAAATTACTGGATAACCCACTCCGACACTAGTGAATTTCCAGCAAAACCATTGCCATCCAATACCAAAAGACCAAAACGCCCCTCAAAGTCACAAGAATCACGGACATAAATTAGAAGAGAGCCATCTGGACATAAGTGAGAATGTACAACGAAACCACTGCCACCCATCATCAAAGGACCAAAAAGCCCCTCAAAGCCAGACAAATAACGGCATAACCGGCTCATCCTGCACTGTTCATAAGGCGTTGGACGCTTTATATATGTAAGACTAGGAGGCATAAACGCGCTTCGCGCGATAGAACTATAAAATGTCCTGCCCAGTTTTGAAGTAATAAAAGAATAACAAGTTATGTAAAAAAGTATATTTTTTAGTATAGGCATTCCACAAGTCTGAAATTTTGTTCATATTTCTCGGACGTTTCTCACAAAGCCTCTGGTCAACGGCAACCGCCAACTTTCATTTTTTACAAAACCATTTCTGGTGAAAAAAATGGAGCTAACGTAGTATATAATACAGGAATACTGCTCCCAGGAAACCATTTCTTACAAATATAGCGTAGAGTTAAAAGTAAAATGATTAATCAGAGAGGTTAGCTAACAAGGTAGATGATTAATCAGAAGGCATTTGTGCACAGTTGAAATACAACATAAATAAAATGGAGTTTAAAAAGTTATCACAAAACTGCAAGAATGCAAATTTGACGATAATGTTGCAGCATCTTTATGAATAAATATTGCAAATCAGGATATTTATATGGAAAACAACCTATAACAAAGTATTATGCATCATTGGTAGCAATAATTGGGTGAAGTACTAAAAAGAAAAACCTGGAGCTGTAAGGCAAAAGAAATTAAATTCATTCAGGTGGACAACAAAATTTAAGCTATTATTGACTAATTCTCTGCTTTTGCAAAAATGTATGCTCTTTGAAGGGTTCTACAAAAATTAGTACAGTCAAGATTTCCCTGTGGAGTTAGTACCGAGGACGAGCAACATGAGATGGTCAGAAGGAAGAACTAGCAGAGTCATTTAATGACATGAAGATTCTTAACCAAACATCTTTAGTCACCTAGGCAGATGCTATTAACATTCATAGAGCCTAAACCAGGAAATATCTCTTCAATAGACACAAAACGTATACACTACTTATTCACAAATTTTTCAAAAACTACACCATTTTTTGAAACAAATACTACTTATATACAGCATTACTTAGTTGCTGACCTCCACCATCCACCAAAAAAAAAAAGGGAACCGCATCACTTTGCCTAAAAAAAATGTCTCACAATATGTGCAGAAGACCATAACAAGCACTAATTCACATCATTTTTCATAATCCAAATTCCATTCACATATCAAAATATTTCAGCTTTATACAAAACCAACAGACAACAAACACAAAATTTCATTCACATATCAAAATGTTCACAGCTCATTCCCCTGCAGTTCAGGAGAACATACGTCCAGTATGGAAGAATAATTACCCCAAGAAAAGGAAAACTAAAACGGAAAATATAGACCTAAGATCAACTCCATAATTTAGTTATTAGCTTCTGGGCTAAGTTTATTTGGTCAAGCTCCTCTTCAACATTCTCCTATTGAAGCTCGTGTATGACGGCAAGGAAGAGAAACCAGAGCCTCACCTGCTTTCATCTATTCAATTGGTCAAAGGAACCGATTCAGCCTGAAACACATAACAATTCAAAGAACAAAATAAGAGCCAAAGATAAGCATAAAACAACGCTGGAAAGTGTGTAATTTGTTGAATAGTAAAGGCGCAAGTGAACTCACCAACTTTCTGTAGTTGAGAAAATAAAACATTTCAAGGTAGCGCTGCATTTTAAGGCGATCAAGCTTGGAGATGAAGAATGAAAAGCTTCAGAATATGGGTTAAAAAAAAAAAAGCTTAACTGAACTAATAATATTTTCGCAGCTTAAAAGTCAAATGAATGAGTAGGCTGCTGCTTACTTCTCTTGTATATGTTTCAGGCGTCCTGATGAGATGGTTTCCCAATAGGAAGCATCTTCTTTACACCTCTCAATGTAGAAACGACCTGAAAATGCAGAAACGACAATTTACTGGTGCAAGCCACCAAAAGTTGATAAACAAAGAAATGCTCATGAGTTTCGGCGTTCCTTTCTTAGGTCCATTTGACAACAGTTATTTTCTGATCAATCAAGACTGACTCATAAGGATGATGAACAATCAATTAAAACAAAGAGATTAAAGTGAAAGAAACTTCACCTTCAAGGGAGCCGATAGAGAAGAGGGAGATGACATGGCGGCCAAGGAGGAAAAAAACCGATGAAGAAAAGAAAAAAAGGGAAAAACAAAAAAAAAGCAAAAAATGAGAATCGAGTCACATTCAGATGAACTTGAAACGCCTGATCAATAAATGTCTGATAGGTCAAAGAAAGAAGCTAGGTATCAAATAACTTCATTTTACTGGGAATGCATATCCAGTCACCTTAACCTTAGATATATAAAACAAGTCTTTATCAGCAAACAGGAGAGCAACAGAGAAGAGGAAAGCACCTGTTTCTGCATCCAATAAAACAGCGAGAGGGGCAAAGGTTAAGAAGATACAATAACAAAGAGTAAAGGCGGCACAACAAGTAGCAGAGAACAAAGCGGGAAAAAGTATAACAAAGTCAAGGTTAAAAGGAAAAAGAGCATAAAACAAAAGATGGGGCAAGATAACCTGTACGTAGCAAGAAAGCACGAATGGGAGCTACTAAAAAAGACAAAAACAGTGATGCAAGAACTGTTGACAAGAGGAAAGTGAAAAACACAGCTCAGGAGGCCACGGTAGAAAACTAAATTTAAATAAACCGCATGAGAAAGAAGAGAAGAAGCAAATTGAGCCGAATAGCAAAGCAAATAGGCAATGCAACAGTAACAGATTAGGAGGGCATAAATTTTAGGGGGAAAAAAACCAAATAAGAATGACAATGCAGGCAATACGCTGAAAAAGGAGATAAAATCAAAGAATAACAGTGGAATTAAACCTTACGGAAGAAGACAGCAAGACAGCAATTCTTACAAAGAAAAGAGAGAGTAGGAAAAAGAAGCGAGGCTATAGCTCAGAACCAAGAAGCAAGCAACTGAAGAGGAAGAAAAGAACAATGAAAATGAGGCACAGTTACCGTGGATCATGATGATGATAGCTGGAAAAGGTGGCATCAGAAACATAGAAACCTCTGTATACATCGGAGAAACAAAGAGCTTTCAGTCTTGTCAATCAAAGGAAAGAGGAAAAAAGGCATTCTTTGGGAGGTCTGCAGAGAAGAGCTGAAACTCCCAAATCGCAAGGAGAAGGAACAAGCTCAGCAAGGTACAATGGTGCCTTTGATTTTAAAAGAAGGGCAATATCGTCAAATCATACAACCCACATTGAGCCCATCACCCAGCACCTGTCAGCAATCAAACCATCACCTACCGTCATAAGCTCACTCAGCTAGCAAGCTGCTGACCAGAGAATGGTACCCACGCTATAGAGAAACAGTCTCTTCTCAAAACCGAAGGTCCTCACCTTCTTCTCTCGGACAAAGGAAGAATTCCTCATCTCCTCCTCCTAGCGAAAGCACGCGAACCTCACGTGAATGACGACCAAACTTCAGTCAATGAAACGCAGCCACGTCAGCACAACAACCATCATCTTTAGAAAATCCATTCGCGCTTTTAGTATATAGGTTGATAAGTAAGAAGACTAGTGCTTGGGGCCAAGCCTAGCGTGACCTTGCCCTATAGTTATTTTTTGGTTTTGTTGTGTTAAGCAGATGCATTTGTGAATTTTAGGGGCCTATGTGTAGTGTGTGTGAGAATTGTTGTTAGACGTTCTATTTGTTGGGTTGAGTGAAATATGATATTAGATGCAAGGTAGAATAAAATATGGAGTGATTGTTTGGCTAGGTGGCATGGATTTTTTAATACATTGGGTGCATGGGTGCCAAGTTTTTTTGATGTGGCTGGCATCTATTATAGTGTTCAAAATATTTGTGACGAGTATGAAGAATGCTTGATTTTTTTTCCATATATATAAGTGAATTTTATTATGTATTAGGATCATTTCATTGTAGTAGTTGAGTTTTATTTGTAAGAAACATAATTTGTAACTTTGTTATTTAGGTGAAATTGTCTTTTAGATTTAGTAATATGGAGCAGAATGTTGTGTTTGTTAATCGGTTAAATGATGTTATCTATGGATGGGTTCTTCGAGTAGTACTTGTTGAAAAAAGTCTTATTCGGGACAGTCGTAATATGGGTCGGAGGTATCAACGATTTATGTTTGTAGATAGTTTAGTAAGTATTATATTTTATTTGTTGCTCTTTTTTTAAAAAAAATTTTTATGATGTTTATTTTGTAGGGTGATCGGGTTCAAGCAGTTGCATATTATAATGATATTCATGTCTTGAATGAAACTTTACAATTGTACTCGACGTATTACATTGCTGGTGCTGCTGTTCGTCGAATCCTTAATGGGTCAATAATGGTTGGATTAGTTCCTTTTGAATTGGTGTTAAGACCGAATACTTTTATTCAAACTGTTGATGAAGGTCTTGCACTACCAATTCATAATGTTTACCACTTGACTCGGTTTGGAGATTTGGAGTCACTGAGACATTCACGAGACTCAATTATAAGTATTCTAAATATTATTGATACTTTTTAATGTAATTATTGGTTTATATTTGTTATCATAGTGAGAATTTTTTGTTTGTTGTTACAGCTATTCTCGGTGTTGTCATTCAGGTGCTTCCAATGCAAGTTTTTATGTTGGGAGGAAGATATATACGAGTTCAGGAGTTTCTTTTAATTAATGAAGAGTATGTTTTTGTTAAATTAACTTTTTTGGTATGATTTTTTATTATTACATTAAATCTTATTTATATTCATTGTTTTTTTTTTTTGTAGAATGATGCCAATTGTGTTTGCAATTTGGGATGATTTTATCGATACAGATGGATTATATCTTGCTCAAATTGCACATGAATATCCCATTATATTGGTTTGCAGGCCTAAGATCAGTTATTTTCATGGTAATGGTCTTTTGGAATATATAATATTAAATTATAATTGGAGTTTTTGAATTTATGTTTTTTATTCACATTTTTTTTATAGGTCTTTCATTGGGAACACAGCGTCAAACCATTATTATGTATAATGTGGCAATTCCCCAGGCTCATGAATTGAGACGATGGTTCGACATATTGGGGGAAGATGGTGGTAATTAATAATTTATTGGAGGTTCAGTTGATGTAAATATGTTTGTTGAGTGAAAATATATTAAATATTTTTCTTATTAGTTTGAGTTAATAAAGTTTGCGAGTTTTGTTCTAAGTGTTTGTATGTGAAGTATGAGTGTTTCGATTTGCAACTGAAGAGCTGGTAGGGAGTTGTAGTGTGTATTTATGAATGGTACGTGTTTTAATGTGTTAGTTTGCTAAGTGAGGTTCTAGATAGTTTGGTATTGAAATAAAGTGTTGATTTATGGTTTGTATGAGTTAAAGAGTTAGATATATATTCGTTAGTTACTTTGTTTTACTTTTATCCAAATGCAATTACTGATTTGAATAAAGGCAAAAACAACTCACTATCCTTGCAATGCAAAACAACCAGAGATGTTTGAAAAAAAGTTAGGATGTTTTGATTGGAGAAATAGATATTTTATGAGCATCTAACATTTGAAGATAAATATTTACAATAAGTTTATATTGAAGCATTAGTCAAAATAGTCCTTGGAACATATATATACTTGGACTAAAAGCATTTCGAAAGATGAATATTTACATGGAGCGGAATATTTGGAAAAATAGATATTAAGATGATAGATACTATGACTACAAACAATTAACTTCAAAAGGTAAGCAAGATGTTGCATATCATTTGCTTTGAAGAAATCGACAGTCATCTATACGCATACTTGAGAGGTAGGAAAAACTGCTGCAGAGCTGAATATTTACATTGGAGATGGCGTGGCTGCAAGAACTTCGAACTAGAAAGGGCTAGGGATATATATATATATATATATTAGAAGGACAGCAAAAGAGTTGCACTGATTCAAAAGGCACAATGAATAGTCAGCGAGTTAATCATACTGTAAAGTGATTAACAATTTTATTATAATTTTATGTTGCTATATTTTTATGGAAATGGAAAATGCCTTTGGATTTTAATAGACAAAAATTAGTATGGTAATAGACTGTAAAAAGTAAATATTTACCTGAGTTCTGAATGAGATTGCTAATGATGATAACTTAAACTTTTGAACGCTTGTTTGGTTCACTTTCCTTTGTCACTGCATCTGGATTGATATTCTTTTTTGTAGTAGAGGAAGGATATTGATCAGGAGTCAATTCCAGGAAGGAAGGAAGGATTCTTTAATGTTTTGAGCTGAACTTGATGTTTCTGTTCTTGCAGTGGTGGAAGTACTTGTTTCTGCTACAGGTGAAGGGAGTTGTAATGTATCTTTGGGAGCTTGAATGCAGGCAAGTACATAGTATTTTGTGATCCAAGCTGATCTTGATTGATAGGAGAAGCTTTTTAGATGGACATAAAATTTAGTATTCTCCAATGTAGTGTTTATCTGATTTATATGTTCCTGCAAATGCTATTATAAGAAAAAAAAAACAAACATTTAAGATTGCTTTTAATTTGAAGCCTTCAAGTTTGATATTCAGTAAATTAAAATGTCAAACAAAAAAATGTTAGGGATAGCAATAGATGTCAGTTAGTTAGTATAAATTTAAAATTATTGCAATTTTACTGTCGCTTAAACAACATGAATATACATATATGCATGAAAGAAGATTAGACTTGTTGTAGGTAATAATATGTCTTGACTCTATTTAATTAACAATACATGCTGAATAACAGATTCTAGCATAAACAGAGAAAATAAGTTCATCAAAGACTATATGTATAAACTGAAATAGCATAACAGATAACATATGCACCATAATACAAGTGCAGCAAAAAAAATTATATATGCCTCAAGAATCAATAGTCTAAAGCAGCATTAATGAGTACAACTATTAATCTACTACACTTCATTTATCAAGTCATTCGAGGCTTTTGTCTAATTATAATAACTTATCCACTGAGCCCAATGAACTAATCCCACTGCTCACTGACCAAGGGTCAATATAAGACAAAAAGAGATCTAACGGCTTTTAAGAAAAGCAA
This sequence comes from Coffea arabica, assembly GCF_036785885.1. Lineage (NCBI taxonomy): Eukaryota > Viridiplantae > Streptophyta > Magnoliopsida > Gentianales > Rubiaceae > Coffea > Coffea arabica. Next base: position 7,586,458 of record NC_092325.1, on the reverse strand, counting down.
AGCTAAAATAGCGCCAGGCTTGTTCTTCGCTTTGCGCTTTTTGTGCTTTTCCTGTACTTTATCATGGTCACTTATTTCAGCAATGAAAAGTGGTAGACTTGCTTGTAGCTTTGAATTGGACATAAGCACGGCGGTTCACTTGGTTTTGAGTACTATGTCTTTACAGTTGTTCAAGAAAATTATTCAGACTCCTTACATGTAGAAAACATCATAATTCTGCTAGGGGCAACCAACAAAAGAAATCTAAATTGTGGAATCAAGTTACTAAATAGTTGCTTTTCATCCAAAGAAAGGATAACAAAACATCATACAACATTCTAAGCAAATCTAGGTGAGCAGCACATTTTTCCCTTACTACACAATAGATAGTTTCACTATTCCAAAATTATCTTACTTTGCATATTTTCCAGTAATCAAGACTCGTGCAACGAGTTGTATGGTCAACTTGATAACCCTGTCATTTGCATACATCCTAAACTTCACAATTTGTGTGTATATGTAACAAGGTTTAAGATTCATACGATTCATTTGCATACATCCTAAACTTCTCTGTATTCGATTCATACAATTCGTGCCCATCGATATTAACTAGATCTAATTTTGTAATGATGGTAAGATTTTGCATCATGAAAATGAAACAAATTTTGAACAGTAAACTATCTACTTATGTCTTATGAAAGCATTGAATAATTTTTGCAACAATGAGAAACCAAAGAAATTCAATACTCACAAGTTAAACTAAAAAATGTAAGTAAAATTTGACATGTTAGTTGACAATAATTTTTCCATTAATTTTTTTAAAATTCATCAATGCAAGATAAAAAAAATCCACATGGAGTAGAATAAAGGGTATATATATACCTATTGTTTTAGTAAGATGACTTCATCAGCTGGCATGTTTAGAACAGTACTTGCATGTTTATCACTAATTAAGGCAGTTATGATAGTACTTCCATCAAAAAGATGAATCTCGAATTTGAGCCTATATCAATATGTAAAATATGTATTAAAAATCATAAAATATAACTAGTTGTGAGTAAATCTAAACTATAATTACCTGGGCACTGGTTTTATAATTGTGGCTTTGCATTTGTGACATTGAAACTCAGTATTTGCTGGAGCTTCTGTTTCTTTATTACAATTTGGTGTAGGACAAGTCATAACATATAAGCTTTGATTAGTGGTAGGTATTCTGATCTCTGTCTTGACCCAAAAAGGTTTTGTTTGCATATTGGGCTGTTTATAATGACTTAAATTAGTAAAATATATGATTTAATAGAAAAATATTTGAGTGAAATATTAATAATACCATCTGGACAGAAGCATCGATGTATTCAAGTCGACGGAGCTGCGATTCTTCTGGAGACTGAACTGGTTGATGATTTTTGTCAAAAAGTCTTTCATGTATAACTTTTTCTATGTAATTTCTATTTGCTTTGGTCCTGTAAAGCATGGGTAGAATTACTCAAATTCAGATCATAAGTGGGTTAGATAAGTGTACGTTTAATGGGTCTAAAGCCTGTATAAAAGAATTGTAAGGGAAATTTTATTACCATTGTCTCAGTAGGTTTGCTTCTGGGATGGTAGGATTATGCAAGATAATACAAATTGTTTGCATTCCAACAGAGAGTGCTACAAGAGAAATTACTTTGTAAGTTAATTAGCAAAAAGTGTCTATAAGGTAAAATAGAGTTAAGTGTAAATTAAGAGTATAGAATAAATACTATTGTTAGCACTGGCTCTTGCTCTAGAAATGAGAATTATTGGTTGTTCATGTATCATGCTCATCAAGTGTGTGGCCTCCGGATGTAAGAGTTCATCCCAAATAGTGAAAATGATTGGCCGTTGCCTGTTTAATGTTTGAACATGAAATCATGAAAAATAAGCATAATGTCATAAATATAAGTAAGGATTATGTTTTAGTGACTTACTCTTCATTCACGATGACAAATTCCTGAATGGTGACATTTCCTTCACTTTTTTGAATCTGTCGTGGTGGTAATGCATGGACAACAGCACATAAGAGAGCTAGGACACAGAAGTGATCAAATCAGTAACAAATAAGTAAAATAAGGTTTGATAAGTACAGAAAAATGAATATATAAAATTACTTATTGTAGCATTGGCATCATTTAGGCGTCTATGGATATCGATAAAAGGTGTGAAATTATAGTAGTTATGGGTAGCGATGATGTTTTGTTGAGGAACAAGTTGGATAAATGTCCTTTTGCTGAGTGTTAATTGATTAGGCGATACAGCAAGGCAAAAAGCATCATTGGACACTGGATCGATCTCGGCTCCTCCAATATAGCATGTTGAATAGAGTGTGAGAGTTGGATCCAATGCATCGATATCTTGTCTATAAATGCTTCCTTGAATAGTATTTTCCTATCATATTTAAGGGAGACAATTTATTAGTGAAAATATATGCATTGCTAAGATATTTGTTTTTGAGTAAAGATTATAATGAAACTATTCTTACCATGACATCTGCAAAGACCAGTCTTTGGTATGGAGCACCAGTTTTTTTTGAGTAGCGAACTAAGTTTTTTTCAATGGCTATAAGCTTTGTAATCCAATTTCTCATTTTTGGTTTGAGTTCAGATATTGGAATACACCTTCTTCCATAGAACTGCAATGGACAAATCAATAAATACTATTTCATGAGGAAAATAAAAAGTAACATAAAAGTGGTTGAACAAAAAATAAGGGAATGAAATTTTATAGCATAAGTCATACAAAACTATGGAAGCATAGCAAAATAGGGAAGGAAAAGTCGAAACATGAAACACTACCTTATGGTTATTGAAATTATGAATGTAAAAGTAGAGAATAGAGAGAAAAATAATTGCAAAATAAATGTCAGCAGTTACATAAATCACATGCATCAAATTTCTAGCTCATGTAGAGTTAGCTATTTGAAACTAATGACAAAATTTCTTTGTATACAATATTTCTTGTTTTATCAGTTGTTTTGCAAAAAGAATGAAGTGGTCAAATCAAGACTTTGACATTTGTTGCTGTTTTTGCTCTAGATAAAGCCACATAAAGCTGTCCATGTGAAAAAACATGTTCTTTTAAATAGAGACCAACATAATCTAATGTTTGTCCTTGTGCTTTGTTTATAGTCATAGCAAAATACAATCTTAAAGGAAACTGTGTTCTTTTAAATGGAATTGAAGAAAAATCATCTGTAGGAGATTCTAAAGGGATTAGAGGGATAAAAACAATTTTTTTAGCAAAAGAACCAAATGTTATCTCTGCTTGAACATTGTTACCAAACTCCCTGCAAATTAAGCGAGTTCCATTTGAAAGGCCCTCTGTAGGATTTATATTTCTGAGAAGCATGACGAGACAATTCTTTTTCAGTTTCAACTGATGAGGCGGGAGACCTTTCGGCATTAATGTATGTAGGAAATCTTCATTTTGAATCTGCCCTGATGATTCCAAAGGTTGGTCGAAACTAAGATAACACTTTTCATCCCCTGGAAATTTGTCAATTAAGATATCATTGATTTCATGAACAAAATCATTTCGGGTCATTAGAATAGCCTTATTGATTGGAAGAGTATTATCTGCAGCCATATTGTAAAGATCTTCAAATACCATATCTGTTAAAGTAGTGATAGATGAAGCATCATCAATAAAAGGAACATTTATTCCAGGTGGAATCTTAATCTCATCTTGATTTGTTGTAATTTCGGTACCATTTCCCACTCTCAACAGATATGAGCTAAAATCAGGATCAAGGCGTGCACGCATATTCTCTGTCAGATGGATTTTTTCTAAATGATTCCAAATATGAGATTTTACTAAGCTAACATCAATCATATCATTTTTTTTCCCTTTGACGATAACAGATAGTGTTTGACGGAAGTCGCCTCCAAAAATGACTGTTTTGCCACCAAATACTTCTTTGTTACTCATTATATCTTGTAGCAATTGATCAAACCTTTCTATTGCCTTTCTTTCAGCCATCGTTGCATCGTCCCAAATGATCAATTTAGCATCCTTGATAAGCTGTGCAATGCTACTTTGCTTACTAATGTTGCAGGTTTTTCCTTCATCATCATTAAGAGGAATTTTGAAGTGTGAATGAGCAGTCTTTCCTCCAGGCAATATAGACGTAGTTACTCCTGAAGTTACCGTTGCCAAAGCAATGTGTTTTTGAGAGCGTATCTTAGCTAGCAAAGCTCTATATAAAAAAGTCTTGCCAGTTCCACCAGGACCATCAACAAAGAAAGCTGTCGAGGTAGTATCATAGACAGAGCTTAATATCTTATGATATGCAATTTTTTGTTCTTGATTGAGCTGGTCAATAGTAGAAAGATCTTCCTTGGAGACAATAATATTTCTCTCAGCTTCAATCTCCATTGTTTCCCATTCATGAGTAAAAGTTTGAAGGAATATGTCAGTTAAGTGAAAGTCACCAAGGCTCTTGCCCATTAATCGCAAGTATTTGTCAATCTATTGTGAAACCTTGAACTGAGCTGCTTCTTGGGAAAGTGATTTGTTAAGCTTAATATCTTCTGATAAGTAATCTTTGTACTTCAACCATAACTCTCTTGGATTCTGAGGATGACAGTGGACCAAAATAATCGCAAATAATTGTCGCAAAGATGCTGGCATTTGATAGAGAATAGCCTCATCCATACATGTGTCAGCATTATTATTAACACTGAGAAGGCCTAATTTTTCAGCGGCTTCCTTGAAAGTAGCATATACTCGTCCATTTATAGTTCGAAGATTTTTTAAGGAAGTTGGCTTCCGAATATGCATCAATAACATTCTGAGGTAGTACCGATCACCTTCACTGGGATGAACAGTTAAAATCCTTCTGACAATTTCACATTTTTTTCGTGGCTGCCATATTCTATACTTTTGAGACCATACAAAATATTGGGGAAATTCAATATAAAGGCAACCAAGTTTTTTAGCAAGAGTATCTGTTCTGTTCATCACAAAGAAGTGAGTAAGCATTGTTTGGTCTATAGCTGGATTGTTTACTACATTGCGCAGGGATTGGTTTTCAGGAAATGATATAGGTTGAACGTTTTTCTAAATGTACCTGAAGTTTCAATACCGAAGGATATAACTCATTCAAATCGAAGGCCAAAATTCTCCACATAGCTTGAGGTGGTGAAACCCATCATGCTGCTTGATAATTGCTAATTTCATCAATAATTTGGCTTCTTTCTGTTGAGCTCAACTGATACATAATCTTATTGTGTCCTTTGTATTTGTATTTGTATATATATTTGATTGCCTGAATCGTTGAGCAAATTTCCACATTCATATGACAATTAAATTTGGCCAAAAAATATGGATTATAAGGTACCACCCATCGGTTGTCCAGTTGATGACCTCTGATGAACACTTTTCTACCGTTATTGCTTCGACGATAGATAGGATAAGAATTTTGTCCATGAATTGTCAATTCAGTGAAATCCTTTGGATATCGATCTTTACAGCCAATGTGTTCTCGCATACAAGGACATTGAGGATTTATTATACCACATAGATCATGAAGCATATGCTTGACAATTAAACTGTAAATGCTTTTGTTGTTGAGGATCAGGTAACTCAGCAGATACGATCCGATCATAAGCATCGGGAGAATATACTTTTGATCCTTGTTTCAAAATGATGAGAAAGTGTGCATGTGGTAATCCCTTTTTTGAAACTTGATAACATAAGTGTATGCAGCAACTTTACCAAAGATTTGTTTCTTGATGACTTCGTGTTTCAATAACTCAAGTTTGGCTCGACAAATTCTTGAAACTAAATCAGGTCTATTATCAATCGTATCAGTCGACCCCAACTCTTTTCTAATTTCAGGCCAATTTTGATTACATGTCATAGTGAGAAAAATATCTAGTTTTGGATACCTTTGAACCAATGTCATTGCATCCATATATCGGCGGCGCATGTCTCGAGGACTGCCAATAAATGAAGCTGGAAGGATGATTCTTTTTCCAACATTTGATGAAGATGCCTCACCTCGAGAAATACTATCGAGTAACCCTTGATATAATTCTGTCTGAAATTTGTGTTGATACTCCTCATTTCTATGAAAAGCAAGTCTGGATGATTCAATCTTTATGTACATGTCGACCACAAATTGTTGTAATAATCGGCCGATATGAAGTAACATTGACTTATCACTTGATCGTATTTGAAGTTTATAACAATAATACTCTCTACAAGAAACAGTGGTTCTTTTGTGGTTATTCGAATTAGTACCTGCATTTTTCAAGTGAGATGTTCAGGATAAAGAATATAAATTTATGTCTAGATAAAATAATTCATTATACATTTAAAATATATATATATAATAAATAACACTGAGTTACCTTTTTTTATGCTTCAAATAACTGATCAGGACTTGTATATTGATGAGGGTCCAATAAATTTTCTCCAGCACAAGTTGTTGGTTGATGAGGATTCATTCGATCAATATGCACTCGTTCAATAGAAAGATGCCATCCAGGTTCACCATTGGCAAAGATTAATGGATATTGGAATGAATCATAACAAGCATAATAATGCTTGATAATTTGTGTTTCACCATTTTTTCCATATACTTGGATATGATGCGAGGTAATCTGATCAGAAATTTCAGATTTTGTCCATACAGCTCCGACTTGAGATGTTGTAGGTCGATTGAAAACTCGATAATCCAAATCTGGATTTGAGTTAAGAACAATCTTATAATCATCTATATTGGGAAGATTTTGTAAACCACGGAAAAATGCATAGTATGAATTCAATTTCAAGATCTCTTCAATCTTCGTAATCAAGCTTTCTCGAAATCTACTTGAGATAGATAATCGATTGACTTTCTCATGATCAGTGTCAAAAAAGTATAATTGTAAGTTTTTTGCTTTCTAGCCTTCTGGCGATACCAATGGATTGATATAATGGTACATTTGCCCTTGAACTCTAAATGTACAAATTCCATGATAATTTTTACTTAATGATTGATCACAGTGCATGCCAAGTGAAGTAAAAGCAAACATATTATTATAATGACGAATGCACCGTCGAAATTCAGGAGCCTCATCCGAATCCTCAAGATATAAAAGCATTAATTCTCTAGGCATTTCAGTTGAAAGCAATTGAATCTCTCCAGAAGAACAACAAAATCCAGGTGATTCTTTGTGAAATCTCTTAGCATCACAATATTCACAATTTGGAACTGAAGGTAAAACATTAGGTTCAACAGCTATATTTTGCAATGGATCAGGCTTTGCAGAACGACGTCTACCTATAATAATAGTGTCAATAAACATAAATTTGATGTAATAATCTAGGATAATGAATATAAAGTTTAAGATAAATACTTAGTGATAGTTTTAATCAACAAAAGACAAAAAAAAATTGTAATTCAATTATCTAAACAAATGCACTTTAAAGAGAGAACAAAACGAACGATCATATAAAGATTAGTACATGGTGTGTTTCTTGTTGAAGACGAGGCATCTCGAAAATTTGGACCAAGAAAACTCTCTGGTGCAGGAAACTTTAATTGATCATGTTCATTGGTTGTAGAATTTTTGGTGGAATCATAAGTTCTGATCATTGAAATAGTATTTTCGATCCTGGAATCATTTGTATTGCCTTCAGAAAGCTCAGGTCCTGTATATTATTTTCAATTATTAACAAATGAAACTACAAAGTTACAAGTGATTGTAATGGCAAAGAAAATATAAACAATACTTCACACAAAGATTTGAGTAAATAAATTTCCTTTTACTTGAAATTAGATATGCAAGAAATTATACAAGAAGATGCACTGGATATTATAAAATGACATGTAAATAACCAAACAGATAATTGCTAGTTCAGGAGAGAAAAAAGTAAGTGTACCTTGGAAACAACTGCGGACATGAGATACCGATTCATCATTGAAAGGCATGTGATTGTTGTTTTCAAAATTTGCATTAGTTCTAATGTCTTCTTGTAGTTCAGGTGTGATCAAAGGAAAAGTAAAAATATTATCAACTGAGGATTTTTGCTTTGTTTTCTTCGCTATAGCATAATGTTCACGACGATAAAGATTTCGTTCCCTTTGAACTTCCTCAGGTGTCGCGTACTTTCTTCGTCATTGACCATCGAATGAGACTTTCACATCATTATCCTTAGATGAAGAACTATTGATTGAACTTTAAGTCCTAGGCCATGGAGCAGCCTTTTTAGTTGATAATGTATTACAATCACTTGCATTGTCCTTTGGCACTGTACATAATTTTACATTAGTAATTATATAAGTATATATTATATAATCAAAAGATAATTTTACAATGATAAAACAAAGCTAAATTTTGAATTGGAATAGGAGAATTACCTATTGGAATGTTGTTAACATTAGCAATGCTTTTTCCATGGATATTAATAGAAGTCAATGCTTCATCGCTTTGAATAGTAGAACCAAGGGAACCATATTTATTCATAAGAGGTGAAGAGGACAATGGATTCTCAATTGTTTCATTTGTGCTCATATTCGTAAAAGAAGTGTCATCATTATGTTTATTGATACGCATATGCTTCATAGAGGAAGTACTCGTCTCGGCTAAATTATCCATCATTCGCAATGCTTTCACAGCAATAGTGCAAGTTGTATTAAATGGACCATTCTCCTTTTGTTTCTTAGCTGCAGCATATCATTCACGACAACGACGATTTTTTTCACTGTAAAGTTCCTCCAGTGTAGCATATTTTCTCTTTCGACCCATTTTCAGTGATACTTATATACTATAGTTCAAGTAACGAGGACAAAAGAAAATTAATTTTCATGCCAATAAACACAGGGGAGAAAAATCAACAGATTTTATGGAAGTAAAATATAGCACAATGTACTTGAATGAATAAGAAGCAAACAAGATTAACTTTCATGCAAAACCAAAAAGAAAAGAATTTTATACAGGTAAAGAGAACGCAGACAGATGGAAAGAAACTTACATGATATTAGAAAATGCAGAGCAAGGAAAAAAGTTTACAGGACTCCAAACAAATACCTGCTATTAAACATGCACTAATTTCAGCCATGCATAGTATAGGATAATATATCAGACACGAATTAACAATTGTCAATCAAACAAATACGTGATATGCATAAAAAGTAAGCAACGAACTACAATGTATGAAGATAAATACATTACCAAATCAATAAAAAAAAAAACAATGATAATGGGTCTCATATTAAGCAACTACCTAGCTGCCTCCAAAACGCAAGACCTCTGGAACAACTAAATCACAGGTGCTATAAAACTTGAGTTGACACTCATTGGAAAGAAGAAAAACTAATAAACTTCAATTCTTAACATGCAGATAAATACCAGTGAATTGTAAGTAAGAAAGAATAACAATCGCGACTAACCAAAGGATTGAACAAAGCCAAAATCGGAGAAGCATCAAAGCTTACCCGTTGTTGGGAACAAAGAACCAGAGGAACTTGCAAGTCAAAGCCTAGCCGTTGTTGTTCGGAACAATGAACGAGAGGAACTTGTAATTACAAAGGCAAAAGCAACCCATTATCTCTTGCAATGCAAAACAAGCAAAGGACACCTAGCCAAATGTTTTCCCGAGGGTAAAATTAATGTCCATTAGCTGCTTAAAAAAAGCCACCGTTTCCCATGGTAAAATTAATGTTGACTAACCGCTTCAAAAAAAGCCACTGCTTCAAATCATGTATCAGGGAATTCAAAAAAGCCAAGTTCCCAAATCACCCCTCTAATAAGCAAAATTAACAAAGAAACCGGACAAAGTCTTTACCCTTCACAAATCCCATATTTACAATTAAACCTGCCTAAAAAGTACTGTTCACAACAGGCATTGGCGATTTACATATAGTTATGATTCGGGCATTCAAAGGTTGAGAATTTTGAGTTGGGTTGACCCTTTTAGGCTAGAGATGAAAAGTATTTTACAATGTCAGTAGAGTATGTTGATCATATCATATTTATTTTAGGGTTAATTTCAATAAAGCCCTTGAAAAATGCATTTTCCACACATTACTCCCTATACATAAATTGAACCAATTCATATTATTACAATTTTCCAATGAGCTACAATTGGGTTGGGTATTCTAATGGACCGTGTGCAATACACATGATTTTCGTACAGTGACTAATTTATTCCCACAAGTTCTTAGTTACCAAAGTTTTGATCACTTATGCTTGATATAAAAAAAATTCTAAAATAATCTAGTTATTCCCCATATCACCAAAAATACAAATTTTGTACAGTTTTTGGTTATTATCATTATTGAGATTTATTTTAATATGTATTATCATATGACTTTATCATTTTTTGTACATTTGTTACAACTACAAGCGTATTAAAAAATATACGAAAAATGTTAATCACACTCTACTTGAGGTTTCTCTTAATATCAGAAACCTCCCTTGAGGTTTCTCTTAATATCACTTGGCACCCCTGAAATTTTAGAAATATCACTTACCACCCCTACTAAATGTAAAAAGACTATATTAACCCTCATTTGACACATAATTCACAACATATCAAATATATGGAACTCAAAAATTTTTTTAAAAAAAACAAAAGTCAGTTTCTTATTTTTCCCTTTTCTCCCTCATTCTCTCTTACTCATTCTTTTGGATAACTATGCAATATTTTATTTGTAAATTATAATAAATTGAATTTTATTTATCTTTTATTTTTTGTTATTGTGATAAAATGAGGTATGATTTATTTGCTAATTTTGAGTTAATTTCTATAATGAATGGTACAGTTTAATGATTTGAGCAAGAGTTGAGAAGATGTTGAAAAAAAATAAATTCATAAGAATGGATTTTGAGCATATAAAGTTAAATCGATGTAAGTGCATTTCTTTTCAAATATATATTTTTTTCAAATTTATCTTTTTATGGGTTATAGCATTATAGTGTGATAATACTATAAGAGATTGTTTTTGGGGTGGTGGTTTTCTTGAAGTGAATAAAATGATTTAGGAATATTTTTATTTAGCAAGTGAAAGGGTAGTTTAAGGTTTTTAAAAATTTTGTGGCACAAATAACAAAAGTAAGAGAGGTAAGTAACATTTTTAAAATCTTACGAGTACCTAGTGCAATTAAGAGAAATCTCATAGGAGGTTACTGATATTATCCCTTTTATTAATCGTATTCCTACTATCATTTTTATTATATAATTTTCATGTACTAGATTATTGTATAGTAAAATAAAGGATAAAATACCAAAACCCCCCCCCTCGGTGGTTTGTCAAATGTACACTTTACCTCCCTATGATTTGGAAACCTACAATTTAACTCCCTATCATTTCAACTAAAGTGAAAGTCTGACAGAAAACATCTATAATAACGGTATTTGAGTGCCACGTACTTCTACTAAGAGTTGTGGTTGCGATAATATTTTCACTTGCCAAAGATACCCCTGTGTGTTTCCAAACCATAGGGAGGTAAAGTGTATATTTGGCAAACCACAATGAGGTTTTTGATATTTTATCCATTCTCAAATGCACGAAATATTCTTCCGAGGGATTGACTTCTAGGGGGCAATTTTGACATTTTCCGTTCAAACGTTAGTTTAGATGTTTTCCATTAGACTTTCACTTGAGTTGAAATGACAGGGAGTTAAATTGTAGGTTTCCAAACCATAGGGAGATAAAGTGTACATTTGACAAACCACAGGGATTTTGGTATTTTACCCTAAAATAAATGACTAGTGCGATTAACTTTTTCCATAATATAACTTTTAGGTACGATATGTAGACACCAGATTTTTCTTAATCTCAAGTCTACTATTATTTTTTTGTTTTTACTTATAAATTTCTTAATTAATCATATTAACTTTGTTTTTAGGTTTGTGCAGAAAAAAAAAAGGAAAAAGAAAAAGAATGAAAGTTCAAATTTAAGAAATAGTAGAGGTTTGTTTTCTTTTCTTTTCTTTTGCTTCTAACCCAATAGAAACCCCAACAATAAACCAACACTAAATCCACTCAAAACCCAATTCCTAAATTCCTAAATGAACTCACTCGAAACACAACAAAAGCCCACCCGAAACCTAGCAAAAACCTGGAAAGAAAAAAAAATGCCCATTGGCCCATTTTTTTTCCTTCCCTCAATAAATAAATAAAAAGAGTGCAACTCTTCATGTGCACGAGCGCCACTTCTTCTTCATGTTGCAAACGAGAGACCAGTACCAGCTTGGTGCGGGAATTTGCTTTCTTGGCAAGAATTTTTTCCTTTCTTTGTCCCTTTCTTTTTTCCCAAGTTTGTTGGTACAAATACAGATCTTCATATCCAAATCCTATCTTTTAACACCTAACAAAATTTGATCAAAGGGTAAAAAAAGGGACACATCATCCCACATCATCCTAATCCTCATTTCTAGGTTTTAGGGTTTTTGTTTCACATAAATACGTAATAACAGAAGTTTGGGTTTCTAGAGAGGGGATTTTAGTGAAATAAGCAGGCACACAAGATTTGTGATGGGGAGCAAAAGAAAAAGAGCAAGAAAGAGAAGAATTTTTTCTGGAAAAAAGAAGACATAGGGCTAATGAACCAACCCTGCTCATCCCCATTTTTCTACTTCGTTTGAGGTCTTTGGAATGAGATTTCTTTTTCTACATTTTCTAAGATCATGGTAGAATGATTTTTGTGTTGAGAGGTTTTAGGGAAAGCAGCTCTAAGGCCTTCAAATTGCGGCTTGAAGTCACCCTCCTCATAACTCTTGACATCAATATTAGTCACTTGGATTTGCTCCACTTCAAAACTTGTATGTTTTTCCCAGGAGTTTCCACGCTCGATCTGATTCCATAAGCATCAGTGGTAACTCTTACTTCTCTTCTCCTTTGATTCAAATTGGTATGAAAATCTAAGTCCATTATATAGGAGTTCTAAGTTCTTGCTTTTGACTAGGCTAGATGATCTATGTTATTCTCTTGTTGATGCCCACTTCATGATTACCAAAGCTTATAATGGCCTCTTTAGTCATCTGATGCATTTCGTTTAAACTAGGAAAATGCCAAAACTAGGAAATTGGCTTTTCAAATCATAAACTAGGGATTTTCTTTGTTTTACGAATTTGGGGCTGATTTCATGTTTTATGTTCCTCTTATATGACTATTTTGGATCTAAGTATTGACAAGTTTTGCTCCTTACCATCTCAGTAACCCAATCATGTAGTTTCCATTGACCTTTGTTTGGTTTTAAGAAATAACATGGGGTTGGAATCAATGTTGTGGTTTTGAAATTTAGATGTTGTTTTGCATGTTTTATGTTATCTCTAGATCTTGTTTGATGTTTCACATGCTTTCATGAAGTTGTAAGGATCATGTTCATATCAAAATTTAACCTTAGAAGTCTTTGACAAATTTTTCGGTGAGAATTCCAGCCAAGTGATCAGAAAATTTCCAGTTTTCGATAGAACGTTTCTTTTTTTTTTTTTTCATTTAGTTATTGCCTGTCCTTTTAAATTTTTTCCATTTTGTCTTTCTTGTTTTGATCTTCTAAAATTACTTAGTTGCTTATGGATCTTGTTTGAAGTAAAGAAATGGGCCAATGTTAAAAAAGGGGCCAAGCTTTATACCATTTTAAATTAGGCTTGTAGATAATATATCATTGGGTTTGAATTCTTTTCTGGGGAGCCAAAGTGTGGTTCTTTAGTTTGGGTTTACTTTCATCTTTGAACTAGGCTCTCCATTGAATTTTTGCCTGGGTTAAAAAAAAAATAATAATAAGACACTAAAGCCTAGAGGTCTGGTCTAGTTAATATGTGATGGTTTGGAAGTTGGCTTATTTTATTGTTGGCCTTTTCTCATTAAACCATTTTCTAGGATTTTCTTTCAAAAAAAAAAAAAGAAAAGCAAAGGAAGAGGATACTGTTCATTCATGTTGTTGTAAAATTTTAGTTGTTTTTATTTTGAATCGGTCACAAGAGATTTGCATTTTGGCCTCCTAACTTTTGAATAATTATACTAAAGCCCAAAAAATTGTGAAAATGAATAAATTTCTTCCTTTTAAAGTCTCAATCTCTTTTATATATTTTATGCATATTTTGGGAGAATTAATTCTGTTTTTAAGTATAATTAGGGTTTAAATAAAATTTGTTAAATTTAGATTTTCAATTTGGCAACTTTAGAAATTAATGTAAATAGTTTTGGTTTGATGGCTCCAAAATAATTTTTGGTGGTTAATTAGCTCAAATCTTATTATATTATAAATAATAGCATAGTTAAAAAAAAATTTTGCAAAATTTGCATTATAGCCCCTAATTTTTAATAAATTCATACTTACCCCAAAAACTTTTAATTTTTTCATTTTAGTCCGTAAGAATATTTGTTGCTTTTATTATTAAGATTCCCTTGGCTCTTTCATTCTTCATGCATTGCTTGGAGTGTTAATTTATTAGATTAGGTTTTTTATTTTTAATAATTAATTGTCAATTAAATTGGTCTATTGACTTGTTTGTTGATTTTGAAAAAAATAAGCAACTCTACCTTTCCCTCACTTAGCTACTACTTTAAAAGGAAGGTACCACTAATATCCTTTAAATTTCTTTTATATATTTTATGTGTTTTTCTTTTATTTATTTATTTTAAGCTTTTATTCATTTTTATGTTTGTTAAATTTAAGTCTTATGATTATTTGGAGGGTATTTAAATGCCCAAATTGTAATTGATAGGTTGTATCCTCTTGTGCAAATGTAACAAGATAGGCAATCTAATAGGTAGGTTAGATAGGTTTATTATCTTATATTTCCCCTTTTAGATTGTAGTTAGCACTCCCAATGTAATAGTTAGATCTTATGTGTTTGTGTGCTTATATGTTTATGTGCTTAAGTGTTTTATTTGCTTTTCCTATGATTTTGCATTTAGATATTATGTCTATGTGTTATATGTTCTACATGCTCTATATATTTATTTGTTTTAATTATAGTCCATATGCTTTATTTATTTATAATGAGTGCATGATGTTACCACACTAGTTCAATGCTAGTTGTGGTTTTTCTTCTCGATTTTTCACTAGTCCAACACTAGTGCGAACTTGTAGAAATAGGCTAATACAATGCTAGATCCTTAAGCCATATACGCATTAAATTCATACTTTGGTGTGACATTTATTGCATTTCATGCATTTTTTTTTCATTTTTACGTTATTTTCATTTGCGCGATATGTCCTCTTATATTCCCTTATCCCTATATGCGCAAACCATATCATTTAAACTTGCATTTCATTTAGCTAATTAGAAAATAAGTTAATTCATTTGTTTGTCTAGATTAGAAAAGTCACCCTTCAAATATGAAAAATGGGCGAGTATAGCTTCTTAGTTTTAACATGCTATTACCTTCTTTATAAGAAGGAAAATTGTGTCATAAATTTTAGTCTCCCGTACCCATTATATTGCATTCTTCTCTTTTAGATAATGTATATTTATCTATATATCATAATTTTCTTTTCTTCAAATTTTATGTTTTGCATTTTTGTGACCTTTTCAAGGGACCATTCTCGAGCTTCACAATTAATGTGATTGATACCAATTAAACTTTGGAAAGACATCTCATTCCTCCTGATATCTATAGGTATAGGTTTGCATCCATATAGAAGTATTCAAATGTGATAAGTTTAGATATTAGATTAGAAAAATTTTTGACTAAATCTCGTAACTAACTTTGTTTAGATTGAAAGGGTACCTTAAATTTGAGTCGATTAAATCTTTGTCTTTCCTTTTTTTAACCATCAACCATGACTCCCAAACCCTTTTCTCTCATTTTCAAAAATCTGAAGTCGTCTAAAAATTTTTTTATTTATTTTCATTTGTTTACTATTTTTTTGGGTGACTTGATACACCTAAATTTGATACCAAGTGGCGACTCTCCTTTTCTAAAAATTTTTTTTAGACTATTATTTTGGGGCCAAATGTTTGGATTTTCTAAATCTTATTTTAGACCCTTTTTTATTTTCTAAAATCTAAAACTCATTTTTTTAATACCTTTCCTTTTATTTCAAAAAATGAGGTGTGGCACGATGCATTATGCTTTATACTTTTAGCAGTTCAAATGTATCTTATGCCTTGCACATGATTAATTTAGTCAAAATTTGGGCTCCACCAAATATATCAAATTGAAACGGTTGTTATAGCATAAGAATAAATTGGTTCAATCAAATATCCATCGGGGCAATATGCAAAAAACAACATTTTTTTTAATAGAGTTTAGTGGAATGAACCAAGTAATCTATTGTCAATCTTTCTGCTCAAACCTTGGCAATTTACTTGCCTTCAAGAAAAGAATAGGGTTAATTACAAAACACACCCTTAACAATGACATAAATTTTACTTTACCTCCATGCAGTGTCCAATTGGATAATTTTGCACGTTAGACCTTTTAAGTTTTGCCACAGTTATATGGTGAACCCAGCAAACTCTCAAATAGAATCCAACTTTAGCATCTTAATATGCATATTTTACATGGATGCATATGTGTCCTCAATGAAGGGAATAATTTGGCAAAAAATTTGATCCCAAATGTACAAAAATGAGAGGGAAAAAAAACCTTCAAAAAAAAGATAAGAATCATGATTGGAAATAAAAGAGTTGTCGAACTTATATTTTTGCTCAAATATACAAATTCTTGACTTGATTGAAGGTGTTTTGCATTCTCTTTTCTCAAATATGCAAATTCTTGATTTGATTGAAGGTGTTTTGTATTATCTTTGCAAAATGTGCACCCTGCATGACAAGATCAAATTTAATTTATGGTTGTATGCATTGTGAAGAAACTTTGGTAGAAGGTATAGATTTATCTGCTTTCCTCAAAGTTAACTATAGGCATGTCAATGAGTTAGGTCTTACCCAGATCCAATACATTTGGGTAGGGTTTGGATTTAATTTTCAAATCCAGACCCAGACCCTGTGAGAAAGTCATAAGTTTGGATAGGATCTTGTTTTTTAGAATCCATATTCAAACACAGACCCATATCAGACCCTATCCAGATCCATGTATACTTAATTAAAAAATATATATTAGTAAATTTATAAAATAATCTAATATTCTATGGCTATTGGATGTAAGACTTCATGACCGTTAGATTAAATGATTCGCTCTTAACCTAATAAAACACTAATTAGTTCCACCTGTGCCTCTATTGTCTTTCTCTACCTCTCTATTTCGTTTCTTTAGAAATCTTGCAAACTATTTCTTTTGCCCTACCATACCTCAGTTTGTCTTTATTGTTTTACTCTACTAAGTTCAAAGATTGGTAAGTTCAAAAAATATTTCATATGAATATATGATGTAATTTGGTAGTAACAAATCTATTGTAATGTTCTCAATTTGTCTATGTACACATTAAATAGTTTGTGCATGATATGTTAAAGTAATAATAAATTCATGATATTATAAAGCATTGGTTCATTTTGCTTTATGAAATAATAGTCATCTACTATTTACTTTATTCATAGTACTTGCAAATTAAAGTATATTACTTTTATAGGCATTGAATCATGTTAATAACCAATCTATTTTTGTTTTCTAGAAAATGGCAATGGATCCCACTCTTAATATTGGAGATGAAAACAGAGTGGTCATCTTGGGAGATGGAGAAAAACACACGCCTGTTGAATGGAAGAAAAAATTAATTTCAAAGGTATGGGATGATTTCGATAGAAGTAATCAAGTTGCAACATCCAGGCATTGTAAGAAAAAATTTGCAGCAAAATCTACTTCTGGTACTAGCCACTTAAAAATGCATATTGAAACTGTTTTGCTAGGAAGAGAAAAAACCAATCGTTACTTTTTGCAACAAAGAATGTTAATGATGAGACTGTAAAACTTGAGCCTTACAGATTTGATCAAGAAACTACTAGAAGAGACATGGCCATGATGATAATTAAGCATAATTATCCATTTAATATGTGTGACCATCAATTTTTTGAGATATTTTGCAATGGTTTAAACCCAAATTTCTAGGTTGTCAGTCGAAATAATTTAAGGGCAGATATGATTAATTTTCATAAAGAAGAAAAGAAAAGGTTGTACAACCACTTGGATGACATCTCTTCTAAAGTTACTTGTACTACTGATATTTGGACATCAGACCACTCAAATATTGGGTATTGTTGCTTGACTGTAGTTATATAATTGAGGATTGGGAATTGAAGAAGAAAATTATTGCATATAAATCCATTGCATATCCCAATGATGGTGAAAACATTGTTTAAATTCATCTCTGATTTGATAATGGAGTGGAATTTGGACAAGAAAATTTTTTCAGTAGTAGTTGACAATGCAACTTCAAATGACTCTATGGTCAAATACTTGAAATCTTGGCTTGTTGACAAGTCTCTGCTACCTTTGGGAGAGGAACTACTGCATGTTCGATGTAGTGCATGTATATTAAATTTGATTGTCTAGGATGGATTGGCTGAAATTGGAGGACTACTTAGCAAGATTCGAGGAACAGTAAAATATTTGAAAAAGTTTGC
The DNA here is from genome assembly GCF_036785885.1 of Coffea arabica. Taxonomy (NCBI): domain Eukaryota; kingdom Viridiplantae; phylum Streptophyta; class Magnoliopsida; order Gentianales; family Rubiaceae; genus Coffea; species Coffea arabica. Next base: position 7,567,993 of record NC_092325.1, on the reverse strand, counting down.
TTATGCAAATCAAAAATTTGAAAATGCAATTAACCAATATAAGTTGAAAGGTAAAAGGAAACCTTTGGATGTTCAAAATAGGTGGAATTCTACCTTCACAATGCTTGATACAGCATTACTACTAAGGGAAGCTTTTGATCGTTTAGACCAAATGGATAAGAACTATAAGTATAATCCATCTCAAAAGAAGTGGGAAGTTGATGCGGTTGTTCATGGTTGTCTAAAACACCTTTATAATGCAACTCATCATTTTAGTAGTACCAAATTTCCAACAGCAAATGTGTTTTTTCCTGATATTTGTAGCATTCAACTTCAATTGATGAAATGGGAACAAAGTGAACATGACTTTCTTAGACATATGGCTGGCCCAATGAAAGAGAAGTTCGAAAATATTAGGAAGAGTGTAGTTTGGTGTTGGCAATAGCTGTAGTGCTTGATCCAAGGTTTAAGATGGATTTGGTGGATTATTATTATAGACAAATTCATTGACATATTACTGAAAAATATATCCAACGGCTTCGTAGTACTTTTGTTGATTTGTATATGGATTATGGAGGTGAACTTTTACCATCATTAGATCTTTGGAACAGTGAAAGTGTTGAGAAAAGTAGTTCAAGTAATGATGCATTGGGTGACTTTGATAAATGGTAGTTCGAGTCTCGCTCTTCTAGCCTTCATGCAAATCAAAAATCAAAATTGGATCAATACTTGGAAGAGCAAAAGTTTCCAAGAAAGGACAATTTTGATATTTTAGAATGGTGGAAAGCTAATTGTCTGAAATTCCCTATTTTGGCAAAAATGGCACGTGATATATTGGTTGTTCTGGCCACTACAGTTACATTAGAATCTACATGTAGTGCTGGTGGTAGAGTGATTGATGAGACTCATGCCAAATTACTTCCAGATGTGGTTGAAACATTAGTGACTATTGATAATTGGATTGAATCAAAGAAAAAAATGAGTAAGTATTTATAAATATTCTTATTCTATTATTTATTTGCTATCGATTTTTAGTCAAATGACTTTTGTCTCGTTCACTATTTTAGGGCTCGATTGTGAGACATCTACCAATATCGAGGCATAAATAAGAAAAAGAGGTACAAAATTACCTTTTTTTTAATAAGGTTGAATATTTATATCCTAAAAGAATAAAAGCGGGAATGGAGTTAGGAATAGTGACTTTCGTCCCCTATCAACTCCGTTAGTGTGTGGATTGTTTGGTCATTTCACGTGAATTTTATGCTAATGGGTTGCACGTATTTTTTGCTGCAATTCGTTGATGCTTTTTTCCTGACCATGCTACCATTGAATTTCGCTTTTACCCTCGATGGAGTAATTAGCCAAAAGAAATAGAGTTGGCTTTATGGTCGGTCCAACTCTTTTAGACACCCCTGCTGTATTATCATTTATGACATGGTTCGATATCCAATTTAGACGTGCAGTGGAGCCTGTCTTCAAATGAGTGAGTTTAAACCACTTAGCACATCTCTTTGTGTTCCTACTACGATGGATAGATTATTTCTGCACAATTTCTGCTTCCAAGATATATGAATCTTTTCCATAGAGGTATCTATAAGGTTAAATTATTTTTGTTTTGCTAAATGATCATTGTATCTGGACAATTGGCAGCTTCCGTGTATGGTCATCTGTGGAATTGCATAGAATCATTTGGTCATTCTAGGCTGGTCCAGGACAAGATGATTCAAAAGTATGCATCTATTAATGATGCGGTGCGGTGGTGCTCTGTTATTAGACTAGTTCTGTCTATTCTAATCTTAAGTTGGATTCTTGCATTGCACTTTGCACCAAGCGGTAGTGCTATGTTGTCGATGGGTAGCACCGATAATGCTAGTATAAAATAGATCGGTGTTGGACATTTGTTGCTTGGCTTTACTGTTGTTGCTGTACTTTCAGTGATTGAAACTGCATTCACCTCTGCTTTGCGACAAAAGCTGGTTTGTTTTGGTTAGTATTCGAACTCCTGGTTTTTATTGACAAATTCCTCTGTTTTGTTTTCTTTTGCTAATGAAAGTGTTGTCTTCTTTCTTACTTTGGGTCTTTTTAACGATTTTGTTTATGTTTAGTTTCCTTATTGTTTGCACTGCAACTTGTCTTAAATATGAGTAAAAGATGATGGTACTTATGTCTAGCATATTCTTATCATGCATCAGATAGTTAGCATCTGTTACCAAATATTGATAGGTTTTTTGGCTATATTTTTATTTCTAATTTTTTTATGCTCTCATTTATTTATTCTTTAAATGTGTATGTAATATATCGTCAACTTTTCTAATATTGCAAGTATTCAACATTGTGCTAATATAATCAGTATTTACTGTCATTGTAACAGTTCTGTGGCTACAACTATTCAGAAATGGCAGTCGTTCAAAGGTTAGTTTAATTTACTTATGTGCACTATTAATTTGTGTTCTTAATTTCTTCTGTTGATTATGATGGTCTGATGCTCATAATGCATATCATTTACTTTAGCCATCTGTATATCATTTGATTGTTTCTTTTTGCTTCATTTGTGTCCTCATATATATTTATATATATACTATTATAATAATTGAGTAACTCATTAATAATACCACCAAGAAAAAAATATAATACCTTAGAAGAACGATATCGTGAAAGAAATAGACGGCGACGTGAAAGTTATGCTGCTGCTAAAGCTGAGCAGCTTGGTAATTCCAACAATGGCCTATGCATTATTGCAGTTAATGCAATTCAAATCCCACCTGAAGTTGTAGAATCGAAATATGAAAGTGTACTACTGGAGCATCAAAGTACAACATCAGCTACTGATTTAAGTTGTGATGAATCGAAAAATACTATTTTATCATCTAATATCATTCAATCTGAAGAAGAGATTAATGTTTCTGATGGTAATATTCAAGCACCATATTCAGCTAATAATGTCTCTATTGGCATTCATAATGCTCAAATTGGAAGTACAGATGAAGCTTCCACTTCTTCTGCTATCCTACTATAGTGTACAAGTTGTACTGCTTCTTTGCAGAATACAACACCAACTTATGAGAATGTTTATGGTTGTCATATTCAACTACCAATTTTGAGTACTAATGTTTCCGTTGCTGGTACATCTCGGATAAGAAGTGGTTCCCGGGCATTGCGAATTAAAATTGTGCCTGATGTACTACAAGATATTGCTAAAGAGCTAGTAGTATTGCCAGCATCACCTTCCTATGCCTACTGTGGAGCAAAAAGGTTTCACCAAGAACCTCTTAATTTCTGTTACGCATCAGGTGAAATACGGCTTCTAGAGACTGAAATGCCATGAGAATTGATGCTTTTATATCTTGATGATCCAGAAGAAACTACTGAATTCAAAAATTGTGTCCGCAGTTACAATAACATGTTTGCCTTCATATCAATTGGAATGCATACTGATAAACAGTTAGGCAAGAACTATAATAGCATCTATACTTTCAGAGTGCAAGATCAAATGTATCACTTCATTGATCCTCTAACTCCCCGAGAAGGACAAAAGCCAACAAATGTCAAACTATATTTTTATGATATGGAACATGAGATTGAGAATTGTCAATCAAGTAAGTTTCAAGAAACTTTGATCTCAAAACTATCTGACATGTTGAGAATCAATCCATATTCTTCCTTTTTCCGTGGCTTGCAAGACATCCCTAATCTAGATGAATATAACATTTTCCCTGAGTCAAATCCTGTTGTTGATCAAAAACTTTATAATAAGCCTACTATATCACAAGTAGGTGGCATTTGGACTGAATCGACAATGCCTCAAGAGACTACCTCAAGACATATGCAGGTATACTCAATTAATGGAGCATCTCAGATTGTGAAGCATTATTATGGATGTTATGATCCCATGCAATATCCATTAATATTTCCAAATGGTGAGCCAGGATGGCACCCTGGTATCGAAAGATTAGAACGACCATATTTTTTAAGTTCAGCCGGCCAAACTTGCCATGGAGAAAGAATTACATCTGCTCACATGTTTATGACTGTAGAAGAGATCATTGAAGCAGAAAATGCAGGTATCCTACTATTCATTTATTTAATTTCCATTTCTTCCAGAGTATATGTTTACGAAATAAGACATATATATAATTCCTTTTAACTTTTTGTCAAACTTGATTCCTTTAAACAGTAGCTAGCCAGAACAAAAAGAAGAGGAAGAATGTCTCTTGCTGCGAATATTATTGTTACAAATTACAGATAAGGCCAGAGGACAAATCAATGTACTACATATTGGCAGATTGCTTCAGCAGTATGTAGTCGACATGTACATCAAAATCGAAACATCTAGATTAGATTTCTTCCGAAATGATGAGAATCAAAATCGACTTCGAACTAAAATCTATGAAGGATTATTGGATAACTTGTCACGAGGAGAAGCTTCAACCTCAAATATAGGCAAACGAATAATTTTGCCCCAGTTTCATTGGTGGACCAAGAGATATGTGACGCCGCCTTCCACATGCATACTTTTTGATCATTTTGAAGCAATGTTCGAAGCTATATAATCCCGATGCATATGATCCAATTGTTAGTGTAGAGCTGCCAGATCCAACAACTCAACAGCACTTACATTTCCTAGTGGCACAACACATGATGCATGGACTTTGTGGAGAAATGAATCCAAATAGTCCATGTGTGCAAAAAGGAACTGGTTGTAAGCATGGCTACCCAAAAGAATTCATAGAATCAACCAACCATGGCCAAAATTCATATCCAATTTATCGGCGATAAGATGATAAAAAAACTGTCAAGATTCGCAGATTCTTGCTCGACAATCGCTAGATCGTCCCTTACAATCCATATATATTATCAAGATTTAACTGTCACATGAATGCTGAAATTTGCTCAACTATTCATGCAGTTAAATATATATATATATATATATATATATATATATATATATAAGGGCCACGACGAAATCTTGTACCAACTTGGCCCTATAGCAGAAGATCAGATGATGGACGAAATTCAATCATTTCAGTCAGCAAGATGGATTTCACCTCCTGAAGCTATGTGGAGGATTTATGGCTTCGATTTGAATAAGATGCATCCTTCGGTCATAACAATTCCAGTTCATCTAAAAGATCAACAGCCACTAACTTTTCCGGAGAGTCAATCAGTTGAGAATATAGCAAATAATCCAATTATAAAAAAAACAATGCTAACAGAATTTTTTTATATGAACAGATACAATTCTGATGCATAGGCATTAAAGTGTGTATACACAGAGTTTCCACAACATTTTGTTTGGTATAGCCAAGCAAAATTCTGGTCTGCAAGAAAAAAAAAATGTTGTTGGAAGACTTGCTGGTGTCCACCCATCAAAAGGTGAACGGTACTACCTAAGACTTCTATTAAAGCATCAGAAAATGCCCACTTCTTTTGAAGATTTGAAGATAGTCAACAGCCAACATGCTAACTCCTATAGACAAGCTGCACAACTACTGGGTTTAATGCATGGAGACAATATTGCAGAAGAATGTATGCCTGAAGCAATTGTATACCAGATGCCATCAGCACTTCGACAATTATTTGCAATAATTTTGGTATTTTGTGCTCCCAAAGAACCAACAAAGTTATGGCAAAAATTCAAGCATTTTCTCTTAGAAGATATTCGACTCGCTAATGGTTTGTCTCAACAAATGGTAGACAATAAAGCTCTCCAGCTAATTGAAAGCCATTTACGATCAATAGGAAAGACTATTAGCACCGTTGGATTAGCATCAGTTTATCAAAAAAACAGCACAAATGATAAAAAAACAAGAGAAGCTAAGCAGAGAAAAATATAATCATTTCTGAAGAAGATTTGTCATCAATATCAGCACTAAATATTGAACAACAAGCAGCATATCATCGAATCCTTTCTTACATTAATAATAATGAGTCAAAGTGTTTCTTCATTAATGGACCTAGTGGTACCGGAAAAACCTTTTTATATAAAGCGCTTCTGACAACAATTCGATCTCGACAGCAAATAGCTTTAGCTACTGCTACATCAGGTGTAGCAGCATCTATTTTGGCAGGCAGCCGTACAGCTCATTCAAGGTTCAAAATTCCTCTTCAAGATTATGAAAACATATCTTGCAACATTAATAAACAAAGTACACTTGCTCAATTGATTAGAGATACAAAACTCATTATATGGGATGAAGCAACAATGGCAAAAAGAAAATCAATCGAAGTGTTTAGCAGAATGTTGCAAGATATCATGACTAATCCTGGTCCATTTGGTGGAAAGGTAGTCGTTTTTGTGGTGATTTTTGCCAGACACTACCAGTTATTACACATGGTACAAGAGATGAAATCATAAAAGCATCTCTTATAATGCCACCATTATGGAATGAATTTAAGAATATACATCTGCAGCAAAATATGAGAGCAAAATATGATCCAGACTTTTCCAAATTCTTGCTCAGAGTTGGCAATGGAACTGAAGAAACAGTCGATGCAAATAAAATTCAAATACCAAATTTAATGAACATTCCATTTGTCAATGATGATACTTCAATCAACACATTAGTCAGCTTTGTCTTTCTGCAGATTGATCGTGCTGCTATAGATCCTTCTGTGATACTAAATAGAGCTATTCTACTGACTAGAAATGATTTTGTTCATGAAATCAATCATCAAATGATTCAAAAGTTTCCTGGAACTGAGAGAGTTTATTTTAGCCATGATGAAGTCTTACAATCTTCAGCTGATTTCCAGGATCAAGATTTGTTGCACTCACTAAAACCAAATGGACTACCCTTGCATGGACTCATACTGAAGAAAATGCTCCAGTCATGCTCTTGTGAAATATTAATCCCACTGAAGGCTTATCTAATGGAACACATTTGATTTGTAAAGAGTTCATCAATAATGTAATTCAAGCAGAAATAACATTTGGTTCTTTTGCAGGCAAAATGGTTTTCATTCCCAGAATTCCTCTACAGGCCTCAGATGATCAATTTGCTTCTGTCCCATTTAAAAGAACTCAGTTTCCACTCCGATTATGTTTCGCCATGACAATCAACAAAGCTCGAGGATAGACACTTGACTATGTTGGATTATATTTAAAAGAACCAGTCTTCTCTCATGGCCAGTTATATGTTGCTTTATCAAGAGCAACAACAGCTAATAATATTAAGATTCTCATTAGGCCACTGTACTTACCACTAACAAGTACAAATATTACTAGAAATGTTGTTTATGAAGAAATACTTTCATCAATAGCACTTTCCTGACATTAACTTTCTTCCCGTTTTGACATACACTAGCATTAGTAATACTATCTTATTTGCTTTCATACTTTTGCAAGCTACATGTTCAGCTTTAATATTTACCCCAATACATAGTTACATGTACTTTATAACTTCCTTTTTTCCCATTGCAGTGAAATTGAAAGCCTTTGCATCCCTATCAGTCAAATAACCTCCACATCAATAGATTGGGTTACAAAGCTACTATTAATAGAAAAAACACCAATCTGGAGGAGCAAAGATGGCTGCACAACATTCCAACAATATGCCTTCATGGACAGTGAGGTAATTATAGTTCTATAATAAATTCATTCATCAACCCCTTATAATTTAATTTATCTGTACTAACAGGAAACATCTAATTATTCCAATATTGCAGAAGAACACAATTCAAGCGATTGCTTACACAAAAAAAATAGAAGCAATCAATGAAATCTTGCATCTTTATAATACATACTACATAGCAAATGCAAAGGTCGAAGAAATAACAAATGATAACTTCAGAGTTGCTGCATCAAAGTACCAATTAACTTTGAGCAGAAACACTTTTATCCAGCCTGTTGACCAGCAAGATCAATATGCAGTTGATGAGTGCTACTCTTTTACTCCATTTGCGGATTTTCATCAGCATATTGACAATGAAAGAGATTCAATGAGTACTTTCCAATCTTCACTATCAAGTATAATCCATTATTAATACCTTCTTATTTACTAAGACCGACTGCAACTTTTACAGCTATACTATGTGCAACAGTTGGGGCTCTCCCTCGTCGAAATATAACAATTCAAGAATTTGTTGTCTTAAATCAAGAGTAAGTTTCCAACTTAGGCAACATCAAGGAACCTATTACACTAACTTATAATCACATAACTATGTCTTACATGTCTTACACAGGCAAAAACCAATTATCTTCACCATGTGGCAAGAATTTCTAGACGTAGAAGCTCCATATCTACTGAGCATTTTGAACAGCAATCCAATCCTCATCATTCTTAAAGGCAAAGTTAGCTCATATCGTGATAACTACCATATATTAGCAATTACAGACCCAATTTTACTTTGAACAAAATTGAAGACTTAATTTTGCAAATATCTCCTTTTACAATCATGTCCCCGGAGACACAAGCAAAAACTTCTATTATCTTTGATCCAAAAATTCCACAAGCATTGCTATTGAAAGATTGGTACATCATATTTTAACTTATTCCATAAAAAATGTAATATTCAAAATGCTTCATTTATTTTGCAATTGTATAATCACATTTTTCATTTTCTATATTACAGGATACATGCAAAGATGACATATATTCAAGGAGTAATGCCTGGAACTCTCTATGACGAATTTCACCAAACAATCAAGCCTCCTCCAGAAGAAAAGATTCGCCAAGTCAATGCAATTCTCAACACACCATATCTAGTACACAAAAAGTTCCATATATATTCTACTATCAACTTTATATTGACAAATAATTCTGATGACCAAGAAAATTACACAATTGCCATTCAATTAACAGTCAAAGCCTGTATGGATCCGAGCAACTCTGAGAATAATATATCCACAGTGACACCTATACAGTCTCACTTGCCCAGAACAAAATTGCAGAAAATTAACTGGTACACTTGCAAACTTCCAGTTCATCTGTCTCCACTACAACGTAACATTTCCAAGGCCACAACCCAGGTAACAACCTATCATCTAATGATTATAATATCAAATATCTAATACAAATATATAACCAAATTCTGTGCTATTGACAATGCAGATTAAGATTCATGGTTCATGTGTCTGATATATCTGGCATATTCACTGCAATAATTGAAGATCAGAATGCTCAACATATTTTACAAATCAATCCAGAAGACATAATGCTTATGGAGCAAAAGGCAAGACTTTACTTATATACAACAATATCTATAGTTGTTTCACTAATAAAATAAATAAAACTTACTAATACAAAGATATATTATAGCAGAATGAAAAACTAGATATTGCAAGCATCAACAGAAGACTAGCAAATCACATATTTTGTCTTCAAGTGAGAAAATTCACTAATGCACTGGGAAACACCATAGTTGCAAAATATACTATAATTGCATGCTTCCCAACTACCAAAACATCACTCCAGCTTCCACCAATTGAAGAAGAAGGATCATCATCTAAAGCATCAACTATGCAATACGAAGAAGCTCCACAACTTGAAGACAAACCAGCATCTTCAGCAAGTAAAAATCTGGCTCAATCTGGAGACACATCTGGTGCAGCAACTTTTTCTCCCTTTATTTCATATGAGCCAAGCCAGCCAACCGCAGAAACAAAACAGCCAATCAATCAAAGCCCAAAGAGAAAGACATCACGAACCAACAACACCTCCACAAAACAAACAAAAACTAAGTAAATGTGGAAGATTAAAGTTTTACCACAATGTAGATAGAATCTTTTGTCTAAGTAATGGTTATATATATATATATATATATATATATATATATATATATATATATATATATATATATATATATATAACCAGAATGTACATAGAATATTTTGCCAACACTATCCTAGCCATATACATAATACTTTTGTCAAGGCTAGGCATGTAAATGCTACTTTTGTCAATAAAGCATCTTCTGCAATCTAAATACACTTCATTCATGAGTTCCAGCCAATGTTTTAAAAATCGGACTGTTAATTGAACCGGTGATGTGAAAGGGTCGAGGTTCAACCGGTCAGACCAGTTCAACCTCAATTCAATGAATTTAAAAAAAAATAATTTATATAAATATTTATGCACAAAATAAGACATGTAATGGACTAATTTAATACATTATATGATGAAAAGTTTACTATTTTTGAATAACTTGATTTTTTAAAAATAAAAATTTTAAATTATAAGTTAAAACAAATAAATTTCATTTCAATTTCAATTATATCTACCAAAAAAATCTTAGATCTAACCCAAAAATATCATAATATTTTAAAATTATATAAAATTCATGTCTATGAGAATTTAGATTTTGTGAACTTAAATTTTAATTTACGTTTTGGGATTTAGATATTGCAATTTAAAAAAGAAATTTTGGAGTTCGAAAGAAGTCAAGAGAATCAAAAATAGAAATGCAAACTTGATAAGAAATAAAAAATGAGATAAAAGTGAGTGGTTGTGGCATTAAATAATTTGGGTTAAAGAAAAATAATTCTTTTTTAACCTTTTTCAATTTAATGGACAAAAATAAAATTAAAAGATGGAAGAAAACGTCAATAAATTAAAAATAAAGTGGTTTGATTAAAAAGAGAGTGACAAAAAAAAGAGAAGAGAGAGAGAGAGAGTGTGTGTGTGTGTGTGTGTTAAAGATTAAAAAGAAAGAGCCATGAGATGATTAGATTTTGTAAAAAAAATGAAAAAAAGAAATATGATTTTTTGTTTTATATAAATAAGTTATAAAAAAAAACTAATAAGATGTGATGGTGCAATGGTTACTACATTGGTCTTTTATTACAAAGGTCTTGAGTTTGAATCTTGATAGCTGCATTTTGCATTTTGCAAAACGTAAAAAAAAAAAAAAAAAAAAAAGGGAATCTCGAAAACCGGAAACCGCCGGTTCAATCCGGTCCAGCGGTTTCCACGGTTTAACCGGTTTTCTAACCTGATCAACTATAGCATAGAACCGAACCGGAGCCATAGCCGGTTCACGGTCCAACCGGTCAAACCGGCCGGTCCGGTCCGATTTTCAAAACACTGGTTCCAGCAAAGCTAACAAACTAACTCTATTCCACAAACAATGTCTGGGCGCGCGAGGCGCACATCAACTAGTATGTTATGATTGTTTTCTTTTTTAAAAACTAATCTTAGTGTCATTGAAATTAGTGTAGACCTTTTCAGGAAAAGGAAAAAAGGTAAAAGCAAACAAATGAAAGATTGGATATAGATGCTGTTAAATCTTTGAAAATATACACAAGTAGTCAATAATAGTTCTTTCTTTAACTTCATAATATTGCATTCAACTTGTTGAATGTTATTTTTATTATTTGAAAACAAAAATTGGATGGTATTTATATTATTTATGAACTCTATACATTTTTAATATATTGTTGCTTTAGTATGTTCAAAAAATACTTATGGATACCCATTAGATACCCAGATCCATGAGGGTTTGGGTATGGATTTACTTTTTCAAACCCAAAAAGGTCTAGATCTGGATGGGTCTAACTAAATTAAATGGGTCTGGATTTGGATCAAAGGAATCTAACCCAAACCCTACCCATTAACATGTCTAGTTAACTATATATAAGGTATAAATGACATAGTAAATGTTAAAAAAAAAAGACAAAGTAAATATAATATATTTTCTATTACTAGACACTTGCTCCACCAGAATGTAAAGTGCAATATTTTCTCCCCATTCACTTTCTCTTTTTTAGGTCTGATTAAATAGACAACCAAAGAGTCTCAAGATGGTTTCTTAGCAACTATCATGGACAGGAAATTTTAGAAACGTGACAAAACTCATGGAGAAACATTATATATAATGTTTTTTTTTACATTTATAGAGTTAATATTCGAATATATTATTTCAAAATTGTAATTGCTGAGATTGTCCCATCTGTCCCAACTTATGTACGAAAAAGTTTTGAAGTAAACATGGGGTTAACTGCACTAATCCTCAGTCAATTATGCGTTGAATTGCAGTTTACTCATTGAACTTTATTGCACTTAAGGCTATTTTTTGATTTGTGCAAACAAAAGTACTCCTACTATCTTAGCTATTTTCCCTTTTTTTCCCCAATTTTTTCCTCTTTTAATCTCATTTTCTACCTTTTCCTTTTCTTTATGTACCATTGTCTCACGCTACTAGCTATTTCCACCTTTCTGCAAGACACTTTTTTTCCTTTTGCAAACTTATAATATTTACTTAAGTCATTCTTTTTTATCTTTGCAATTCTTTTTTGGGTTAATGTCAAACTCTATATTTAAATAAGATATATGGTTCATATATTGCGAACCATATCCAACTAAAATTAAATTATTTAAATACATAAAAGGTAACTAAAGCCTGCAATTAATCAACTATTAATGATCACATGTAACCAATAAACATATGAAATATGATTTTTATCCATGTTATAATTAAGCTTTATTTTTATTACAATGCATGTATATGGTACTTTTACTATTTATTTATTTTTCTTTAGCAAAATGTAATTACTATTTTCGTTTAGTTTTTATATGTGCTTAAGTAATTTAATTGTCAGACAAAGTGTAAGAAACATATTCTTGTTTGGACTTACATATTTTAGTGACCTATTAATAGTGCAAAATCAACAAATTACTAAACTAAAACACAATTTGAAGAATAATTTGAAAACTTAATAGTGTTCTGAGCATATAAATCATAATAGCACAAGGAAGGAACGTGCTGCTGGTTTGCAGGAAGGAAAGAACAAAGAAAAACTAAAGGAAAGAACAAAATGGGAAAAAGGAACACACTAAGCAAAGAAAAGAAAACAAAAACCAAAGCAATTAAGGTACTAATTGCTTTGTAAAGAAGGGGTTAAGATGCTAATTAAGATAGTGGGGCTAACGTTATCCCAAGATACTAATAAAGAAGGGGTCAAATGCTTATAAAAAATGGTCAAGGGGGTAAAACTCAATCCAGTGTATAATATAGGGGCTTGTAGTGCAATTAAACCCCAAAAGTCAATTGCACGAGATAAGGCCACCCACGCCTATTTTCCTGGCTCTTTTTCTTCTCCCTCTGACTTGCTGTAAGATTTTCATTGTTCTTTCCTCCATTTTTCTGAAGCAAAAAGATAGAAAAAAATCCCATCCTGGTTTTGCAAAGTCTTCCAAATTTCCATCTGCATTCTTTGCTACAGTGTTCCAACTGCCATTTTATTATCTAAAACCATCATTCTTCAACTTCACGTCACTGTTTTTCTGTCTTTTACGGCAGTTCATTCATGGTTTTTTTTTTTTTTTTGTCTTGTTGTTTCTGCAGGGGCTAAGATGATGAATTCAACATTTTTGAATTCGCCTTGCAATGCTGGACCGATCAAGTTTGACTGTGTCGGTATCACATTCACTCCAGCTGGCTTAGCGGACTGCAGTTTCTCCTGTTTAAGGCCATCTTCATCAGTTAGACTAAGACGTCGAAGCTATAAAATCAGAGCAAGTGATGCAGAATATGAAACTGCTGTTGTGGCAGGAAACATGCCCGAGGCAACCCAGGTCTCACCCAAATTTTGTATTTTATCCCTTTTCTTTTACTTTTTCCCAGAAGGGTTTTAAACTATAATGTGCTGCATGAATTGTTCTTATGAATGCTTGGTCATCTCCACTTAAGTTGTAAACTTGTAACTGCAATAAATAGAAAAGGGAAGCGCCATTAACAATTACAGCAGTCTGTGTCCCTTTAGATTAATTTGCTAGAAATTGATGCCTTGTAGAAAGTTGAATTGAATAGAATTGAGTTGGGATGAATAAGTATTTGGCAAAATTATGCGAGGATGATGTTACCTGATGAAAGTGGTAGCTGAGGAGGAGAAATGTTGAGATTAGTATGATGAATCGAGGTTTCTGACAAAAGATGTATTGAGGAGGTTTGTTTAATTATTTTAAACACAAATATAAATAACTAGTAATGGGCGATTAATCACGTCCCCCAGGGATTTTTTGTAAATTATCGGTGAAAAGGATGGAATTTTCTCTTTTGAAAATGAAAATTAGTAAATTACTGTTAATGGAGCAATGTGATGAAAATGAATCTGGTTTGCTTTTACCAAGAGAAAATTCTAACCAGGTGAATTTGGAGCGATTGCGTTGAAATTGCTTTGGATTACTAGTTTCTGCCTCCAAACAAGGCAATAGGTAAAGGAGGACTAGCAGTGGAATTTAGAAAATGGTTCTAATAAGGGTATAGAGTGGAAAAACTTTACCACAAATACCAAATCATTTTCAGCATCTAGTTCATTTTGCAAATCTTTTCTGCTTGGGATAGAAAAGTAAGAGATGTGATGCTGTTTTTCTAAGGGCAACCTCATGCTATCTAAACTTTTTGGACAATGGTTTAAGGGAAAGAAACAACTCTATTTCTCAATTGTTGGGAGTTACAAAATGCAAATTATGCACCTTAATTGAATTAAAAATGCAGTTTGTGAGCTTTTGTCAATCATCAGAGAACAAACTATTAACTAATTAACCAACTAAAGAGATATATGGCAACTGACAACTGCAAAATATTATGCGATTCATGTAGGGATTGAGGAAATCGTTTAACAAGAAGTAAGCTGTGTTTCAGAACTTACAGACTAATTAGTGACTCTTGATGAATATCAAGGTTGTCCCACTTTGGATCTAGTCTGTCCAGTTCCCCTTAGTAGGGACTGAAACCACTTCTCGTAATACTTCTTTTTGAGTTTTAGGATAATCTGTAGGAAAATGCTTTCAGCGTTAGGTTCTTTTAATTGAAAAGCTAGCTTTTAGTATATGACGGGCAATATCCCCATAATAGACATAACTATGAAGGAAATTCAAATTAAAAAGCAGATAAACATTATTCTTGCCCAATTCACCAAATTAAGTATACTATATTGAGGAGCAAAGTCACTTGAGATCATCAGTGGATGGGTGAAATTTCCTTTGAACTTGATTATATCTTAATGCTGTGAGATATTGCATTACTGTGCATCCTTTCAACTGAAGGGTTTTCCTGTTCTTCTTACAACTAGTTTCTATATAAGGGAGAGAAGTTTCTGGAATGAAAAGATGTATAATCCCCACCAAGGTCCCCATTTTGAAGCGTAGCTTAACAAATTTTTATACCTTGATCCATTCTTCATCCTTCATAAATGTATACCTAATTACCATGGATGTCATTTAAGTGCTATGGTCATCCTACAGTTGATCCAAGTAGTCTCAAAGTAGAAGATGAGAGCAGTGGATAAAAAATGGCTCAGTAACTATACCTGAGTTCAAATGGACTATGATTAATGTGATTGAACTTATTGTTTTGAACAAGGTTCTTTCATTCATTCATTTTGAGGATAATATTTGGGTTTGTAGGTAATAGAATGCCAGATTTCAACATTGTATGCTCAAAACTTACTGATGTAAGCATGAATTTTTCCAAATATTAACCTAGACTACAACCTACCAGGGGAACTTAGAGGATATTGAATTAGAGTACTCAATACAAATTTGTAGCTTGAGTTATAGCTTCAGTATAAGACAAAAATCTATAATAAATTTAGAAGGATAAGCAGATTTTGAGAGATTATGAACCCTCTTCAATCTAACATTTTCAATTTTTTATTTATTTGGTTTGTGACAGGGGAAGGGGCAGGAAGAAACTTTTTTTAGGTGGTCACCTAAATTGATAAAAAAGAAGTTTACGGTTGTAATGTCATTCTTTAGTTCAGGTTCATTGGTCCACTTCTGTGTCATTGTGCCTTTTTCTGCTTCAAGCCAACCTGGTAACTGCCTGAACTTGGATTTCTTGTTTATTCTGCTTTAGGGTTTTCACAGAAATAAAGATGCTTTTAGACTTTTAGTAAGTTTAGCAAGGTGAAGCAGAAGCTTTACTAACCATACAGCTCTAAAGTTTAAATTTAGTTCCATCAGTGAAGTATATTGAATCCAGCATGTCACTTCAAAGAATTGGGAGACAGAAATTTAAGCTGGTTAATACATAATACTTTTTCAACTAGTGTATTAATACCTGCTGCTGAGCTTCCTTGATCTAATTTAGAAATGTAAAAGGAGATTTAAAGTGTAGAAAAGGTGATTACTTTGGCTAAAGTAACATGCAAAATGGCATGGAATTGAATGAACATGATGTAGGCTTCTGTGAGTTAGGAGAATTGGGGAAAGAGGTGAGGAGACTTCCTGGTGGTTTCCCACAGGGTAGGCAGTAGTGAGGAACAAAAATGTCCTCGAGACCTTTTCTCTTTGCAAGTAAAGTTTTCATACTAATGGGTAAGCTAAGGTTTTAAAGCATATATTTTAAAATTTTAATATATATACATGCAACCAATTTTTTGTGGGACGTCAAACTATTTCCAAAAAATCCACTGTAATTTAGTGGGGTACGAGCCAAATCAACCATCAAAGATATCGTTCTATATGTGCACCTCTTTTCTTAATATTTTGTCCTTTACTGTTGAGCAACATGTTGAGTTTATATTCCTTGTAATGAGGAACATGAGTAAAGAACAGTCTATGATGTTCTATCCTGGCTGTATCTCTTTCTCTACACACAAAGACTCTTTGCCACAAAACCAGCTACTGTGCAAAGTAGATATTTAGCTGCATTCACATGATGGTGTGGACATTTGAAAAGAGATACTTTTTTATGAGACTTCTTGCTTCTTTGAGGATCTGAACTGGTTGTGTTTTTTCCTATCTTTTAACTTTATGATACTGTAAATTTCAGTTTTGCTGGATTTTTCAGCTACAACTCAACTCTTTACTTGTTTCATTTATCTAATAGGATGAGAGGGGAATTATGTGTGAACCTTGCGGGGGCAGAGGATGGTTAGTTTGTGATTTCTGTAAAGGACAGAAGACTAATGTCAACACGGAAAATAGGAGGATATACCGGCGATGTCCATCTTGTAGAGCTGTGAGTGCTTCCATTCCCAATATCTCGTTTCTTGCACCTTAATTTTTCTGCTTCAGAAGAAAACAAAGTTAATTAGGTCATGAACTTAAAGATAATAATATAATGGCATCAAATTTGATAGTGGGAAGTAGACTTACTTCTGCAATCATTTGAGTCAAAGGTTTCAAGTACTAATTTTATACATGTCAGTTCTTAGTATTCAAGTTCATAGATTGTTATAGGTCCCTTGACTTTGCATACAGCCATTGCATCAATAAAGCTGTGGAAGTTCTGTGTTGAGGGGTTATTGTTCAGTTGATGGTCGAACCTTTTTTCCTCTCATTGAGGTTCTCCAAGCAGATTCAAATTCATGATACTCTGATCATCTGCTGAGTATATTTACATTTTTCGCAGGTTGGATACATCCTCTGTTCAAAATGCAAAGTTTTCAAGTGTGTCACATTTCCAGATGCTAGTGATGGTGTGGATCTAGTTCTGTGACCCTAAAGTTCATCCCAATTTCCTGGCATACTTTTACGGTTAGATTCATTTAGAGTCATATTCAAGAACCACAGATTCCACTTTTATTCTCTTTTACCACCTTACTTCAGAAATTTTTGGCTACCTATGTTTCTAGTTCTTTCTAAGTGGTTTGAGGGATTTTTGGGTGGGATATTATGTATAGTGGTAACAATGTCTTGTTAAAACATATTGCAACTATTGTATAGTCTTTGAGTTCTCTGCAGTTGTGCAGATAAGCCATGATAGACTCCTGATCTCCTGACTACATTAGTTTTACAAGTAATAAGCATTTGGTATTTTTGATAGATGGCTTTCTCTCAAAAAGTAACACAAGTCTCTCTAATTTGCCTGATATTTGTCTGTTTATTGCACTTATCTTCTAGGGTAATGAATTCACAATTTATGAGAAGTATTGTATCATTAGAAGAAAATTTTGAACTTAATTTATTTACTTACTAGTTTGAAAGGTACGTGATCTGTGGGCAATTGCAGAAAGATTGCCATGTAGAGAAAGAAGAGTAAAGAAAACTTCAAAACTGGTATATGTATGTACAACTGTCACTTGGGCCTTTTGGACCAAATAGGAACCTCAATTCCCCGGGTCCATTCACCGATTCCGCTTGCAATACATCATCTTAAACCTTCAGGCTGGGGTTGATGGCGCTGAACTCAAGTTTTTCATGTTTGTTATGCTTTTAAGGCAACAACTTGCTCATAGTAAAATAATACAACTAATTAGAACAAAAGTTTAAGCTTTGTTTATTTTGAGGGAATAGGAGGAGAAGGAAAAGAAAGGAAAGGAAATGGAGGGATAAGATTTTTAAATGTTGGATTGTTCTTTGAGAAGGGGAAAAAAATAGAGAAGGAAAGGAGGAATAAAGTTTAGTTATTTTTTATTCGGTTTGTCTAACAGGTGCCCACATGGCACTCATTAAGATATATTTCAGGTGTTAGATGTTTAGAAATATAAGATTAATTAAGGAAAGTATATAAATTCAAGGGAATTAATTAGGAAAAATGTATAAATATAAGAGAAAATAATAATTGTTAGTGTGCATGTATGCATGATAGGTTAGGTGGAATGTAGGTGTGTTAACGAGTGTCCTAAATTCTTTTTTATTAAATTACATTCCATCTAAAAGTGGGTAGAGGGAAAGAATACTTAAATTAATGAAATTTTTAAAATTTTCTAATACATCTATTTTTTAAATTTAGACTTTTCAATTATGGATAAAAACTTAACTAACACTTAATATTTTCCTTTCCTTCCCTAATCCAAACAACAATAGAGAGTGTATTTGGAGAAACTTCTTTGTGATTCATTTGCAATAAAAAAAGATGGTTGAGAAGATGAAAAAAAAGTGGATT
Organism: Coffea arabica; assembly: GCF_036785885.1. Taxonomy (NCBI): domain Eukaryota; kingdom Viridiplantae; phylum Streptophyta; class Magnoliopsida; order Gentianales; family Rubiaceae; genus Coffea; species Coffea arabica. Next base: position 7,549,243 of record NC_092325.1, on the reverse strand, counting down.
GAAAAATATAGGAAAAATTGTTCAAAATGTTCCTCACATTTCGTCAAATGAATTTTTTTGTCCTTCACTTTTAAAATTGTAACTTTATGTTCCTTACAAAATTAAGTCAGTAAAATTTAGTTCCAAAATAAAATTTGATCTTTTCGTACATAAAAAATGACAACATATGGGTTACATAGTAATTTCAAATTGAAAAATTATCTGACTTAAATTGGTACAAAATTTTACTAACTTGAATTCGTGAGGGACATAAAATGAATATTTTAAATGTAAAGAAAGAAAAAAATTATTTGACAAAATGTAAAAGGCATTTTGACAATATTTCCATAAATATATTTATAGTGCAATCAAATAAGCATTCATCTCAAATAAACACTCATCTCAATTCTCAAAAAGAAATGATTTGAGAATCAGGGGAAAAAATCTTCATGTTCACCTTACAAAAATAAATAAATAAATATTTGCAAATAAACACTCATCCCAAAAGGAATGATTTGAGAATCAGGGGAAGAAAAAAAAAACTTCATGTTCACCTTACGAAATAGGGATAATTTCAAAAACCTCCACTGAGGTTTTTGACATTTTCACTGACCTCCCTTGAGGTTTTAAAAATTACACTAATCTCCCTTGAATTTAAAGTTTTGGTAACAAATCAATCCAACTCAGAAAAAGTAATATTAAAAAAGTATTTTGAGGAGTGAGATGATAATTTTCTTCCATATATGCCCTTTTCTAATTGTCCTCAAGTTGTATTAGTAAAGAATACAATAATTAATATAAGTCAAGGGATATACGTAAATTTTGGAAAGATGTAGCAACAATGGTCTCTGCACATAGCTAGTGCAAATTGTAATGGCCATAACTTTTTGTCATTTGCAACTACATATAAAAGACACAACTAACTCTATAATGCTATTAAATTATTAGTATAAGCATCCAAATTTGGGTAAAAAAATAATCTTTTTATTTTAGTTGACGAGGTGAAAGTAAAAATATTGGTGCAAAAAACATACAAGTCTTAGTCAACAAATCAACAACAAAAGGCATGAATAGTTTTGTCTTAACACAAGATTCAACAAAATAAGTCAATCAGAAAATTCTTTTATTATTCTCGCTCATAAGATCTATCTGTACAGATTATATAAGGTTGTCTGTCCTACCCATTGTCAAGTGATATTAATCACTAAAATATCACCATCTTAGGATGGAATAATTTCATAAACATCCCCTGAGATTTCTAACAATTTCACTAGCCTCTCTTGAGATTTGCAAAATTACACAAACCTTCCCTGAGCTTAATGTTTTAGTAACAAAATTAGTCCAAATCAGAAAAAGTGACATTAAAAAGGTATTTTAAGAAAAGAGATGAAACTTTTATCCCATAACTACCCCTTATACATGTATATAAGTTGTATTAGTAAAAAAATGAAAATAATTAAAAATTAGAAACAATTAACACACACATATTTCATTACTCATAAAGTTCATATTCAATACATTAGATAATACAAATAAATAATAAAACTACACTAATGATCATAAGATTGAGTAAAACAAACCAATCATTGCTCTTAACATTAGTTTGCTATGATTCTTGTGATTTTGAACATAAAAAATTTTTGTCTTTTGCTTTTCTTTTCCCTTCTTTCTCCTTTACTTCCACAAAATTACTTTACAACTATTACAATTTTAAGAGTTTCAAAGAAAATTTTCTCATGAACAATCTTCTTTTGCCATGTGTTTTTTCTTTTACCAAAGTTCTTCCTCTCATATTGTGTACAACTAATTTCTGATCATTATCAAGTTTTATCAATCATAAAATAGTGTCATTTTGTATATCAATTGGCCTTATTTTATAATTGCAAGTCACTGTTAATCATTAAAGAAATTCTGAATTGTTATTTTCGTTAATTAGTTATTAATAGTTAATGAATACTCTAATTACTCAACTGTTATACATTACTTTCTATAAGATATAATATTTTAGGGTATATGAGTAATTTCTCCCTATATGATGTAAGTAATTGGGCCAACAATTCTACCAAAGGAAGTACGTGTAATTTTATAAATATCAGGGGAGCCCAGTGAAATTATCAGAAACCTCAGGAGAGGTTTCTGAAATTATCCCTCTTAGGACAACAATTGATGCCCTTTTTTTTATTGTAATTATGGTTGCTAATTTGAGATGAAATAATCATTTTTTTTGGTTTAATTAGTTAATCTTATTTATTTAGTGCCCTAACCTTTTTTTGTCAAATACCTATTTGTAATAATGCATAATATCTTAGGGCAAAGTAGCACTTTCACTATATCTTAGATAAGTAATAGGGAGAAACCTCCCTTGAGATTTTTAACAATTTCATTCGGCTCCCCTGAGGTTTCAATAATTACATAGACCTCCCTTGGTCTAATCAAATGACTAAAATATCCTCCACTTAATAGTTAATTCATAAAGGGACATTTAAAATCGAAAATACTCCTTATTATTCTACTTCTCATTTCCTAATCTCAAAAAACAATCTCCATCAATTTCTAATTTTCATCTCTTCCTCCCTCCTCCTTTCATATTCTTTTCTCTTTTTCTCCTACGACCGCTTTTCCCTCTCACCAAATATTACGCTCTATCATTACCAACTACACCACTATCAATTTTTTACCATTTCTAAAATTTATCCGTATTTTTTATCTTCCTGTCTCTTTATTATTATAAAAATTTTAGACCCTTTCTTTTTTTTTTTTCCAATAGTTTTATTCTTTACAAATGTTAGTCAATTGAAGTTACCAAATTAACAAGGTGCAAACTGTGGATTTTATTGTCAAACTAGGGAAAGATGAAAATGGTGACAGTAATATAAGGGAAAAAATGAAATTGAAAGTTGGAACATAAAGAAGTGACTATTATGTTTGTTAAGCAAAAACGTCCAGCAATTACTCATTGGTTCTCTCTTTTATTTATTTATTAATTGTGATTTTACTATAAAGGTAGAATTTTGTCTCTATTTCTAAGATTGTTAGAACAATGATGAATTATGTTCTTAGGGACATAGGGGCACTTCTTAATTTTATTAATCATTTAAACACTGGCAGTGTATATATTATCACCATTAGATGCATGACAACTCATCTAAATTTAAATTTAAAATTCAAATTTTACTCATGTGTCATGCATCCAACCTTGATAGTGTATACACCATCAGTGTATGTAAAATTTACTTTTCTTGGTTTAGTATTGGTAGTGGTGGTAGTGAATTGCATTAAACAAGAATTAGCAAGTAATGAATTTTGAATTGAGTTAGAGTCACTGGATTTTGTTTGTTTTAGTAAGTATGACACGTACATGAAATTAAAAATTAAAATCTTATTTTGTTTTGTCTTGTTCTCTGAAGAAGGGTATTTTAGGATATTTAAGAAAATTTATAGGCTATTGGGTCTATATTGTTACGTAAACCTTAAAAGCAACGGAGGTAAGTATAATTTTTGAAACTTGAGGGGAGCTCTCTGTAATTGTTGAAAATCTCAAGGGACATTTATGAAATTATCCCAAGTAATGGGTCCAAATTCCTAACAAGGGAAGTTAGTATAATTTTTAAAACCTTAGGAAAGGTCGTAAAAGTGTTAGAAACATCCGGGGAGGTTTCTGAAATTATCCCTACAAAATAAATACAAATGTACCTAGTAGCGTAGTAGCAGTGTAAGACTCCAAAACGTAAATGAACATTCTTAGCTCATCTGAAACGGACAAGGGCCAGGACGGTTACCAAACAACCATTTCAGAAACTTTTGACGGTCCAGATGAATTGAGATAAATCAGCGGGAGAAAACACAGCCACGTCGCAAGTGAAATGAGAAATTGTAGGATAGTGACGTTTTATTGAGTAGTAATAAAAAAAATAAAATTATGGAAACAGATGGAGCATCATCGTCAAACGGCGTTTGCATAGTACAAATTTATCCCACCCAAATTATTAATGAAAAGTTCCTTTTATCACTTTCTTTGTTTCCCAAACCTTTTGGCCATTGTCTACTAATTCCTAAAATCACTCTACAAGACCGACACTGCTTTGAGATGGTAGAGAGGACAACTCCAAAAAACCTCATTGGATCTTAGCCGGACGCTTATTTCATCAAGGAACAACTGCCTGAATTCCTCCTAAAGAAGACCCATGGTGTTTTTTAGGGGGAGAAACTGCATAATCCAAGGGTTTGAGGTCTTGCAATAGTTGGAGATTTCAAATTTAATAGAGGTAAGAAACTCTATTTTCTTGAAACGATCAAACAAATTTATCTTTTGTCAGATGTACCAGGCTATTAACTAAAAATATTTACACACTATTTAGATAATATATACACTATTTAATATGGAATTTTGAGGAAAAAAAAAAGAAAGAAAGATGGAATTCCCAATGAATTGCGCATGATTTGGACATAGGTTTAGCGAATGTCTGCTATTTGAAAAAACGATGACTCGTAGTTGGGGTTAAGTTACATGTGATTTAATTAGATTTACAATTTATTGCTTTATTAGGACAACAGAAATTTCAACGCATACAAAAAAAATTCTTGTGGTAAGTATAAGAGAATCATGTGAAAAGTGAAAAAAGATTTTATTAGTTGCTTACTTCTTTTCTTTGCCTATTTTGAGAATACGATGACTGTAAATACTCACAGTTAAGCAGAAATTCTTATTTGTGAGATATTCTTTCTTTTGTTGAAAATTTCATCCTACACAAGTTTCTCATTATCATATTTTGTTCACATGAAAGTTAAAATTTTGTGATGGAATACTCAGTTAATTGGGCATAAATGGAATATAGGTGACCATGAATGTCTCTTATTTGAAATCACAAAATTGATTGATAGTTAGGGTTAAGTGACAACTGGTGCAATTGAACTTACAATTTGTTGATTTGTTTGGACAATAGAAATTTCAATGCATATAAAAGAAATTCTTGTAGGGAATATAAGAACATCATGTAAAAGGTGACAAAAGAGTTTATTAGTTGCTTGCTTTTTTTCTCTACCTATTCTGAGAATGCAATAACTGTCAACATTCATAGTTAATCAGCAATTCTTCTGTTATTGCTATTAATTTGTTATATGACTTTGGATTGAGAGTTTAGGAAAATAAATTTGGCATGACATATTGTTATGTTGTTTGTATCAATTGATATTTTTCTTGTACATATTAGTTATTATAGTTTACAAACCCAAAGCATGGTAAAAAAACAAAGTGTTCTTTCACTTGTGTACATGGTAAAGAATAAACTCTAAGTATGGTTATTCAATTGATGGTTTTCTGGTTATCTAGGAGTTCCTTTCATTAGGTAAGTTTTGTTGTGCTTACTCATATTCTTCTAATTTGCATTTTCACTTGTGCCTTTAGAGAAATATACTACTCGATTTAGTATATGAAGTGTGGGGTTTGTTGAGTTATGATTTTTATAGACTTTATATGAGCTGTAATTTTAGTTCAATTGACTAGCAACTTGGTCCTCTTACACTTATAAGACAAACTTTACTTGAGCTCTAATTTGAGAAAATTGTTCATGCAGTGAATAGATATCCTAATAAAGACGGGATTTGGCAAATTTTACAGCATAACAGGTAAGAATCTTAATTTTTAGTATGTGTAAATGATTATCCAATAAGTAATAGAACACCATTAGGGTTGTAAGACAATTTGATGTTTCATATACTATGCAATATGATGATATCTATCGTTTGGAGGGATGCGAGACAGGGAAGGTTGTCAGATCAATTATCCCTGAACAACATAATATTTTTTGAACATTTAGTAATTTTATGTAAACTTCTTGTATATCTTTACAACAAATTGCGTTTCTTTGTTAAATTTTACAAGTAGTTAATGTAGAGTTACACATTATTTAAAAAAGGTTACATTGGTCTGAACGGAGATAAATAAAGGTGACTATGGATTCTCAGAATGGTAGCAATAGTTTCAGTATATGGTCCTAGCTGTGCAAAACTTGCTCTTGCGTTTTGTCAAAATGAAGTAGTGTAAATAGCTTTTTTGTGCATCCTAGTCAAATGGAGTTTATAAGTTATTAATATTGCAATCCTCACTGTCTAGATTATTGCTTGTAGATGGTGTTTTGGAAAGATATGGATTGCAATACCCTGTTGTCAAGTAGAAATGACTTGCTAATGCTATATACTAATGAATTCCCATAATTTTTGAACTACTTTCAGATTATATTTTTGTTTACTTAGCAATTGCAATTTTGGCAATGGCATAATATCCATTGTTACTGTTAACATCATTGGAAATTCCATGACTATTTAATATTAGGGAGTGGGGTAGGAACAATTGTTAGATCAACCGTCTCTAAATAGTGTAACATTTTGTGAACATTTTGTAACTCTGTGTAAACTTTTTGTACAACCTCACAGCAGAAGTGTGATAATACACTTCTGTGAAGAAACCTTAGCGGAAGTTTTTGAAATTATCTCTTATGTTTTTGTCATGTCATTTATTTCGGTACAGTTTGAAATAATATATTATGGGACGTCGGGGAAACAAGAAAATGAATCGTACAAAAGATAAAGGCAAGTAGGTTGAGGAACATTATGATAATAATCCAGTAAAGTCGGTTAAGTCACCAAGTGATTTCATTGCATACAGATATATATGACTTTTTAGAAGGACTATTGTTTACATTTGGGGTTTTGAATTAGTTAAAAAACTCATGATAAAATCAAAAGTTTATGTGATGGATCTAATCATATTAAATCATGCTATGATTGACTTCGCACGCAAGCAAAAAGCAAAAGGAAAGACATTAACAATGAAGGAGCTAAACATAGCTGCTAGAATTACATCGAACAAACTGAGTGATGAGGAGAAACTTGTATGGAAGAATGAATCAGATATGAAGAAAGGTGAAGAGTTGATGAAAATCTACAAGGAGTCTATAGCAGACAGGGAAGAAAGTATAGAGAGTAATGTAGCGAAACAAGTAAGGACGTAGTATCGAATTTTATTTCGCATAAATTAAGTGATTTAAAAGTTTCAAAGTGCAAGTGCAATTATTCCGCTGTTATTTGCTATTTTTTATCAACATTGTTATATTTTTTTTTCTACGCATACAGGTTTAGGTATACACCAGCTGAATTCTTGAAATTTGTGGGTCATATTGATGGGGCGAAAATAGTTGCAATAAAAGAAATAGGTTTTATTAGATTATTGAAAATCCAATGCCACATCCTTCCAAAGAATATATGCATGTGATTGGTGAATAATTTCAATCCAACTCACTCATATATACAATTTGAAGGTAGACGTGTACTGGCTGTAACATCAGAGGATATAGTAAAGACTCTTGAAATTTCTGGTGAGGGGCCAGTGCTGGTTAAAGATACTAGAGATGATGGAATTGAGAGCGATCCACATTATTCTAGGAAGAAGAAGTATAATTGGCATGGTATAGTAGTGAGCTAATATCTATGGAGATCGGGAATGAATTCAAGAGGTTGTTTGTTATTTTTGCATATGGATGCTTGCTTGCTCCAACAATACCAGTTGAAATTAAAGCCAATTTATGAGAGAATTTACAATCAACTTCGAAAATAACTAAATTTAATTGGGTTGAGTTTGTTAGAGCTAATTTATGCAAAAAATTATTGAATATGTAGAGTAATGCCCACAAAAATGTTGCAGGTTGCATCCTATTTTTACTGGTAAGTTAAGAAATCTCAATTATTAGATGATCCCATTGTGTTCATAGGACCTACCCTATAACAAAAGTATGGACAGATACCAACATAATGGAAAGAGAAACATTAGAATTGGGTGGTCTTAAAAAAATTGGCAAAGAAAAGCTAGTAAGTATTGTTGAAACAATGATATTTTTGAAATTTGGGTTAGTAAGACATTATATTATACGGCTAACTACTTTGTCAAACTTACAATATACTTTTTTTTTATACAAAGGTAGGGTCAAACAAAACGGACAGAGAAGAAAATGATGAAGAGGAAGCTACTGAACTTGCACCGGATGTGATTAGCTAGATGGTGAATAATGGACCTGGAGAAATTGCTGTAAGATAACCAATTAAATCTAATACGAATGCAAATATGTCCCAAGTTATACCAATATGAGGATTAATTGTATTTTTTTTTTATATTCAGATTCATCTAACCACTCTATATGCAAAAGCAGCAAATGCGAGCGGATAGCAATTGAGTGTCAACAAAGTGTAATGAATATATCAAGTATACTTTGCTCGCAACATGGTGCTATGCCATCATCTTCCCAGCCAGCCGTTAGATCCACAAGGAAACAGGCAAAAAAGCGAATGATCCATGACGAGAAGGCAAAGGTTGTTATAGAGTCCAATACAGACAAATTTGAATATGAAAACAATCAAGACGAGACATGTGTTGGAGATAGGAATGATGATTTTGGTGAAGCAAATGAAGCCGAAAATAAAGAAGAAAAAGATGATGTCAAGGCAATTGCGGCAGCCCATCCCCAACAAAGATGTTGAAGATAGCAGAATTGTAGAAGTTTATTGCTTGGATGCCGACATAACTTCCCCATCAGGAGTTGCAGTAGAGAAACATTCGCTATGTGCTGCAACACAATGAAAGGGTCAGTTTAGATATAAAAAAAAGAGTCCGAAGGCAAGTAATGTATGTTATAAATGATATGGACTCTGATCATTACAACAGGTGCAATAACAAATGAAATATTAATTTCAACCATACCATATATAACTTACCTTTGGACTCTTTTTTTATATATATATAGACTGACCCTTCCATTGTGTTGTAGCACATAGCAAATGTTTCTCTACTACAGCTCCTGATGGGGAAGTTATGTCTACATCCAAGCAATAAACTTCTACAATTCTACTATAAACTTTTACAAGATGTTGGGGATGGGCTGCCACAACTGATGTAATACTGCCGCAATTGCCTTGGCATCATCTTTTCCTTCTTTATCTCCGGCCTCATTTGCTTCACCAAAATCATCATTCCTATCTCCAACACATGTCTCATCTTGGTTGTTTTTATATTCAAATTTGTCTGTATCAGACTCTATAACAACATTTGCCTTCTCGTCATGGATCATTCGCTTTTTTGTCTGTTTCCTTGTGGATCTAACGGCTGGTTGGGAAGATGATGGCATAACACTACGTTACGAGTAAAGTATACTTGATATATTCATTACACTTTGTTGACACTCAATTGCTATCCGCTCGTATTTGCTGCTTTTGCATATAGAGTGGCTAGATGAACTCGAATATAAAAAATAAATACAATTAATCCTCATATTGGTACAACTTGGGACATATTTGCATTCGTATTAGATTTAATTTGTTATCTTACAGCAATTTCTCCAGGTCCATTATTCACCATCTGGCCAATCACATCCGGTGCAAGTTCAGTAGCTTCCTCTTCATCATTTTCTTCTCTGTCCGTTTTGTTTGACCCTACCTTTGTATAAAAAAAAGTATATTGTAAATTTGACAAAATAGTTAGCCGTATAATATAATGTCTTACTAATCCAAATTTCAAAAATATCATTGTTTCAACAATACTTACTAGCTTTTCTTTGCCAAATTTTTCAAGACCACCCAATTCTAATGTTTCTCTTTCAATTATGTTGGTATCAGTCCTTACTTTTGTTATAAGGCAGGTTCTACAAATATAATGATTGAGTATACTTACTCGATCATAATAATGTAGTTGCAAAATGATAACAACTTATCCTTGTTAGATATAATGAACAAATATAAGGTAGGATCATCCAATAATTGAGATTTCTTAACTCACTAGTAAAAATAGGATGCAACCTCTAACATTTTTGTGGGTATTGCTCTGCATGTTCAATAATTTTTTGCATAAATCAGCTCTAACGAACTCAACTCAATTAAATTTAGCTGTTTTCGAAATTGATTGTAAACTCTCTCATAAATTGGCTTTAATTTCAGCTCGTATTGTTGGAGCAAGCAAGCATCCATATGCAAAACTAACAAACAACCTCTTGAATTCATTCCCGATCTCCATAGATATTAGCTCATCTACTATACCATGCCAATTATACTTCTTCTTCCTAGAATAATATAGATTGCTCTTAATTCCATCATTTCTAGTATCTTTAACCGGCACTGGCCCCTCACTACAAATTTCAAGAGTCTTTACTATATCCTCTGATATTACAGCTAGTACACGTCTATCTTCAAGTTGTATATATAAGTGAGTTGGATTGAAATTATTCACCAATCACGTGCATATATCCTTTGGAAAGACGTGGGATTGGATCTCCAATAATCCATCAAAACCTATTTCTTTTATTGCAGCTATTTTTGTCCCATCAATACGACCCACAAATTTTAAGAATTTAGCTAGTGTACACCTAAACCTGTATGTCTACAAAAAAAAATTTATAAAAAATAAAAAATAACTGCCGAATAATTGCACTTGCACTTTGAAACTTTTAAATCACTTTTTTTATGCAAAATAAAATTCGATGCTACGTCTTTACTTGTTTCGCTACATCACTCTCTATGCTTTCTCCCCTGTCTGCTATAGACTCCTTATAGATTTTCATCAGCTCTTTACATTTCTTCATAACTGCTTCATTCTTCCATACAAGTTTCTCCTCATCACTCAGTTTGTTCCATGTATTTCTAGCAGTTATGTTTAGCTCCTTCATTGTTAATGCCTTTCCCTTTGCTTTTTGCTTGCGTGCAAAGTCAATCCTAGCATGATTTAATATGATTAGATCCATCACATAGACTTTTGATTTTATCATGAGTTTTTTAACTAATTAAAAGCTCCAAATGTAGACAATAGTCCTTCTAAAAAGTCATATATACTTGTATGCAATGAAATCATTTGGTGGCTTAACTGACTTTACTGGATTATTATCATAATGTTCCTCAACCTGCTTACCTTTATCTTTTGTACGATTCATTTTCTTGGTTCCCCGACATCCCATAATATATTATTTCAAACTGCACTAAAATAAATAACATGACAAAAACATAAGAGATAATTTCAAAAACCTCCCCTGAGGTTTCTTCACAGAAGTGTATTATCACACTTCTATTGTGAGGATGTACAAGAAATTTACATAGAGTTACAAAATGTTTAAAAAATGTTACACTATTTAGAGACGGTTGATCTAACAACTATTCCTACCCCACTCCCTAATATTAAATAGTCATAAAGTTTCCAATGATGTTAACAACAATAATGAATATTATGCCATTGCCGAAATTGCAATTGCTAAGTAAACAAAAATATAATCTGAAAGTAGTTCAAAGATGATAGGAATTCATTATTATATAGCATCAGCAAGCCATTTCTACTTGACAATAGGGTATTGCAATCCATATCTTTCCAAAACACCATTTACAAGCAATAATCTAGACAGTGAGGATTGCAATATTAATAACTTACAAACTCTATTCGACTAGAATGCACAAAAAAACTATTTACATTACTTCATTTTGACAAAATGAAAGAGCAAGTTCTATACAGTTAGAACCACATACTGAAACTATTGTTGTCATTCTGAGAATCCATAGTCACATTTATTTATCTCCATTTGGATCAATGTAATATTTTTTAAACAATGTGCAACTCTACGTGAACTACTTGTAAAACTTAATAACAGGGACATAATTTGTTGTAAAGATGTACAAAAAGTTTACATAAAATTACTAAATGTTCAAAAAATATTACACTATTTAGGAATAATTGATCTGACAACCTTCCCTACCTCGCATCCTTCCAAATGATAGATATCATCATACTCCATAGTATATGAAACATCAAATTGTCTTACAACCCTGATGGTGTCCTATTACTTATTGGATGATCATTTACACATACTAAAAGTTAAGATTCTTACCTGTTATGCTGTAAAATTTGCCAAATCCCGCATTTATTAGGAGATCTATTTACTGCATGAACAATTTTCTCAAATTAGAGGTCAAGTAAAGTTCGTCTTATAAGTGTAAGAGGACCAAGTTTCTAGTCAATTGAACTAAAATTACAGCTCATATAAAGTCTATAAAAATCATAATTCAACAAATCCCACACATCATATACTAAACCGAGTAGTATATTTTTTCAAAGGCACAAGTGAAAATGCAAATTAAAAGAATATAAGCAAGCACAACAAACCTTACCTAATGAAAGGAACTCCTAGATAACCAGAAAACTATCAATTGAATAACCATACTTAGAGTTTGTTCTTTACCATGTACACTGTACACAAGTGAAAGAACACTTTGTTTTTTTACCATGCTTTGGGTTTATAAACTATAATAACTAATGTGTACAAGAAAAATATCTATTGATACAAACAACATAACAATATGTCATGCCAAATTTATTTTCCTAAACTCTCAATCCAAAATCATATAACAAATTAATAGCAATAACAGAAGAATTGCTGCTTAACTGTGAATATTGACAGTTATTGCATTCTCCGAATAGGTAGAGAAAAAAAACAAGCAACTAATAAACTCTTTTGTCACATTTCACATGATGTTCTTATACTCCCTACAAGAATTTCTTTTATATGCATTGAAATTTCTATTGTCCAAACAAATCAACAAATTGTAAGTTCAATTGCACAAGTTGTAACTTAAGCCTAACTATCAATCAATTTTGTGATTTCAAATAAGAGACATTCATGGTCACCTATATTCCATTCATGCCCAATTAACTGAGTATTCCATCATAAAATTTTAACTTTCATGTGAACAAAATATGATAATGAGAAACTTGTGTAGGATGAAATTTTCAACAAAAGAAAGAATATCTCACAAATAAGAATTTCTGCTTAACTGTGAGTATTTACGGTCATCGTATTCTCAAAATAGGCAAAGAAAAGATGTAAGCAACTAATAAAATCTTTTTTCACTTTTCACATGATTCTCTTATACTTACCACAAGAATTTCTTTTGTATGCGTTGAAATTTCTGTTGTCCTAATAAAGCAATAAATTATAAACCTAACTAAATCACATGTAACTTAACCCTAACTACTAGTCATCTTTTTTTCAAATAGCAGACATTCACTAAACCTATGTCCAAATCATGCGCAATTCATTGGGCATTCCATCTTCTCTCTTTTTTTTTTTCTCAAAATTCCATATTAAATAGTGTGTATATTGTCTAAATAGTGTGTAAATATTTTTAGTTAATAGCCTGGTATATCTGACAAAAGATAAATTTGTTTGATCATTTCAAGAAAATAGAGTTTCTTACCTCTATTAAATCAGAAATCTCCAACTATTGCAAGACCCCAAACCCTGGATGATGCAGTTTCTCTCCCTAAAAAACACCATGGGTCTTCTTTAGGAGGAATTCAGGTAGTTGTTTCTTGATGAGATAAGCGTCCGGCTAAGATCCAATGAGGTTTTTTGGAGTTATCCTCTCTACCATCTCATAGTAGTGTCGGTCTTGTGGAGTGATTTTGGGAAACGACGAAACTGATAAAAGGAGCTTTTTATTAATAATTTGGGTGGGATAAATTTATACTATGCAAACGCCGTTTGACGATAATGCTACATCCGTTTCCATAATTTTTATTTTTTAATTGCTACTCAATAAAACGTGGCCGTGCTACAATTTCTCATTTCACTTGCCACGGCTGTGTTTTCTTCCGTTGATTTATCTCAATTCATCTGGGCCGTCAAAAGTTTCTGAAACGATTGTCTGGCAAGGCCCCTGGTCCGTTCAAGACTTTCATTTGTCGGCACAACTCTGACTCCGGATTCCCATATCCGGATCCATAAAACCAAAACGCAAACAATCCCCCAGTCTGAAGAGTCCTCAGGACTCAGGAGCTGTCGGTGGAATGCAATTAATTAGTTAGTGGGTCACTCCCTCACCGTCTCCCCTTTGCTTGATTCCAAATCCAGCCTGGTACACGTTCACCATCCACCCTCCATTCCCCAACCCAAACCCCATCTCGACCGTCCATTTCTCCATCCCCAGAAAACGACACCGCATCCAACCACCGCTTTCCTTACCTTGCATCACACTCTCTATAGTCCATGGCCCCTTTCCCCCATCATTCCAGCTCCTCTTTCCCTTTCATTTCTTCAATTTTATAGCTCCAAAATTCCCAGCAGAAAAAACCCACCGTTTTAATCCCTGCTGCATTGTAAAGAAATGTTGAATTTCAAGATGTTTTTGCCGGTCATTTGTCTAATTTTGATTCTTTCACCGGCGATTTCTTACGCCGACGAGTCAGCGGTGCCTTCGAAAGTGGTGAAGGTTGTGAAAGGGAAGAAGTACTGTACAAAGGGGTGGGAATGTTCGACCCCATCTGTGTACTGTTGTAATCTGACGATCTCGGACTATTTTCAGACTTACCAGTTTGAGAATCTGTTCTCCAAGAGGAATTCGCCAGTGGCTCATGCCGTTGGGTTTTGGGATTACGAATCTTTCATTCACGCAGCTGCTCTTTTCCAGCCTTTGGGATTTGGTACCACTGGAAACAAGACTGCCCAGATGTTGGAGCTTTCCGCATTTCTTGGTCATGTCGGTGCCAAAACTTCTTGTAAGTTCCTCTCCCTTTTTTTGATGGATTTAAAGTTTTGTTTGTTTTTATATATATGCATAAGAATTTACCATCCATTTTACCTTTTTTTTTCGGTTGTCGGTTTCGAAGGGGTAATTCAAAAATGGATGGCTAGTACTTAATATCAAATATAATATTATGTTTGAAAAGGTAAGGAGATGATATGGAATTGTAGCGTGTTTTTCCTAATTTAGTTGAGTTGCGTGTGGTTCTTCGTGAGATTTGGAAATGGAAAATTGTGTTTTTTAGAAACTGTACTCTTAATTTAGAGAATATGACTCCATTTTTCATTTCATTGATTCCATTTCTTTCAAAGAACAATATACGAGCTTGTAGGGATGCTGTCTAGGTTGGACATGTTTGTCGGTGGATGTAGATTTGTGGCTAGAATTATTAGTTTAAGAGACTTAGTGTATCGTGTGGAATTACTCAGATTCTTACTGATCTTGGAATGCGTATTACCTAGATTGAGTGTATGGATAGAAGTTCTTTCTTTTTTGGGGCCAGAATTGAGACCTGACATGATAGTTTGTGATTTAGTGCTGTTTTGAACTGATTTATTTGGATCTAAAAGTTTCATATAGGAGGTTTACTTCTGTTGTTTACTTTGCATATAAGCAAAAGATGGATGTGATGGTACAATCACTGCAGTTTTCTTTTTGCTGTGAACATTCTTTTGAACGAGTTCTAGTCAAAATAAAAAAGAATCTCAGATTAGTTTAGTCATTTCTTATTCAGGTACATTTCAGATTCGTAAAGTAGCATGAAAACAGAGTATGCAAGTGTTACCATATTTTGTGTAAGTGTTATTTTCAGCATTGTTACTGAGCACAAGAAAATTTTTTAATTCTTGATTTTCATTCTCCTATATATGTAATGTGTCGTGACTTTCAAGGAAATATATTTCTTTTAGAATTGTAAGATTTAGTACCTAGGAATCAGAGGTTCTGGGTTCAAATCCCCCCCCTTTTCTCTCTCTTCTTTCTTTCCATCCCCATTTCTTAAATCCCATCCTCTCCCTTTCTAAAAAAGAAAAAAATTAAAAAAAGGAAGTGCAAAATTTAGTTAGCATTGCCCATTTTTTAACACTTTCATTGCTCACCTATTCTTGCATTTAATGCTCCTATATCTCACCTTCTTTGCATGTACCATGTGTGTATATATGATTAGTATCTCTATCTATAATACGATTATAACTTAGTCCTACTGTTATGTGGATATTTTTTTTACCATCCCTACTGTTTGCTAGTATCTGTGAAGACAGACTTAGAGAATGTGTAACAATGAATAAGGTTGGAAGTGTGGTGAAACAAATAAATCCTTAGGCAAATAGCTTTTTCTATCTAAACTTATGAGATAAATTTCTCTAATCAGCATCCAACTAAATGGTGCCTTGAAGCTGAAATTGAGATTTGAGGAAGTTGCTCACGAGGGAGAAATTTTCTTTGATTTTTGGTTGCATTGACTTCATTTTCTTGCTTAAGTCCATTTAAAGTTGATGCTTCTGATAATGGTGCAGGTGGTTATGGGGTAGCCACAGGGGGACCCTTGGCTTGGGGTCTATGCTACAACAAGGAAATGAGTCCTAACTCAATATACTGTGATGATTACTACAAGTTAACCTATCCATGTGCTCCTGGAGTTAGTTACCATGGTCGTGGTGCACTACCTCTTTATTGGTATGTGGTGGTGTTCTTTCTTCCCTTACTTGATTGTTACTTTTTACAGGCTAACTGAGGTCTTTGACATGATCAGAGAGAGAGAGAGACAGTGAGAGGGAAGAAAAAAGCAGTACCAGTGATTTAGATATGCTATTTATGCCTCGAAATTTGAGTTGGATGTGGAACTAAATGCCATTTGCTTTCTGCAAGCTTTGTTGATTGTTTTATGGAAATAGTCCTTAATTATCATTCTGCCATAATTTAGTTCACTGATTCCTACTGAATCAAGCTTTCTTAACAAAGACTACACAAAGTTAATTTGTTTTCCATTCTAACTGTCCCTGTTTCTTAGAATTGTAAAGTCTGTAATGCTCGCATGATGATTATAGATATTGAAGAGCTCCATGCATCTGCTTAGAATTTTTTTTTTTGTGCGGGTTTTTTTTTTGGGCCGGCTGGGGCGGGGGGGGGGGGACAGGGTTTCGGTATTTTAACTCTATTACATTTTAGTAATTGCTTCAGTCATGCATATTTTTCTGACTGTATCCGTGTATGTTGTTTTAGGAACTACAACTACGGGCCTGTTGGTGAAGGCCTCAAGCAAGATCTTTTGAACCATCCTGAATACATTGAACAAAACGCGACTCTGGCTTTCCAGGCTGCAATATATCAATGGATGAAACCCCAGAAAAAGGGACTACCTTCTGCTCATGATGCATTTGTTGGCAACTGGAAGCCCAACAAAAATGATACTGAAGCAAAACGAGTTCCTGGTTTTGGGACAACCATGAACCTCCTCTATGGAGATTCTGTTTGTGGTCAAGGTGATATTGACAGTATGAATATCATTATCTCCCATTATCTAAACTACCTTGACCTTTTGGGAGTTGGGCGAGAAGAGGCAGGACCTAATGAAGTACTCAGCTGTGCCGAACAGAAAGTGTTCAATCCTTCCTATACCCCCTCAACTTCTTCTTGAAATGTAATGAATCTTAGCAGCCAGTGTCATTTTGTGGACCAAATTATCTCTGGCAAAGAACCATATAATAAAAAGAACAATTATGATTTGCCTTGATTGTGTGAAGATCAGTTAGTTGGAAACACAGCATGTTAAATGCTGTTTGATGTGTTCTTTATATAGATTTTTGGCATAATTTTTGTCCTGTAATATTTGTTAGTATAAGAGATTTGTTGAATTCATGTACTGTATCATGTATACTGTAATATAATCATGAAAGTTTGTGAAAGTTGTGAAAGTTTCAGTTATTTTCCGTCTTTAGCTTTGCCTGTTGTGCATAAATATGATGTACCTAGGAAATAGCTCTGCAATTAGTTTTGATAGCAATTTCCCATTTTTAATTTTTTCCCTACTATTTGTCAATTCTGCAATGCAGAAAATCAATCACCACTCCTAATATAAGCACTCATCATTATGTAATATCAATACTATCCTTGTTGAGTACCGAAGGTTACCCTAATTTTAACCCCTATTCTTAGCTCTCATTGTATCCCTTCCATTTCCAACTCCTTGAACCGATAGGAGTATTTCTTGGGGACGTCAAAATCGCCTTTCTGAACAGCAGCTCCCAAGGGAGAAATTTTTGTGGACTCAACAGCCGTAGTCTTACTTCCTCTCGTCAACCCGGGACAGCTCTCGTCGTTCAGGATTTGTCTAGTGCGTCTTACCTCTCTGTGTGGTTAACCAGTTATTGTATGGATGGAATTTACCCAGCGTGTACTCTGGGGTAACGCCTATGAATTTCCTTGTCAACCAAAAAACAAAATAAATAACGGTCACCTCTATCCGTTGCATTTGGCAGCAATCGAATTATCTTCGTCAATGACATAGTTATTCCTTACATATGGGGCAAAGGCAGATGCGCGAACCAAAGATGGTTTCCTGCCGCTTGAGTTGGCTCTTGAGTCCTTAGCAGAAGGTTTTCTTGGAATATTCATGAAGAATCAGTTTATACACTAGTCTGCTTTTTGATATTTGTGGACTTAGATTGCATGCTTGGAGTGTTAAAGATTGTTCGTAGGCTTGTCAACTGTTCATCTGCCGCTGAGTTTTCTGATTTCGTAAGCCGTTATGGAATGAAAGGGAAGATAATTGAGTTGGCCACTTCGCTTCTTATAGCGCCTAAAAAGTCTCTTTCGATTGAGGATGTGCACGTACCCTCTGATTCGGCTGCTAACCTCTTCAAGAAGACGATATGACACTATGTTCTTGACCAGATTTTATCACTTGCAAATGAGGAGCAATTATTAGGGGGCATTGGCATTGGCTCCTCCAGGACCTGGCCGGCTGAGCACAATTATAGGAAGAAACTGCTGCACGCTACAATGTTATTGGCTTGTTGCTTGAAATTTTTCCCAGGATAGGGGCTGATGATACTTTCATTGTCGAGGCTGTTGTGCAATTGCTTCTTCTTGCAATATTATTTAAAGAATTAGCTTTTTATATACCAACAATGATTTTTTTAGGCTAGGAGTTTTGAATGTTTTTAGACGTAAATTATATATGCATGAGTTGAATTTTAAATTTAAAGTCATACTGTGTGACATAATCTAAATCTGTTAATATAATTATACACTCGTGACATATAAAAAGGTTATCCCTGTTTTAAACCAACAATAATTCTGTAGAATGGTATATTGGTTTGTACAAAGGATGTATTCGAACCAAGTCGAGGTCGAGTATTGCTATACTCGAACTTGACTCAACCTATATGTAACTAGACTCGAGCTCGAGTCTTGATCAAGCCTAAAAATCGCAACTCGAGGGTTGACTCGAGAAAATTCTTTTAAACTCGAGACTCGACTTGATAAGGTTCGATCAAAGGTCAAGGCTTATCAAGTCGAGTCTAATCAAACTTTTGACTCGACTCGAAAAATATACACTTGTAAATTCAGTATAAATTATACTCATAACGATCATTTTATAATTATAATACATATATATTATTTAAATTATATATATTAATTAAATATATCCGGCTCGACGAGTAGCTCGTCGAGCCACAAGCCGCAAATTCCTGACTCGAACTAGATTCGAAAGTATATTCGAGTAGCTCGAGACTCGGCTTGAACTCGATCAAGCCAAATCGAGTTCAAGCCAAATCGTTGACCGAGCTACTCGCAAGCTATTCGATAGTAACTCGACTCGCTTACATCAAGCCGCAAATTTCTGACTCGAACTTGACTCGAAAGTATATTCGAGTAGCTCGAAACTCAGCTCGAACTCGATTTGACCAAGTTCAAACCAAGTCGTTGACCAAACTACTCGATAATAGTTCGACTCGCTTACATCCCTAGTTTGTACCACCAATCCATTGTTTTAAAACAACATAATACTTAATAAATGGTACAGTGGTTTGTACCAACCCATTGTTTTGGACGAAGGGGTCCACTTGAGCTCTAAATTTTACAGTGGACACATGTCCGGCGGTGAAATGTCTGGCGGCAGCATGTTGGCCCCTCAGGAGACGTTCAAAGACATCCAGCTCCCGGCAATGTTTTCAGAACTGGATCGGATCGGCCGGTTCGACTGGTTGGACGGCGAACCGAACATACCACCTGTCCGGTCCAGTATTAAACCCGAAAGTTAATAAAAAATTGCTAGAAATCGGTTGAACCGTATGAACCGTTAAAAACCGCACGAACCGTAACCCGGCGGTTTTCTAATTTTCAAACAAAAATGCCAAGAATGTAGCTACGGAAGTTTGAACCTCAGTCTCAGGGTTCCCATACAGCACTCTTCACCACTAGACCACAACTCATTTTGTTGAAAATTCTACTTAACTTGACTAAAATATAGATTAAAAAAATCAAATCCTAATATTAAAAAAAGAAACAGCCGACGCACTTTTCTTTCAAGTTTCAATCTATCACTTTCTCGGCTTCAGGCGGCCAATGGCTCCAGTTCTCCTCTTGAATTTTTTTTTCAATTTTTTCTTCTTAACCCTTTCAAACCCAAATATCCACAACAAAATTTTCTCAAGCCTTCACCTTTATCACTATCATCTTTTGCAGATTGCAGACAAGTTGGAAATTTCAACTTTCACAAGATATATGAGACTCAAGAGCTTTTCCTGTTTTCCATCATCTTAGTAAGTTTACTTTTTCCTTTTTCAAGGTTTTTGTTTTCTATATTATTATCTTTAGCCGATTTTTTTTTGTATTTTCTTCTTTTTTCCCCCAATTTTCATCTGTTTCCCCTAAGTTTTGTTTTATTTTTATTTGATTAATTAAGGATGAAATTATGAATCATTAATTAATTTGCAATCATATTTGGAGAAGCTATTTTTTTGGATGAAGTATCAAATTAAATAAATTAGACATGGATGAAGTTTCAAATTAATAAATTTTGTATCAATGATTGTTCTGTTTTTTCTATGCTATTTATTGTGTTTTTATTGCTTTTTCTATGCTGAAGTAATTAGTCTACTGAATGCTCATTCATCTTGAATTTTATAGGTTTCACTAAAGCAACAAAATTAAAGACATGTTAAAGTTGATTTGTGAAAGTTGTCAAACAAAAGCTTAAAACAAAAAAGTGCCAAATTTGACCACATGTTTGTATGTCTTGGTAAATTCCTAAATAGTAACCTCAGGACCATATGTTTAGTAGCAATTAATTTTTTATGTGTTTAGTTGTATCTTTGTTTTTTAAAATTTTTTGATTTTTTTTTAGTTTGACCAATTAGGTTTATATTTTTATAATAAAATTTTAATTTTTTCAGGTTAAGTTGATGAAATTGTGAATGTGGTGTTGCTGCTTATCATACCATTGATGGAAGTTTGTTATTCAAATGGTTTGTCTTGAATATGAGTTAGACTCTTTTATGGACTTTTTTAAGAATTGTAAAAGAATTTCAATATTTATTTTATTTATTTTTGTGTTTTTATTTGTGATAATTGGTGAACATTTGGATTATATCTATTCATGTTTGTAATGAATTTATGAAAACTTGTGGTGAATTATGATATTTTAATTATGTTTATCATTCCAGGTTTTATGTATAACTTTTAGGAAATTTGTTATTATCTCAACTTAAATTTAGTTATGTTGGTAAATGCATTTTAAAAACTTAAGTTATCACTAACCATGTTAAATTGTACATTAGGTGTCAAGTTCAAGTGTAGAATGAAAACATGTAAGATACTTAACACTCAAGTTACAAAAAAAAAAAAAAAAAAAAAAAACCAGAAAATCGGTGAACCGGCCCGGACCCTCTCCGGTTCGCTCACCGGTCCGAGTTTAAAAACATTGGCTCCCGGTTGCCTTGCTATTACAGCTAAAAGTAACGCAGAAGGGGGTGCTCCGGATATACAAGTCTCCTGCGTTTTTGTTTGAGGAAATTGTTATCGTTGGGATAGTTTCAGGAACCTCACTAGAGCTTTTTAACAATTTCATTTAGCTCTTTCGAGATTTTTAAAATAACTCATATCTCACTTGTTATTTAAAATGACAATATTATCTTTAAATATTTTAATAAAATTTTCTGGTTTGACATGCTTATATTTAGAATAACTTTTAAAATTATTTTTGAGGATAATTTCAGAAACCTCCCCTAAGGTTTCTGACAATTTCGCTGAGCTTCCTCAAGATTTGAAAACTCATTACACAAGGGCATTTTTGGGTATTCATTTAAAAATTTGACTAAGTCATTATTATTTTAAGATTTTGTTACTAAAACTATCAAATCATATAAGGTGGGTGTAATTTTTTAAACTTTAAGAGAGTTCAGTGATATTGTCAGAAACCTTAGAGGAGCTTTCTTAAATTATCCCAAAAAAAAAGAAGACACATTGCTCAATAATCATAATAAAACTTGCCCGTCACGACAAAATGTGGTTCCGAAGTATTAATTGGCGTTCTGTTAAAGTTCAAAGCCACAGAAACCTCTTTAAAGTTCAAAACGTGGTCCGTTTTGCTTTGCTTTATCAGAAGGGGACGAAATTAACACTGTGGCAATCGACAGCGCTGACCACAATACCTCTTAAGCCTCTTTTTAATATACTAGTATATGGCGTCTCTCACTAACCTTTAACACATACACTATGAGGTCAACGGCGGAATGTTAGAAAGAAAATACTGTAGCCACTTTTGATTTGAATATTCTTCATCAATCCTCTCTGAAAATTCTGCCACGTTCTAGAAAAATCGTTCGCGGTAGCCTCCCTCCCCAAACAAAACCACTTGACAAAACCACTTGCTTAATGTGGAAGTAGAAGTCTTCTGTTTTTCTGATCTATCTGATCTATATATGCAAGGTAAGATATGGGCGTCTCTTACCTTCATTTCTCACTCGTTAATCTACCCATCTTCTTCTTCATCAATCTTCTCTCAAATTCTGCCATCAAAAGGTAATCCTTCCTTCTTTGACAATCTATATTGTTTTGTGATGCGAAGGTAGTGAAGATCCCAATTCCCAATTCCAGTCCAAGGAGAATGTCCGTCGAGGAATAGGGAGGAAGAATTGTACTATATTGATAATCAAGGAGAGTTACAGGAAAGGCTACAATAATAAAGGGGAGATAAGTGATGTTTGCTTTCTTAATTAGCGGGTATATGATCACAGCTTAGCATTATCTAATGGTTAAAATTGATTGGGGTTGAGGAATTACAGTTTTTTGTTTGGCTAGCAATTCCGATTATTTATCTTTTGGTATTTGTGCTGGCAATTTTGGGTTGAGGGATATGAATTTGATTAGATCTGATCAAATTTGGCTTTTTTTTTTTTTTTTTTTTGGTTATTTCCCCCTAACAGATGCCGATCTTCGTGAAAGGTCTGACAGTCGAGGTTCAGAGCTTTGACACTGGTAAGCGAATTAGTTTTGAGGTTGATAGCTCTGACACTATTGACAATGTCAAGGCTAAGATTCAAGACAAGGAAGGTATTCCCCCAGACCAGCAGACGTTGTTTTTTGCTGGCAAACGACTTGAAGATGGGCGGACCATTGCCGATTACAATATTCAAAAGGAGTCTATCCCTCATTTGGTGCTCAGGCTTGGCGGTGCAATGCAAATTTTCGTGGAAACTTCTACTGGAAAGGCCATAACTCTGGAGGTGGACAGTTCTGATACCATTGGCACTGTCAAGGCGAAAATTCAAGATAAGGAAGGGATCCCACTGGCTGACCAGAGGCTGAGTTTTGCTGGTAAACAGCTTGAGGATGGCCGGACTCTTGCAGATTATTACATCCAGAAGGAGTCAACCCTTCACTTGGTGATGAGGTTGAGGGGAGGAGGAATGGAAATATTCGTGACGACTTCGGAAGGGAGTACCATTACTCTGGTGTTGACGAGTTCTGCTACCATCAAGTACGTGAAGGAAGAAATTCAGTGTAGGAAAGGAATCCCACCGAAGCAGCAAAGGTTGGTTTTTGCTGGTACGCCTCTTGAGGATGGTCGCACTCTTGCAGAATACAAAATTCCTCACAAGTCTACTCTTCACTTGGTGTTCTCTACTTTTGGTGCTTAGGAGGCTAACATTCGCATGGTGGCTTCTACTGATTGTTGTGTTGAACACTTATCTTGATTTTGGAATTCTGTTTGGTGTGCTGGTCTTTTGTACCAAGAGTGGCTTCTACTGATGTTTTGATTGGGCTGTTTATTTGTAGTTCTTTCTTTTAGGGATGGGCTTTACTCATGTACAGAGAGAACTACGAGGAATAAACCTAGTCTTGTTTAAGAATGTTTTGATTGGCCTATTTGAAGTTCTTGTTTTTCCGGATTGGCTTTGCTCGTGTGAGAGAGAACTACGAGGAATAAACTGCGCGGTGTGCGACATGCCCAAGTGGGCATAAATTATTTAAACCTGTAGGATGGCTTTATATCTATTGAAGTAATTGCATAAATGGTGGGAGCAAATGGAAGTAAAAAAGTTCTAATGCTAAAAATAAAAATAGAATGAGCATTAGAATGACAGCTATGTATAAATCTTCATTTTGGCATTTATTTTGATCAGTGATGAATGATATTGAGAGCACGACAAAATTTTCTTGTTCAAGAGAGATCTATATGTTTTCATCGTGCATGATTTTGTTATAATAAAAGGATTAAATGATAGGGGAGGTATGTATAATTTTTCAAATATCGGGGGAGCTCAGTGAAATTGTCAAAAACCTCAGGGTTGGTTTTTGAAATTATCCCTAAAAAAAATAAAAATAAGCTTTAGAATGACCGTTGTTGTGCACAAATCTTCATTTTGACATTTATTTTGATCAGTGATGAACGACATTGAGAGCACAAGAAAAATTTTCTTGTTCAAGAGAGATCTATATGTTTTCATCGTGCATGATTTTGTTATAATAGAAGGATTATAAATTACTATCCAAACACAAATCCTTTTATCTAGCGTTATTTTGTTAAATTAGCAAGCATTAGGTTAAATAAGGATTTTAACATGTTCATATGCCATTACATAAAAATTTTTTCTGAACTCGCTACAAGAACAATAACAAAGAGGGTCTAATAAATTCAATAACGAATTGTCCTATCCTAATTACACTGGTAAATAAGAAAGCAATGCAGCATCCAGAAGCAAATTTTGTTTATGCTGCCCATGGCCAAATTTGCTAAGTTCTCCGTGACAACTTGACCTTGAAATTATAACCATAAAATCTTAGTGTATATTCCATCGTAGTTAGTAATGGGACTTGACACCTATACATGGAAATTAGAAATGGGCCAGGCGACATTGATTGATCCCATAACAAACAAGATAACCGGACTAACCTCAGAACTTGTAATATTCGTACAAAACCTTAATCCCTAGGACCTTTTTCCCTTTTAGTAGAGGTGGCAATACGGATAAATGGTTCATAATTGGTTTTGACTTAATGGATGGTGGATAAAATTTATCCAATCCATTTAGATCCATTTAATAAATGGATTTAAATGGATGGATCTAAATGGATTAAATAAAAACCAATTATCCATTTATAATCCATTTAAATATTATTTACTCATTGGAGCAATCAGTATCTCTGACTATGAAACGATATATACATACATGGTAAAACACAAAACAGCCTTGAGGGTGGGAAGGTTTGTGCCTTGGTTTGTATAATTATGGGAGGCTGCCCATTTTTCTGCTAGGCCCTCTCCTTCAAGCATTCGATCCACATCCGACATCTTAGCCCGGTGGGCGGGGAGGTATTGAGTGCAAAGTAGAGCAACTTGGAGCATCTCACCCACCTCAATCCGGTCACAGTTGATCCCCAATTCTCTATCCACCAAAACTTCAATTTTATTTGGTTTTTAAGTAAATGGATATATATGGTTTTTATGGATAATCCATATAAATCCATTTAATTTAATGGTTTTACTTTGGTCAACCATTTAAAACCAATACTATAAATGGATAATCCAAATCCATTTAATTATGGATTATATGGATGGATAAATGGATTTCAATCCAAATTGCCACCTCTACCTTTTAGTATTCGTATATGAAAATTGT
Source organism: Coffea arabica (assembly GCF_036785885.1). Lineage (NCBI taxonomy): Eukaryota > Viridiplantae > Streptophyta > Magnoliopsida > Gentianales > Rubiaceae > Coffea > Coffea arabica. Next base: position 7,523,540 of record NC_092325.1, on the reverse strand, counting down.
GACTTTTTACTTGAAATTAATACATGGAAATGTTCCTTTTCTAAATTTATAACGGATGTATAGCCAAATTTAAGTGTAATTTCAAATTCTTAAGAATTTTAATGACACTCCATTTTTGTTATTAATGACAGTGTATGCAACACTTCAAAATTTGATTTTAAAATTCAACTTTTGCATACATGTCGTGAATCAAACGATGATAGTGTATACACTGTCGGTACATATAAGATTTACTCTTATTATTATTCGCATTTTTCTTAACCCTTGCCCTATGTAGTACTTTCTTTTGCCTTCACCAAAACAAGCTTGACATACAAGACCGGCAAACACATCTATTTCATGTTCTTCTCTTTTACAAATTATAATTTCAAATTTGTTAAAATATCTACTACCAATTAGTTTATTTACACAAAAAGGGAATTTTTTTTTTTTAAAAGAGGAAAATCAAATAATCAAATCGCTTTCACTGCTTACCAGGGAGTACAATGATGTACAGTATGTAATCGGACGACTCTTGTAAGCCTATCTTTGCTTCTTATGACTCAAGTTGCCGATTGAGTCGAATATCTAATCAAGCATCACACTGATTTAATTTCTTTTTCTTTTTGAAACAAAGGATCAATCTTGATTACATCCAGTAAGAGTACGGTCCAATCTAATCCAAGCCAAATAGATCAATAGAGCACATCTATTCCACTATGGTCAAGTATTGTACAGCTTCATAGTTGAAACTCTTCGTTCATCAGCCTCTTCCCTTGTCTTTTTGCCTAAAACCCCTCAAAACTACAAGAACAACTAACTTCAATTTCATACTATGGTGGCGACAACAATAGCAGCAAACCCAACCTTTTTCTTGCTCAGACTAAACTTACTCTATCCTCCCAACCGGTTCCAACATTTCTTGATTCCCACAAAATCCCACCTCCAGTTTTCTTCCTTCAAACACATAATGGTGACAAATTCTCCTCTAACTCCATTCTCCTTGATGCCTATGGCAAAGATCAGTGCAATTGCAACACAACAATCTACTTGAGAGTTAGGTCAAGGAGTGGTGGTTCATTTCCTTCTGAATTTTTCTTGGGTCTCTTCAGTCCCTCCTTCCTCAAGTATAGAGTAAGAGTAGGTCTATCATGTCTAGAAAAAAAAATAAGGGAAGTTCATCCCACTTTCCATCCCCACATCGATAGAAGTAGATAAACAGGAATTAATTCTAACTCCCACATAATGAAAAAAAGTAAAAGGTCCCAAGAAGAAAATAATCCTATTTGAGCACTGTACATCACTAACATCAGGAAATTAAATCATTGAGAATCCTGTAACCGGCCAAGCTGCTAAAGTGGTTAAAGTGGTGATGAATCCCGTTAGTAAAATAGGTCCCATAAAAAGTCCGTCTGTTCCTAATCTCCAATCGAAAGATAAAACATAAATCATGGATCAAATAAACCCAATCGGGACTTTCTTAACTTAAAGAGGAACCTCATGTAAATCTCATGGAATAGGGGTTGATCCTATTCATGGAGATTCCCTAAATATTCCATTCCAAAAATAGAAAATTCGACACAATTGTGATTTTTTTTTTTTTTGGGAAAAAAAGTGGAAGTTCATGCCATTTTCCATCGAAGAAGCAACCGTACTTCTAATAGACTTTCTGGCTGCGGTGGGAAGTTCATCTCACTTTCCACCTTAGAAGCAACCCCAAAGTTTCCATTGTTGTTTTTCTAAAACTTCAAAACCACTGATTTAAGGGCTGTGATCGTTGAAGGTGTACACGAATGGATATGCTTCATTTGTGTGCTACATTCGTGGGAAGTTCGTCCCACTTTCCACCCACCGTAGAAGCAACCGAAGTTAACTGTACTTCTAATTGGCTTTCTGCCTACGGTGGGAAGTTCATCCCACTTTCCACCTTAGAAGCAAACCGAAGTTTCCATTGTTGTTTTGCTAAAACTAAAAGTTCAAAACCACAGATTTAAGGGCTGTGATCGTTGAAGGTGTACGTGAATGGAAATGCTTCATTTGTGTTTCTTCATAGGTAGGAAGTTCATCCCACTTTCCACCCACCGCACAAGCAACGCCAGAGTAGTTTCCATTGCACATACCACCGCGTTGCGTGTTGGTTTCGCGTAATGAAAAGGGGACGAAATTAACACTCTGACAATCAACAGTGCTGACAACAGTACCTCTTTAGCCTCTTTTTAATATACCAGCATATCCATATGGGCGTCTCTCACCTTCACTTCTCACTCGTTAATCTACCCATCTTCTTCTTCATCAATCTTCTCTCAAATTCTGCCATCAAAAGCTAATCTTTCCTTCCTTGACAATCTAAATTGTTTTGTGATGCAAAGGTAGTGAAGATCCCAATTCCCAATTCCAGTCAACCGAGAATGTCCGTCGAGGAATAGGGAGGAGGAATTGTACTATATTGATAATCAAGGAGAGTTATAGGAAAGGTTACAATAATAAAGGGGAGATAAGTGATGTTTCTTTTTCACTAGCTTTCTTAATTGCCTACCCTTGCTGTTACTTATTTTATCAATGAATTAAGAAGTAACCGCCTTTAACCACCTTGCCACCTCAGCCATGCTAAGTAATTAACTACTGTCATAACCAACTAACTATCCACCTATTACAATCAATTAGCTGCTGCTAAATGTGACTGACTATTACTCATTCGATTAGCAGGTATATGATCACAGCTTAGAATTATCTAATGGTTAATACTGATTCGGGTTGAGGGATTACAGTTTTTTTTTTGGCTAGCAATTCCGATTATTTATCTTTTGGTATTTGTGCTGGCAATTTTGGGTTGTGGGATTTGAATTTGATTAGATGTGATCGGATTTGGCTTTTTTGGTTTCATTTTTCCCCCTTAACAGATGAAGATCTCCGCGAAAGCTGAGAGCTCCGACACTAGCAAGCCAATCAGCCTTGAGGTTGAAAGCTCTGACGCTATTGACAATGTCACGGCTAAGATTCAAGACAAGGATGGTGTTCCCCCAGACCAGCAGAGGCTGTTTTTGGCTGGCAAACAGCTTGAAGATGGGCGGACCATTGCCGATTACGATGTTCAAAAGGAGTCCAGCCGTCATCTGGTGCTCAGGCTTGGTGGTGGAATGCAAATTTTCGTGAAAACTCCTACTGGAAAGACCATAGCTCTGGAGGTGGAGAGTTCTGATACCATCGACAATGTCAAGGCAAAAATTCAAGATAAGAAAGGGATCCCACCGGCTCACCAGAGGTTGATTTTTGCTGGTAAACAGCTTGAGGATGGCTGGACTCTTGCAGATTATTACATCCAGGAGGAGTCAACCCTTCAGTTGGTGATGGAGTGGAGGGGACGAATGGAAATATCTGTGGAAACTTTGAGAGGGAATACCATTACTCTGGTGTTGGAGGGTTCTGCTACCATTGAGAACGTGAAGGCAGAAATTCTGTCTAGGGAAGGAATCCCACCGAAAGAGCAAAGGTTGGTTTTTGCAGGTACGCATCTTGAGGATGGTCGCACTCTTGAAGACTATGAAATTCCTCACAAGTCTACTCTTCACTTGGTGTTCTCTACTTGTGGTGCTTAGGAGGCTAACATTCACGTGGTGGCTTCTACTGATTGTCGTGCCGATATAGTAATTTTGTTTGAGGATTTTAGTGTCATGATGATAGTGGAGTTTTTATTTTGACTGTAATGTTCTGATTTTTTTTTTTTAATGTAAGGAGATTATGGCTGAGTTTGTTTTATTGTTAATGGTGATGTTATTTAGTTTTTTTTTTTTTATTATAAGTGTTTGTTTTATTGGAAATACAGCTGTTTGCGTCTATATGTGAGAAAAAGTTGTAAACGAAAGTTTTTTTGGCCGTTTGTAGCATTGATGAATAGCAGTTTTATTTATATTATGTTTTTTTATTTGCTTAGGATTTTAAATGTGTGGCAAGAACGGTGGTAATATCTTGCTTGTGATATGCTACCCCATCGGTTTTGTTTTTTGTACTTTTTCTGTCAAATAGGGGCATCAATATGATTTTTTTTTTCTGACATAGGCTATTTTGACTTATACCAGACTAATTTTCCTGTGCAGGGCATTAGTATAATAGCTAGATAAGTTTGTTTGAATTATTGAATAGTTGCCTTGTCAGTATATGTGAGGGTTTGCTTTTCTATTCTTTTATGCATTTCTTCTTTTATCATTACTTGTTTGGGTCTAACTGTGCTACGCACGAGCTTGCCCACTAATATCAGTAATTAAACTGTGGGTCAAAAATTTTTTATTATCTATTTAACTCTTTTCTTTTTTGGATCTGCTGTAATAATGAGGATAATTTGTTCAAAGTTCATAATGTATTATAAGTTGACGAGGTAAATAATATGCAAATCACAAACATAGATTACATAAACCAAGTCATTCATGTTTTAGCTGGACATGTACCTCAGTGCTGGCCACTACATATTAGGAGTTCTAAGTTTCATTGCCTATGGAAGTAGCATTGTTGACTAAACTATCAATAGTTATATTAGGATCCATTAATTCTTGAGTGAAAAGAATAATGGATCGTAATATAATTCAAAACAGATTGGTGTGTTTGGATATCAAAAAAAAAAATTCAAATTTTTGTTTTGCTTACATCATACACATAATTTTTAATCATTTTTTTTATCTCACATCATAAATTTCAAATAAATATTTCAAATAACCTCCTATTCAAACAAACTCAAATAACCTTCTATTTCAAATTTAAACTAGTCTTGTTTAAGATTGTTTGATTTGGCTACTTGTAGTTCTTGTTTTTTTGGGATTGGCTTTGCTCGTGTGAGAGAGAACTAGGAGGAATAAACCACGCGCACACATGCCCAACCAAGAGCAAATAAATGGTAGGAGCAAATAAAAGTAAAAATAAGTTCCTTGACTTGGTCAAGATAGTAGAGTTGGTGTCATGTTTTTCTGCTAACTTGGATTCGAACTTCTACTAGGATATCCGTTCATCGCATAGAGATTGCCTAGTGTATCTTATTCCTCCATGTGATTGATGGGCTATTGCACGGAGTAGGATTTATTCAGTGCGCATTTTCGCGTAGCAGTTGTAGGTTCCCTTGTCAAAAAAAATATAGAAGTAATAAATGTTTAATGCTAAAAGAAAAAATAAGCATCAGAATGACAACCATGTACAAATCTTCATTTTGGTATTTATTTTGATCAGTGATGAACGATATTGAGAGCACAAGAAAAATTTTCTTGTTCATGAGAGACCTATATGTTTTCATTGTGCATGATTTTGTTATAATAGACACTACAAGAAAATTGTTCATCAGTGACAACACAAAGTCATCACAGAACATACAAATATCGTCACAAATATCTTTTATTGACGACTTTTTGATCGTCACAAAGTCGTCACTAAATCCCCATCGGTAAAAGTAAACAGTGACACTAAATAGTTCTCATTAGTGACGACCTTAAATAGAGCATTTTTGACAAAAGATCAAGTCGTCAATAAAACATTTTCAGATTGTCGTCACTAATGACAACTATTTAGTGACGACCTAAAATGTCGTCACTAAATAGTTGTCATTAGTGACGACAATCCGGAAGTGTTTTATTGACGAATTGACCTTTTGTCAAAAATGCTCTACTTAACGTCGTCACTAAAAAGCACCGAAAGCCATTGTATATAACTATTTTACTGACAATAATTGTCGTCACAAATTTAGCTTAGATTTAGTGACAGTCTCTGTTGTGACAAGGAGTTTTTATTTTCTATTTTGTGATAACTTTTTTTTGTCATTAGATAATTTCTCAATAGCTTAATAGTCATAATTTGGCCTGTAATCATTGCTAAATCATTGATTTTAAACAAACCATACAAATAAACATGAACGATTGATAACCAAAAGTATTTGCATTAGAGTACAAGGTAATAATATAGCATTCTCAAATGCCAAATTCAAGTGTACATTACCCAACTAATGCCTACAAAAATAACATTTGTCCAAAATATCATTGTACATAAGATACATTTATAAAAGCAATCACAGTTTAAGAAATTGAAGAACATCTAAATGAACCACTCCATGAGCAAAAGGCAATTTTGTCTTAAACATTCTTCAACCATAACCATAGATATCTTCCAAAAGCTAGTATGAATAGCATTTATCTGTCATAAAAGAGTAAAAGAAGTAGGTAAGGGGAGGAGTACAATAATAAAGAACAAGTAATGAGACTTAGATTATTAAGACAAAAATTACAATTCATTAAGAATCTCATATAATTTGGGCCCACATATTACAACACCAGCAAGAAGTTAGAAATCACAGTCCAATCTATACAAATACAACAGTGCATAGCTCAACTAAAGAGCTCTCTAAAACAGTTTTTTTTTTATTTTCTTTCTTCTTCTTTAAATAGCTCAACTTATTGAACAATTAAATTGGACTCCCACAGTAATTATTGTTTAATCTTTATGCTTTTGGTTGTTTATATATTAAAACACAGAAAACAACTTATTGTACGAGGTGTGAATACAGGAGGTACTAGCCCTCTTTGATTTTAGGAGTTTATGTTTCATAAATCATGAAGGAAACGATGCCTCTGTAGGATTAAACTGTGCAAAGAGAATAAGCTATTTGCCTCGCAATGTGAAAGTGAAGACCATCTAAACAGGTGAAACCAATCAAAGTTCACAAACGCCCCCTTTGCATTATATTCATTTCTTTCAAGTCACTACATAGGCAAAAAGAAGATTGCTATCCATGCATGGTCTGTCGCTTGTACTTGGAAATAATATACTATTGCAGATGAACAATCAGATTTTTACCTTTCTATTGATAAACTAACAGCACTATATACATGATACCTAGATATTTCCCAAAGAATAAGTTCAGATAACAATGATGCATAACATCAGCCCCAAAAAATGTTATTACACAACCATCAGTCCCATAACCATAACCATAAACTACACAACCATAACAAAAAATAGTCCACAATGATGGATAACATCTGCCCCAAAAAATGTTATTACTAGCTATTACCAAAAAACAGTCCACAATGACCATAAGTTACCAAAAACTACACATCAGCCACAACCATAACCATAAACTACACAACCATAACAAAAAACAGTCCACAATGATGCATAACATCAGCCCCAAAAAATGTTATTACCAGCTATTACCCTAAAACAGTCCACAGTGACCACAAGTTACCAAAAACTACAGATCAGCCATAACCATAACCATAAACTACACAACTATAACAAAAAATAGTCCGCAATGATGCATAACATCAGCCCCAAAAAATACTATTACCAACTATTACCAAAAAACAGTCCACAGTGACCACAAGTTACCCAAAAACAGGTCACATCAGCCCCAAAAAATGCTATTATCAAAAACAGTCCACAATGATGCATAACATCAGCCCCAGAATCATTAAGTTAAAGGATCAGAATAGCAACAATTCACATTAGTATTGTAATTCAACTATTCGTATGAGAAGGATGCATTACCAGCTATTACTACCAGATGCATTTCCATTGCCTTGGTTCTTGGACTGCAATTCTGCTCGTAAAGCCTTAAGGAGTTCCTGCATTTCAAGCTGCTGGTTTTGCATTTCAGCTTGTTGATTCTCAAGCCTTTGCATCAGCTGCTGTTGAGATTGGACTTGAACTTCCAATTCAACTGATCGTTTCTCAGCTTGTTCTGCCCTTTTCTTGAATTCTTCTATCTCTGCAAGTTTTTGTGTAATTAAACTAGCCTTGGAGGGTCCACGACCATGTACATATCCAGTTATACGCCCAGTCACCTCAATACAGATGTCTTCTTCGGTTCGATTTACACCACTAGATTGAGCTTCTAGATGTAACTCCTTCATTTTACTCTACAATCACAGGTTTGCTATTATTGATATATGCATAAGAGACATGAAGCATTGGTATTCAGTTGAAAGTGATATTTTTCTTACCAGTTTTTCAGCTGATGTCTCGTCAACCATAGCATTCTTCTTTCGATTAAAATGTGTCATGTCATAAAGTTTAATTGGTCCAACTGTCATTCCCTCCTTAGATTCCTATTAGCAAAACAGGTTAAATAACCCAACCACATATCATAAATGAACTACTTTACACGTTTACTGACCCGGTCATCCTTATGACGTAAAAATGATTTTGTTCCAGCTGTATGGGCAGTTTGCTGCTTTGATCTGTTCAGCTTATTTCGCTCACTTAAGGCCTACAATTGTCAATTCTATCTCAGATCTAGATAAAAAAGAGACATTGGCAAAGTATAAAGCAAATTAACAAGTATGTGCTACACATACCTTGAATTCTGGACTACAATAGTAATCGCAAAGGTAAATCCAATCTGATTCTTCCACATATTCTGGTCGACGTGCAAGAGCTTCCTCCTTAGAGCCACATTTTTTGAATAGCATGTGAAAATTATAACGTCGACTTCTATACTGTGAATTTAATTGCTTAATTAAAGCTGGTTTCACATGCTCTCCTCCATCATAAGTGAAACTGTTCTGAATTAAAAATAGAAGGACATATCAAAATCAGAAAAAATTAATGGACTAATTTAAATTACGTCTAGAAAACCAAAAAATACTATGATAGCAGATTCTTACATTAGTAATTCTTAGCAGTTGATCTCTATCATCTTTAGGAAGCTTGCCCCATTTAGGTGCTTTCCACTTGCCATACTTTCGAATAACGCAGCTTGCCTCTGAATGTATCGCTGAGCACCTTCTCCAACTAGTCTTCCACTTATTTCAGAAACAGTAATGTTCACCTTTTTTCCAGCTTTCTTTTCATTTGATAGTGCAATATTACGCGTATATCCTCTTTTTCTTTTTAACGTCACTTGGTCTAGTAGATACAAAGTAAACAAGACCATAAGTGCTAACAATAGCAGCCATGGCAGTAATTAGTTAATTAGAGTAGAATTACACGTAAAACTGACATACTTGAACCGTTTGACTCAAGGTCTTGCATACTTTCAGTTTCATTGCTTTCACAACCAATAGCTTGATTAGATCCAACATGCTGTGAAGTAGGAGTTCCATTAGTTTGCATCCCAGCAACTTCTTGTGATGTCATTCCATTGCCTGAAGATTTTTCAGCAATCTGTCTACTCTCAGCTTGTATACCTGAATTTCTTGTAACATTTTCTCTAGCAGAGGATGCACTAGGAATCTATAATCCAGCAATTTAAGCCACCATTATACAGCGACATGTAAAAGTTGAATCAATTGCTTTGTCATAAACCAGTTTATCTAAATGGCAGATTGAAAAAAATAATAACTAACCTCAGATTCATCAAATAGACGGATCCTAGAAGACTTTTTTGTTAATACAGGTTCAGTGACATTGCTTGTCTTGGGAATTGCACTATTTTTTGGTTCACTAGCTTGCTACAATAACATAAGAATGCGCTTATCAATAGTAACTAGTTTAGGATGATAATTGCTAGTTTAGGAAAAAAGAAAATATCTGGAAATGACTCTTGTTTCTTTACCTGACAGCTTACATTTTCTTCAGTTTGCTCCACATTTCCTCGCCCAACATCCTGACTTTGTCGTAAAGTAAATTTTCCCTTTTTCCCCGGTCCAGCCATCTATCTACATAATCATATAACGCAAGCACCACCAAAATCGTAAACAACACAAGCAGCCATGACAACATATCATAAACTACAGAAAAAATGCCCAAGAAAAAATTTGATTAAGAAATTCAATGAACAACATTGTTTAATCTGATTCATAGTCATCGATTTGTACAAATTGTTCATTTTCATCCTCAGAATTGAATTGTTGCTCAATTTCCTCATCATTATCAATAAAATTGTCATCCAATTGCCTCATCATTATCCACCGATTCATTGTTTTCAAGTGGAGGATATGGACAATAAACGAGAGTTTTGAATACTTTTCACAGCCCGGGTATACAGATTTTTCAGCCTCCGATAATAATCTGAGAAACCTACTTGCTTCTCCTTCTTTCTCGGTACAAGCACCCGTATCAAGTTCCGGTGAATGTCTCAAACTCTCACCAAAGTTAGCAACTCCTACATCATTTAACAGCTCCTCCATACTGTCAAAGTCACTATCGTTGTCATTTATTTCTATGTCATCATTCTCATCATCAGATTCAAACCCTTCGCCATGATGTATCCACCTAGTATAACTATCAACAATTCCTCGACACAAGTGATTGGCCATGACTTCCTTAGTTTGATCCTCAAAATTATTGCATACTTTGCAAGGACATGGCAGTTTACAATTAGGATCCTTGCCTAGAAAAGCAAACTTAATAAATTCATCAACTCCATCTAAATACTTGGGGTCTAGGTAGTTCTTAATAGCCATCCAACTCCTATCCATATTGTTGCAGCCCTTTATCCTACCATAAAGAATATGACCGCCACATTATATAGAAAACAAATGCAATGTAATACGAACTAAATTTAAACTCCTCAAATACCAGCAATGGGATCCAAGGTGTAAAACACATTTTTAGCAAAAATCAACCATCTCAAGTACAAATGCATTAGTAAGGCAACAAGCTAAATAGAATCTGCAGCCACAGTATACATGCAAAAGTTTGGCAAACAAAAGATAAAGCCATAACATGAATAATCAATTTCATAGGCTGATTTTGCTAGCTAACAGCACACTACATGGTAAAGGGAAGTTGCCCAACGCAGAAATAATAGAAGAGTAAAGCACAAATATAAAAAGCAAAGCCTGAATAATGGTAAGAAAGAACAGTACCTGAAACTCAGACCACTCAATTGGTTTCCTTTTCCTACCAAGAACAGGAGCTATTTGCAATCTTAGCACCGCTCCAGATGCAGCAGTATGTGCCTTTACAAGAACCTCCTTATATCTGGTCTGAAATGCAACTGGGAGAAAACGTCCAGTGCTTTTGTCACCAACCCTGTTTATCAAGAATATCCCCAATTATATGGTAAGCCACTAATGTCTTGTATAATTAGTGGTAGGAATTAAGTCTTCAGATTTAATTCTAGAGAGAGAGAGAGCGAGACATTAAAGTATGTGAGTTTGATTGAAGCAATAATAATTTCTAGAAGATATTTTCATCTATCTCATGTGTCGGTTCATTTAAGGCTAGGAAACTGATTCGCAGCAGAAATTTATTCACATGTTCAGATGTAAAATAACTCACACAGTCAACTTACTAGAGTTATGTTTTCTTTCTTCTGTTTTCTATTTTAAATGTCATTTTTCCCACCCTGAACCTTGAGATACAATCAGAAAAGTATATCTGGAGAATTTTTTTTTTTTTTGACATAATAAGATGAACAAGTAGCTCCTCCAGTTTGAAATGTTTGATACATATCTTTCCAATATCCAGCATTAGACATTGAATGATACTGTGTTACATATATGAAGTTGACTTTTGACCAAAAAAAAAAGCATCATACATTCTGGAAATGTTGTATGTAATGTATTGCTAAAAAAACACCAAGATTCACCATTGTTGGTGAATCTCTGATGCCCAAACTCAGGCATAACCCCTGATGCCTTTTCTGATTTTCAAGCAAAAACTCTAAAACAAATTAAAATACAATTTCAAGAGGCCAAATTTATAAACCTATTTTTCAATCAAGAAAACTATGGATGGCCACTAGCAATCAACATGTTCCTATAGGAGGGAAAAGACAGAGCAAGAACAGGAGAGGCAGAAGGCGGAAAGGAAGGTGGGCGAGGAAAGCATCAAAAGGAACAGATATCAGGCAATAAGAAAATGGAGTCTGGGATATGCCTTTGGTTTGGGCAGTATAAATAGAGATAACCCTAGTGGGGGAATCAAAATGTTAGTGCCCAGTTTATGAATAAATCCCATAGATTGGGCCAATCAAAGCCTTAGATCTATTTCCAGAAGCCTTGCAAACACCATCAATCATTATCAGTCTATCACTCTTTTTGCCCATGCCTTAGTTCCAGACCCCCTGACAAGCAGCTAGTATGCAAAAGCAACACAAAAAGAAATCAAATAAATCAAGGACTCCATCAAAAGAGAACAAATATAATCGAGGGCACCAATAGAAAACCTCGGCCAAACTAGACTGGTTTCTAGTCAATTTCTTCGCTGGCTTTCACCAAATTTCATAGACTTTTAGTCTTCTCTGAGTTTGCATTCGACCAGATCGAACAGCTGAAAATTCCTGGATGAACCAATTGAACCATTCAAAGGTTGAATATTTCCTAGGCAGATTTCCTGCAAAAAATACATAACTCAATTACCCAATTAAAAAATAAAACCCACCATTAAAGGAAAACCATGGCTGTAACATGCCAAATTTGTCTTCTTTTTCTGCTGCATTAGGGAAGCTAAAGAACAAGTTTTACTTTAAAAATATGTCTGGTGACCTTAAAATCTTATTGAGGTTCAATTACTTACTGAAGGGATTTCGGCCAAACTAGACTGGTTTCTAGTCAATTTCTTCGCTGGCTTTCACCAAGTTTCATAGACTTTTAGTCTTCTCTGAGTTTGCATTCGACCAGATCGAACAGCTGAAAATTCCTGGATGAACCAATTGAACCATTCAAAGGTTGAATATTTCCTAGGCAGATTTCCTGCAAAAAATACATAACTCAATTACCCAATTAAAAAATAAAACCCACCATTAAAGGAAAACCATGGCTGTAACATGCCAAATTTGTCTTTTTTTTCTGCTGCATTAGGGAAGCTAAAGAACAAGTTTTACTTTAAAAATATGTCTGGTGACCTTAAAATCTTATTGAGGTTCAATTACTTACTGAAGGGATTATGAGCAAAAAATATTAGGGATTTTGGGCAGAAATTTTGGGCAGAAATTTTGGGCTTGCTATTACCACAATGAGCTTTTAGCTGTAACTCCTTCATTTTGCTCTACAATCACATGTTTGCTATTATTGATATATGCATAAGAGACATGAAGCATTGGTATTCAGTTGAAAATGATATTCTTAGAGGGGTTCAAATGCAACCAAATAGGGACTTAACTGAATGAATTATGGATGTTTTAGGGTCGAATTACGAAGTTCAGGAACTCTGGGGCTAAATTACAAAAAAGAAAATGGAATGACCGGAATTGTAAATTTAAGCAAACGATCGTCTTCCCCAAGCAGATTAGGCATCAATCTTCTATTTAGACCTTCACTCGGGCATTTTAACAAACAGTACATGGGCATAGAAGGATCCAATAATTTTTGCTCAATTGGGACTGTAATTAGCCCCTCAAAATTTGTCAAAACACAAGAGATTTCAGTCCAAACAACATACAATAGCATACAATCTAAAATCGTTAGCAATCAACATGAAGTTGGCACTCAACAAACGCACGGCAAACATGCTTTGAGATTTTTCAATGTTCATATTAAAAATGGAAAACTAAAATTCAAAGAAGGCAGACGGCTTACAGCGTTTGCTTGGCGAAGTCTGCAGGCGATGGTGATGGTCGAAGGAAGGTGCGAATGATCAGGCGGCTGTAGCTGCCATGGTAGCCGCGCTGGAGCTGGGCTCCAGTGGTGGGTGGCAACATGAAATCGAGGAGCGACAGTGAGAGAGAAAGGCCGTGCGGGAAGGGGAGATGCGTCAGGCAGCTAGGCGGCGCACGAAATGGAGGTGCCGTGGCGGAACTTGGAGGCGTCGGAAATTGGATGAGAGCAGAGTGACGGCAGCTATGGAGATTGCGCGCTGTGATGGCCGATGAGCGACTGTTGCTCTGTATTTTCTTTGTGTCCCCTCTAGGCCAAGACCTTTCTCTGTTTCTGGTTTCACTTCCTCAATCACCAGCCCCCAAATGAAACTTTAGTCTTTTCCTTCGTTCCCCTGCTGACGTCCCCCTTTTCTTCCTCGACATAAATAGAGGGGGCAAAAGATTGGAAAAAAAAAGGAGAGCTATGATAGCATCTAATAATCAAGAGCTGCTAAAAGATTTTGGGCAGAAATTTGCAAAAAATATTGTAGAATATTAGGGATTTGGAAAAATTGGGGAAAATGTATAGGAGAGAGAAAAAGGAACCTTTCCAATGAAAACCTTGCCCTTTAATGCTGGACAGCCTAGTGAGAAGCCAGAGAACGGATTTGTTGTGTGGGTGAAGGTATCAGGTGCGGTGCGGAAGCTCTGTTTTGTGTTCAGTGCAGAAGCTTGTTTATTTTAGCTCGGTGAAAGTTTGTGTTGCTCAAGTGTTCCGTTGCTTTAACTCAGACCAAGTGTTTTGTTGCTTTTGTTTTTAGAATGTGTTCCGCTGCTTTGGTCTTTGCTTTGCTTTGGATATTATTTTTGTGGCGCGGCACTTTCACTATGATTTGATCAAAATTTTGACTTCACTCATTTTCCCTCCATTTGATACAAAAAATCATGTTTTTTTTCTGGATTTGTAATATGGTTTGAACCATAGATTTTAATGCTATAGTATTATTCTTTATTTTTTAGCAAAAAAAAAAAATTCATCAACATAGGTGGCAAAATTTGTTAATTTCATATAATTGAAAATGTACTTGGGTAAAGTACATAAAACCCCCCTGTGGTTAAGGGAATTGACACGAAACCTCCTCATTGTTTAGAAACTCCCACTTAACCCCCCTGTGCTTTGGACTTGTTTGGATTTTACCTGCTAACCGGCTGGGGAGCTAGCGAGTGATATTTACGCGACTTAATGGTAACTTGTGTTTAGCAGAAACTCATTTCATTCCAATTTTGTCCTCCATGTCTCTTCCAAGCTTGCACCCACCATAGTTGTAGATCTGCAAATGAAAAATTTCGACAGAGATGCAAAACGAAGACCCAGAAGCGGGCAAAATTTTCTCGTATCTCTCGAATGCTCTGCGCAAGGCTGATTATATTGAACAGATTGAATAACCACCTCCAGACCCATTTCAACCTAATCCATTGAGGACTTTCAAACTAGGAGTACATGAATCTATCAAACTGCAACAGACCCTAATCTTGTATCTGTTGTATCACTCAGCCTAAACTGAGGCTTAGATGGGAAAACAAAAACAAAAGATGAAGCAATTGAGGGCTGAAAGCCAGCACTATATCTGACGGAGGTTACAGAAACTCGAGGTAGCTGTTGTGAACCCGAGGCCAGAGGAACAAGCTTGAAACTCAGTATATGCTCGGATTTGGGAAGAACAAAAATTGTGTCATTATGAGACCCAGACAACACAAAACTTTGTGAATCTGTAAGTGAGTATTTAATCTCCTGGAGCAGTTCGGTTCGATTATGAATTCTAATGGGAAATGTAAAAGGGTCTCCAAGAATGGCATGTGCAGGACACTCTAAACTCACAATTATTGGGGGTTGCTCCACATATACATCCGGAAGCCTCTGTTTTGTCAAAACTTCTGTAGTGCAAGGACCAGATTGTTCTTTGTCGCCAGAATGTCTCCTCCATCTCAAACACACTGTTCCAATCTTCAAAGGCAGTATTGGTGTCAGATCAAAATCCCCAGTTGCTTTAATCATAGATGGCAAAAGAGGGTCCTGCCTAAAAGGCAACATATACCTATGGTTGATTATCAGAGCAGTCTTCCCTTCAATCTCCAAGTTTTTGTGCACATGAACTTTTTGTGAGCTAGTTTCACTGCTACAAGGATTGTAACCCAATGACACATACAGCATAACAGGTTTGGGGCGATTCCATCTAATTTCCAGCTTGCAGGACCATGACTTTCCTTCACTGAGAACTGGTACAGAAATCAATCCAAAAGAAGGTTGAATTTTACGAATATTGTCAGAACCAGCATCGGATTGGTCCTCACACTCTTGGCCTGAAACTCCTACAAGCTCCACATGAAGATTATCTTGGTCTTGGAGAGGAAAATTCATCAGCGAAAGACTTTCAATCTGTGAAATTCATTCTCAAGTGAAAACATTCTTCCAGCCCCCAAGGGACAGGGAAAGTCAATCACAGTTGATGGATCCAAGCTGACATTCCTCAAAGGCTTTCCCGGACTTAAAGAATTGACTCATTGCATCTGTAACTTTTCACATATTATATATGAGGGTATTTTTGATATTTCATATTATTACCGGCTCATCAGCCGGTTAGCAGGTAAAATCCAAACAAGTCCAAAACACAGGGAGGTTAAGTGGGAGTTTCTAAACAATGAGGAGGTTTCGTGTCAATTTCCTTAACCACAAGGGGGTTTTATGTACTTTACCCAATGTACTTTTATAATTTGCTAATATTTTATACTAATTTTTTATAATTACAGCACTAAAGAACATCATGTAATTGAAAATAATTAAACTCAAATTATATGGTTATAACATAGTTTCAATAAAAATAATCATTTTCCCAACATTTGAGACCAATCATCATGCTTTTTTTATTTTTAATTTGGTTTGAAGCATAGATTTTATTGCTATAGTATTATTCTTTATTTTTTAGTACAAAAACACAAATTTTCATCAATATAGGTGGCAAAATTTGTTAATTGCATATAAGTGAAAATATACTTTTATAATTTGCAAATATTTTAGCCCTGCAATTTTTTATAATTGCAGCACTAAAGTACATCATTAATTGAAAATAACGAAAGTCAAATTCTATGGTTATAACAGACTTTCATTAAAAATAATCAAATGCTATTAATAAGACATTATTGTTAAGTCAAAATCAAAGAAAATTTAGTGATGACATAATGTTATCACTAATTTATTCAAGATTATAATGACAAGAAAAGTCGTCACTAATTAAATTGCTAGTTTTTAATATTGTCAATTGCTAGTTTTTAATACTTTTGTGAAAATATTGATAATGGTTGAGAAAATTTTGTTACATTACTGCAAGTGATAAATGTACTTTTGTTCTTTTTCAAACATTTATTTTAATGTTTAATTTTGTTTAAAACTATTGTATTAGTATAGATTTGCAAGACAAAACTTAAGTTCTCAATAGTTAAAAAATTCATTACAGAGAAAACACAAAGTAGTAGTTGCAAAATGTGTATAAATTACAGATATTTTAATGTGTATAAATTACAGTTTATTTTAATGTTTAATTTTGTTTGAAACTATTTTACTAGTATAGATTTGCAAGACATAGATTTATGGGTAATTTTTTTTTTTTTTTTGCTTTCACATATTTAATGTATGTTAAATACAAAACCTACCAGTTTCCCTTTCATAAAAATATTAGTGCAACACTTTTTGAATTTTACTTACAAACATTTATGTATTTAACATAAATTAAATAATTCAGAGTGAAATGCCCATAAAGAGTAGAATATTTGTTCATGTAATGGAGGAAACCCACAAAGAGTTAATACTTTATGGGCCATTTCTTTTTTTAAAAAAATTTAATTTATGTTGAAAAGATAACCTGCCAGTTTTCGTTTTGTAAGAAATCAGTGTAACACTTTTTGAATTTTACTTACAAACATTTATAAATTTATCATAAATTATATGTTTGAAAGTAAAATGCCCATAAAAAGTTGGTACTTTGAATAGATAATGCTCATTTGCCCATAAACTACACTCCCTGAAGGCTATTTTGTTAATTACTTTGTAGTACTTTGCTATTCCTTTGCTAATACTTCTTGGCATGTAGTACAAAGGATAAATCTGGCATAAATTTCTTATTCCATTGATAAAAAGACCTACCTGCCTTATAACTATTGTAATGAAAGATATATCTTTAGAGTTTATAACAAATTATTACTTAAGTTTGAGAAAATTATAAAATATTTATGCATAGTTTATCAAGATACCATTCGCAATTTCCTAATAAAAAAATAAGGGCTAAATTGTAAAAGCTAGGGTGCCATAATAGAAATAATAAAATTGATGTATTACATATGGGGGTTAAATTGCAAAAGTTAGAGTGCCATAGTAGAATTAATGAAATTGGTGAATTACATATGGAGCTAAATTACAAAAGTTAGGGAGTAATAATAAAATTAAAGAAATCGGTACACTACATATGGGGCTAAATTGTAAAAGTTAAGGTATCATAATGGAATTAATGGAATTTTTTACAACATTTGGGGCTAAATCGCAAAAGTTAGGGTGGCACAGTAGAATTAATGAAAGTGACTTAGAAATAAGTACTTTAAACAGTGACGATTAATTCTTGTCACTAAATCCAAATCGGTAGAGTGACAGTGACGATATTAGAAGTTGTCACTATATAGATCATTTTAGTGACAACTTTTTCAAGGTCGTCACTGAAGACTTAGTTGCTTTGAGCAATTATGACAACTTTCCTTGTCGTCACTAAACAACCACGTTTTGTGACGACTTTTGTCGTCACTAAAAAATGTTGTCACTAATGACCATATTTCTTGTAGTGTAGTTTGTGACGAAAATAACGGGTCATCACTAAACATTTAGTTGCTTTGATGCAATTGTGACAACTTTAGGTGTCGCGACTAAAGAAGCTCCTTTTGTGACGACTTATTGTCATCATTACAAAATGTTGTCACTAATAATTTTTTTTTTTAGTGATCAGTGACGACAACAAAAAGTCGTCCGTAAATAGGCCAAGCAATAGTGATGATGTTCTTAATGTCGTCAGTATTGTGTGTTCTAAACACTCCAGCGCTCTTGCTTTTTCTAAGTCATCACAAATGAGTTGGCTCCCATTAGAGGTTTGTGACGAGTTAGAAAGTCGTCAATAAAGGATCCACTTATGTGACAACTTTTTTTCGTCACAGAGAAAAGTTGTCACTGATAACCAATTTTCTTGTAGTGTAGAAGGATTATAAATAACTATCCAAACAAAAATCCTTTCATGTAGCATTATTTTGTTAAATTAGCAAGCATTAGGTTAAATAAGGATTTCAACATGTCTATATGTCATTGCATAAAATTTTTTCTAAACTCACTACAAGAACTATAACAAAGAGAGTTGTATGAGATTGGAAGGAAGAAGTTGGTGTTTGTTGTATGGTAATCGACAATTAATTTTTTTTTCGATTGGTTTGAATAGCTCTGTCTATTAGTTTGTTAAAAAGGCAAAAGGTGGGGAAGGAAGAAATTAAAGAAAGGCCCTTAATCTTTGAGATATAATGGTCATTATGAAGCAATTGTATGAGATTGATTAATTAGTTGAAATACATGGCATAAAGAGCTAGATGACATTGAATAGAATAGGAAATTAAACTAAGGGAAGGAAATGTCTTCGGGAAATAGTATCAATTATGATGTCTAACTTGCTAGCTTATTGGGAACAAACAAATTAATGGGATAATGAACTAGAAATAATGGCCAATAGCCTTTTTTAAGAGGAGGCAACAAAAACTCACTATTTATTTCTCAAAAACCTCACCTCACAATTTAGTGGTGGTCGTGAACAGATCTAGTCGCGATTGCCACTAGAGAGGGAGAGATGTTGCAGGGAAGGAGAGGGATGGGAGGGAAGAGGAGAAGGAAGCCGTGAAAGGGAGAAAGAGGAAGAGGGTAGAGAAGGAAGGAGGAAGGAGGAAGGAGGAAGAAGGGGGAGGAAGAGGCAAAGGGAGGGGAGAGGGGCAGTGGTGGCGGTGGAGGAGAGAGAAGGGGAAAGGTGGTGGCAATTGTAGGCAATGATAGAAGAAGAAAGAGGTGGCAAGATTTGTTATTTTTATTTATGTAATTTGATACTGCACCTAGAGTATTGTCGATGGTATTTTTAAAGTATTATTGTAGTCTTGTATTTGAAAAACAAGTAATCCGAATAAAGTCGAGCTCTTTATTTATGTTTTTCTATTGCTATTTAGTTAGCAAATCTACAGCATTTAACTTCTTATACATGTTTTAGCCTTGCATCTTGCCCTCTCTTAGACTATCATCTATTGACTCAAGCAAAATCTCTTCATAGTTGTGCGCACCTTATTTCGTCTTTATATTTTTTATGTTGATCTATTAAATGTACTTATGCACACTCTTTTATTTGAAATCGATAATGTTAAAAATTGTATATACTCTTAAATGTCTGCTCATAAACGTGTAGAATGAGCATTTATAGCTAATCACTTATGCTGTTTGGGTACTTTTGGCTCTAGACTTTTAGATATAATTATTCTTAAGAATTTGAAATTAGAGGCAGTCAAGATATATTTTTAACATTTTTTCCCTTAGAATGGTAAGAAAGAGAAGATAGAAAAATGAGTAGTTATATCAAAGCATCTTTTGATCCTTTATTTAATGGATTAATTTTGTACACATTGATAGTGTATTTACTAGCAACCTATAATGCATATCACTTGTGCAAAAAGAGAAGTTCAAGTTCAAACTAAAATTAAGTAGCATGTATACAAGGCTAAAGTGCAAAGGTTAATTCTTATTTATACAAAATTTCCTTGTTCTATTTAATATAATTTATTGCTATCATTGTTACCACAAAATCATCTTTCATTAAGGATGACCTTGTTGATAAAGAAACTTAATTTAAGACTAGATAATCAAGCAAAAATCAGAAACAAAAAACAAATACGCTACAATCTATATAATTCTATAAATGACACTCATCGAATAGCAAGTTTATTACTTAAAAGTTTTTCTCCCTACCTAAAAATCATGTCTTCACAACTGATTGTAGCTATGGTCATTAAACTTTTCTAACATTCATTTAACACATTATATTGTCTTTCATCGATGGAGTGACGAAATTATGCTGAATTTGGTCAATTTTAATTGCAAACTTCATTTATACCACGCGACGCGCACATGTTATGAGTTTCATCAATTGATGGAAAAAATAACATCGTGAGCTATATGAGACTTTGAAAAATTTTGATGAATTATGGGGCATTTTACCAACTAAAATTCTAAACATTTTGTAGGAACACTGCTTTTGAGAAACAATACAAACAAATGGAACCTAAGCTGATTCTATTCCAGTCAAGAAACATCAAAGATGGGCATATTTAAAAACTTGTGGGTAGTAAAATATAAATCATCCAAATTTATAAGAGGTCTCAGTGTAATTAACCCAAATAAATAAAAGGAAGGGTTTTTTAGAGAAAGCAAAATAGTAGAGGACTTCCCCTCCAGTCACTCTTAACCCCAAAACCCTTGGAATGAACAGCACTACTATTTCTGTTGATGGACAAAATCAGTGCTTAGACAGTGACAGGACCCAGCTTCCATATTTTGCTATCTTATTGCTATCTTATCTATACACACTTCGCTATCTGTCAAAACATACGTCCGGGATTCCCCACTCTCCAATCAATGTCCAAAATAGGAGTTTTTCGGAATTGCCTTCCACTTGTTTGATATAATGCTCAGAAGACTTCAAGAATTCATACAAAAAATTTGATCATCTTCAAAAAATTTCCAAACTCTGCAGGCGGGTATGGAGTCTAATGGAAGGCCACAAGCTTCTGAAATTCTACGTCAAATCGAGTCTCTGCGAACCTCAAAGGACGAAATAGAGCGACAGATATCAGATCTGGAAGCTCAGCTCCAACAACTTAATTGTGACGAGAATAATTGCAGAAAAACAGAAGAGGATGCGGTGAATTCAAATGGTTCGAGTTCGTGTTTAATTTTGCCGTCAGAGAACGGTAGTTTTGACTCTGGACATGGATTGGCTTCGGATATGATTTACAGATACAGCCGACAACTCTTGCTCCCTGCATTTGGAGTCCAAGGTAAGCTTTGGGAAGGAGGAGAGAAACGACGGTAGTGTAGTCATATCTTTGCTGGGATTTCTTTGATAGTTTTGCTTGGTTGTTTGATTGGTTGCAGCGCAGGCAAATCTCTTGAAATCAACAGTGTTAGTTATTGGAGCTGGAGGACTTGGTTCACCTGCGCTGTTATATCTTGCGGCTTGTGGTTTTGGTAAGATGTTTATGGCTGTATCAGCACTGAATTTTGGCGAATAGTTAAGGGGCTTCATTGATGGTCACCCCCACCCGCTTCTAAATTTCTTTGAAGAAAAACAGGGGTGCATTTGAAAATGGTACCCTTGGAGCTTTAATGCTACTTTCTCATGAGGGCCATTTGTACACAGTCGTAATACACTTTGTTGTACATGTATACGAAAGTTTGTTCATATGCCCTATATGACAAATAGTCCAAAACTGCGTCTCCTTTTACTAATTTTCTCTGGAAAGAAATGTTCGTGCCTGAAATTGAATAAAGATTAATTTTTTCAGTTATGAGTTGCAGTTGATTTGATCATGACCAAACTTTGCAGGTCGTATAGGTATTGTTGACCATGATGTGGTTGAACTTAACAATCTCCATAGGCAGGTAAATTTGAATAACTTTGTTGGCCTACAAAAGTTTAAGCTAGTTGTTTATTTCTATTGCAACCAGATCTGATAATGATGCTGATTTCATTTTTATGTGGTTCAGATTATTCATACTGAAGCTTATATTGGAAGGCCGAAGGTGGAGTCTGCTGCCGCTGCTTGTCGTGCGTATGTTGCTTTGCATTGAATTTTTTCCTCTGATGTTAAACTGCATTGTCCTGCTAACGTCTATTGTGTATTTGGACCTTGGAGGAGTTTGTGTCATATAGCTGTTCTTAACTATCTTAATCTCAGGATTAATTCAACTGTTGAAATTGTGGAGCACAAAGAAGCATTTCGTGCGACAAATGCATTAGGGATTGTGAGAAAGTATCCTTGTTTAGTGCTTGGTTGATACACACACACACACACACACACACACATACACAAAGGGGACATATATAAAGTTGACTTATAAACACTTTTCATACATCATACATGGTTATCCATTTTTTCTGTTGATTTGTGTAATCCATTGTGGTGAAAATCATGATTTTCTTGACTTTTACTGAACAATAGATATGACATAGTCGTAGATGCAACAGATAATGTTCCAAGCCGTTACCTGATCAATGATTGCTGTGTTGTTTTGGGAAAGGTACAAATGCTTGTTTATCTTTGCCACTGATATCCTGCAAAGGTTAATATCTTATGGTAATTTTTCTTTGAACATTTCCTTTCAGTTTGATGTTTTATGCAAGTGAATATTATAAGCGTTCAAAAATATCTTACACTACGTTTAGGGATTACTCAAAGAAGACAAATTTTTCTGATGCATTTCTTCAAGCAAATTCTACCACCTTTTGGTATTTAGATCTCAGATGCTATTTAAACGCGTGGTTTCAATTGCATTGGTGTCTTTGCTGGATTTTATGACTACCTCACAAGGATTTTATTTGCAAATCTGAGATCACAGCATAATGTGATTATATGCAAGTATATTGACCACTGACTTCTTATTTGTGATAGCCTCTTGTATCTGGAGCTGCACTTGGACTTGAAGGGCAGGTACAACTCACATACTAATTCATGTTGATGTCAACTCATTCCTTGGGCATATCATACTAACACTCTTCAATTGTTTATGTAGCTAACGGTATACAACTATAATGGTGGGCCATGTTACAGATGCTTATTTCCAACTCCACCACCTACAACAGCATGTCAAAGATGTGCTGATAGTGGAGTTCTAGGTGTAGGTAAGTTAGTCTAGAATATATTACACTCGTGCTTCCCCTAAGTGGACATTCAGTCCAGTTGTGAATAGACCATCAGTTTTCTTCATTTGTTTGTGCCGTTATTCACAGTGCCTGGTATTATTGGGTGTCTTCAAGCCTTGGAGGCTATAAAGATTGGAAGTGCTGTTGGTGATCCATTCTCGGGACGGATGCTTCTGTTAGATGCAATTTCAGGCCAGATTCGTATAGTATGTTTTTGGTCTTTGATGTCTATTCAGCCTCTGATGTGCATGGTTTTTTTTTTTTTTGTTTTTAGTGTCAGTTACATATTGTGACAAACTTTTTTGCCAGCAATATGTACAATTATTACCTATCTGGACCTATTAGTTGTGCTATCACCTTGTGTCTGAAGTTTCTTGCTCGGACTGGACAAATTGAGTTTTATGAGTTTGGAGGACTATATAATTGTAGCTCCTAT
The DNA here is from genome assembly GCF_036785885.1 of Coffea arabica. Taxonomy (NCBI): domain Eukaryota; kingdom Viridiplantae; phylum Streptophyta; class Magnoliopsida; order Gentianales; family Rubiaceae; genus Coffea; species Coffea arabica. The sequence continues at coordinate 7,499,656 of NC_092325.1, read as the reverse complement.
AAGATAATAACAGAATGAAGACAATTCTTGGTCTGGATAGATGTTATAGGAACTGTTTTTCTAGTGCTGCAGTCTTAAGCATTGAGACTGATGGGGAAGCTATTCTCTAGATTGCAGTGTCTATTAATATTACGTTATCACAAAATTTGTGCATCTTCAGAGGCTAATAAATAGACAAAAATTGGAAATTGATAGTAGCTCCAGTGTTTCTGTATTGTGGCCATTATTCAATTTTTTTGGGATTCCAACCAGTATTCATATGATGCCATATTTGTTTACCAGGTGAAGATTAGAGGAAGGTCATTGCAATGTGAAGCTTGTGGTGAAAATGCACCTCTGACTGAAAAGCAGTTTCAAGAGTTTGACTATGAACGCTTTACTCAGACTCCCTTCTCAACGGTGTGTCTCTCTTATATCATGACTTTATTCTGTGATGAATAGGGTAAACTTGAAGTATGGCACGTATAAATAGAGAACTGGAGCTGCTAAGTTAAAACTTTAGCTCCAGCCTGATAATCCGTCATGAAATCATGTCTTCCTTATTTTGGAAAATTGCATTCTACATCATTATGGATCACTTAAGATGAATATTGGTGATCATTTGGTAAAATCTTTATGAAAAGTTTATTTTCTAATTGTTAGCTTCAATATTCAGATCTTACACTATGAAGAGATTTGCCAGTGAAGTAGTCTGAATCTAAGCTCCTAATGACAATATTCAATTGATTGCAGGCTCCTCTGAAGTTGAGCCTGCTTCCAGTGGATGCCAGAATTAGCAGCAAGGAGTACCATGAGAGAGTTGTTAAAGGAGAACCACATGTGCTGGTAGATGTAAGGCCTGCTCATCACTATAAGATTGTTTCACTTCCCAACTCCATCAACATACCCTTCCCGAGTCTGGAAGCAAGATTGCATGAAATATCTTCAGCGTTGATGAAAAAGGACGAGAGCAAGAATAGCGCTGATTCGAATGCATCCCTGTATGTTGTATGTCGAAGAGGTAATGAGTCACAACGAGCTGTTGAATACCTCCACAAAATGGGATTTTCATCTGCCAAGGACATAATAGGTGGCATTCAATCATGGGCCCATGATGTGGATCCAAAATTTCCTACTTACTGAAATATCTTGGCATGTTGCGGAATTTTTGGGACGTATATGGTATTGTCTCAAGTGTGTAATACTGTTAGTGAACCTGAATTTATTACTTATTTTGCTCAAAAGGGGAAAAAAGAGCAAAGAATGACAGCCTTCAGAAAGGAACTCTGATATATCTGATGGCTGCTATGTGCAGTATATAACAGTTTTAAGCTTTCTTTTCCTGCTGCTTTTGCCATTATTATCTACATTGCTTTCTAGTTAACTGCGCTAACTGTATGCAAGTATTGGTGTAACAGATTGAAAGATGTGTCCTAACACATGAACTAACATTGAATAGAAGTGACAAGGGTTCAACGTGGGAGTAACTAACGAGACTTGATTTGGAAACCGAGTCGTGTCTATGGAGATAGATTTTCATTTGCAGATGAATTAGAAACTTACCCTTGCATTGTAATTGTTGTCTTTTGCTGTGTTGAAGTGGCTAGCGACGGGGTCATTTGTTACTCTTCTTCAATGAGGTAAATAATTGAGCTCGAGCTCATCAAACTTGTAAAAGTCGAGATGGAGCTCGAACTCGATTTCAGTTTTCTGAACTCGAGTTCGAGTTAAATTGAATCTAATCGAGTTAAATAAAGTTCAATCAAATCTATTTGAGTGTAATCGAGTTTAGTCGAGCCTATTTGAGTCTAATCAATATCACATAATAAAAATTAATATTTTACATATAATTTTAGATAAAGGATATTATTGATATTTCACAATAATAAATATAAAAAATTTTAAAATATGTATTATAAAAATCTCGATTAGACTCGTCGAGTTTTCGAGTACAAAATATTGTAACTTGAACTCGACTCATGAGATCAAACGAGTAGCTTGGAACTCGATCAAAACGAGCTCGAATCGAGTTGTAGACCGAGTAGCTTTTGAGTTCAAGTCGAGTTACTTGATTCAGTATCACTCTTAACTTTGAGAAGATTATACCTCTTCAGCATTACCATCATGAGTTTACTTTTGTTATGGGGCCCAAAAAGAAAAGTTTTCTGGTGATTTAATTGGCAATATCTTTGCCTTCTATGATTCCATCTGAACCAAAAAAAAAAAAAAGGTTAATTACATTTACCTCCTCTGAGGTTTGACCATATTACCAATTAATCCCTATAATTTGTCCAAATAACGGTCTCACCCTTTGAATGATCAAACATTTAACAAAAACCCCCTTAATGCCGAAAATGCCCTTAGTGAGGCCATGTTGCATTAAAAAAAGAACATATTTTTATTTTATTAACTCTAAAGCAATCCAAAAAAATAGAAAAAAGTTTTTGCTTATTATTTTATAAAAACCATATCTTTGCTTCCATAAATAGTTTTGAATCAATAATTATTTTAAATCTTAAAAATAAATATTAAAAATTAGATAAATTGAAAGAAAAATAAGAAAGAAGAAATTATTTTAATTCACCAATCATACTTTATGCAAGCTGATGGTTCTATGGTGAAGAAACCAATCATACTTTATGCGAGTGTAAAATCACTTCCTCAAAATCTAGAAAAAAAAAACCCGTGTAGTTCTTGATAGTATTTAAGGGCTTGAATTTCATGCCGCACGTTTAAATTTTACACCAATTTTCACTTTGTGACTTGAATTTCTATTTAGGATATTTTGTAACCTAAACTCTTCAATTCATTCTGCTTTGGTCCATTGACTGACAGATTGCAAAAGACTAGCGCAATGACACTTTAGTTTGTGAAATCTAGATAGTTGGACTGGCGAGAGAACTTGACATGCAATTAAACTGTTACAAATTTCAGTGTCAAATTTTAAGAAATGTAAACCAGAATTTAGTTAATTTATCCTTAGTAAACTTTGTCACGTTTCCTAGCATGATTAGTTAGCCAGTATGATAATTGAATCATTTGTTCTTCTTTCTTGTCAACTTTTTTTTTTTTTTTTGGCTATGCTTTGATTTTGTTTCATTATTTCAACATGTCTTGTGATAAGATAATGCAAAAAAGAAGGACAATTATGACTTTTAGTTGTCAATTTTGTTCTCCAGGCAGCAAATTGGCCCTATTCAACCCTAAAGAATAAAAATTGCCAACTGACTTGAAAAAAACAGCCAAACGGTTCCTGGTCAACTCTTCCTTGCTCAATCTCATTTCCTAATTAAGCAAGCTGCAGTCACAAGTACCCCAAAATGTTCAAAAGCTTTCCACTCAAAGAAGAAATAGTAGCACGAAGACCTTGAAAAATGACATATTTTTGAAATTTGAAGACCTTGAAAAATGACATATATTTCAAATCTCCCGCCCCCCCCCTCAACTCCACCCGCTGCACGAATAGAGGTGGTTATGATGCGTTACGATTATGTCTATTTATCGTATTTCTTACAACATTAAATAGATAGAGTAAATACATCTCTTACAAGATTTTGATGCACATAAACAAAATTTGTGTGTAAAAAAATGTAATATAAGTATACATCAAATCTTATAAAAAATATAATAATTCCATACGATCGCACATATTACTTGTTCACCTACTCCATCCCCTTCTTTATAAACCATCCCAACTATCCTATCCTTGCCTTCACATTATTTTTTCCTCTCTAACTTGTAGAGATCCATTCTTTTCTTCATCTCCTATACCCTCCATATTTCCTTTTCTGGTAGGACAAAACACACAAACCAAGCAAGCTATCAACCAAGCAGCACAAATAGCAAGGCAAACCAAAGCGGGATAACAAGATGGGCAAATTGGTGGGACATGTGGACATGGATTCGGCTTCTTTCTAGTTGGGCTCTGGAATTTACTTAACCATGTGACTTCACTGTCTCCATCCAAAATCCTACACACCTTCGCCATGGTTTCCAACTTCAAAAATCAGGTACTTGGAACTTTTCTTCATCATGGGAGGCTGCATTGCCTCAATATCCATGGATCTCTTCATTGGTCCAAAAAGGCACCAACCGTTGGACCCGGATGGCACTATTCCATCAAACCATCTTCACAGCTTTGAGCACTCAAATATATCCTTGACTTTCTTTATGTATGCACTTCTCTGCATTATCCTAGCAAAATTCAGCCTCCAGCTCAATATGGCCTTTCGCAAATGCTTGGAGCCGTTTCCTTTGGCCAGCAGTTTCTCCTATTTAATCTCCACCCTGCTGATCACATTGGTCTGGAAGGCCAATATCACTGGCTTCTTCAAATTGTCAGACTTGTCTCATTTCTCACTACCCTCTTATGCATAGTTTACCCCAAGAGTTTCTCGCAAAATTTCATAAGGTCTCTTATCATCTTTTTCCAAGGAGTTTGGTTTATGGTCATGGGAATCATGCTGTGGACACCAGAATATATTGAGTTAGAATTAATCTTTCTTGCACTGACAGTTTATATATACTATTAGTTTTGATGAACGATAATTATGCAAAATTTAAATTTGAATGGGGAGAAAAGGGGAAATAGAAGTTACTGATAGACTACAAATGCACTCTATTATCTTCAGAATTTAAAAATGGGATGGGACCATATAGTCATTTCAATTAGAAATTAAAGACTATCAATCTATTATCTCATCTCATTTAAGAGGGGCTCAAGTGTGCACGTGAAGTTGCAGAACGTGCTAGCCATGAGGGGCACTGTCGTGCGTTTTTCCAGCATGGCTACAGAGGTTTACCCGTGGCCTTGGGCACAAAACCCCACGGCAGTCGTGCGTGTGAGTTTTGACTATCAAAGCAAGTGTCTTTTTCCCATTGCTTTAGAATATCCTCAATGTGAGGAACAAAGTTTTGAAATTTCACCTTCTTTGCATCATTAAATTCCAAACTAACATCCATGTTTGCCAACTTAAATTTGTAGGCTAATATAAGAAAAGTTTTCAGAAATTGCAAGTTCAATTTGAGGGTCTCAACTTTCTTTGGGCAAGTGAAGGGAAAATCCAGTTTGGATGTTTCCCTGGAACTTTAAAAAAAGGGAAAAAGTGCTGGGATTTTAAATGTATATATTTTTTACGTCTAAAAAAAAAAAAACCCACCCAAACTTCCAGGCGTTTGCCTCGATTCTTGGGGCAAATGTCCCATGATATTAACGCCCCATTTAACTGTCCAGGAGTAATTGTGGTTGTATGGGTTTTTATTAATGGGTTTTGAATTTAGCATTCTAAATAATGTTAGCACGTGCAAATCATTGTTTTGAACTTCACAAACAATGAAGTTCAAAACAATTAGATTCTCATTCCAAAGACAGCCGGCCATCTCTCTCTCTCTCTCATCCTCCAAATTTTAAAATTTCTTCTCACAAAAACCTCACCAATCTTCATCCAAATCCTACCAAATTTCATACACACTTAGATCCACTCTTGGACACCACTTTGAGCTGCAAAAAGGTTTAGTAAAGAATTCCCTACACCAACAATTTGTTGGTAAATAAATGCCCTACACCACATATTTATTAAGTGGTAATTAGAGGTTACCTAAATGGATTAATGTTGGAGAGACAAAAGGATAGCTTTAAACCAAAAAGGTGACAAGTGTCATTTTGTGATTCCATCTTGGACTTTGACCATCTTACCCAATTTTAATAAATAACAAAAATTGACCCAAAAATCATCACTTTCTTCATCCTCTTGGCCGAACCATCTAAGGAAAGAAAAGAAGAGAGTACTCCAACTATTTCATCCATTTCTTGCCCAAATCTTGTGAATCAGCCACCAAACTTTGAAAACTCTCCATAAAAATCCTTTGTTAGGTAGTATAGAAGAAGTTGGTGGAGTGGGTTGGAAAGAGGAGGTGCTAAGTTGCTTCTTTTTTTTAGTTTACAAGGTGAGTGGCTAAGGAATTCTTCCCATTGGTACTATTTGAAATCAACTAAAAGTTTAAATGTGCTAATTCAATGTGCATTGATTACCCTCAACATCTTATAGTTGAGGGTAATACATTTATTTAAATGTATTACCAACAAGAAAATTGCCGACAATAATTTGCTTTCCCACGAAGTTAGTCACTCAATTATAGCATTCTTAGAGTTCAGGCTTTGCAACAATTTAGGAATTAGAGCAGTAGATCTTCTACATATTTTTAAATCATGCCATTCAAAATAATTGCAACCTTTTCCTCCGTCACCCTTCACAACTAACATCATAAAGCTTTAGCGCAAAGGTCAAATTCATCAACTAAAATAAAAAACAGAGAACCATTCCTTCTTGATGGCACAAGTGAAATATCTTCTCCTAGAATTGTTGTCTATCCAGGATGTAACCATTATTGCTCGCTGCTTGCAATCACAATTTTTCATTGGTTCCATGAGGACCTAAATTGAGAATAGAAGAACAAAGTTCTGCCTAATTCTTGCAAATTTATGCCAAAATCTGCAATTTTTGTTCTCTGATTAGAAAGTGATTGAGGCTCCTATGGTATGTTCTTGAGTTGGACAAGAGAACATGAGGAAAGAAAGAAATAGAGGACATCGATACCCCTATTTATTTTGTGATTTTTTCCACTAATCATTACTAACTGCTTGATTAGCGAATTTTAGCCTTTTATGTCTTTGTTTAATAAAAAAAAAAGACAAGAAAAGCTGAAAATATTTAAATATGTGTTTCAAAAATTAAAAAGTTGAAAAAGGGGTTTTAAGTGCCGACACATGGTCTCACATGACTTGGTTCTAACTAAAATTGAAGAAATTTCATCAATTCTCCACTTTCGCGCAAAATTGAATAGATTGGGGACCAAAATTGATTTGCACAATTGATTAGGGACTAGTTCTGCACATGGTCTATAGATTAGGGACCAAAATTACAATTCTTCCTTTTTTAAATTCCCCTTTAAATTGTAGTTAGGGCCCCAAAATGTAATAGTTAGGTCTTTATATGCGTTTATTTTCTTATGTGCTTGCATGCTTGGGTGCTTATGTATTTATTCGAACTATCTCACTTGCTATGAGTCGATGTGGAACAGTTAACTGGCCCACAATATGAAACTGTATTTAATTAACCACAATCTACTCAAAGTTTATTTAAATCTATAACCGTGGGGTTTGGAGGGTATTTAACTCCAACTAAAATTCTTGAGGGTTATCAAAAATTCTTTTGATAAGGTAGATTTATTTATAGTACCTTTCATAAATAAACCCCATATGTTTATTTATTTAGTACCACTTAATCGAGTACTTATTTAGCACTAGAATCGTCATAACAAATAACCACATGTGGAGATAACGGTTATAACTATTTGGACATAGTAGCTATCAAAGGTACCAGTCAAATATTTCCCTCAAAGTTAGCTCGATTCGCCTGCTAACACTACTCTCAATTCTTTCATCAAGGGGGCGCCTGGAAGAAGGTTGCTAATGAGTAGTTCGACAACCATTTGGTTGTCTGGTAATCCTGATTCTTGGAATTGGTTAATTATCGACATTCTAGTATGACTTTTGCAGTGTGTAGATCCACTTAACCCAATTGTTCGATAGGTATTATTTAACATTAATTGTTGATAGTGAAAATCATTTAGCTGTATCTTGTTATTGCTGGGCTACACCCATTGTTTTGTATGGATGTCTGGGGGCAGTGTTGAAAAGCCCTACATTGTACAATAATTAGGGCCTTTAGTTATAGTGTATTTTGATGATGATTCCAAATTTTGTTCATCTGAGAATGAAAACTATTGCAATTATGTTAAAAGGTGGTTGTGCAAAGTGTGCTGAAAAGGGCGAAAACTACTACTATGAGAAGAAAAAGCTGTTGTCAGATGCTCCTTCAAACTTGCAACTAAGTCATATGACCCAAAAATTGGATCCATGACTAGCGTTAGTGCCCTCCCGGGTTAGGATCCTCTTTGTTAGATTTCTCTCCATTGGTCTCTCCATTTATTCATATATAAATTTATGTAATGCTATAAAATTATGTAATTGTGTCATTATTTTTCTTTTGATCTCTAGATCAATTTTTTTTGAGAATATTTGATTTGCATGGAACATTTGAGCGGTGAAAAATGGATAACATTAGGATAAAATTAATAATGATTAATTAGATGGGAATAATTTGATTCCCAGGCCCTCCACGTTCATGGGTGGTGCCGTGAGTCAGTACTTTCTTTATGAACATGTGCTGGTGGAGACCACGATTTGGATGAATTGTTAGGCATTTGCATAGATTGCATTATCTTGTCTGGTAACTGGAGCCCAGAACCAGGATGCGGTAAATTCTGTAGTGACATCCCTAGAGGTTGAAATTTCAATGTTCGGCAAAGTTTTCACACCCTTTCTCGAGGAATCTTTTTCTCATCCCTTCTTTAAGTTAACACATTTGCATCCGAGACTTTTATACTATTCTAATTAAATTGTTATCATAAGTACAATTTTTGCTTTAACATGTGAAGATCCGACCAAAAGCCAACGAAAAAAAAAAAAATACGGCCAGAAGATAATGGTGATTCTTTCACCGGAGACCAGGGATCAATGGAAGATACATGCTGCTACATTGCTTCGTTCAAGAAACAAACAAAGCTTCTTTTTTTATTTCTTAGGGTAATGTAATGTAAGCATATGCACAGATAAGTTTTGGCACATGTTCAAAGATGATTGAAAATGCATTACAAGTGTAGCAACTTTACCCAAATACAAAAAGTTGCCCCGAAAGCAAAAAGTTGGTTTGGTCCTACCTCAACTAACGTCTACAGATTCAATTATTTCAATGGTACCCACAAGCCGTGTGGTCCTGAATTATCTCAAGTCTTTTCTTTTCTTGATGCAGTACTTTTTTGTTAGTTTTCCAACTTGGTAGGAAATTTCGTTTTGGAAAGATATGAATGGAAGATAAGTAATGGATTCCCTGCATTGTAACGCTAGCTGTTGAATGTTGACCATCTCTGCCTGCAAAAAAAATACAGTTCAACTATTCAACTTCAAACAACGCATTTTACCTTCATCTGTTAAAGAGTTTCACAGACGATGGCTGAAGCTGTACTTAGTGTGATCTTGGATAAGATACTTCCACTTGCTGCCGACGAGATCAGCCGGGCATGGGGTGTAAAGAAAGACCTTCAGAAGCTTGCCAAGAAAATAGAGATGATGGAAGCTTTGATTTTTGATGCTAAATGCAAGCAATCAACAAGCAAAGCCGCCCAGCTCTGGCTCAAAAGGCTCCAGTCCATAGCACGTGATGCTGAGATCGTGTTGGATGACTTCGGATATGAAGTTCTGCGGCACAAGGTTGAGAATCGGAAGCGCGACCAGGTACTCAACTTCTTTTCTTCCTCAAATCCTATTTCCTTTCGTCTAGAGATGGCTAACAAGATCAAGAAAGTTATGGCATCTCTGGAGGAAGCTCACAAAGAAGCAAATGAGATGCTTGGTCCGGTTCAGCTAACCATGACATCTGCTGATCACAAAGGGAATCGGTCGATTGTTCCTTTTGTGGATCGGTCGACCGTTCCTTTTGTGCGGGAGTCAGGAACGGTGGGAAGGGAAGTTGAGGTATCTCAAGTTGTAAGCATGTTAATTAGCTCAGACTATAAGAAGGATTTACCTGTCATCTCAATAGTTGGGATGGGCGGCCAGGGTAAAACAACCCTTGCACAGATGGTGGTAAAAAATGAGAGTGTAATGAAGCATTTTGATAAAACAATATGGGTTTGTGTGTCTGACGATTTCAGAGTGGAAAAGCTGTTGAATGAGATGCTACAATCCCTCGAGGGAAAAAGTGCTGAGACGACAAACAAGGAAGCATTGGTGAGGAAGTTTCAAGGAAATCTGAAAGGTAAAAGTTACTTGCTTGTGCTTGATGATGTTTGGAATGAGAATCGAGAGAAATGGGATGGCATGAGGAGCTGTTTGCTCGAAATAGGAGGTGCTCCAGGAAGTAAAATATTGGCTACCACACGTAGTGATGAGGTAGCCTCAGCAATGCAAACATCTGGTATGCATCATCTAGACATCCTCTCAGATGATCATAGCTGGATGTTGTTCGAAAAACTAGCATTTGCAGACGGTGGTGCAAGAAAGACTCAAGATCTACTGGACATTGGTAGAAGGATACTGAAAAAGTGTGGCGGCGTGCCATTAGCGATCAAAGTGATTGGGGGTTTGTTGTATTCCAAAAAGGATGCCTCGGAATGGTTGACGATCGAGAAGAGTGAAATATGGAACGAGTCGACCAATATTGCGAATGGAGTCATTTCTGTCCTGAAGCTGAGTTATGAGAACTTACCTTCATTGTCAGTGAAGCACTGCCTTGCAAATTGTTCCATCTTCCCGAAGGACGCTTACATGGAAAAACAAAGCTTGATACAGATTTGGATGGCCCAGGGATTGATTACTGATGCCAAGGGAGGAGGAGGTCATTTGCAAATGGAGGATATAGGCAGTGAGTATTTCAACGTATTGCTTCGGAGTTCTTTGTTGCAAGCTGCTCCTGAGTACGGAATCGAGTTATGCCGGATGCACGACCTTGTGCATGATCTTTCACTGCATGTGTCAAATAATCGTTTCTTAAATACAGAGGATGACATGGAAGTCAGTCATCATGATGAAGTTATGCATTTGACCATCATTGGGAGTCAAGGGAAGGTGTTAAAGAATATCGAAGGGATTCCTCCAAATTTGCAAACGCTTTATTATCTTGAGGGTGATGGTATTATGCTCGAAGACATCTTGAAAAGGTCTAGATATCTTTGTGTGTTAATATTAAAGTGCGGGGATGTTACTCATCTCCCGAATTCAGTGGGTAATATGAAACATTTAAGACATCTTGATATCAGGCGAACTGGTATCACCGCTTTGCCAGATTCGATCACAAAGCTCAACAATTTGATGACCTTGAAAGTCTTTTCCTTGAAAGAGATACCTAAGAAGTTTGGCAATTTAATTAACTTGAGGCACTTCGAGTTTTTCGAGGATAGTTTGGATGGGTCCAGATGTTTGTTCCCTGGAATCGGGCAGCTGGCTAATCTTCGGACGTTGCCCCACTTCAGGGTAAGCCAAGACAAGGGATGTCAACTTGAGGAGTTGGAATACTTGCGCAACCTCCAAGGCGAGCTAAAAATATTTGGACTTGAAAATGTGAGCAGCTGTGAATCAGCAGCAAAAGCAAAGTTGTCCGAAAAATCAAGCATTCAAAGTTTAACACTTTCATGGGATGATACAAATGAAGATTGCGATGACGACAATATTAATAGTGTCATGGAAGGTCTCCAACCTCACCCAAACTTGAAAAGTTTAGGCATTTGCGGTTTCAAAGGTTCAAGGTTTCCGTCGTGGATGGTGGCAAAGGATCACTTCATGGTACTCCTTCGGAATCTGATAGAGATCAAGTTGACCGGATTGGGTAAGTGTGAACAAGTACCACCACTAGGGGACTTGCCTTGTCTCGAGTCCTTAGAGATGGAGTCCTTACATAATGTGAAGTGCATTGGGGCTGAATTCTATGGTCTCGATATTAATGCAAGGAGCAGCGCTTCTTGTAGTAGTAGCAGTAGCAGAGAGGCGAAACCAATCAGTCTGTTTCCTAAACTGTCGCGTTTTGTTTTGGAGAAAATGGGAAGTCTGGAGGAGTGGTCAGATGCAATGGTTCCCTCGGATTCTTCTTCATCAATTAAGGTATTCCCTAATCTCCGGAACTTGACAATTTCCGATCTCCCCAAGTTGGCTGTTCTACCGGATATGGAGAACTTGACGTCTCTTGTGGAGTTACAGATAAGGGGATGCGGGAGTTTGGCCTGTATAAGGAATTTGAATAGCCTCACATCTCTCGAATCCTTAATCCTAAGTGACTGCCCTGCTTTATTAGATGCTTCTCTGGATATGAAAAACCCCCAATCCCTACTTTTTCTAAGCATCTCAGGATGTGATAAGTTGAATTCTTCGTTGAGTAATAATCTTGAGAAGTTCACGTCGCTCAAGTGGTTGGCGTTCATTTCTGATGACCCTGGTTGTTGGCCAATTACGGTTCTCCACCATCTAGCCAACCTCAGCGAGTTGGAACTCGGTGGCTTCTCTGACATCCTTGACCTTGATCATTTCCCGTGGCCACACTCCATCGCCAATCTCGTCTCTCTGGAGCGTCTTGTATTGCGTGGATGGCCAAAAATCACGGCTCTCCCAGACCAAATTCAGCATCTCTCTACCTTGAGAACTTTAAATATTCGGAAGTTTGAGGGGTTGGAAGTTCTTCCAGAGTGGATGGGCAGCCTTCGGAATCTTCGAGCATTGTCCATTTATAATTGCTCTAACCTCAGACAATTGCCCTCTGCAGAAGCAATGCGACACCTCACCAATTTAAATTTTCTAGGTATCGCCAGCTGTCCTCTTTTAGCAGAGAGATGCACCAAAGGAAGTGGCGCAGAGTGGCCCAAGATTGTACGCATTCCCGATGTTTATATCGATTGAACAAAGGAAGTTTGACTGGTTTCGCATCAGGGACACAAACCCCACTGCAACTGTAAGTAGTTAATATTTCCAACGTTCTGTTTTAATCTCTACTTATTCGGTTTGTTTAGAATTCTATTAGTAGTACTTTTTTTTTTTTTTTCTTATATATAATCCCCGGAAGGAAAAAGGAAATAAAAAACGCTACTGCTTCCTTTTAAATGGCCATATCCTTCAATTGCTCTTTACATTTTCTTTTCCGTAGATTCTTTCGTCCTCCTCCTTATCATTCATTCTTTTTTCTTAAAGGGTCAGAATCAAGGCAACTCATCCAGCGTCACAAAAGAAGAAGAGCAGTTTTCTCAATTATTGATTCCAGATGTCTGCTGAGTGTCTCATTTATTCCGTCTTGTTGGATTTACCTGCTCTCTCCTTTGAGGTGCATCTTCTCTGTTTTTGTTTCAAGCTGTAACTTAAAAGACAGATTAAAGTATTGATAGACATTTTCCTTTTTAAATAAAAAAGATTCATTACATTGTCTGAAAGACTTCAATGCACCAGGGATTGTTTTAGTAGTTTAAAGTAGTAGACTTCAATGAAAATTTATTATTATTATTTTTTTTGGATGAATACTACTATCGAATTGCTAGAACAGACATGCGCATGTATTTTAAAAGAAAAATTACAAATTGACTTTTGCTCTCTGTTATGTAATCAAACTTCGGGCCAATAAAATCTAACAGCTCTGACCTGCACCTCTATGAACGACTCATAACAGGATGCTACTTGGAACGGTATGAACTCGGAATGACATCATTATTTACACTGAAAATTAAATGACCCTGGTCTCAGTGAAAATTACTGAGACCGAACTAGTTTAGAATTAGCATGATAGTTACACCACATGTTGTGAGATGAACATTAGGATATGAGTAGAATTGTGGTTATTTAAAGTTGTGTAACTCCAAATAATGAGGTATATGTTTACACGTTATAGTACCACTTAATCGTTAGATTTAAATAATGTGGTAATTAGAGGTTATAGATTTATTTGAACTAACTTCCTGCATAATCACCCATAGACTATGATGTTTTAAAGTCGAGTTGAGCTAGTTTTAACATTCTTTTGTATAGCTCCTCGATGGTTGGAAAATCATAAATGTATTTTGATCCAACCTTTCCTTTTGAGTTGTAACTTTGAATCCATACGTGTATAATCAACCACCATCATCCAACTAAATAATGTGGAGTCCACGCGATTATCTCCACAAGTACGGGTTATACTGCCCCACTCCAATATAACTGTCCAAATAGTTACACCACATGTTATCCCTCTGAGATAACATGTTTTAAACCACATGTTACCACATTTGCCACTTCAACCTTCTGAATTTGGAAAACCTAGGTTCTTAAACACTAGAAGATTTAGCGTACAGTACTTTTGAACACACAAGGAACCAGATCATGATTGGCAAGTCCTAATTAACTGATATCAAACTGAAAAGGTTGGCAACATCTTAATGAAATTGACAAAGAACACAAAATTAGTGCTCTCGAGTAGCAGCTGCCGGTTCCCTATCAAAAAAAAAAAAAACACAAAATTACTGTCTCATGAGTATATCCAGGGGAGGGGATAAGAAGGGATGGACTGGTTATAACCTAATTCGTATTTCCCCACGACTCTGAAAAAGTAGCCTTTAGGTGTCAATGACTTGGAATTGGGAAAGGTTCATATCTATCTTGACAATTCTTAGAGAAAACAATTCTACGTTTCTTAAGCTAATACAACTGTTTTGCTTGTATTTATTAGAGCTTATAAATTCTTCTCACTTTCACAACAGATGAACATTTCTTGAGTAGTTTTTTGGTATAGTTCAACTACTATGTTGGCATTTGATGTATTAAATTTTAACCTCTACTTGTAAGGGACATCATTCTAATGTTCCAGGTTGCATGGCATTCTCACAGAACTGATGCTAGGCAGTAATACCACCAAAAGGTTTCTGGCAACTATTCTCGAGAAATGAATGCTTTTTGGGTTGGTTCATAAACTAGTATCATCTTACAAAGATCATGTATAACCAATTAACCATCATTAGTGAGGTACACTCAATCAAATATAATTTTTGGCTCATATTGAAGATTTTGATCTGATATGAAATCAAACCTTCATTTCCTTGTTAGTGTTTTGCTTCGATTCTGGTCTTTGATTTTTTAACAAGTCCTTTCTTTTTTCTTTTTTTTTTGGTTTTCTTAATTCCCTTTTTCACTATGTCATTTTTTCTGCAAATGGCTTCAAGTTGGAGGTGGTCCTCAAGTTAAACCTCTAAATCTGGAGATTATGATTATTTAATTAAAATGTTTTGAGTTTTGACTAATCATGTATTACTGTCTTTTTACTTTTAATCATGTATTATTTAGAGTCTGAGGATAGTGTGCCTGGCTCTAATTTTTCACAACAATTAAGTAAGGATAGTGATAACCAGCTAGCCATATCTGGTTTTAGTTTTCATTTATTGTCAATGATACATAGCTTCATATGAGAAACCAGAGGATTTATGCCACCTTTTCAGCCAACTTATTTGTAGAAACTGGTGCCTTGTGAGACTAGTGAAGCTATTGTACTCGTGTTCTATTAGCATTATCAATTCATATCCTCACAGTTTGCAGAAAAACTGGGATTTCAGCCATGATTGTTCGTGCCATCAATCATAGAACACGAGCCCTCCTTCGCGATCATTATCAAATTATGTTATAATAATAATATTTTTTATACTTCTTTCCTAATATTGATTGTCAGCACGAGCAAAGATTAATCATATTGGGTTTGCCTTTTGGTGTTGAAAATTCAACATCAACAATCTTGTATCAATGTGTTATGGTTTTACCAATATTTGATATTCTTCCAGTAAAAATTACATTCTGCCTTTTGCTTTGCCAACAATTTTTTGTCTTTGACATGCATCAAACTAACGGCAATATATAGGCAGGCAATCAATGTCAGTTTTCCTCCGTCTCACCTGAAACACATATCTTTGCTTGTCCTTTGAGATGGAGAAGCAAACAAAACAATTACATACATTCACTTCCGGTTTGTTCATCATTTGTTAGTATGGAGAGGATTTTGGAAAGATATGAAAGATACTCGTACGCTGAGAAAAGACTCAGTGGCTCTGGCCCTGAACAACAGGTACGCTGGCCAATCCTTCAATCCTCTATTTATCTTATTTTGTCTGTATTTTCTGGGCTTGCAATGCCGTCCTGCTATATGTGTAAACTGCGGGACAACGAATGTGTTAAGGAGTCTGTAAATATTGCAGAAGACATTCTTTCTTAAAATTTTCATTCAAATGTACCTTATATGAAGTACTGAAAGTATCAAATGTTTGCTTGAGGGCTGGATAGATGGTTGCTTGTACATAGGGTAAAGAAGAGTATGTAACTAAAATTTGCCGGATCCATGTGTATGTGACGCAAATCTACCAGGGAAGTCAATGAGATTAGGACCATCGAATAAAATGCCTCTTCTTCTTGTTATTCTTGACCGCCGTGTTTCTAAATATTAGCCATCCTGTGCTGGACATAATTTTTCTTTACGCCTGAAAAACTCCGGTATGCTGCAATTCTCTTGCCCAAAACCTTGTTTTCTCCTCCAAATTTACCAGTTTGTATAGATAGGATGACCATGGTGGATAGCCTCAATGCAATTCTCAGGGGCTGTCAAACGAAAATTATTGTTCTGATAGCTCAAAGGGAATGACTAGAGATGAAGTGTTTTAATTGGAAAGGAAGATGGCCTGACTTTTGTTTCGTCACTTACATGACTTCCTAAAAGAAATTTGCATAATCAAATAAAGAACTTCTTACACATGTTTGAGTTGCTAGGTTGAGGGAATGCCTGTTCATTCATTTCTGCTAGGACAAGTGCTTCGCTCGGTAGCCCCTTTTGAACGACGAATGTCCTTGCCAGTTTAGAACAAATTCGCCTTTGACTTCATCTTGCAATGGCAACTTCGCTTTAGCACTTTGTCCCTTTTTCAAAGAATCGCCGGTGGACCTTTTTTGGGCCATGTGTTTATGGTGGCTTCGGCCGTGACATATAGCATTCAGACACTTTTTATCAATCAGAGCCAATTGTTCATGATGTTGCTTTAATCAATTAGTTTCTTCCAATTTGGCTTCCATTAGAATACACAATGTAGGGATTTCAATCTCGGCAGGCGGCACAACTTCCCTTTTTCTGCTTTTCATTCAAATGTCTACTGATCTTTATCTCTTTGACTTCAGTCTCGGTGCCATTGTTAACAATCTCTGTCTCTTCTAGGTTCGATTTGGATTTCTCTTCATATTGTTCGGGGACTTTTGAAAAAAGAACCAGATATTTTCTCATCATCACTCTCTTTTGAATTTCGGATTCCATAATCTCAAAGTCGTGAGTGATGTCAAGATTGCCATCATCGGATTCCAGAACAGTGATAGCCAAAGGTCAAATACTTTTATTTTTGGCCATCTAAAAGAGCTTAGAGCGAAATTAAAACCAATAAACAATCAATATAAACAAAATGGTATCAACCAAAGTAATGAAAAGATGTGACTATACATGCTATTGCAAAATTCAAAAACAACATAGGAATTTGATAATGCAAAAATTGTTTTAGCCAAAACTTGATTGAACATAATAAAACTATTTACACAAAAGCAAATAGTGCTGATTTTCATGAATTTTAACAAATGACAATCCCCAAATTTATCGAACTTCCCTTCAAGAGGAAAGATACTCGGCAATCCAATTGTGCAAAGTTCTTTCAAGATTTTTAAATTTCCTCGTTGGCGGTGGATGCCTCAAAGGTGTCCTTGTGTTCAGGAAAAGGATTTGTATGATAAAGAGGGATGTCATGGAAAAAATGATAAAGACCCTAAAAAGCGAAAATATGCATGAGATGAAGTGATTTTATCACACAATTATGATCTAACGTGCGGATGGTTCTTAAGGGTCTAGCGTTGGACTAGCCCTTAACTCACGTTCTCTCACAAGCATTGGACTTGTAAGAGCTCGAAGGGAAGACCATGACTAGCATTGGACTAGCCACGGTAACGTACATTCCATCCACATAGTCAGATATAATACTAAAAGCAAATAGGCATGCCAAACACATAATTTCACATAGCACGTAACACATAAGCATGCTTGTCTAGATGCAGAATCCTAGGGAAAACCATTGAACACATAAGCACACACAAACACATAGCACACAAGCACTATCTATTACAAAAGGGGATGCCTACTACAATCTAAAGGGGGAACAAAAATAAATAATTAAAATAAATACCTAACTATTACAACTTTGGCATTCAAGTGCCTTTCAAATAACCAAAATTGAACTAAAATAAGTATGCAAAATTAAAAATAAATAAAGTGAATAAATAAATAAATAAATAAATAATTCAAAAGGCAAGCAATTAAGCATATAAAGTCACATAAGGCACTTAGAGTCAAATAAAGTAAGAAATGAGGGAAAGGGTGTACCTCCCTTGATTTGAAACCCTAATGAAGTGAAATGACTTATTTACCCTCCAAAAGACAAGGAAAAGGTCAAGACATCACTTTAATTAACAAAATAATCACATGAAATGGAAATAAACACGAAATTGAATCACTCAAAACATTCAAATAAACTAAATAACTCACATTCGTCAATTTGACACAAACAAGGACCCATTGGAAAGAATTAAAGAAGTTCGAGGGATCAACTTATTATTACTACAAATATCAAGGGTTTAAAAGGAAAATAAATTAAAATTAAGGACTTAAGGTGAAACCTATCCCAAATCCAAAACTAAAATTCTCACAAAATGAATGAAAAACTATTTACTACGATTAAACAACAAAACACCAAAATCACTAAAATCCAAATCAAAACTAAGAATTATCAAGAATCATAAAATACTCAAATTCCATCCTAAAATTCCTAAACAATTTGCCCAAAAACATTAAAACATAACAAAAGAAATTAACATCGAAAGGGACCAAATTGATCGATTTTTTAAACTTTCTGGGCCATAGTGAAACAAAGGGAGACTTAGGGGCCAAAGCGCAATTTTTTGGGAATATTTCCCATGCAAAAACCATGCAAAAGGCTACGGAAACATTCTGTAACAGAACATTTCTGATGAAAACTTTCTGCAACCAAAAGTTACAATTTCCAGCCGCAAACTTTATCCATAACCTTCGGCCATCCAAAACTTTGCACTAACTCTAATGAAAGCAAGTCCAAATACTTCTTAACAAGGCAAATCTTAGAAGAATTTCAAGCAAGTTTCATGCAAAGAATGAGCTTTTGCAACCGAAAAAATGTTTTGCAATTTTTACTCACTCAATCGAGATAACATTCATGCAAATGACTCAACACATCTTCACTCATCAAACACAAAATGCAAAGACTTGAAACAAAGGTAGGGGAAAGATCAAACAGGATTCTGAACTAAAAAATGCAACAAAATGATCTGGAAAGCATGCTAACTTTGAAGAACAAAACTTCTGCAGCTTTCTCATGAAGACAGAAATATGATCATGCAAAATGCTAGAAATGAAACTTATTGATTTATCCACCGAACCCCCAATATTATAGCTTCCTACTCCTGTGGTTAACTGCAAGACAATCATTTATTCCCCAAAAGATCTACTCAAAGAAACCGAACATAAAGGGTAGGAAAACCGTGAGGAAACATTTTGTAACTGAACCCATTTAACAACCCACATAGCTCGGGAAAATTTGAGACAGAACTTCAATCATGCAAACGAAAAAGGAGCTGTAAAACATAACAAACAAAAAGCCCATTCAAGATTTATTCCGGATTAAGCTCAGTCAAGACTTCTTGTTGGAATTTTTCTGCTGCAAAGTTTCTACACCTTTCAGTTATTCATTATGCAAATTTATTGCTCAACAAAACGATGGAAAGGAAAGGGGCTACAGCCTGCGATTTCAGAAAAAAAAAACAAAACATATATATACCAACCCTCTTAAAAAAAACATCAACTACCTTCAACTTGAATAAACCAAAATCTCATGACAAAACATGCGAGACAGGAGAGAGTAAAAACCACAGGAGTAAGGAAAAGAAAGGAAACAGCAACAACTAGATGAAGTTTAGTTTTAACTAAAACAAATGCAACTTTAACTATTTTGGAAGGAACGCAAATAGCATGGTCTAGATGCAAGAACCACAACTGAGCACAAATCCAAAATCTCTGGTTACACAGACCAGATCTCATATGGAATGGAAATGGAGAGGAGAAAGATCGAGGACTACCTGTTCAATGCCTTTGGACTTGAGCCTTCAGTCTGGATTTGGCAAAGAGATCACTGTCGATTCTGATGGACAACTCTACCTTGGTCTCTCTCGAATCTATCAGTTCCTCTCTTTCCCACGGCTGTTCCGGCTTTCTTTTCTCAGTTCCCCAGACCCTCGGCCTTTCCCTCTCGCTTTCTCTCTCAAAGTCTTCCTTCCTTCTGATTTTTCTCAGCTATCCCCGCCGTTATCTCCCTCAGCCGCTCTATATCTTTTTCTTCTCTTTTTCTTTTACCCGTTGCTACCTTACTCCCCTCCAAACCCTAGCCGTCCCTAAACTCCCCTCTCTGGTTTCTTTTTCTAATTTCCGCCCTTCACCAACCGTCAAAAGCCTCAATGCTCCAGGGTTGAAAATTAAATGCATGCCAAATGAGATAACGGTTATAGATTGTGGTTTGTCCAAATTAAAGGATGTGGGACCACGACTATTTTGGACAAACCACACGATTCGGTTAATGTGGATTAACCGATTATTAAGTGGTACATCTTTAGTACAAACTGTATCTCTTGTACCCTGGTGTTTAAAATACCCTCTAACTATACCGGGTAAATAAACGTGGAGTCCTCCGTGTTTTTTGGTAGAGGGTAAATATAGCAAAGATAATTTTTCAATCGTGTTTAAATAATGTACAGTTTATTTAAACTGTACATTATTTATTTAGTACAAACTGTATCCCTCATAGTGTCTCGAGAGAAGGTGTAACTGACAATCGCCTACACTGTAGGAATAGAGATAACGGACTTTCTAATAAACAAATGTAACATATGCTTCCCCTCACGTTACACCACTTCTCCGTAGGAGTACTAAATATTGGACTTGTGCCTAGAAATATTATTGTGCTTAAAACTTGTTCAATCTTGGGTTTGTTGGCTGAGAGTTTTGACCAGTTATAAGGGAAAACTCTGCTAAATTTTTTTCAAAATCTTGTCCAAATTTGCAAAATTATCCCAAAAAAGTTGGACAACCTCGCTAGATCCTTGGGCAAACGTGCTACGTGTCTCGAAATGCGTTGATCGAGGACCGTATCATGGTGCCAAGTTGTTAGGGTTTGAGATGCTTAAGGAGATATATGCCCATGACCATGACTTTGGGGAAGTCTACGCATCTTGTATGAAGAGTCTACATAGAAAGGATTTCTTGCACAATGGATTCTTGTTTTATGTGGATAAGTTGTGTGTCCCTAACTCGTCCATTCATGACCTTCTGATTCGAGAGGCACATAGCGGTGGCCTTATGGGGCACTTTGGAATTGCTAAGACTCTAGCCATGCGTAATCTTCTTCCCTTTATGGAGGAAAGTGTACATGTTGGTATGACCATCATGGCTAGTACTCCTATCAAATTGCCATGGTCTACCAAGTAAAATATGGCTAGCCTGCATAGGTACCACATCACAAAATACTTCATCTTCATAAGCACCAATTTTAAAGGAAATGAGTACCTGTTGAGACACTCGAATGTCTCCGCAATTGTTTAGCCACTGTAGGCGATATGGTCAGAGGTGTTCATAGGTGGGAAGTCCTAATGCCTCGACCATCACCGCGCTTGTGACATTGGTACAGCTCCCCGGGTCAATCACCAAGCTACACACTTTACCATTTATATGGCATCGGGTGTAGAAGATATTTTTCCGTTGGATGTCTTCTTTCTTAACATGTGCAGCTAGAGCTCTCCTTGCAATGAGTCCTAATCCCACGGACTCTTCCAATGGTGGTTGTATGACCGCCTCAATGTCCTCCTCACCTTCTAAGGACGGTATTCCCTTGTATTCTTCCTCGTTGTCGGATATCACTTCGCCATTTGGTAGCACAATCATTGTCCTTTGGTTTGGACATTGGTTAGCAATATGGCCAAGTCCTTGACACCTCCAACACTTGGTGTCGCGGCTCCTTGCCCTAGGAAGTTCATTGGGCAGTTTGGAAATAGGTTTTCTCTCCTCATTGGGCGGCATGGTCTTCGGCTTGGTGGGAGTGGTATAGCCTCCCATTGGCTTGGTCTCCTTCCTTGGCGTGCTAGCTCAATTGTATGATGGTGAAGGCATGGAGAAGGTTCTAAGTTGACTCCTCCTCTTAAGCCTTCGCTCCACTTTTAAAGCTTTCTCGAGCATATCTTTCAACTCCACATAATGGAACATCTCGACTTCATCCGCGATCTCAGCTCGTAGACCACTGAGAAATCTCACCATGATAGCTTCTCGATCCTTCACTATGTCTGCTCGGAGCATGATTACCTCCATTTCCTTATAATAATCCTCCACACTTTGGTTCCCTTGCCTTAAGTTTTGTAACTTGTGGTACAAGTCACGGTGATAATGGCTAGGAACAAAGCGCTTGTGCATAAGGATCTTCAATTCGAACCAAATGGTGATCTCAATGTCTCCACTACACCTTCGACTAGTGGTAATTTGGTCCTACTAGATGATGGCATACTCGGAGAATGCCATGACCGCGAGTTTCATTTGCTGCTCTTCCGTGTAGTCGTTGCAATTGAACAGGAGTTCAACCTTCTTTTCCCACTCAAGGTAGGCATTTGGGTCGGATTTACCTTCGAAAGGTGGTACTTGCATTTTGATTCCTTTGATTGCCTCTCCCCTGGGTTTGTAGCTCTTGTTAGCTCTCCTCGTGTGTGGTCCAATCTCGTCGTCGGAACAATTAGAGCTATCCGACTCATGTTGGATTAATTTCCTTCGACTTCTACTCCCTCGTGATCCGCTTTGGGCAGCCTCGACTTTGTCAAGCTGTTCATGGACACTTTCCAATGTTTGATCCATGATTCGACGGATGTCACGCCTTAAAGATTCGGCAAAAAGCTTGAAGTCAAAAGCTGATGGAAAATCTCCTCCTGCGTTAGACATGCTTAGGTATTCCTGCAAGAAAAGGTTAGTTTCGAAAAGATAATCTCTTCCCTCACTCCTTTAGTGTTTACGCTCGCGCTCGTGTATCACACACTTTCATTTATAGGCTCACAAAATATTCTCGAAGCTTGATTTTACCTTTGAAGAGGTTAGATTAGCTCAAACAAGTTGTTCACTGGCCTACCAGAAGTAGATCACTTGGCACATGAGATGAGTTTTAGGGACTCGAAAACAGATTTGGAAACTTAACTAAGACAAATACTTGCGGATCAGATTTCGAATTTTAATAATGAGACAAGTAGTAGACTGATCAGCTATGAAAAAAAATGGACAAGTCAAAACTTGATAAGTGACTCAACCGAGTCTATTAAAGCAAGAGACAAAATGGCAGAAATTTATGGATCCTAGAAGGACTTACCCGATCTTGCACTTGGCTGTGTTTTTGGAAAGTGTAAGGAAGCTTCTTGGACTTTTGTCGTGTAGTAGTGGCGGCTGGTGACTGGTTTTCTACGTGGTTTTATGTTACCAATTAGAAACTGGGATTCCAAGTAGAACTAGGATTTGCTTTTACAAACCCAAGTCAACTAGGTTTCCTAATTCTAATGGGTTTCCTTAAGTTGGTAGGACTGAAACTGGTTTCTTTTTGTTGCTTTCTCGCGTCTTCCTTTTTTTTTGTGGTAGTATTGACGCAAACCAGATCTCTTTTGCTTCTCCCAATTCGGTCTCAACCCAACACAAAGGTTACGGCTATGGCTTGTGAGCAAGAATAGCCGCCAATTCAAGAATCAAGAACTAGTTAGTTGGGTTTCAAGAAGTTCAAGAACACCCACGGCTTTCAAGATTTTTGTCCAAGTTTTGCTGTGGTAATTCCAGATTTGATTCAAGATTTTCAAGAATATCAAGAACAAGGTATATCAGCCGTGCAAGATACAACTTTCCCAACCCCTTTGTTCAAGAATGTAACCCGAATTGCTTAAAGCAAGATAGCGACCAGATTTCTGTTTCTTTTTTTTTTTTTGTTTTGACTCGACAATTGAAGACTCCAAGATGCAACAACTAAATAGTAAAAACCGGACATAAACAACATATTGTATTCGGCAAACAACTAGACACAACAATGGACAGCAACAGAACAAGGAAAACTAGCGACACAACCAAATCAGGTTTTTTTTTTTTTTTTTGTGTTTTACGTTTGGACAACAAGACAGATTTGAAGCAACAAAATATGACTAAAACAAAACAAGAAAAGGTAGGATATAACCTAGAAGTTGTCAATTAGCTTTGATTACCAGATGATACGAAGCCAACCATGCTTGGCGAACTTGTATTCCAATAACACAAGACCTAGACAAGTGACTCCAAGGTTTGAACGAGCGGAACCCTAATCCCTCTTAGAATCCCTTGGATGAGAACTAAGATTGATTTTTAACCCTCAAGAAAAAATTAAAGGAACTTATGGTTAATGGTAGAACGGCGCCACGAGCAAGGGTAATTCATGCTTGATAAGCCAAGAAGAACACTTAGAACAAAATCTAAGATATTCAAAGTTAACCAAGGCTAAGAGAATGCTCTTAAAACTGAAATTTGTTTAATGATTATTGAATGAAATAAAGTCTCGGCCAAGCCTTTATATTTATAGGCTTTGTGAGCTAAAACCCTAACTATCAATGGAAAACTAACTCCAACTAACCCTAAACCTAACTTACTAACAAAATTAACAATGAAGCCCGCACATGGGCTGGTCGGCCAAGGCCCTATGGGCTGCCCATCTTTATTATGGAGCCTATACTCTCTAGTCTTCCTCGGCCTCCTCATGGACTTGGAGTAAGCCCACCATTGTATGATTAGCATCTTGAATCCTTCGAATGCGTGCATGAATTATTTGGAGAAATGTTTGGAGATTCTAAAGCATCTTTCTTACCCTTGCTCGAGTCATTGGTCCAAGGTTTATTGATGGCGCATGTAAGTCATCCTTACTCGAGCCTTGTGAAGCGACAACATGAGTCCTTGGCAGTTCCTCATCACTGAGCAATACCTAGGGTTAATGTTCCATAGGGTATGTGACTTGTTATGTTTTGTATATAAAGATAGTATTTATTTTAAATGTGTTCTATTGTGTTTCACTTTATGATTTGGAAATGCTTTTATCGAGGTTTATGGCTACTTTATTTTACTTATACTTATATAGTCCATTGCTCAAAAGAGGTATGAAGGGTAGGCGATGTCAAGGACGTGAAACTACCCGAGGACGCAGTTCTAGCCATGGCCGTGGGACTAGACAGGCACAAGAACCAGTACAAGAACAGAGAGAGAAGAGAGGTGAAACGGTTGAACCACAACCTAGACCCCGAGCTGAAGGGGGGGATCGGGTAGCAACGACAATTCAGCAAATGACCAATATTTTTGCTCGACTACTAAAGCAGCAGGGTGAAACCCCTGTTAATCAACCTAGGGACCCTGAAATGGGGTAGGACAGGGCCCTAGAGCGATTCCAAAAGTTTTCTCCTCCTAAGTTTTTTGGAGGACCAGACCCTGAGGTAACTAAGAGGTGTTTGGAGACGATGATCAATATTTTTGTTGCCTTAAACTATACGGAGGATAGACAGGTGAATTTTGCTATATTTCAGTTTGAGAGATCAACTAGAGCCTAGTGGAATGTAATAAGGGCTAAGTGGGAGAGAGAGAGAGTAGCATGGACCTGGTTGAATTTTATACGGAAATTTAATGAGAAGTATTTCCCACCGATAGTCCAGGAGAAGAGGGAGGACAATTTTATTAAACTCTGACAGGGAACTCTAAGTGTATATTTGAGTATGAGACTTAGTTCACCAAGTTATCCAAGTTTGCCTGGAATTGATAGCTACGGAGCAAAGGAGAGTGAGGCGGTTTGTGCAAGGATTGAACGTAGAAATACAGGAAACCTTGGCGGCTGCACAAATTAATACTTTCACCGATGTTCTTGAGAAAGCCCAAAGGATAGAGATTGCAAGGGCACAAGTAAAAGCTTTTCATGCAAGAAAGAAAGGTGTGTTTAATGGAGACCATGTGACGACCCAAAAATTTACTTATTTTTATCTTATTTTATTGGCTTATTTAAATATTTATTTATCCGTTTTCTTTGAATAATTTATTTCAACCCTTTTAGAACCAAACATGGAACTATGACTTGCATATATTTTTAAAATGTTCCGTTAATAAATTTAATTTTCGGAAGCTTGTTTAGTGAGATTTAGTGAATACGCGTTTGGAGGCAATATTCGATTTGAAAGTATAGTGACCTTGAAGATTTGAGAACTCATGCGTTAGTCTTAAAATAGGTATTTTATGATTAATTACCCTAGTATTAGTTAGTTATACTATCGTTGCAAGAATTTCTTAGAAATTACGCTTTATCGCGCGCGAGTTGGAAGTTTGCATTTTCACGCCTGCGACTAATTGAAGGACTTTAGAAATTTATTTTTAGACTACTAAGAGTGAATAATAATAGTATTAAAGGAGGTACATTAAAGGTTTACTGCACAAGTGAAACAAACCCGAGAGAAAACGGACACGAAACGCGAGTGTGTGCGCACTATTCAAAGTTGACTTTGCTTAAATTTGAACCACCAACCACCAAGCTTCTCCAAGAAGCCTCTTTGATCAGCCTTTTCTCTCTCCTTTCGTCCTCAAGGGCCAGCCATCCAAGCAAAGGAGAAGAAGAGAACTCTTCATCATTCCACTTTATTTCACTTCCAATTTTCCAACCATTTCACTCCAAATTCACCACACAACTTTCACTTCACTTGGACTAGGAAGGAAGCATCTTTCTCATGGTTTCTTGGAGCTTTTAGAAGTGCAAAATTTTTCATTTTTCATCAAAGCAAAGAGGTAATGATACGTTCCTCGATCCACATGGTTCGAGACACGTAGCACGTTTGCCCAAGGATCTAACGAGATTGTCCAACACTTGGTTTGCGGAACCTGGAATCAAACGGACGACACGATTTGATTTAGGTGGTAGATGACACTCCGATGAAGGTGAATACTCCAGGGGAATAGGTCGGATGAACAATCAAGAACAGGACGCAAGATTGCTTAATAACCCTTGCCAAAGCAAGTTAAGGCTCGAATTCTCTTGAAGAAAACGAAAGTGCTAAGAATTTTATTCATAAAACGTATTCCCTTAAACCTTACAAAGCAAGCCTATTTATAGGCTAAGTAACTGAAACCCTAAAGAAACCCTAAGGGCAAAGTCGGCCAGCTTGTCTTCAAGACGGACTGGCCCATGCCTTCTACTAAGCATCTAGTCCAATGAAATAAATGACAACGACTAAGGCCCTACTCGGCCGGTTCACAAAGAGGCCCACTTGATTCTTCATGGGCTTGGATCAACGTGTAAGTTGCTTGGTTGACTCTTTCCAAGCCTTTAATATCTCTATGGGCTCCATGTTGATCTTGGACAACTCGAACAAGGGCTTGAAGGGATTCTTTGAAGAGCTTGGCCCGTGCGCGTGTGACGGGGCCCAATGGGACGCGGACTGGGCTCTGGTTCATGCTCACATTAGTCCCCTCCTCTTGAGAAGGATTTGCCCTCAAATCTGGATCCTCCTCACCAAGAAATGGGCTCAGGTCCGCGACATTGAAAGTCGCACTAACATTGTACTCCCCAGATAGCTCCAATTTGTATGCGTTGTCATTGACTCGCTGGAGCACCCGGAATGGTCCATCACCTCTTGGGGATAATTTGTTGTGACGTTGCTTGGGAAAGCGCTCTTTCCTCAAGTGTAGCCAAACCCAATCTCCAGGCTCAAAAATCATTTTGCGACGGTGTTTGTTGGCTTGCTGGATGTATTGCTGCGTACGCTTCTCAATGTTTGCTCGTACGGCTTCATGTAACCTGCGCACAAAATCAGTTTTCTTTTTCCCATCTAAGCTTGTATGCTCAGAGGAAGGTAAGGGCACCAAATCAAGGGGGGTCAGGGGGTTGAAGCCATAAACAACCTCAAAGGGAGAATATTGTGTTGCACTATGCACTGTTCGATTATAGGCAAATTCAACATGAGGTAAGCATTCCTCCCAAAACTTAAGATTTTTTTTGATCAAGGCCCGAAGTAAAGTGCCAAGTGTGCGGTTGACAACTTCAGTTTGTCCATCACTTTGTGGATGACTAGTGGTGGAGAATAATAGCCTGGTGCCTAGTTTGGACCACAAAGTCTTCCAAAAGTAACTCAGGAACTTGACGTCTCTGTCACTAACAATAGTCCTAGGCATGCCATGCAGACGAACAATCTCCTTAAAGAATAAATGTGCAATATGAGATGCATCGTCAGTTTTGTGACAAGGGACAAAATGAGCCATCTTAAAAAATCGATCAATCACCACAAATATGGAGTCATTACCCCTTGGCGATCGAGGCAAATCTAGTACAAAGTCCATAGACAAGTCAACCCAAGGATGGTGGGGAATAGGTAATGGGGTATACAAGCCATAAGGATTTGTCTTAGACTTTGCCTTGTGACAAGTAACACACCTACCAACCATGCGTTCAACATCCCGACGCATATGGGGCCAGTAAAAGTGCTCTTGTAACATGGCCAGAGTCTTGGCAATGCCAAAGTGGCCCATGAGACCACCACTATGTGCCTCTCGAATCAAAAGATCACGAATGGAGGAGTTAGGCACACACAGTTTATCTACATGGAATAGAAATCCATCATGCAAGAAGTACTTTCCATGCGGGTTCTTAACACAAGTAGCATAGATATCACCAAAGTCATGATCATTTGTGTAGAGTTCCTTAACCAGTTCGAACCTGAGTACCTTGGCATCAAGACAGGCAAGCAAGGAGTGTCTACGTGACAAGGCATCAGCTACCACATTTGTCTTGCCAGTCTTGTACTTAATCACATAAGAGAAGGTGTCAATGAAACTTACCCATTTGGCATGTCTCAACTTGGGTTGCCCTTTGAGGTACTTCAATGACTCGTGATCAGTGTGTATCAGGGGTAATGAGTAATTTCAAGTAAAATAAATAGAGTAACCAAAAATTGAAGTAGTTGAAACCAAAGAGCAGAAATACATACTTGTCCAACGTTTCCCGCGCTAGTTTCGCAATATAATGTGCTTTAGCTTCTGCAATACCCGAAAATCCTGTAACACGAAATCTCTTCACGACATTATGAAGGTTTTTATGAAAGGAAACTGGCAACCAACGAAGCCAATCATTAATTCCTCCCCTGGGTCTAGTAACACGCTGCAATTAAATTTCAAGTGAAAGTAAAACTCAATTTCAATTTAAAAAAAAAAGGAAAAAAAAGAAGCATTGGTTCTAGAATGAATGTACCGAATCTCTAATTTCGTCAAATGATTTTACTCTTACATAGAGAGTGTGAGAGAGCCCCAAGGCTCGAACCAACCCGAGGCATTGGTTCTCCGCGCCGGCAATACCGTTGCCGATTATAACCGCTCTCCTGATTGTTGGCATATATAGGAAGGACGGATGGCTGGACGGGTAAAGGATGTAAATGGATGGAAAATTTGCAGAAAGATGGTACCGTAGAAATTCTTCCCAGTAAAGGTTTTGGAAAGGGTTTTAGCGAGAGTTAAGAAACAAACCAGTTGACTTTGAGAACCGAGAACGCTAGCTCAAAACGACAGCGCAGTGTATAAGCGATGGAGAGCACGACTCGAAAATGCGAGACGCAAACAACGACGGAACCAAAATTGATCGAGAAAATAAAGTGCTCTCGACCCTTCAGTAATTTCATCCTTTTTTTTTCTCTCTTTTTTCTTCTTGGTTGGTATTTTTTTAGAGTTATTATCACTTTACCCCCTTAACGTTTGGTACTACTATCAATTTCCCCCTTAACGTTATCTTTTAGTCATTTTACTCTCAAAACTAATGGTTAAATTTAACGGAATTTGTTGATTAAAGTAAAAAGACATGTTTAACCCTTAAAATTATTATCACTTTACCCCCATAAAATATAGTCTCATTATCAATTTATCTCCTGGAGTTTTTTTTAAGTAATTTATCCTACCATTAAACCAACTTAACAAGTTAAAAAATTTTAGAAGAAAATACCCTCCTCTTTGCATAATAAAAATAATAAAAAATTTAAATTGACTCTTCTCCTTTTAGTATCAAGAAAAAAAGTCAAAATATTAATTTCTTTCTTCTTGACAATTTTATTAATATTGAAAAAAAATAGAAAGATGGAAAGGGGGAAGGGGAGGGGGAGGGGGAGGGGGAGCTCAATTCTTTTTTAAAAATTTACAAATAAAAAGAATTAAATAATTTTATTATTTTAAAATTATTTCACTTTTTTGTTTACCACCAAATTCTAATCCTAATCTCGATAACCTTAAAGTAATACGATAATGTTAGACTTTTCTTTTTTTGCAAAATCTAATTTTTTGTGTTCTTCTTTCCTATCTCTTTTTCTTTTCCTAGTATTAATAATGTGAAAAAAATGAAATTTGAGAAAATCCTTTATTTTATGTTTTTCGATCTCTTAAAGTAAAAAAAAAAATAACTATTCCAACTTTTTATTTTTTATTATATATAAAAAGGCTAACTATATTTAAAATTTTTTGACTATACTAGTTAGATTAACGATGAGGTAAAATGGCTAGAAAATAATGTTAGGAACTAAAGTGATTGTATCACTATAATCTAAATGAATAAAGTGATAATAACAATGTAGTAATGTTATAAAATAAAAGGGTATTTTTGTCCAAAATTTTTTAACATGTTGAGTTGAATTACTTATGGAGGTAAAGTAACTAAAAGATAACGTTAGGAGGTAAACTGATAGTAATGGTATAGTTTAAGTAGGGCTGCAAATGAGTCGAGTCGAGTCGAGTTTTGGGCTAATCGAGCCGAGTCACGACTAAATTTTACCAAGCTCGAGTTCAACGAGCCGGCAATTTAAAGCTCGATCTCGATCTTGAATCAATTCGAGTCGAGCTCGAGCTCAAGTTCGAAAAAAATAAAAAATACTTATTTTATTTAAAAAAAATAAAATAATATTTTTTCTTAATAAATAATAAAATAATAATGGTATAAATGTAATTTTACTATTAAAATAAAAAATATATATACTTAAAAGAAAAAAATAAAAAATATTATATATATATACTCGAGCTCGCGAGTCTAACGAGCTTAATATTTTGAACTTGAGTTCGAGCTCGATTTCGACTCGCGAGCGGCTCGAACCGTTTGCAGCCTTAAGTTTAAGGGGGTAAAATGATAATAACCATTTTTTTTTATTTTACATAACTTCAGTGCTTCACCCCTTCATGTACTAAAAAAAAAAGGGCATTGAAAACGCCAAAACAATAAAAGTTGTACCATTAGTTTCATGTAATTAGGTGTATTTAGATCTGATACAAGCTCATTCCTAAGAGAGACAAACAAGCCTAAATGAAATTAATTTTTTTTATCAACTTATAAGTTTAATCGTACGTGACTTGATTATAGTTCAATCCCGAGCAATTTTTTTCTTTATCTTTGTGTAATTGATTCGACTCATTTTTCCTTTTTTACTTAAATTACTAGCATCAGAATTGAAAATGTATAAATAAAGAATTAATGGAAAAAGCATGATTTATTTGTTTCAACCGGTGACAAATATGTTTCTTTACGACATAATACATACTAAACTATGTAAATGATTGCATGTAAAGAAATGTATATTATTATTTTTTAATGCACATTCACTAATCACCAGTCAATCTAATGAATAATCGATATAGTTGATCTGGCTTATACTCTAAATCAGATTAATAGTGTTTTCTTTGTAACGTGGAGTTGTATTTCTTTTCCTACCATTGGTTTTCAATCCAAATGTAACCGGAAGCAATAATATGATGATTTAGTTCCCCTAAAGATCAACTTTATAAACTTGATTTTGTTCTTTTTTACAATGAGATAATTTCAAAAACCTCCTTGGAAGTTCCTAGTAATTTCACTCAGCTTCCCTGAAGTTTACATAATTATGGGGACTTCCCTGGATGTAATAAAAAGACAACAAATGCCCTTCATTTAATTGTCAACTCATCAAATAACTCTACCAATAATTAGTTTTCTCTCATTTATTATCAACCAATGACTCAAACTAGAGTTTTTCACATTTAACTCTCTATTCTCTCCCTCCTACATCTTCTTTTCTTTCAAACTTATTTATTTATTCTCATTGATCAAATGTGTATTGCCACCACTAACAAAACCACCATGCGTACCAATCACCAGTACTTACCCATTATGGTGTCTAATTCCAATTCCCTTTCTTTCAATACTAATAAAGAGCTTTTTTTGTGGTCATTTTTGGTTTCAATTTTTTGCAGGTATTAGCAAATTGAAATTGTCAAACAAGATGTTAAGTGATGATTTAGTTGTCAAACTAGATGGAGAAGAAGAAATGAAGATACTTGTAGTGATTAAAAAAAATTAAGGGTGAAAAATGGAAGAGAGACTAAATAAAACTTATACTATTATGGTTGTTATGGAAAAAATATGTTCCTAGTATATTATAACTACATTGTGTTTCTATTTTTTTTATTTGCAGTTATTGGTGATGGTTCTACAGAGAGAAAATTTGACTGATTTTGAACTTTGTACTAATGGAGTATATTGGGTGTTAGTATTAGTGGTGATGACTTAGGCTATTTTGTATTAGAAAGGTAGCAATCATGAAATTGGAGTTTAGGAATATCTAAGGTTGATATGAGTTTAGAAATATTTAAGGTTAATATGAGATTGTAGATGAGTTTAGGAATATTTAAGGTTGATATGGGTTCTACATAAATAGTTATGCTCTATCTTTTACAGCAATTGATAATTGTCGACTCTTCTTTATTACATATCAACTATTAAATGCGAAACAAAATTATAAAATAAAACTTTCTTTATGAAAAAAGTCAAACCATTTGTGTCAATTTAGAATGTTATTCAATTTTGTCTTTTACATCTTCTATTTTGTATTCTACCCTATAAGTAATTTGCCGGAACTCCAAGGGGAAAAAAAATTAAAATGGGATGTTCACGAAGGATATATGGTGATTTAATAGATGTTGGGATAGAAAATTATATAGAAAATGGAACAGAAGATCTTTAGCGAAAAAAGAAGTCATCGAAATATACCCTTTTTCAAAATCAAGAGCCCAATCTTTCATAATTTTGTGGCTTTAGGATTTTGGTTTGGTTATGTCCCATCAAAGGCAAATTACTTTATGGTGTGAGAAGGAAAATCGTATACTAAAAATGGGCCATTTTCTTGATTTTAAGATTTTCATATTTGTATTTATCATTTAAAAATATTTTAGTCATTCTTTGTAAGTGGATTCGGGCAAAAATACTAGCCATTTTTGTTTAAGCATGCCAGGTGGTAATGTTAGATTTGTTGACAAAATTACAAAGTCTGATTAACAAATAGGACCGGGCCCCACGTGTCACAAATTCATTAGTTTCTTTTTCTGATGGTTATGGGTTGAATCCAATAACTCCAAATCGAATTCGGTTTTGGTGTTAGAACTTCCTACTTTTCCTGACCTCGTTTCCTATATAAATAGTTTTTTCCTGGAAGAAGCACTTCAATCCTTATTTGTGCATTTTTTCATGTTGCATCGTGCTACATTTGATTAAACATACAAGAGAAAGGTCCCTCATTAGTAGAGCTGCAAACGAATCGAGCCGCTCGAGTCAAACTCGACTCGAGCTCGATCAATATCGAGTTCGAGTCGGGTTCGAGCTGACTCGAGTCGAAATCGAGCTCGAACTCGAGCTTAAAATATTAAGCCAGTTAGCTCGCTCGCAAGTTCGAGTATATATATATATATATATATATATTTTTTTTTTTATTTTAAGTATATATATATTTTTATTTTTTATTTTAAGTATATATATATATTTCTATTTTTTATTTTAAGTATATATTTTTTATATTTTTTTAATTTTAATAGTAAAATTACATATATATCCTTAATATTTTATTATTTATTAAGAAAAAATATTATATTATTTATTTTTTAAAAAATAAAATAATTATTTTTTATTTTTTATTTTTTTCGAGCCCGAGCTCAAGCTTGAGCTTGAAATTGTCAGCTCGTCGAGCTCGAACTTGAGTTCGAGTTCAATGAAATTATGTCGAGACTCGGCTAGATTAGTCCAAAACTCGACTCGTTTTCAGCCTTACTTTCATTAGATGCAACTATGTGCAAATATTGGAATTCAATAATTTCCAGTCCCATTTTCATCATGCTACGCTCAGATCTTTAGAGTTCAGATTGGATGCAGATCCCCTGCAAATGAGATGAGAGTGGTAGATGGAGCGTTGTGAAATTGGATGGAAGAGAAAAAAAATGCAGGACACATATTTCAATGTGTCAAAAATTTGTTATGTTTTTTACATCTTGTAATGGTGTCTATATTTGTTGTGTTAGTATTTACATTGTACCGTATAGTGCAAATTGGTGACAGTAGAATCCCTTAATCTAATTAGATCGCATAATCCGAAGATTAAGTATATTATCTTACTTATAAACGTAAGAAATTGGTAATAGCGAAATCCCTTAATCTAGTTAGACCACATAATCCTCCGACTAAGTATATTATCTTGCTTATAAACGTAAGAAAGTTTAATAGTATGAAAATGAAGAAGACCTCCAGCACCATAGCTAGCATCGGATCCAGGTTCTTCAACTCATGGTGAGAAATAGACAAATCTAAATTTAGACATTTGAGATTGAGTTTTGGGCACAAATTTCAGGAAGTGAAAAAGTTTTTTTTTTTTAATTTTGTATTTTCTCATGTTATCGTCTTAATGCTTACATTTATTGGGCTATATTAAACGGTGTAATTCTCACTGACAATTATAGATACCCTTGAATTTTGGTCCAGATAGCATCATATTCAATTCAAAATGTAAAAACCACAGCTTAAAAAGTTATTACCATGTGGGGTGGAAGTCTTGCTTCCCTAAACGGCTTCTTGCTTTTTTTTTTTTTTTCGAAACGATAATTTCTAAACGGCTTCTTGCTTGAGTGAGTGAAATTTGATGTAGGCAATTTGGACCTCTTTAGCCTTTACTTAAATTAGTGGAAGAATTTATCGCTGCATACTAAAAACCAAGTGAGCTTATTCGTTACTTCAATCAATTTTCTATTTTATCCACTTTTTTTTTTTTTTTTGGCTCACCATCCCAGTGATACTCACTTTTGCTGCTAAATTTTTGGCTCGGTCTTCATAGAGGACCTAATACGTGAGACAGAAAATTGATTGAGGCTAAGAGAAAGGATAATTCATTGCAAATTTTGCAACCTAGACGTGGAAGTCTTGTCCACAAAGTGGACTTTTCGACCAGCTCTTAACTGGGCACCTTGCTGCAACATAGCAGGAGTGTCTGGAGTAACTTAAAAAACATCTAATGCCACAGATCTACCAGTGTATTGAAACAAACCAATTGTGCTGAAAGATTCCAAGCTTTTAAACTTGCCTGTTTAGAATATTCAACTGACTAATAGACAGTCTTTTTACACCAAAGCTCTTGGGTTGAGGGAGGGAAATTTTACGAATATTTCAACCCCCGGCAACGACATAAGAGCCTGAAGAGTCAAGATTATGCATTTAAACTTTAAACCAAAGAATAATTGCAGTGATGTTTTTGTATCAGTAACCCCAAGAACAGGAGTGTTGAACAGGGAAGTGAATTTCTCCTTTCACCACAAAGGTCATTTGACTCCATCTTACATCAGCTTTAAGCAAAAACAGGTCCCCATAAATCTTGAACGCCTATAGCTGCAGCTTCACCATCATTTTTGTTCTTCAGCTTTGTATTGAGAGAAAGGAGGCAAATTTAGATCTAAATGCAAAAAACTGCTGTGTAGAGTGTCTGACGCAGTGAACGCTCATTGCCTCTCGGGTGTGTCTAACTGTATCAGTTTGGTGTAGCTTCATGGAAGGATCGTTGGTGGTTTCAAAAGGATGATCAAACCAGAAAAAAGACAATTCTAATGGCGATAACCATGACGATGACGACGATTTCTGTAATGCCCATCAGAGTCCGAATTCTCAGATGAGGTTGGATGAGAATGCTTGTACCTACTGCTCCTGCAATGCCTATCATAGTCAGAGATCTCAGATTGACTTGAGTAAGAATCCTTTGGTGACTTCCTCTTATGTATCTTTTTTGATCTCCTTTTTCGATCATCACCAGATGATGACCCATCGTCTTGGTGATTATACGGCACACCAGAATTTGAGTTTTCTTGCAAACTTGACTCTGAGTGCACCCTTGACTTCTTCTCATGTCTTCTGTCCTTCAATTTACTAATCCTATCACCACCAGCTGATGACCTATGGTCATTTCGGTTATTGTATGGCATGTCAAAGTCTGACTTATCCGGCAAACTTGAGCGAGAATGCTTTCTTGGCGACTTATGATGTCTCTTCTTCTCCAATCTCCTCCCATGATCATCACCAGAAGATGGTGACAGCTTTGATCTCCTTTTCCTATCATCACCAGATGATGACCCATTATCTCGATGATCATATGGCACATCAGAATCAGAGTTTTCCTGCAAACTTGACACTGAATGCTTCTGTGATTTCCTATCACTTCTTTTCTTCTTCAAATGTCTATCCCTTTCACCACCAGCCAATGATCTGTTACCCTTTTGAAGCATGTTGGAATCTAAGTTATCTGCCAAACTTGAGTGAGAATGCTTTCTTGATGACTTCTTGTGTCTCTTCTTCTCCAATCTTCTGCCACCATCATCATTGGAAGATGACCACTTTTCTCTACCACTTACTTCAGTAGGTGATAACTGCCTTTTATGTTTCCTCTTACTAGATGACTTTTTCTTTGGCTCGCTTGATGAAAAATTGGCCAGCAAGTCAGGGATGTTATCTCCACTTAGAAACCCTGGCATGATTTGATTCAAGACGGACTACATTTACATCTCTTGAGTAGAACTAATAAATCATTCAATTAAAACTTTATAGAAGCAACAAAAATATCACCTCCGTACTCATCAAATATGTCCTCAGCAACGATTTGTTGGTTTGGATCATCAGCCCTAAACCCACCTCGAACGGGACTCAATCCTGGCTTTTGTTTCAGCTCCCACTTCAATGGCTGCATAACAAGTGAAGAAAATTGTTTAAAGGCTTAAATCTACAATATACAAACTGCATGTCTTTCCTTGAGATTGTGATAATCAGTGATTAATACTTGTCCAGCAAATACTTATAGCTGCTGAATCAACTGAACTTGAAAGTCAAATTTACAGCAGAATGAGGCAACTAATGAAAGAAGCAAACTGTATAGTGTGCATCTCGAAGTACAACAAACAAGTATAAAAAATTATAGATAAATAATAACTTGTAAAACTGCCAAGTAGTTTTGATGTGCAATTTCCAGACATGACCAGTGGATAAATGATAGTCTGGTAAGAGCAAAGATGACAGGAGAAAGTATATACGAAAAATCAGATCACTTGCTTCAGATGTAGGAAGACACTGTCAAATGGAAACAGCAGAAGAACATGGCGGAATGGGGAAGACATTGCAACTTTATACCAAGAAACTTTCCTATATACTACATAGTAGAGTAATATTTGCCCTTCCAACGCCAAAGGACCTGTAATTATTTAATCTGATTGCAATTAATATGTGATAAAAGTATCCAGATGGCCAAAACTTGGGATCACACAAAAGTTATTCTCTCTTTTAGCAACCCCACCACCTTCTCCCTAACCCAGTGGAGGGAAAAGAAAATCTAAAAAAGGAAAAGAAAATGAATTTATTGTTTCAAGGGTAAATTTGCAGTGCACTTTGGCACACAATCCATCTCCTCTTAGAAAATTTTGGAAGTCATTCCACTGAGCTCTGCACTTTAATCTTAAAAATCTTAAAAGAACAAAGAGTTCGAGTTCCCCATTGGGAAACCAGATTGTCTTTTCCTTGTTTACCCCTATTGTCTCAACTATAGACCAGTAGTCCATCTGAATGTAAATAATACTTGGAAAACATTTATTAAAAATATAAAGTACTAGCCATTTGCACAGACATGATGCGTTGAACAGAAGAAGACAGTATATGCACATCCGATTTGCCAAAACCAGGGGCTATTCTCAATTATAAATTACCTAAAAGAATTACTACAATTTTCACTATGAGACTGTCAGGAATAACAATTATCATACCACATATCCCAGCTTTTACAGGGAGATGTAAATCAGCTTAAATTCATAAAAAATAAAAATAAAAAATCTATAAAATAATTATAATAGTTTGCCTACAAGTTGGAACATTTCGTTTCTGAGCAGAAGAGCCATTTTCAAGTGATGTTTGATTGATTACGTAGTCCTCACGCTCACAAGATAACTTCAGAGACCTTCCTTCATATCTTTGAAAAGGCAACAATCATTTTACTCTCTGCATTGCTATAGCCAGATCCAGTAAAAATGAGTATCTACACATCTAATAGAACTTTGCCAAAAGACCAACCAAAAATAACCTTCTTTATATGTAGTCTTTATATGTACCAATGAAAAATATTTGGAAGAAAAGCATGAGCAACTGCATGGACTTCTAAATTCCATCAGAGCTTGGCTGTCCTTTCGATTTCCCAAAGGAGACAAAAGGACAAAACACAGATTGAAGATTTAAATATTCTTGAACATCTAGTAACTCTCTCTCTCTCTCTTGCAGTTCTGAGGAAGCTACAGAGAGGTAAATGGGAAATAATTCCATCATTCACTATTATAAAATTTGGGAGAAAAAAGACTAACAGATTGAGTAAAGTATTATAAATTGAAAGCCAACTCCCCCCCCCCCTCTCTCTCTCTCTTGCAGTTCTGAGGAAGCTACAGAGAGGTAAATGGGAAATCATTCCATCATTCACTATTATAAAATTTGGGAGAAAAAAGGCTAACAGATTGAGTAAAGTATTATAAATTGAAAGCCAACATATTTATCAAGGAAAAATTAATTACTTTGAGTTAAAGAAGTCTATAGATGAATATAACTAGCTAGATGTGTAAGAAGAATCAATATTTACCTCATTCACATCTGTCAGAGCCTGGATAGCTGTTAAAGGATCATCTCTTTTCAATCTATTCTCTTCACTAGGCATTATAGCATCTTTCAATGGGCATTCACGATCACCACTTTGATGGCCAAAGTTTCCACATCGTAAGCATTTTACATTGCGTATCTCCACTCCAAATGGTTTGGACCTGCCAGCAACACCTGTCTCTAGCCTGGAGAACATCATCAAAATTAGCATTTATAATGTGAATAGTGAATACATACAATCGTGCACATTACTGATGAAGGATATACAATAAAGTATTGCCAAAACACATTTATGCAAATTTTGTTATGTATTATCAACGGAGACAAAAGCCACAGGGTACCTTCTAATATTCTTAAAACCTAACACATAAAACTGCTCTATGGAGAATTCTTGGTATGTATGAATTAATATGTTCAAGAATATCTGAAATGCAATTTATTGATATTAACAGGTTATATGGACAGGACCAATAATTTCCAACTCAGGAAGACAGTTACTTGTTGAGAATGTAAAGAAAAATACGTCATTCAGATAGGATACTGCTTTGAAAAACTATTATACACCAAGAACAAAATAAGAGCAGAACATGCGGACCTTGGAGCATTCTTAAGGACTTCAAATTGTTCTTCTGTTGGCAAGGCACGACCAAAGACATCCTTTGGCCTGGGCTTCTTTTTCTCCTCACTAGAAGGCAAAGATTCATGCTTCCTACATCAAAGCCCAGAGTATTTTAGCATTCATAATCCATGCACACACAGACATCATAATTAAGCAGCTATACACACTTAGAAATAGAGAAACCAGAATTTAAAAACTAAGCATTTACATCGACGTGGAAGCACCATGTTCAAATGGTCCTTGGGAAGTGTTATTTTGCTCCTGCTCTTGCTTCTTCCTCTCATCAGCCATGTCTGCAGCTTTAGCACTCTCTGCATTGTAACCAGGTGGTCTGACATACATAAAGCTAACAGCTTTCATCGTCTCCATCTACAAGAACACAAGTCATGCATCAATTACCTTAGTTTATGCACATTCAGTCAGACAATCAACACTTTCCTTGCATGCTCTATAAGCACATGATTAGAGCTGGTATCTCCACTAATGGGGAACGCCCATAGACATAATATAACTGTATTGAAGTGTACAAAATACAGAGTTATACAGTGCACGCAAAGTACCTTTTCTTTCTCCTTCTTGGAGATGAGAGCTGACTGGCGGAAAAATTCCTGCTCCTGAGCATACTGAAAAACACATGACCAAAAGTACCAATAAGCACAAACATTGAATCAAAATAAGACAGGGTATTATATTACATCGGAAAAAAATAAACAGAATCACATAGCTAAAATGTAGCAACAATCAAACAGTTAAAAAAAACTATAGGAATTAGTGTCTAGGGCATTTCGCAGGTACCCAACTAAAATTCAAAAAGATAGGAAGACATAGCCAATAATTCAACCAAGTCAATTTTTTTTTTCTATTTAACTGTCTGTATATGTTATACATAGAATCTTTATCATAGTTCAGTCACGTCTAGTTTCAAATTCAACCAAATGCAAAATATCATCTACTTTTATCCTTAAAAAATAGGCAACATAGTACGAGCACCTAAGTACCTCAAAATGTACCTCACGGATGAGCCAATGCCCATGATACAATTTAAGTATAAAATGAGAAATATGCTGCATGTACAACCTTTCCAAAATTTGTATAACTATTTATAGACTCCAATACTATAATAGTTTCTTTATATTCTGCTCCTGCCTATAAAATATGCAATACAAAACTCCTGAAACACATGATAATCAGGGTTTTCCATAATATAAAACCTTTGCAACATTTGCAAAACTGTTTAGATTCCAAAAATGCACTATTTTCTTACATATTCTGCTTCTGCATATAAAATCTGCAACCAAAAAAATCCTCGAAACTCAATACACCATGTAACTGGGGCTCTTCCCTTTCTACTAGTAGTTCGTAATCTGAAAATTCCACAAGATAATCCACAACCAAAGAAGCTATTGAACTTATCTAACTGCAACTAGGCTTTTGTCCTCTACTGAATACAAGAAACAATAATAATAACCAACCAAAAAGAATAACAGAAACCAAAGATTTCTGTATCTTAACTGGGCTTTTCCGTTCATTAAACAAAAAAAATGGAGCAAAAATGGTTCCTCAGAAATCAATTGAAACAAAATTAAGGAAAAAAGCAGTACCTCGCGGGCAACTTCTTCAGCGCGGCGTTCTCGCTGGGCGTGAGTCTGCTCGGCGATCCACTTGCGGCGTTGATTAGGGTAAGAAAGAGGGTGCCATGGCTTCTGATTGAGGTAAGAATGAGACCAAGCGGTGCCTGCTTTGGTTTTGTAATCAACCTCTCCTCCTTTGTCTGAAAATCTCTTGCTTAACCTTATTCCTCCTCCTTCTTCTTCATCCATTCCTTCTTCCTTGATTCTTTACCTTTTCTGGTTTTTCCTCAAAGAATTGAAATCTAGTTTTCTCCTTGTTCAGAAATCCAGGGCATATTCATTTGTCTTGGGAGGGCTGAAGGTCTTCCAATATAGCACTTTAAACCCTCATTTTGAGAAAATTGTTATAATGGTCGGTAAAGTTTTTTTTGCCCAAATTGCCATTAGGTTGCTATTTGAATTTTTTTTTAAACCTTTCATCCCTCCCCATCCCCGGTTGTCAGATTCAAGCTTCAAGTGCTGATAGCGGGGAAAGCTCGAAAAGTATTTGTGTTTACTTTTGTACTATCAAATATTTATATATTAAAATGAACCAACTAGGGCGAATTTCTAAGAATATTGTCAAAATTGAAAATGTTCAGAAAATTGGTGTTATGTCGGGAGTGTTTCGGAATAAGGGGTCGCCGCAATTGAGACTACTAATAAAAAGACATTTAGTTTTCATTTATTTTGGCTTGGTTTAATTTTTTTTTTAAAACGCTTCGCCGCTCATGAAATAAGTGGTGAAGGAATTTTGATCACCGCTCAACTCATGAGCGGCAAAGGTTTTTGTTTTTATGTGTTGCCGCTCATGAGCGGCGATGCATTCTTGCTTTTTTTTTTTATTGAAGCATTCTTCCTATCTTTTATTGTTTAATATTTAATAAAAGGCAGCGCGACCAAGTTTTTTTCTCCTGTAAAACGTAACCTTAATTAGGCGTAACTAGGGTTTTGTGTTTTACATGAAATACTAATTTTCAAATTACAGTGTAACTCTTTAACCCTAATTTTAAAATTAAAATTCTTAAATCGTATTACTAAAATTCTATTATAAACCAAAATTATCAAAAATTTAAAATATCATATTAGAATAATGTTAAATTTATAAATTAAGATGATAATCAAGTATGCTATTAAATTACTAATAAAATTTGCCTAAGTCATATTGTCATATTTTTTAAATTTTATAATATTATTATCGCAATAATGATAAATAATATAATATTTATAGAATGTAATAATTAGTATATAAACTTAAATAATAATAAATTATGCTTAATTAGAGTTTAGGGTTTAAATAATTAGTATGCTATTACAAACACTCTAAAATTTACCTTTTACCTAAGTCATATTTTTAAAATTTTTAATTAGTGTGTTTGGATTGTAAGTTATTTGAAATATTTTTACTGTAGCACTTTTTGTGATATGATGTATGTGAGATAAAAAGGTAATTGGGAAGATAAAAAGATGTATTAGAAATTGTAATGGTGATGTCAGCAAATATATTTGGCCAAATAATTGGCTGTCCAAACACACTCAATGTTAATGCTAATTTGAATAATGATAAATAATGC
Source organism: Coffea arabica (assembly GCF_036785885.1). Classification (NCBI taxonomy): domain Eukaryota; kingdom Viridiplantae; phylum Streptophyta; class Magnoliopsida; order Gentianales; family Rubiaceae; genus Coffea; species Coffea arabica. Next base: position 7,457,129 of record NC_092325.1, on the reverse strand, counting down.
AACATTAAACAATATTTATAGAATGTAATAATTAGCATATAAACTTAATTGATAATAAAATGAGAGTTTCGATAAGAAAAATTTGAAAAATAATAATTTTCAAATCACCCATCAACGCGCCTCTTGCTCTTATCTCGCGGAATGGTAGAACAACCACATTTCCAATGAATTCTCTCATGTTGTAGATCTCGTCTCAATTGTAATCGTTCGAACCTCTGAGAAATTGCATGAATTTGTTCAGGTGTTTGATCATCGTCATCATCAACGAAGGGATTGAATACTGGAGTTTGACCGCATCTAGGACAAGAGCCATGTATAGGCGCTTGGAAAGAAGCACTAATGGGTACACTGTCGTCGTCCATATGCAAAGCAGGTGAGAAACCAGCCGAGGTCTCTAGGAAGTGGTACATTTGGTCAAGATTATCCTGAAACTTAATTTTTGGACACATTGTTGTAGCAAGCATTGTAGATGATGGTGCAGCAGCAGACGTATAGCCAAATACGGGTATAGGAGTAGGTGTGTCACTGAAATGACCTCCGAAAGCTGGCATAGTAGGAGGTGTGAAGAAAGTTTCATTATGATAAAAGTGTGTGCCAATAGGTGGATCGTAACCGGATAGTGATGAAATTTGCATTATATCTTCGTCCAGCACATCAACAGCATGTGTGGAGGTGCTCCCTCTGCAACGTCTATTTGCTTATTTCCTACCATGGACTTCCCTAGGTAGATGCTCGACAGGCATCTGAAAAGGGGCAGCAGAAAATGCAGATTGACCAATATCTTGACGGTCGAATGGACTAGCTACCATTTTTTGTCCTAGATTCAGGTACTGTAATGCCCCAAATGCCTCATCACGAATAGTTGTTAGTCCCGAATGAGCACTCTACGTTGGATTTGCGGAATCGAGATGTATCCCACAGATCGAACCGATTCTAGACATCGAATCAACCTAAAAAAAGAGAAATTTGTATATTGTAGTCATATTATATGTTAATAAATAAACATGTAAGGGGATTTGATTACATAAAAAGGGAAAGTGTTTAATAATTTACCAAGTAATCAAACTGTCTCCTTTCTGACCAATGAGCATCATCTACTGCTTGCCGTGAAACAGGAGGTGCTATATAGCGAGCAATAATATTCTGGTACCATATAATGTACTCATCTAAAGGCATTAATGGATTACTGCGATATCCACCAACAATCGATTGAGCACGGTGTTCCCAGTATTGCACCCAATGACTATGGTAATGGGTCCAATCCTTTCCGGAACGCCCTGAGCGACTTAAAGAATGCAATTTCTTATCTGTGTCTGTGTCAACGGAGGTAGGTACCAGTTGAAATAACCCAAATTGTCTTAGTACCCATTGCGGGAGGTGAAATTCCACAATCTCCTAATATATCAATGGAACTACTGACTGCCATATGTGCTGTTCGGCTGAACAATAGGTGAGGAGCTGTGCAATAAGGTTGGTAGAATACAGCTCCCAGATAAACTATAACAATAAATTTGTTCAACTAAGTGCGATTGTAAATACATATTAAGAGTTTTTTTTTTATCAAAATTGTATATTAGTTTGAGTACCTCGTCGGCTCCCATCTTGGTGAATGCATCACGAAATAATGAGACGACATGCGATGGCACGTATCTAGTCGTACGTTCTCCTGCTCAGTGACCACCTTTGGGAAAATTATCGCCCTGTATAGTAGGAAACAATACAGTCGGACGAATCCTGGGCATCCTCTCTCAGGTCCATAATACGAAATTGTTCACGTTAAATCACTATTGCATTTAAATGAAATATGGACGTGCAATGATTCCAAAATTATGCATCCAATACCTGCAAAACCATGTACGGGCCAGCTGTGTAGCTTGTCGTTGCGTAAGACACTTTACACAGACGAGAATATAAACAGGCAAGTGTGGCATTGCCCCAACTGAAATTACTCAAAGCCTCTAGGTCTCGTAAGTAATCCAACCCATGGCAACTTACAACATTTCCACACGTGTAGGCAAATAATTGTCCAACAAATAAGATCAAAATGTAGTATCAAACATGCTGTCGAACTAATTCCTCCGGTGCATCATCTGGAAGAGGCTCGTATAAAAAGTCAAATATTGGAACCAGTTTCAACCTCCCATCCTTAAGTGTCGCGTCTCAGGTCTAGAACCTAGAAGCTCCTTGATTAATTGTTTCTTGCGTGCAATATTCCTATTTCGATCAACAAGTGTCACTGATAATCAGCCAACACGTAGACCATAATACCTCCACGTCCTGTAAAGTGATTGTGGCCTCACCCACGGGAAGATAAAATATGTGGGTCTCCTACCTTCATCGCTCAATAAGCGCTGTAATCAATCCATGATCAATTTCAAAATAACTTACCTGTACGATCCCCCAAAAACCTATTACACGAAGGTAGTTTGCTATCTGAGAATTCAGCTGATTTCGTATCGGATCCCAAAAAGAATCGTCGGCTCGTTTAGTGGGTATTCATACTATGTATTTCTAATCTAATATTAAAAAATATATACCTTTGATTTCAAAATTTTTGGGCAAAGTTGCTCTGCACGTATACTAAATAGTATTGGTGCACAACCATTGGTTCTTTCCATTCCGGCAAAGTATTTATAGCGTGTGTTATGCTCTTGTACCTATTCGAAATAATGCATATATTTTTACCTCACGGCACACATGATGTCACAAAAGTGACATGAACCATGTCCAACTCCGATTTATCTCCTCGCCTACAGGTGCGAATGCAATCGGCCACTGCTGATTGGAAGCATCAAAACCAACAACAACCAATAATTTTGCTTTGTATGTATCATTCATAAATATGTCGTCAATACAAATAACTGGTTTAAGGTGTCGAAATGACTCGATCACCGGCTCAAATGTCCAAGACACGTAATGAAAGATTCTGCATCTAGCACTGCTTTGCAGATAGTGCTCCCACTCGACAACTGTTCCGGAATTGGCTTTCACCAATTCCTGCATGTACGTAAGGAGCGCGGCTATAGAAGTTGGCCAATCATCATACACAATATGAATTGTACGTTGCTTAGTATATCATGCTTTTTTGTATGAAACATCCGTATCAAAAGCACGTTTAATGCTCATTTGTATTTCTTTGATGGCACACAGTGGACCATTCTGGACGCAGTGTATTACGTACTCGGCTATGAGTTCCGAATTTAACTGTCAGTGGTCATTGGAATTCGAAACTCGTACACATGTGTATTCTTTCACAAATGTTACATGTGTGCATCTTAGAGTGACTCTTAGCTGCCAATTACATGAAAGCGAAACACTATGGGATTTGCAGCGGACATACCAAGTGGTCGGTTTACTTTCTCACACTTTGTACTCCCTGTTGTGCTTGATCGACTAGAGTTTGACAGCTCGCTGTACGTCGATCTTTGTTTCAAAAATTATTCTCAATCTAAGCTCCTTTGTCCACTCATCCCACACATTGTACTCCTCTGAAACTCTCTTCTTAAAAGAATCAAAATTCAGTGAGGCTTCCACACCTTCAAGGTCATTTAGATGGACTGGTATATGATATGAGATCGATGGACCGGCAGCCAATTGAATCGGCGGATTGCCAGATTCTTCATCGATTTGATCCTGCTCATCATTGTCCGAATCATCACCGTCGGGTTCTGGTTCCGTGTCTTGATCAATATTAACACCTTCACTCTTCGGTATGCTTGATAGGATTGTCGGATTGAAAATTTCTATTGAGAAAATTCATCAAAAGAACGATTTACCATCCTTGTACTTTCAGTTACCTCAGTACGAAAAATACTGTTTGACTCCTTTTCAAAATCATTCTCGACTAATGATGTTTGTCCGCCATCATGGTCACTGTGAATATGACGGGTTCGTGGTTCTAATTCTACATATATCTCACATGCCGTGTGTGGTGACATTGACTTCATATGATATAGCATGTCAATGTCATCTTCAAATTTCAATTGCACTCCAGCAAATATGTCTTGGCCAACAGCATTTCTAAACTATAGATTCAATTTGCAAACATTCCGATCTAATTGCATGTAGGTGCATACTCTATCCACTAATTCATCATAACTTATTCGATGTTTCACTAAAACAGTTTTTTTACACTGGGGAGGTTCATATGCAAATGATTCTCTGGTCTCGTTTATTCTGCCTCCCCAATAAAATTGAATCACCAATGCAAGGTCCATCGATATTCTTTCCTAATCTTACGAATATTTTTATGTCAACTTATTTCTTTTAACAACTTATCATAATTACTAATATTAACGCAATAAACGTTTTCATTGGTAGTAGCACCACTAATAAAATAATCATCAATATCAAATGAATAAATAAAAATAGATTTATCAAACAAATAGTATTATTCAAACTATTAGAGTAATGGTTCTTCTTTAATTAATCATAATTACTATTAGACTATGATTGTATTATTGTAACTTACATTTTAAAAACTATTAGTATTACTTACTATTTATTATTAATATTAATATTACTAAACTATAGATTAATAGTACTGGTATTATTAATGTATTAGTTACTATCTCACTATCTCATATTGTATTATTGTTATTTTTACTATATAATTTTAACCACTCACTATTTATTATTTATTATTTACTATTTACCATTTACCATTATTTATCTTTTATTCATCATTCGCCTAAAAGACTATTGCCTCTATAAAATTAATTCTAAAATCCGTCAACAAATAATCTTTAAAAAACTTCTTCAATAACCATAAAAGACTAACCTTATCATCTGACTATTAAATAATCTTAATTAATGTAAATATTAATTCGCCTATCAATAACTATTAAATCTTAAAAACTATCATCTTTTATTCATCTGACCATTAATGTCAACAAATAATCATTTAAGGGAATTTCATCATTTTTGCCCCTAAATTTTTACACTAAAATCAATTTCATCCTTTATGATTTTTTTTAGCCAATTTAGTCCTCTGACTATTTTGAAGTCTCCAATGTGGGACTTTTGCAGCGACGACACCCCATTTTACGTATTCTGTACAATCGGTGATGGGTATATCTGTTCTTTTAAATTAGATTCTTCAATTTAGATGGATCTTTGACCATAGTTCTTTTTCTCCGATAGAAATCTCATCCCATTCACCAGAAATTCGCACAAACTCTCTCTCTCTCTCTCACACACACACTCATATCATGAAACAAAATTCACAAGAAAAAAAATCAAGAACCATAAGGAAAGTGAAGCAAAATTCAAAGGAGAAATGGCTCTCAAACATATTCTCAGGTCTACTCACAAACTCATTTCGTTCGGGCATTTTGTCAAACAGATTAAGGTCATCACAAAAATTGAATATTTCGAATGAAATTTGACTAAGCCTCATTCAGGCAGAAAAGGTGAAAAAGAAACAACGAAATTGCAGCAAGTAGCATTGTCTAATTTCATTCATCTACAAAACAAAGCATACGGGAAGAAGATAGCAATTTCAACAGCCATAAGAAAATCATCTCAACCTAGAGATTAAAACAAAAAAAGGATTATGGAAACCTCACAGTGCTTTCTTCATGATGATTTGTAAGTTGTGGTGGTTCTAGCAAGAAGATAGCAACTCCGGCAATGGTGACGGCGGCAGCGAGTTCCCCTTGCTCCTCGGATTCCCTCAATGTTTTTGTTGGTTTTCTATTTTTTGGTTCTTTTCTTCTTTTCTTGGCAAGAAAATAGAGTATACAACTCTACAACTAAGATTCCGCAAGGATTTTGGAGAGATTCTTATGAGTTCATATGAAACTCAAGGTGAAAAATGTGAATGATGACTAGTCATGAGTTTTTATAGTTTTAATTGTTGACAGATGAAAGTGGGTCGGTAGTGACAATTGGTGGTGTCTTTGCTAACAACCATGAATGGAGGATCGAAGAATCAGAACCAAACAAAATGAGTTTGCCGATGAGTAGATCTAAAATTGTCTATGAGAGAGATTTCTCCTTCAAATTTTGTTTTAATTTCCTTTTGGTTCTTGGTTTTCTATTTTTTTTCTCATGGATTTTGTTTCTTGATTTGAGTGTGAGAGAGAGAGTTTGCGCAAGTTCCCAATAAATCCAGATGAAATTTTCGGTGAAATTCATCGGAAAGAAGAACTATGGTCAAAGGTCCGTCTAAATTGAAGAATCTGATTTAAAAGAACAAATATACCCATTATCGATTGTACGGAATACGTAAAATGTGGCGTCGCCAATGTAAAAGTCCTACATTGAAGACTTCAAAATAGTCGGAAGACTAAATTGACTAAAAAAATCATAAATGATGAAATTGATTTTAGTGTAAAAGTTTATTGACTAAAATGACGAAATTCCCATCATTTAATAGTATATCTTACTATTAGTATTCATTATTAATTCGCCTAAAAGACTACTGCTAACCATAAATAAATCATAAATAAAAGACTACTGCAAACCATAAATAAACATCTCATTCCAAAATTAAATAAATGTAAAGCAGGATAATATCTAGAACTTAACATAACTGCAAATATTATAAAATTATTATTAACAAAATTATTAAATAAACTAACCTTGTCAAGGATAATATCGTTTCCTTACAAAATTTCTTTCCGATCCACCACTCAAATTGTAATATTGCTTTCCTCGATTCAAGTCGTCTTAATCGACCAGCTACCCTCGAAAATTTAGGAGAAATATGTAGAGAAGATGAAGAAGAAGATGAGGACCACATCAGAAAGAGAAAGGTCGTAAAGGAAGTGGGTTTTCTTAAGTGAATATATAGAGAAGAGAAAATAGTTGAGATTGTCCACGAATAGTTATTGTCGGCAATATAACAAATAATTGTAGTACTGCTACTTTGACTACAAATTTTTTTTGACTAAATCTTGAACTTTGATTTGTAGATTTAGAGGGATGGATGATAGAAAAACTAACGCCGAAAATTCAAATTGCTGCGTTAGTTTTAAAAAAAAATTAGTGCATGGCCATTGCCTTTTTTTATAAAGAAATAATAAGAGGGTCAGACAACCGTTGGGTACGTGGGATTGACGGTGTCAAAACTATCACCACGATCGGGATTTGCAGTTTTACTTTAAAAAAATTCTTTTTTCAGTTAAAAAAATTAATTTTGGCGGCAATCAATAATTGCCTTATCACTTTAAAAAATTTTGATCAAATTTGCAGCGTCAATTAAAAAAAAATTTTGACTTTTGCGGCGTCGAGGAAAAATCAAAAAGCTAACACAAATGACGTTAGCTTTTTAAACTATTAAAAAAAAACTGAATGCCTCCTAATTTGTCCATATTAGCTGTAGTCCTCAAGTACTATCAAGTCGTTGTCTGCCTTGTCGGTGTCGGCAAGCCTTTCGTTGCTCAAGTTTGGGAAAAAAAAACCTGGAGAAATTATACAAAACTACAGCAACAAAAAATAAATGCAAATTAATTCTAATTTTATTGGTAGCCACGTACCTAAATTGTGGCGACTCTAAAATAAGAACCCCCTCCCGAATACCCCCAATTTTATGATAGTTTTTTATTTTAGCAATATTTTTAGAAATTCGCCACCAATTAGGGGTTCAAACCCTTAACACAAGTAATTTAAAATCTAGAAGAATTGTAACAGCGTATACATTTGGTCTAGAAATCAATTTCTCCTCATTTAGCCCAATTGGGTTGGTTCAAACACTCGCACATAGCAGTCCTATCAAACTGAGGGTCAAATGCTTAGCTCGACTTAACATTGACTAAGTTCGAACTTGAGTTCTAGCTACTCATTTCAACCAAAGTTATGAAACCCAGCATGTTCATTGAAGAATAGAAATCTTGATTTGTTGATGTCAATGTATGTTCATAGAAGCCCTTAAGAGGACGAAGTTAAAATTAGTTATGTTGAAGTAGAGTTCAGCTAAGATGATTTTAACCAGATGAATTTAATATTGGTTGTCAGCATATGTACAAATGCTGCAAGAAGATGGAAAGAGACATCTTGAGATGTAATAGCTTCTATAGTTGATAGTTTCATGTTAAGATTTTAAGTGCTTACTAATAAGCATAGGAAGGATCCCAAATTGAAAGACCATGATTAATGTTACTTACAATGACCATAAATTTCTTATGTCAAGTAAACTATAGGTGACTAGTGTCATTTAGACTATGCAACTGGAAACTTCCAAAATTTTGGTTTATATGTCATGTGAAGATTGAATATATATTATTTTAGTCGATATGATGTCAATTGTGCTGACATATTGGTGTAAGATGTTATAGTCCTCTGTGTTGACAGTTGTAGTTTTAAGCTATGGATTTATCTTTTCAAATAATGGTGATGTGTAATAGATAGGTCATTATTTAGGCTTGATTTTAAGTATGGAAGGTAAGTTCCTAGGTGTACTCGAGGATGTACAGAGCAAGAACCATATATGTTTAAACTTTTATTCTTTTACATTTAAATTCTTGTCAAGGGCATTAAGAGTTCTTCCTTTCCTTGTTTTCTATGTACCTGGTTTCGTTATTCTATGTTAAAAGCTGTTATATGTGACTTTGATCCACATCGATTTTTGTATAAAGGAATTTTTCTCTTAGTTGGCTATTAATAGAGTCAACCTGCAATGAGATTAAATGCACCAAATCAAGAGAGTTTTAGTAGCCTATTTGGGTCTTTGAGTCATTAAGTCTTTTTGTAGTAAAAATATTTTGGTTTCTTTTGTGTTTTAGGATTAGATGCTTTTGGGTCTAAAAATACTTTCCTAAAACTTTTGTACTCTATTTTTCATAGTGAAATTTTGCTTTTCCTTTGCCCATAGACATAGGTTAATTTGATCGAATCATTTAAATTCTGTGTTCCTATTTCATTTATTTTTACTTTTTTATTTATCTTTTTGGGATTGCCAAGAATCCTTTCATCAATTTTCTGAAATCAGACCTAATAATTTGGTATCAGAATTTCTTCAAAAACTTTGGATTCTATGGTAACGATGACAAAACAAAAACTATTATCAATAAATTCGATAGAAATGTTAACTTCAGGATGTGGCAGCTCAAGATGGAGGCAATTTTGGTTCAAGAAGAAGTTGATTTAGTGACATATAGGGTTTAGAAAAAGCTAGAGAATGTGACAGATGCAAAATTTTCTGAAATGGATAAGAAGATTAGATCCAGTATTATTTTAAATCTCTCTGATAAGATTTTACGGGAGATAGCCATTGAAACTCCGGCTAAGGCCATATCGGATAAGTTAAATTATTGTATATGAAGAAGACAGTTGAGAATCGACTTTGTTTAAAACAAAGTCTGTATATGTTTCGAATGACTGAAGGCATATCTATATTCTCACATCTTAATAAATTTGATACCATTATTATGGATTTGAAGAATATAGATTCGAAAATGAATGATGAGGATCAGGTCATGATACTTTAGTGTCCTCTTCCCTAGTCCTTTAAATATTTTCGTGATACTATGATTTATGAAAAAGAAACAATTGTGTATCAGAAAATTAAATCTGCATTAAGATCTAAATAGCAGATAAACAATAATATCATCGGAGAAATTAATGGAGGTTAGGTGGAAAAACTGGTTACTTGAGGCACAATTAATAAAAGAGAATTTGACAATTGTAGATTTAAATTTAGATATAAAAATTTGGAGTGCAATTATTATCACAAAATGCAGCACATTAAGGCTGATTGTTTTAAATTGAAAATTAAACTAAAGCAAAAGGAAAAATATGGTGACAAAAATATTGAAACTGCTGAAAATCGTGTTGCAACTGATGAGAGTAATAAAAATATTTTTTTATGACAAATGATAGGACAAGATCTAAAAATGAATCAATTTTAGATTTTGGGATATTCTTGTTACATGTGTTCTAATAGGGAATTATTTTTCACTCATGAACCTTGTAATGATGGAATTGTTTTGATCGACAATAATCCATTTATGATATTATTGATAACGGTACATTTCGAATTAAAATGCATAATTATATTGTGAGGATGCTCACTAATGTTAGACATATTTTTTATTTGAAAAAGAATCTCATCTCTTTGGGCACTTTGGAGGCTCTTGAGTGCAAATACACGGCTGAAATGACACTATGAAGGTCTCTAGAGGGCTTTTGTTGTTATAAAAACTTGTAGGCCTGGTAGTTTGTATGTTTTGCAGGAATCTACTGTTACAAGTTTGGTTACGGTCTCGTCATCATCTTTATTTGATTCTGACATCACTAAATTATGACATATGTGTTTGAGGCATATGAACAATGAAGGATTAGGTATACTAAGTAAAAGGGAACTTCTTTGTAGGGAGAATATTGGACCATTGAAATTCTGTAAGTACTATGTTTTTGGGAAACAAAAAAGAGTCCATTTTAGTTCACCAATAATTCATAAGACGAAAGGTACTGTTGATTACATTCATTCAGATCTATGAGGTCCAACTCGTGTTTCGTCTAAAGGTGATGTCACGTATATATTAACTTTCATTGATAATTATTTAAGAAAAGTTTTAGTTCATTTTCTTAAACATAATAATGATATATGCCTAACTTTTAACCAATCAAAAGTTTTGATTGAAAAATAGACAGGTAGACAGATCAAGCGGTGTAGAACAAATAATGGCATGAAATTTTGTGAAGGTGAATTTGATGAATTTTACAAGAATAAAAGAATTATTCGGCACTACATTGTCAAAATGATGTCTCAACAAAATAATGTGGCTGAACGTATGAATAAAATATTTTTAAAGAGAGCGAGGTGTATGATCTCTATGCAGGGTTGACAAAAGGACTTTTGGTAGAGGTAATCTCTATAGCTTGTTACATTATCAACTGTACTTTTTCTGCAACTCTTGATTTCAAAACTGTTGAGAAAGTTTGGTCAGGTATTGCTATTGATTACTCTAATTTAAAAGTTTTTGGGTGTCCAGCATACATGTATATAAATGATGAAAAATTGGAGTCTCGAGCTAAAAAGTGTATTTTCTATGGGTATGCTTCTAAAGTGAAAGGTTATAGATTGTGGTGTTTTGATCCCAAATTTTCAAAAATTTTGATCAATAGAGATATTACTTTTGATGAATTCTTTATGCTATCTTCTAAGGAGTCTTTTAGTTCTTGTCATACAGATGACAGTATGTAGAAGTGGGAGAAGCTTGAAATTGGTAGCTCTGGTCCTTCTTAGTCCACCTCTTCTATTTAGCAAATGCCAGTAAATGTACTTGAATCTACTGATGAAAATAATCCAAAAGAGAAGCAATATTCCATAGTCAAACATAGACTAAGGAGGGATATTCGACCACCACAAAAATATATAGATTTGGTTGTATGTGCTTTGTCTGTTGCAAAAGAAATTGATGGAGTTAGTGAACCTACAACCTATTCAATAGTAGTTTCTTGTGATGATTTTGCTAAGTGATTGATTGCGATGAATGAAAAAATTGAATCTTTTTACCAAAATAGAACTTAAGTTCTTGTGAAGTTGCCTTTAGATAAAAAAAAAAAATTGTTGGATACAAATAGGTGTTTAAGGAGAAAAAAGGTTATTCTAGGGGTTGAAAATACAAGATATAAAACATGGTTGGTTGCAAAGGGTATAGTCAGGTACAAGGTGTTGATTTTAATGATGTATTTCTACTTATTGTTAAACATAGCTCTATTTGTGTTTTGCTTGCTTTAATTGCCATGTATGATTTGGAGTTAGAGCAGCTTGATGTTAAGACAAATTTCCTACATGATGAACTTGAAAAACAAATTTATATGAAGCAATTTCAGAGATTTGAAATTGAAGGAAAGGATGATCATGTTTTTCGTTAAAAAAATTCTTATATGGATAAAATCAACCTCAATGACAGTAGTATAAGAGGTTTGATTTTTTATGTTGGGTCATACTTATTTGAGGAGCATGTATGATAGTTGTTTATTTTCAGAAGTTAGATAATAATTCTTTCATTTATTTGTTACTTTATGTTGATGAAATGTTCATTGTTGCCAAGAATTTATCAGAAATTCATAATTTGAAATTGTAGTTAACTAGTGAATTTGAGATGAAATATTTGGGAGTAACTAAGAAAATTCTTGATATGGAGATCAAGCGAGATTAAGAAGTTGGAAAATTATTCTTTACCAAAAAAAATTATCTTGAGAAAATCTTGGAGAAATTTGGCATGAAAAATGCTAAACCTGTGACTACTCCTCTTGTTTGTCATTTTCGACTATTAGCTGTTCAGTCACCCCTGTTAGCTAAGAAGAAGATTATATGGTATGAGTTCCTTATTCTAGAGTAATTGACAATATAATATATGCATTGGTTTGTATTCGTCCAAATATCGCACAAGCAGTCAATATTGTTATCAGATATATGTCTTATTTTGAAAAAGTACATTGACAAGTTGTGAAGTGGATTTTTTGATATTTGTGAAGGATTTCAAATAATTGTTTAAAATTTGGGAGAACTAGTGACAATTTGGTTGATTTTATGGACTCTGACTGTGTCAAGAATCTTGACATAAGAAGATCACTTTCAAATTATAAATTTTGCATTGGCAGTTCTGCAGTTAGTTGAAAAGTTACTTTATAACCTGTTGTAACTTTATCTAATATAGAGGTAGAATATATGACTGTGACCAAAATAATCAAAAGAAACCTTATGGTTAAAGGGTTTATTTGGGGAGTTTAGTCTATATTGAGGTGTTACTACTATTTACTCTGATAATTAAAGTGCTATTCACTTGACTAAAAACTAGATATATCATGAGAGGATGAAACGCATTGATGTAAAGTTTCACTTCATTCGAGATACTGTTGCTGAGGGAAAAGTTCTTGTTCAAAAAATCAATATTGAGGAGAATCCTACTGACAATTTACAGAACTTCTTCCAGTTTATAAGTTCAATCAATGCTTGGATTTGGTTGGTATTCATTGTTCGTGATTTAGATCCATTAGAGCTTATATGAAGAAGACTATTTATCGATGTTAGGGACACATCAAAGTAAAAATTTGTTATATGTGGCTTTGTTCCACATTGATTTTGTACAAAAGAGTCTTTCTCTTAGTTGGTTATAAATAGGGTGGACCTGTCATGAGATTAAGCACACCAAATCAATATAGTTTTAGTAGGCTATTTGACTCTTTGGATTATTAAACCTTTTTGTAGTAAAAATATTTTGAATTCTCTTGTGTTTTAGTATTAGCTACTTTTGACCCCGGAAACACTTTCCTAAGGTTTTTGTACTCTCTTCTTCATGGTGAAATTCTGCTTCTCCTCCACTTGTGGACGTAAATTCTATGTTCCTATTTCATTTATTTTTGCTTGTTATTTGTCTTTAGACCTAACAAAAGCAATTTTGTGGGATTGCCACATAAATTTTGTGTTCCTGTTTCATTTTACTTTTGCTTTGTTAATTGCCTTTTTAGGATTGTTAAGAATTGTTTCGTCACATTCTTGAGGTCAGACCTAAAAAAGTAATATTAGATTAGTTAATCAATGCACGTGATTTGCTGCTTCCTATTGCAGTAAACCTTGCTCACTTACTCAGCTCTTACTTCTGCTTTGTGCTTCTGCTCGAGTTACCTGTCCTTATAAAAGCTAATGGCTTTGTTTTCTAATTATCAAGGCCAGCATAGTTTTTTAGTTTGAAACTACATATAATACTTCATGACTAGTGGTTTATAGTGCTAGGATGTTAAATCTTACTTCGTCTCTATGGCATGGTTAGCAATATCGGTCGATTCCGATATGACACGGTCAAGTCGTAACTGGAACAGAGGGGACCGGTATGATACCGATCCCCGAATTGTAGATAATTCTATATCCATGATGACTCACTTTGATTCAGTCGATATTGGCCGATTTGAATTCATAACGCATTATATTAGCCAAAACCTCCTAGGTAACTCAAAGCCGACTCGATCAAATAAACAAAACAACAAAAAGTTGCTGCAAAACAAAACTACATCCAAAAAGTGATCCAAACAAAACATGAACAGAAAGATTAGAAAAGATGATCCAAGTGAATGAAAACAACAAAAAAGTTATTGCATCCAACTCAATTATTGCCACATGAATTCAAAGCCGTCATAATAAGCACCAACAAAGGACTCAAAGTTATCAGACATCCTTCCTCTCATGCTTTATTCTTTTCTTTTTCAGCCACGAAGACAAGGAAAGGGGAAAGGAAAGATAAGGTATAGAAAGTAGAGAACAATAGATAATCAAGTAATGGAGAAATGTACAAGCAATTTCATCACTGATTTGTCTTCAATTTGAGCATGAAGCAGTGCACCGGGTTGTCTTGATTAAACCCATGATTCTCCAAGTGAGTTTTCTACATATAAAATAGGAAAGAATAAAGAAATTATTATTGAAATTATTGCTAGAATTGGAAGTGATTGAGTGGGAGGTAGAGCTGTTAAGTCAATCGAGTAGCTCAAAAACTCGTTAGAGCTCGGCTCGTTAATTTTGGTTAACAAGTTGAGCTCGAGCTCAAAACATGCTCGTTTAGTTAACGAGCCGAGTAGATACTCGAGTAGCTCGTTAGAGCTCGTTAATGAAGGGCATATTTGTCATTTTAAAAATTAAAATTATAAAAATTAAAAATTATAGGTTTTTATTAAGGTTAATTTGCACGAACTCGAGCTCGAGCTCGTGAATCTCGACTCGTTTGTAATAAACGAGTCGAGCGTACATTTAACAAGCCGAGTTCAAACACATTTTAAAGCTCGTTTTCCTAACGAGCTCGAGTCGAGCTCGGCTCGAATTAAACTCGAGTCGAGATCGGTAGTCAAATACTCGACTCGATTAACAACTCTAGTGGGAGGTGGTCCAAATTTGAAGTGAGAATTGTCTTTGACTTCTAGAACATCATTGGTGTAGACACAAAAATGTTACCATTTTATTTTTCTTCATTTTATTCCTATTTTTTGTTCATTTTTAGTTTATTTTGTTTAAATTTTATTTATTTTAGTTTATTTTGTTTCATTTCTATTTCTTAAGAAAATCATTTCAATTTATTTTTTGAAAATTAGGAAGAAAAGATAAGAAAAGAAAAGAATGGAAAGAAAAAAGCAGAAAACAAAAGAAAACAAAAATCAAAATCAGTTTTTGTAAAAAAAAAAAAAATTCCTTCACGCATGCGTCTTCTTTGAAAACTAGTACAAAACCAACAACGAGGCCATAGTACCAGAGAATTGCAGCGGCCATTTGATCCCTATTCCACTCATTTTTTTTTTTGCATTGTTTTCTTTCCTTCTAAGCCCACCAATACAAGGGCCAGATTGTCTTCCAATTCTTATTCAAAATCAGCCATCTAATGGCTCCAAATCATCCCCAAAAAGCCAACCAATCTCCACCAATGCTCAAAGGGTTTTGGGGGGAGGGTTTTGTTCCATATAAATGCATAGAAATACAGCCATTAGGGTAGAAAAAAGAGTGGGAGGCGGCAGAAAAACAGAAAAGGAAGGAAAAGAGAGAAAACAGAGAAGGAAAAAGAAGAAAAATAGCAGAAAATTTTCAGAAAAAATTGAGCTAGGGCTGAACGGGCAGCCCTGTTCAAATGCCATTTTCTTCTTCGTCTTGACTTCTTTTAGATCGATTCTTGATTTCTAGATACTCTGTGGATGTAGTAGAGGAGTTTTCATGTTGAAGTTTCTTGAAAAAACACTTCCAGAACCTTCATATTCGAACCTGAAGTTGCCAATTTCTCAGCTCTTAAACTTCTACGACAAGAAGCGTTTAGCTTCACTTTCGGAATCTGGGCACATTTCACTGTGATTTTTTCATGTCTATTCAAGTTCCCTAACTTAGGTAATTATAACTCTTTTTCTTGGTTGTTCTAACATTTTCCATGTGTTTTTAAGTTATTACATGAGTTTATGGGTTTTACATCTTAGATCTCTTTTTTCTCAAGATTTTGTTGTTTAAATGGTGATGTATGATATTTTAACTAACTCAAGAGATCATGGGAAGTATGTTTATGTCAAGATCCGGCATTAAAAGCTGGTGAAAATGGATTCCGGCGAATTTCCGGCCAAGATGGCCGGAATTTTTCCAGATTCCGACTGGTCATCCAAGCGGGTCAACCCGCCAGAATGTTCTTCACTTATTTTCTTTTTATTTGATTTGATCCGATCTGGGCCATGATGGGTTGATAAAACATGTTTTTGGTTAAAGATATGGGGAAGATTTTCTTTTATGCTTGGGTTTGTAATCGGGCTTGGGGTTCAAGTCCAACCTTTTTTCACCAGGCTTAGTTTAGTAAAACTGACAGACTAGTCCACCTATTTTTTTGGAATTTTTGCTGGATCTAGGTAACTTTGGCCTAAAGAAAAATTTGAAGAATGGCCCCATGCCTTTTCTGGCCAAACTAGAAAATGAAAATTGCAACTTGGTCCCTTTACTTCAAAGTAATTGTATTGTGGCTCTAAAAACTTTTGATTTCTTTCAATTAGGTCCCTAATTTAATTGTAATTTGGTCCCTGAACTTTATTTTTTATTTGACCCTAATTTTGTAATAATTATAATTTGATCCCAAAAACTTTCTCATTTTTTACAATTAGATCCCTGACAGTTTTAATTTCTTAAATATAAGTTGTTTATCTTCTTTAATTGTTAATTATAGTTCATTTAAATGCTTTAATAGGTAGATTTTATGGTTATTTCCATTGCATTATAATTTATTTGTTAATTAAATTGGTGGTTTGAGCATTTTGTTGATCTTGGAGTATAAATAGAGCAAATCCAACATCATTTAACCACTATTTCAAAGGGAAGTACCTTCTAGTATTATTTTAAATCCCTTTATGTGCTCGTATGTGCTTTTTATATGTGATTGCATGTTTTGAGTGCCTTTTCTTTTATTTATTCATTTTATTCATCTTAAATTTTCATTTATTATATTTAATTTTTAGTGATTATTTGAGGGCATTTAAATGCCAATTTGTAATAGATAGATACTCAAGACATGTATTTAGTTAGGATATGTAATAGATAGATTTTAATTTTTGTCAAAAATGTATTTAGTTAGATAAATGAAATTGTTATGTTATTTTTTTTTAAAAAAATTTTCCCCTTAGATTGTAGTTAGGGCCCCAAATAGTTAGGATTTTATTTGTGTTTATTTGCTTGTGTGCTTGCATGCTTCTATGTTTAAGTGTTTATTCGCTTTCACTAGACTTTTGTATCTAGAAATTATACCTATGTGTTATGTGTTCTATGTGCATTATGTATTTACTTGTTTTAGTTATGTTTTATAGGATTTATTTAGTTATAATAAATACATGACGTTACCACACTAATCCAATGTTAGTTGTGAATTTTTTCCCCGATTTCTCACTAGTCCAACGCTAATGAGAACTTACAGAAAAGGGATAGTCCAATGATAAACCCTTTAGGCCGGTTTCACGTTAGAATTCATATTTTCTTTGACATTTATTGTATTTCATGCATACTTTTCACCTTAGAATCGTTTTCTTCGTTTGGCATGATATTTCCTTATCTCCCTTACCCCTATGTGCGCTAAACGTGACATTTAGACTTGCATTCCATTTAGAAAACTAGAAATATGTTAGTTTATTTGCTTGACTATGTTAGGAGAGACACCCTTCAAATATGGAAAATGGACGAACATAGTTTCTTAGTCTTAGCACGTTCATATCTCCTTTATAGAAATGAAAATTGAGTCTCGAATTCAGATCTCTCATATATGTTATGTTGCATTCCTCTACTTTAGGTCATGTATATTTATATATTATAATTCTTCTTTTTTTCGAGTCTCATCTTTTGCATATTCGTAACTTCTTCTAAAAATCATTTTGAACATCACAATTAATGTGATTGCACCATTTAAATTTTGAAAAAACATCTCGACCCTCTCGATAGCCCCCAGGTTTAGGGTTGCATCCATATAGAAAAGTTTTCATAGATAAGATTACGAAAATTTTTGACTAAATCTCACAATTAACATTGGTTAGATTGACAGGGTTCCTTAGGTTTGATTCTATCAAATCTTTGCATTCTTTTTCTTCAACCGTAATTCTCGAATTCTTTTATCTTGTTTTCAAAAACTTGGAGTAGTCTAAAAAGGGTTTTATTTTTTTTTTATCTTTTATATTAAAAACATATTTTGGATGACTTGGTACACCTTAATTCAATATCAAGTGGCGACTCCTATTTTTCTTAAAAATTCTTTTTAGACTATTATTTTGGGCCAAAACTGTCGCACTTTTTAAAATCCCATTTTAGGCCATTTTTTTTCTTTTTATTTTTGCAAAATTAAAAACTAAAATAAAAACTAATCAAGAACTAAAACTCATTTTTTTACTCATCTTTTAATAAAAATTACATTTTTATGCGTCAATATTCTTTAAAATAAAAAATTTTATTTTTTAATCATTAATTTATTTTTTTTAAAATGGGACGCGACAGCTAGTGACACCACTAGAAATTTTTAGAGAGTCCAAACACTTGATTTAGTCTATTCTTTTCTTTTTCTAACATTTTTACATGTCATAGTGGGATGTTTAGGTTGCATTTTTCTTTTCCTTTTTCTTTTTCCTTCTTTTTAGGATTTTTTTCATTTCGCACACGTAATCGTCTCTCGATATCCATGTATACGATGAATAATTTATTTATTTACTTTCATTTATTTATGTTTATATATTTGTATCGCACTTTATATCTTGGGGGGTATAGCTACCCTAGAGCTTTTACTCATATTTAATGGTATTTAATCCATTCCCTCGAAGGAAGCATTTCATACGTGCATGCATTACTTTTGTCCTATTTTTATTTTTCTCGTGGGCACCATCCCACATTTTCTTGTATGATTAGAATCGATTACTTAGGTAGGCGGATGGTGTGTTCTGCGCCTATATCGATGCCTAAGGGATCACTCAATCCACCGACTGAAGGTTTTGGAATTGCTAACCTTTCGCCTCTTGGTATGAAGGTTTGGGAACTTGAAATCTTATCGAGTCTAGATGTATTAGTGAGCCCAACTTCATCTATCCATGTTAGAAATCGCCTAGGATAGAGTCAACCTTACTCTATTAGGCATACTAGACACGAGGGGAGGGATTCTACTAATGTTCTCTTCTTTTATATTTTTGTATCATTTTAGTGCTCCAATGTGCTATGTGTTATTTATTAATTGAACTAACCTCTCTTTGTTTTCTTTTTTCTTGCATTCACAAATCTTAGAAAGTAAGAATTCTGGCATGGTGCTCGTTTAGGAAAAATCACCTTTTATAAAAAACACGTTTAAATTTTAGTTATTACATTAATAATACGTATATATATTGTACATCATTTTAGACTTACCCCGACATTTAAATGAGGCACTTTGAGGTCGTTTTCCAATTATCGCATTGTATATATTTACACGTTTTAATAAACTGTCATCATGCATCAACCATAAAGAGAATGCCGGGATCCCATGTTAGGAATATGCCACCTTGTGTCTCGAATATTTAATCTAATGAAATTTGCATGTTTATAATTTTATATTTTCTAAGGGGTAAAATCCTGAGATAAGGTATTAAAAGTGAATTTCTGCTTAGATGGCTCGTTGCAGAGTGCTGAATCAGATACCTCGAGAACTAACCGATTGAAAAAATAATATGTCGCACGAGGCGAAAAAATTATTTAAGTATGTGGGGCATTTGCCTAGTCTTCTGAACGTGACACCAAATGTTTTTTTTTTTAGTCCCATTCAGATTCTCTTTGGTACCATCATTGCCGACATCTTTTGACACCAAATTTCTTTTGGTTTTTCTATGCATCAAATTTGATACTTGAAATATGGGCAATGGAACATCTAGTGAAGAGGATGCTCAATCCCCTGGGATCTTGTCTCCCAGCAGAGAATTGGATCGAATCACATCGAAAAAGGGTCAAAAGATATTACTGAATAGTATCTTCGAGTCAATTCGTTTAAGAGTTTGATAGTTTGACACCGAACAAAATACAACGGGTTCTGGATTGGACGAAAATTAGGAATCCGACTTTCAAAACTACCCAACACAATTTTATTCCTCTAGCAAGCACTAACGGATTGGTCGCATATGTTCCGCAATGAGTCATGAGGCAATTTGGGTATCCACAAATACTTTTAATGATACAAGAAATTGGAAATATCAGATTCAACACAGTTATTGAGAGTCGAAACATGGTACTAGAAGCTTGGGGGAATCTTCATAGTTTAGAGAACTTGCACTTGGATTAAGTGAACAAATTGGAACCTAAAGTCATTTCGAAATATGATGAATGGATCAAACTTATAGTAGAACAAGGAAGAGAGAGATCATAGTCTACTCTCGCCCGTCTTGAAGAGCATATAGAGAAGTTAAAAAAAGAGATCAAGAATTACCAATTACAGTTTTTAGTGGCTGGCCATGCCTTGGAAGACGCCCGATCACAATTAAAGAGAGAGACAAGAAAAATTAAAAAGTTGGAGAAAGCATTAGATGCATTTGATAAAATTCAAGAAGGAATTCAGAAGTTTA
Organism: Coffea arabica; assembly: GCF_036785885.1. Classification (NCBI taxonomy): domain Eukaryota; kingdom Viridiplantae; phylum Streptophyta; class Magnoliopsida; order Gentianales; family Rubiaceae; genus Coffea; species Coffea arabica. The sequence continues at coordinate 7,436,621 of NC_092325.1, read as the reverse complement.
GTATAGTAAGTTTACTTTAGCGAGGTATGAGAATTTTGTAAAAATGATTAGCCAAACTACTAATGAAATTGTAAAAAATGATTGAACTTATTAGTGTTTAATGAGAATTTCTACTTTGATTTCTACATTCACTTACAAGTTTGGAATTGAGATTTTATCCCGAAAGAATTGTGTGACGACCCCATCTTCTCCTAAGGCGAACCAGAGGGATCGACGGACCGCCTGCCCAGCTCTCGCCAGGACTACGGGTCGCAAACAATCAAATCACGTTTAATATATAAAGGAAAATTCAACAAAGTGAACGATTTATCCCATTAACTTGTTCTTATAACCATAATATCATTATGCAAGAAAGTATAGCGCTCGAGCACTTCAATCGGACAAGAAAATGAAAAAACGAAAATTTGCCGCGGATGAACAGTGACCTGCTGCGTCACTATCCGGCCAGAATCTGGCCGGATATCCGGCCGGATTCTTGGCCGGATATGAGGCAGTAGCCAACCTCAAAATTTTTCCAAATCCCTTGTCAATCCGGCCGGAAATCCGGCCGGAAGTTGGCCGGATTGCTTCGGCCGGATTGCCACCCGAAGCCAAAACCCAAATTTTTTTTCTTTTCCCCTGCATATCCGGCCTTGTATCCGGCCAGAAACTTTCTGGCCGGATTCTGGGCAGAGTTTTTGCCAAAATTCTTCCTCCCTTCGTTTGCAACCGATACTCACATAAACACATCAAAAACATAACGCAGTTGGTCCAAGACTTGATAAAGCTATACACATACATGCCTTATATACATAAGAAAGGTTCAAATTACACCTCAAAAGCACTTGAATTCATATACATCAAGGTTTTCAAATGTGAGAGGAGCTATTCAAAATTAACTATATAACTAGCTCAACCCTTTTCAAAACTTGAGTTCAACAGTGTCCCTGTAAGGAAAACAAAACAACGGGGGTGAGCTTACGCCCGTGAGGTACCAATTTCACAAGTAAGTCATACAATCCAACAAACACACATAAGTGTTTTATGAACTCAACCATGTATAAAAGGATACAGTCGGCCCTCAAGGGCCGTTTTCCGATTTCCACACTTGATCATATCCGTTGACACTCCGTCAACCATTGAAGATAACCAAGATCCGTAGACACCTCTTCTCACCATTTCCTTCCACCATTCACCCCCTAATCGGGCCCGCACACTTCATAGTTTCAAAAGGTAATACTCGAGTATACCACAAGGTCGAGGAATTAACACTCCACTCGCCTACTAGTGACCCAAAGGCTCGTTAACGAATCGCCCAAGCCCTTGCCGGCTCGACTCGAATAACGGTCTAAGGGGATGAGCTCAATTTTCACAGTAATAATAGGGCATAGCCCTAGCAATTATCAACCCATATACACATGAAATTCAACAGTTCAACAATAACAGTAATGCACATAAGTGGTCAAGAGCGATAAAGTACACCCTTGACCTATTCAAATCACATAGCAAGTACATTCAACCATTGCATGGTACACTCACCAAGTAATCAAGTAAATCACACGTTCGAGTCAGGAGTAGGTCCCGGTCCACCGGTACGACCTAAAACAAGCAAGCAAACATATATAAGACTCAAACACCAATCACGTACAAGTTTAACTAACTAAGACAAGTTATTCAAAATAACATAAAATGGTACAAAATGTATGGAATGTGAACAAACGCTCACAACTCATCCATTTCTACTCTCTTCCTTCTAAATTCTAAACCATCCACATCTCTAACCATTTGGACGGCATAACCCCTTAATTTCTTTGATTCTCCAAACTACTCCACAACATCCAACTCATACCATTACACTTAGCTATCATCAATTGATCCATTCATCACATTTAAGCCACCAACTACTCAATTACACACCTAATACTAGCATAGATACCATACATATAAAAGCCCCAATTTCTTCCAAACCTAAAAACCGGAAATTCTCAAAAATGCCAAAATTCTATACAATTAACCACCATTAACATATCTAGGCTCCAAATCATTCAAGAAAAATCCAACACACCATACTCAACAACAAGTTACCATATAAAACAGAAAATTCCTCAATAAATAGAAAATTGTCACAACCCAAGTATAAATCATGAAATACTCCATAAAATGGCCTCTTTAATCAATACCATCCACTAATTTCATCTTACAACCAACAAGAAATAAATTCCATACTTGCTTACCTTACAAATACTTGATATGAGATGGATGAGAGCTTTTCCTTCCAAACAAAAACCACCAAGCACTTCAAACACTCCTAGCAAGAAGGTTTTATGGAGGAATTTGGAATATTAATGGTTGGTTTGCAAGATTTGGCCAAGAAATGAAGCAAAAGTTGAAGAGGTTTCTCTCTTTCTTTCTTTCTTGTTGGTCGACAAAGAGGAGGAAGAAAGTGAATAAATTTGGGTCAAAATTTGTTTTAGTAAAGGTGTAGGAAAAGTCAAAAATTCAAGGGCCAATAAAAATCCAACATTTGTCTTTCAAACTTATCTCTTCCTTATGTCTTACAACACCTAATTAAACCCACTAACCTTTAATTAACTCATAACACTAGGTCATAAAGCTTCCGTATATAAAATTTCCCAAAACTACATTTTACTGTACCGGTCGTCTTAGTGGGTCCCGCAACCACTGTACACCAAAAAAAAACACAAAAATTAACCTAAACCCAGAAAATAATGCAAAATTCATATTTTCTCATAAAATTCCCCAGAAAACCCACATATAAAAGAAAATCCTAAAATTAGGCCCAAAAGCCCAAAATAAATGCTTGGAAAATAAGAAAATTTTCGGAGTCTCACACTCTCTCCCCCTTAAAGAATTTCGTCCTCGAAATTCTCACCTGAATCACTAAACAGTTCGGGATATCTGGTTTTCATCTCATTTTCCATCTCTCAGGTTGCCTCCTCGACTCCGTGGTTTTTCCACAGAACCTTCACTAGTGGAATTTGCTTATTCCTCAGCTCCTTAACTTTCCTATCCAGTACTTGCACAAGTTTTTCTTCGTAGGTAAGGGCCTCGTCAATTTCAATCCCCTCCGGCTGGACAATGTGGGTTGGATCAGGGTAATACTTTTTGAGCATCGACACATGAAATACATCGTGAATCCGCGATAGGCTCGGTGGCAATTCAAGTCGGTATGCCACTTTTCCAACCCGTTGAAGGATCGGAAACGGTCCTACGAATTTAGGTTGGAGTTTCTTTCCTTTGCCAGCAGTGAGGCTCCGCAACGGTGTAATTTTAAGGAATACATGGTCTCCTACTTCAAACTCCAGGTCTTTCCGTCGATTATCGGCGTAGCTCTTCTGGCGACTTTGGGCTGTCTGGAGTTTTTGACGGATTAATTTAATCTTTTCTTGGGCATCCTCCATCCAAGGGATAATGGTAGGGTCTAAGACCTTCTTCTCTCCTACTTCATCCCAGTATATCGGTGAACGGCACTTTCGCCCATAAAGAGCTTCGTACGGTGCCATTTGAATTGATGAATGGTAGCTGTTATTATAGGCGAACTCTACTAATGTCATGTGCTGTCCCCAATTACCCCCGAAATCTAGAATACTCGTTCGTAACATATTTTCGAGAGTCTGAATCGTTCGCTCCGATTGTCCATCCGTCTGAGGGTGATAAGTAGTACTCAAATTCAGCTTCGTCCCCAAGGTCTCCTGAAACTTTTGCCAAAATCTGGACACGAAACGAGGGTCTCGGTCGGAAACGATGCTCACGGGCACTCCATGTAACCTCACAATCTCTTCCCAATATACCTGAACTAACTTATCCATGGAATACTTCATATTCACAGGTAGGAAATGAGCCGACTTGGTCAATCGATCAACGATCACCCAAACAGCATCATGTCCTTTTTGAGTTCTAGGTAATCCAGAAACGAAGTCCATGGTGATATGTTCCCATTTCCATTCGGGAATTTCCAAAGGTTGCAGTAATCCCGAAGGCTTCTGGTGCTCAGCTTTAACTTGCTGGCATACTAAGCAGGTTTGTACGTACTGAGCTATCTCTCTCTTCATCCTGTCCCACCAGTACAATCGTCGCAAATCATGGTACATCTTGTTACTTCCTGGATGGATTGTATACTTAGATCGATGAGATTCCTCCAAAATTTCCCTTCTCAACATTTCATCATCGGGTACCACTATTCGATCTCGAAATCTTAAAATCCCTTCAGGGCTCAAATTAAAATTGGGTATTTCTCCTTTCTTCACCTTTTCTATCCACCTTTGAACTACCGGGTCCTTAGTTTGAGCTTCCTTGATCTTTTCTAAAAACACGGACGTCACTCGAATATTCCCAAAGGTTATCCTATTATGCTCCAGCTTTGGATTCCATTCTCCAACAGCTCCCAATAATTCCCACTCCTTCACCATCAATCCAGAAATTTGAGCCTTTCGACTTAAGGCATCGGCTACCACATTAGCCTTACCAGGATGGTAGTTAATCGTATAATCGTAATCCTCCAAGAATTCCATCCAACGGCGCTGTCTCATGTTCAACTCCTTCTGGGAAAAGAGGTATTTGAGACTTTTATGGTCAGAATAAACTTCAAAAATCACTCCGTATAGATAGTGTCTCCACTTTTTCAGAGCGAAGACAACCGCGGCAAGTTCTAGGTCATGAATGGGATAGTTTTGCTCATGAGTTTTCAATTTCCGAGAAGCGTAAGCTATCACCTTTTGATGCTGCATCAATACACACCCCAACCCTTCTTTGGAGGCGTCAGTGTAAACAATGAACCCGTCCGGACCGTTAGGTAAAGCTAGAATAGGGGCCATAGTTAATCTCCGCTTCAGTTCTTGAAAGCTGGTTTCACACTTATCACTCCACAGAAATCGTCCACCCTTCTTGGTTAAATCAGTTAAGGGACTGGCAAGTTTCGAAAAATCTTTAATAAACCGCCGGTAATAACCTGCCAACCCTAAAAAACTTCGGATCTCCGTGGGGTTATCGGGTCTCTTCCACTCAGTTACCGCTTCTACCTTGGCCGGATCCACAGCAATCCCTTCCTTTGAAATCACGTGCCCCAGAAAAGCGACTCTTTCTACCAAAACTCACATTTGCTAAATTTGGCATACAACTGGTGCTCCCTCAGGGTTTGTAAAACCTCTTTTAGATGTTGTTCATGTTCCTCACGGATTTTTGAATAAACCAATATGTCGTCGATAAAAACAACGACAAATCGGTCAAGGTAAGGTTTAAAAATTCGATGCATGAGGTCCATGAAGGCAGCAGGGGCATTGGTAAGTCCAAAAGGCATCACGGCAAATTCGTAGTGCCCATACCGAGAATTGAAGGCAGTTTTAGGCACATCATCTTTTTTAATCAAAAGTTGGTAATACCCCTGTCGAAGGTCTAATTTCGAGAAGACCACTGCACCTTGTAACTGGTCAAATAACTCGTCAATATGGGGTAGGGGGTACTTGTTCTTAATGGTCACGTTGTTCAACCCTCGGTAATCGATACATAGCCTCAAGGTCCCGTCCTTCTTCTTAACAAAGAGAACAGGTGCCCCCCAAGGTGATCCACTCTCGTGAATAAACCCTCGCTCTAGAAGATCTTGCAACTGTAATTTCAACTCTTTGAGCTCCGCAGGTGCCATTCGGTAAGGAGTTTTGGAAATAGGTGAAGCCCCTGGGCAGAGGTTAACTTCAAACTCAATTTCTCTTTCTGGAGGCAAATTTACTAACTCGTCAGGAAAAACATCGAGATATTCACTCACTACTGGAACATCTTCTATTTTCACTTTGTCGGCAGGAGTGTTTATAAGAAAAGCTAGAAACCCTTGTGCCCCTCTATTCAACAATTTCCTAGCTCGAATACCCGAAATCATAGCGGATGAGGCTAGACTACCCCTCACATCTAACCTCAAAGTTGCCTCCCCAGGAATACGAAATTCAACAGTTTTCCTCTTGCAGTCCAGCTGGGCATCGTATCGAGCCAACCAATCCATGCCTAATATCACATCGTACCCCTTTATGGCTAGACTTATCAAATTCCCCAATAACTTCTGCTCACCTACCCAGATCTCACAATTCGTGTACATTTTGCTAGAAATCAAACGTTGGTCCCCCGTAGGAGTACTAACTTCTAACTCATAAGGAAGAATAACGGGTTTATATCAATTCCACACATAAACTCGGGGTTAACAAAGGAATGGGTGGCTCCAGGGTCTATCAAAATTTTAGTTAGGCGGTGGAAGACAGGAATCGTACCTTCCACTACCTCGGTTGAGTCAGGAACTGGCCGTTGTTCAATGGAGTACACACGTGCGGGCACCTTCGGTTTGGCACTATCTACCCGTGATTGACTTGAAGTAGCCTTAGATGTCGGTGTAGTTCCTCTTACGTCTCGTGCCTGGACTGGACAGCTGGCGAACCGGTGCTCCGCACTTCCGCACCGCAAACATTTGTTCTGCTTTCTCCAGCAGTCGTCCTCCGTGTGGTTTGGTTTCCCACAGAAGTTACACGGACCACGCGCTACAGTGACGGAACTCCCTTGTGTGGTGCTCCTCGGCGGCCCTCGGCCTGGTTGGCTTCCTCGGGAAGAAGCCCCTCTAGCTGGACTCGAAAATCGTCCCCCTCCAGCTCCCCTTCCAAATTTAGGAGGGGGAGGGATACTCTTATCCCCTTGAGTTGAGCTACTCCCAGCAGCTCCCCGCTTTCGATTTTGGAAGTTTCTTACCTGGAGCCTCGCATTCTCGGATCGTAAGGCCTTCTCAACAGCATCACTAAAAGTAGTGATTTGGGCAACGGCTAAATCCTTTTGGATTTCCACATTAAGCCCCTGAAGAAAACGCCTAGCCCTCCTTTGTTCGGTTAAAATGAGCTCAGGAGCAAATTTAGATAAACGTGTGAATTGGCTCTCATATTCGGCCACCGATTGCGGGCCTTGGCGTAGACGAATAAATTCGTCCTCCTTTTTCTCCTGGACTAATGGTGGAAAGTACTTGGCATTAAATTCCCGTACAAAATTCATCCAGGTCCTTGGTGTCTGCTCTCGCTCCCATTTTGTCCGAATAATGTTCCACCAAGAGCGAGCGGCCCCTTCGAGTTGGAAGACCGCAAAAGTCACTTGCCTCTCCTCCGAGTAACATAGGGCGGCAAAAATGTCTATCATCTTCTCCAACCATTGTTCCGCCACGTCCGGATCGGGCCCTCCAAGAAATTTAGGTGGAGAAAATTTTTGGAATCGTTCGAGAGCTCGATCTTCGCTCTCGACATGATTTCCAGGGTTTCCAGGGTTGCCGACGGGTGGATTAGGGTTAGGGCCCTGTTGCTGCACCACCTAGGCCAGGAGATCAGTCATCCGCTGGATAGCAGCGGCCACTTGCACATTAGGGTCGATTTGGGGTTCAGGAGTTGGTTCAGGCACTTCAGTTCCCGTACCCTGTTCAGTCGTGGGTTGTCTACCCCCACGTCCTCTGCCTCGGCCACTACGCGTGCCTTCCATCGTTCTAGATCAATCTAGGGCCAAAATATACCCATAAATATAACATTAACATTAAAAAAAAATACACATCCCTGTACATAACAATAACCATGAACACTTAACCAAACAAGTACATCATAAAGCACTTAAACACATAACACATATTCATAGCATTCACAACAAGATCCAACATTTATACAAAACAGTCAGTCAAGTACAAACAAGAAAAACCTCTAACGGAATGGCAATACAAAAGTAATATATACAAAACGAGTCCTATATACAACGCGACTAGCTAAGAGTCCTTCCCGGCCTACCATTCTGTACCCCTTATGTGTACAAAAGTCAAAATTTCCCCAAAATGGCTTAAAAGCCATACCCTAGCCTACCGTGGGACTAGAAGACCTACTCGCTTGAGCGGATTCGACTCCGACCGAACCCCTCACGTAAGAGTTCTCGTCACTCTCGTCCCCTAATAGGTCATCACACATGTTCAGAATCGATCCGGCCTTCTCCTTCATTTGCCTCGCCCTCTTGACCATTCGTTCACGTGTTTCACCTAATTGCGTACACAGGTCGTCCACCCTATCTTGACCTTCACCCAGGTCATATTCCAACTCCTTAATTCACTCGGCTTGCCTCTTGTTGGCCTCTCTCAGTTGCTTCACCTCGGCCTCTAGCCTTGCACAATCTTTGGCCAACCCCTTCCTTTCTTTGTCCACGGCCCATACTAGTGTATTAGGGTAGGCAAACCTCTGACGGCACTCACAACGTCGAAGACGACTAGCCGGACTCCAGCCTACCGCTGTCCCTCTCGGCCGGACCTGGTACTTGATCATAGGAAGTACTCCCCGGCCCTGCTCCACAGTCGGTCTCTCACTAGGCCCACTACGCGCGTCCATCCTACATAGAAACACGATTCAACTCAAACATTCTACAAAACAACCACATACAAGTCCCCAAATCAAGAAATTTCTAACATGCCCAGGTTACTCTAAACCTAGGCTCTGATACCACCTGTGACGACCCCATCTTCTCCTAAGGCGAACCAGAGGGATCGACGGACCGCCTGCCCAGCTCTCGCCAGGACTACGGGTCGCAAACAATCAAATCACGTTTAATATATAAAGGAAAATTCAACAAAGTGAACGATTTATCCCATTAACTTGTTCTTATAACCATAATATCATTATGCAAGAAAGTATAGCGCTCGAGCACTTCAATCGGACAAGAAAATGAAAAAACGAAAATTTGCCGCGGATGAACAGTGACCTGCTGCGTCACTATCCGGCCAGAATCTGGCCGGATATCCGGCCGGATTCTTGGCCGGATATGAGGCAGTAGCCAACCTCAAAATTTTTCCAAATCCCTTGTCAATCCGGCCGGAAATCCGGCCGGAAGTTGGCCGGATTGCTTCGGCCGGATTGCCACCCGAAGCCAAAACCCAAATTTTTTTTCTTTTCCCCTGCATATCCGGCCTTGTATCCGGCCAGAAACTTTCTGGCCGGATTCTGGGCAGAGTTTTTGCCAAAATTCTTCCTCCCTTCGTTTGCAACCGATACTCACATAAACACATCAAAAACATAACGCAGTTGGTCCAAGACTTGATAAAGCTATACACATACATGCCTTATATACATAAGAAAGGTTCAAATTACACCTCAAAAGCACTTGAATTCATATACATCAAGGTTTTCAAATGTGAGAGGAGCTATTCAAAATTAACTATATAACTAGCTCAACCCTTTTCAAAACTTGAGTTCAACAGTGTCCCTGTAAGGAAAACAAAACAACGGGGGTGAGCTTACGCCCGTGAGGTACCAATTTCACAAGTAAGTCATACAATCCAACAAACACACATAAGTGTTTTATGAACTCAACCATGTATAAAAGGATACAGTCGGCCCTCAAGGGCCGTTTTCCGATTTCCACACTTGATCATATCCGTTGACACTCCGTCAACCATTGAAGATAACCAAGATCCGTAGACACCTCTTCTCACCATTTCCTTCCACCATTCACCCCCTAATCGGGCCCGCACACTTCATAGTTTCAAAAGGTAATACTCGAGTATACCACAAGGTCGAGGAATTAACACTCCACTCGCCTACTAGTGACCCAAAGGCTCGTTAACGAATCGCCCAAGCCCTTGCCGGCTCGACTCGAATAACGGTCTAAGGGGATGAGCTCAATTTTCACAGTAATAATAGGGCATAGCCCTAGCAATTATCAACCCATATACACATGAAATTCAACAGTTCAACAATAACAGTAATGCACATAAGTGGTTAAGAGCGATAAAATACACCCTTGACCTATTCAAATCACATAGCAAGTACATTCAACCATTGCATGGTACACTCACCAAGTAATCAAGTAAATCACACGTTCGAGTCAGGAGTAGGTCCCGGTCCACCGGTACGACCTAAAACAAGCAAGCAAACATATATAAGACTCAAACACCAATCACGTACAAGTTTAACTAACTAAGACAAGTTATTCAAAATAACATAAAATGGTACAAAATGTATGGAATGTGAACAAACGCTCACAACTCATCCATTTCTACTCTCTTCCTTCTAAATTCTAAACCATCCACATCTCTAACCATTTGGACGGCATAACCCCTTAATTTCTTTGATTCTCCAAACTACTCCACAACATCCAACTCATACCATTACACTTAGCTATCATCAATTGATCCATTCATCACATTTAAGCCACCAACTACTCAATTACACACCTAATACTAGCATAGATACCATACATATAAAAGCCCCAATTTCTTCCAAACCTAAAAACCGGAAATTCTCAAAAATGCCAAAATTCTATACAATTAACCACCATTAACATATCTAGGCTCCAAATCATTCAAGAAAAATCCAACACACCATACTCAACAACAAGTTACCATATAAAACAGAAAATTCCTCAATAAATAGAAAATTGTCACAACCCAAGTATAAATCATGAAATACTCCATAAAATGGCCTCTTTAATCAATACCATCCACTAATTTCATCTTACAACCAACAAGAAATAAATTCCATACTTGCTTACCTTACAAATACTTGATATGAGATGGATGAGAGCTTTTCCTTCCAAACAAAAACCACCAAGCACTTCAAACACTCCTAGCAAGAAGGTTTTATGGAGGAATTTGGAATATTAATGGTTGGTTTGCAAGATTTGGCCAAGAAATGAAGCAAAAGTTGAAGAGGTTTCTCTCTTTCTTTCTTTCTTGTTGGTCGACAAAGAGGAGGAAGAAAGTGAATAAATTTGGGTCAAAATTTGTTTTAGTAAAGGTGTAGGAAAAGTCAAAAATTCAAGGGCCAATAAAAATCCAACATTTGTCTTTCAAACTTATCTCTTCCTTATGTCTTACAACACCTAATTAAACCCACTAACCTTTAATTAACTCATAACACTAGGTCATAAAGCTTCCGTATATAAAATTTCCCAAAACTACATTTTACTGTACCGGTCGTCTTAGTGGGTCCCGCAACCACTGTACACCCAAAAAAAACACAAAAATTAACCTAAACCCAGAAAATAATGCAAAATTCATATTTTCTCATAAAATTCCCCAGAAAACCCACATATAAAAGAAAACCCTAAAATTAGGCCCAAAAGCCCAAAATAAATGCTTGGAAAATAAGAAAATTTTCGGGGTCTCACAAATTGCATTAGGCTAGACCGACTCTTGGCGTAAAAAGAATTCCCTCATAGGTTATGCATCGAAATTATTCAAATATCTACTAACTCATTTATTTTTCTTTTATCTTTTGAATAAATTACAGAAATTTGATAGAAAGCGCACAACTGAGCCAATTTCTTTTTCTTATCATCAGGTACTTTTCAAAATAGCTACCCGTAGAAGTTTCATCATTACACGATCCCACGGCCGAATCCTGAGAAACCGTGAAAACATGAGTTCCCATCCTGAACCATCGGAGATATCTGTAATGATTCCATCATCAGACGCTGCAAATCTGGGGACCCAATTAAGTGAGATGCTGAACAAATTCAACAAGTTAAGTGCAAAAATGACATTATAAAAGGACATGATTGACCAACTGATCTCGAACAACACTGGTGGTGTCCAAAACAATAATGTACCTGTCGACGATAACCAATATAAGTTAGAAAATCCACCACCTCACATGTCACACAATCAAACCACTTTTGTTTTGCCTTTTACAAGTCTATCTGAAAGCGCTTTTACTTATCCCATCTCCAATTTACCACATATATACCCAAATAATATTTTCATCAACCCGATTAACCACCAAATTCTCCAAAATTATCCACAAATCAACCTGAATATCCCCTCTAACCCTCAAGAATCCCATCACCCTACCACATAGCCATTCATGTTGGACACCACCTTTCAAGTGAAAGTAGAAATAGACGAGCCCTCTGCTTTAATTGATAAGAATCTACTGAAGAGGTAGGACCCTTTGATGAATTCATGAAAAAGAGCCAAGGATTGAACAAGCACAGAGACTTAGACTACGATGAACTCAGTCTTTTTCCGGATATGCAGTTGCCTATGGGTTTCAAAACTCCTAAATTTAGCAAGTATGGTGACATGAAAAATCCGAAAACGCATCTCCTAATGTTCCCAAACAAGTTAGAAAAGCCAGTAGATGATGAGAACCTGCGGATGCGTCTGTTCCTTAAAAGATTGGAGGGTGATGCTCCTCTGGATTGATATTCTAATTTGAAGTTAGAAGAGATGAGAACTTGGTTGGACTTGTCTACAGTTTTCGTGAGATAATATGAATACAACTGTGAGTTTGCGCCAACAAGAACCACACTTGAGGGAACCAAGAGAAAGCCATCGGAAGACCATAAAATATATGCTAAACGTTGGAGAAAACTTGCCTCTAAGGTGGAACCCCCCATGACCGAGGAGAAAATTATCCGCATATTTATTAAAACTCATGATCTACTATACTTTGAGGAGATTTTTCATATAACTGGATGCTCATTTGCAGATATTATTAACAAGTTGGAAGAATTTGATGAGTTCGTCGAAGCAGAAAAAATAGTTAACGTGTCGACATTGAAAATGCAACTGGAAGCCTTGCAATGTCACAATAATAGTGGTAAGAAACCCCAATTTAAGAAGAAGGAAGGAAAGACTGCCTTCGTTCGGGATTAAGGCCCTTCGACTAGATCCAGATTTCAAAATCGCTCCACTTACTCATTACTCTATCCATACTACATAAACCGTCGACCTGTTTACCACACTACCATTAACCATTTTCGACCTTGACCAAACTATACAAATAAACCTACACCACTTTTTCAGATTTCTTAACCAAATTTGCAAATTCGACCTCGACCCCCTTTTAATTCAAGACCTGTTCCGTCAAACAATCAAACATATAACTATTCTCAAACCAATGAAATTCAAAATCAAAATCAATTTCACACATTCACCGTCTTGGACCGTCCACTCGATCAATTGTATGAGTAACTTAAAACCACTGGCAAGATTAACATGGCATCCCTTAAAACCTACCCTAGTAGTGTTCCTGCTGATTATGATCCTCAAGTCATTTGCACGTATCACTCTGAACGTTCTGGTCACTCCACCACCAATTGTTGGGTATTAAAGCATAAGATTCAAAACATGATCAAAACTGGAGACATAGTCTTGAGGAGAAGGGGTGAATCAGGGCCAAACGTCAGCAAGAACCACTTCCTGAATCTAAAGGAACTGTAGGGGTTATTACCTCCGATGAGAAGTTTAAGGAACCTAGTCGGTATATTGTGGATGAAAATAAAGTGATTGGAATAGTCGAGAAACCTTTCATACTAGAAGGAGAGCTTTTGGAAACCGATCACTTCATCTTAGATTTGTCAGAACCTGTGATGTTTGAATTTCTTGAGCAATCACCTGTGCATAATTTGAAAGAAGTACCATGAGATTATAGTGAACCTGCTTTATTGATTGAGCATGTCGAGGTGCCAAGAGAGGAGGAGGTTAGTGTCGCTAAACTTGGGAAGATTGTGGAGGAAAATCTTATGCCATCAAAGCCGTCTGTGATTGCAAAAGAAAACTTTGGATTTTCTTAAATTGCTAAAAAGGAGCGAATCAAGGTTATGGAGCAGTTGGACAAGATGTCCGCCCAAATTTCTATTCTAGACTTACTTTTAACCTCCGAGTTGCGTAGAGAGGCGCTACTCAAGGTTTTGAGTGAGGATCAAATACCGAAAAATATTTCAATTGACAAGTTTACTCATGTTGTGAAAAATGTTCTGGCTGCTAATCACATAACCTTTTCTGAAGAGGATTTGACTCCTGAAGGGATCAAACATAATAAGGCATTATATATCTCAGTGAGATGTAATGGAAAGTTGTTGCCGAGAGTTTTGATAGGCAATGGGTCCGCTCTAAACATCTGCCAGGGAAATACTCTTATGAAACGTGGACGTTTGGATTCTAGGTTGTGACCATCTGCCACGATAATAAGAGGATTTGACGGAGTTAGAAGGGAATCAATGGGCAAATTTGATTTAGTACAGGAGATAGGGCCCACCCAATTTCAAATAGTTTGCCAAATCATGAACTTTTCTAGTGTGTATAACGTCTTACTTGGACGATCTTGGATCCACACTTCTAGCACCATTCCATCTTCTCTCTATCAAAAGGTGAAATTCATTGTCAATGATCAACTTATCACTGTGTTCACTGAGGATGACTGCACCATGATCGTCAATTCTGGTTCGAGTTGAGAAAGTAGTAGAAAAATTCTCAATTCATCTCACCGTGTGGTCGATATCGTGTCAGTTGGATAGATTTTTAAAGAATGAATAGATGCATCTGAAGCTAGTATCATGATGGCTAAGGAAATGATTCAAAGGGGTATGAAATAGGCAAAGGTTTGGAGCAAAATTTACAAGGCATTTTGAAACCTATAGAGCTTTTGGAGAAGAAAGATACATTTGGATTGGGATTGCAACCGACCGTTAAGGACAAGAAGAAGATGCAAGCTTGTAAGAAGGTGAAAAAAGAAGGAAAGCAGATTGCTATTAGTATCCCGCCGTTGCGCTTTACCTTTTCTCGAGCATCTAGGATGATCCTATCGGAATTGGATAAAGAGGATCGGATTGAAGAGATTGAAATGAGCCTATCTCAACTGTTCTTCGGAATCACCTGCGAGGACGAGCCATTGAAAGAAATGGAATTCCCAACCATTCCTCAATGAGCCGTGTAAAATTGGACTGCAGATTACCTTTTCTCTCCAAGAAAATTTTGATAAGATTGTCCCTAGTCGAAATCCATGACAAAAAGTTACTTTATTTTTAGTTATTTCTTTCCTTTTAGTGTCATATTAATACGCGTTTTGTTTAAATGAAAGACCGTTCCCACTGTGCAGTTCTGTTGGGAATGTGCTTGTTTTAGTTTGCAAAGTACTCATCTTTATTTCAATCTCTGTCTGCTTTTTAAATTTAATGAAATAAAAAAATTTTGTTCATTTTTATTATTTTCTACTTGTTTATTGTGATGTTTACTCTATTTTCAGATAGCCAAAAATAAAATCGTTTGTCCTTTTAGATATTACCATTCTAAAATTCAATTATTGCAAACTTGATATCTCTCACGAATTTGAAATTATGAAATTCAAAATTCAAAAAAAGAGTGATAACGAGAAGAATTTGAGTCTATTTCAAAACTTCTTGAACAATATGGATTAAAAAACCCAAATCAAAGTTAGATAAGACAGAAAACATTAACATTGGCACTAAAATGGAGGTTAAAAAAATCAAAATCAGTGTGTACTTGAATAAGAAGTAGAAAAAAAAGATGATTGAAGTTCTAACCATATTCTAAGATGTATTTGCATGGTCGTATGATAATATGTCCAGAATTTCAATAGATATAGTGGTTCATAGATTGCCGATCGATCCAAAATTTTCGCCAGTAAAGTAAAAATCACGCAAATTTTGGTCAAATATAAGTTTCATAATCAAGAAACAGATCGAGAAATAGCTCAACGTCAGGATTATTACGGTATCTCATTACCCCATTTGACTTTCAAATCCTATACTGGTTTCGAAGAAAAGTGGAGAAGTGCAGGTGTGTGTCAATTATAGGGATCTCAACAAAGGTAGTCAGAAGGATAATTTTTTGTTGCTGAACATTCATATTCTTCTGGACAACACTGCTAGACATGAAATTGAATCTTTCGGTGACTATTTTGTCGGGTATCACCATATCCTGATGGCGAAAAAAGATAGAGAGAATATTGCTTTCATCACTCCGTGGGAAACCTTCTGCTATCGTGTAATGCCTTTCAGATTGAAAAATGTAGGAACCACTTATCAACGGACAATAACCACTTTGTTCAACGATATAATTCATAAAGAGATGGAAGTTTATGTGCAGGACATTATCATTAAATTCGAGAAATTTGAAGATCATTTG